>NC_083314.1:121816203-122456483 GCF_963455315.2 Globicephala melas | reverse complement strand
CACCACAACAAAGAGTAGCCCCCGCTCGCCGCAACTAGAGAAAGCCCGCGTGCAGCAACGAAGACCCAACACAGCCATAAATAAATAAATAAATAAATAAAATTTTTTTTTAAATCTTAAAAAAATCCCATACAGGCCAGCCCCTGAAGGCTGATGAAAACAGCCAACTTCAACACATAATGACTCCAGTGATATAATTCTTTCATTACCTAAAGAGAGTCAAGGACCATTAGCCTTAGTAGACAAAGGCTTTTTTTAAATGGCGGGAGAAATCACTTTGCTGTACACCTGAAACTAATACAACATTGTAAATCAACTATACTCCAACATAAAATTAAAATTTTTATAAATAAATAAATAGAAATGGTGGAAGATCTAGCACTTATATTACAATATATAATCAAGCTTTATAAAAAACTAAAGCTCATTGTCTAAAAACTGATCATGGAGTCTACCTGTTAAAATTGTTCCACGTTGTATCTTGGCTTTAAAGAAATGATGGAGCTAGCTAACTGAACTGGCCTACATTCAAAAGGCTTGATCTACTGGCATAAAATAATAAAAATGCCAGCTAGTTAATACCACTATTAGGACCAACGATTTAAAAGCTGCACTGTCAGCAGTGAAGAATGTAATTTCAGAATTATAATGAAAACTCTCCTATCATAAACTCATAAAAATGATATATATGGATATGGTGGTGTGGGAAATTTAGACAGTATTCCAAAAATAATATTTGAGCCCCAGTTATGTACAAAAGCATATTGAGAGCTGACAAATTATCCTTGGCCACAGCTTACTGAAAAGGCACAGAACCCCCCCAAAAGGTATAGATTTTTAAAGTTTGAAGGTATCATAAAAATGATCTAATTTAGCCTCGTTTATATAAAAAAGCATTCCTGTACAGTATTCTAAATCGTTTATAATTCAGAAAGCAGAATCTGCTTCCATCTTTTTCTTTTCCTCACAATTTATCTGTTAAAGAAACTGGAACCTTTATTATTCATTATTGCTTGAACTGGACTCAGTGACAATCAGGAAAGAGCTTCATTTTTCTCCTATCACTTCATTAAAAATTCTGTCAGGTCTCCCCTCCTCTATCATTGACAGCATCTCTTTCAGATTTCTTCTCAAAACAGTTTTGCCATCAGGTATTAAAACGTTCAGTCTCGTCTAAATCAAAGCATTAATCTTACATTCGATTTAGAGCTTTTCCCCTCCCGCCAGTTCAGGAATGACTCCTGGTGTGTGGGAAGAGGAGAAGCAATAGCAAGATATGGAGGAGGGCTCTGCTTTGTTCTTTTATGCTCCTTTCTTCCCTCCCCACCCCCATATTTGCCCTTCGCATTTCTGGATCCTGGGAAATGGCAGGTATCAAAAAACGGACGTCTTGGTCTTCCCTGGTGGCGCAGTGGTTGAGAGTCCGCCTGCCGATACAGGGGACGCGGGTTCGTGCCCCGGTCCGGGAAGATCCCACATGCCGCGGAGTGGCTGGGCCCGTGAGCCATGGCCGCTGAGCCTGCGCGTCCGGAGCCTGTGCTCCGCAACGGGAGGGGCCACAACAGTGAGAGGCCTGCGTACCGCAAAGAAAAAAAAAAAAAGGAAGTCTTCTTTATAATTCTCATTTGACTATTAAATGCACTCTGCATGGTGGGCTTCCAAATATTGGACCTCACAAGACGTATCTGTGGATCTGGGGGAGCCCTTCAGCAAGGTCCTATGACCTACGTGTTTCCTGCAACAGACAGTAAAGGCTTCAACTAACCAGGTGTAATCATCATTACTGGCTCTCAGGCTCTAGTAGGCAGCCCTTTTTCATAGGGTCCACGTGGTTCCCAGGAATTACAATGGAAGTGCAGCTTCACAAACTGCTGACCCATTCCTCCTTGCCCTGCTGTCAAGGGCAGCTCCGCTTAGCTGCTTCTTTTTTGTCTTCCCCAGAGGAGCAGAGGAGACGGGCTCTTATCACACTTTGCTCCAAATTATGGGGGTCCACACATTAGGTTCTCTCAAGAAAATGCTCACACTCTGCTTCCGGAGAGGCCTGAGAAAAGCCTGCTAGATTCTGACATTTTGCAAAAGCAACTGGTCCGTGGCTGAGATGCAAATTCACCATTTCATAGACAACTCTAACTTTTATAAGCAGTACTTGTGGGCTCCCCAACAATTGAGTTAAGGGTGAGGGAAGCATCTCTCTTCCTTCCCTGTAAAAGAAGACAAAGAAATGCCACATTGCTTTCTACCCCTATGAATTCCTTTCAAAGAATCTTAATCGAATCTCACCTCCCCTAAATAGACCAGAGGCAGAGGACAGTACTGGTGATCTGACCAACTTTCAGTAATTCCTGTGGGGCTGAGTCTAGCACCTCTCTTTGAAGTGTAGAAGTAATTGTCACCTAATGTCCTAAGCTTTGAGGTCTCAGATTTTAAGACAACAGGACATCTTCCATTCCATATGTTGTTACAGATGTAAGGTGACTTTTGAATAAAGCTCTTTTAATGAGAATTTGTCTTTCTGTATTGCCATCCAACTACCCCAAAGGAGAGATCCAAAATAAAGAGCCGAAGGCCCTCACCCTAATGGCTCTGTTCCTTTAGAATGAAACTGTTCTTTTATTGAGCTTCACCTGTGGTCCAGCCTAGGTGGAAAGCCTAGGTGGAAAGGGCATAAGCAAAGGTAATTAAAAGGGTTAGGACAGCAAGAGCAGCAATATTATCCTAATTACATTCTTCCTGGTCTAAATAAATCTATCTGCTTCAGTTGCCACGCTAGCAAACTGGTCCAGGTACCAGATTACACTAGAATATAAAACCCGTATCATAGTAAAATTGGTAAATGTATTCTGAATTAGGAATGAATTAGGACACTATCAGTATATCTATTAATTAGAAAAGCTAGAGTCCTCATATTTAGAAGATGGATAATTCATTGACACTTTCTTTAAGCTTTAGGAAAATGAGATCCAACCATAGATACTACGTTAGCTTTGGGTTTTTTTACAATTTCTAAGTAAATTTAATTATCAGTAAGGTAATTAATCCTACAATGTCACATAACTAGCTTCCATGTTCTAATTCTATTCAAAAATATACAGTTAAGTAATCATGAGAAAAGTTAACGTTCAGAGTCGAAAAACCTAGATCCACACTCTTGGCCCTAGGTCTTGCTGGCTGAGTAATTTTTGGCAAATCGCTTAATCTTACTCAGCCTTGGTTTCCTAATTTGTAGAACAGCAATGATAATAACATAGCAAAGTTGTATGCTTAGTAAAGGAACTGTAAATCACCTTGCAAATATTAGCTTTCTCTCTCTTTAAAAAAGCATTTTTTTCTGATAGATCCCATAAATAGAATTTAGCTGAATGATCAGGAGCACAGTCCTTGAAGTCAGACAGTCTCAGAAATCATTAAATGTCAATATGTATTTGCTGAGCAAATAATGAAATATTTGTTCAGCCTCTTCCTATGTCAGAACCCCCAGTCATGTATGTAAAATATACAAATACTTCAGTGCTTCTCAATCACAGTACATATTAGAAACCCTGTACAGTAATTTCTGATTCAGTAGGTCTGAGACAAGACCTGAACAAATGCATTTAAGCTTCACAGGTATTTGGAAACTACCCCAGGTCTGAGAACTATATACTAAGCTCCCTCTTAGGGCTGTTATTGGGATTAAATGAGATCATGTATAAAGGTACTGAGTACATGCTTAATTCATATAAGTATGTAGATTATATCCTGCTTGTTTAAAATATTAACATATCTATTTATAAAAGTTAGTTTATAAGACACGTTTAAGAAATAATCAATGGGGAATTCCCTGGAGGGCCAGTGTTTAGGACTTGGCACTTTCACTACCAGGCCCCGGGTTCGATCCCTGGTCGGGGAACTAAGATTTCGCAAGCCGCGTGGCGCAGCCAAATAAATAATAACAATAATAATAATCAGTGAATTATTAAAGTGGTGGTTCTCAAACTTCAGCATGATTTTAATGAGGGGTGGAAAACTTGTAAAAACAGATTGCTGGGCCCTAGCCCCATAATTTCTGATTCAGTAGGTCTGAGGCAGAGCCTAAGAATTTGCATTTCTAGCAAATTCCTAGGTGATGCTGATGATGCTGGTCCAAGGATAAAACTCCAGGAAACACTGCATTAGAAAAACATTAATCATATCTTAAAAATGATGTACATATAAAATAAAAAGAAACAATAGCCAGAAAATACAGTGTCAAAATTTTATAGTTTAGATGTCAGTGAGATTGATTTTGTTGGATGACTTGAAATATAGTCTCATATGGTTACTACTTTCTCAATGAAGCCTTAACTGACAACTTTCCCCTGGGCGGGGCGGGGGCGGGGGCAGGGGGAATGGGAAGGTATAGTCCTATTCCACCTTATATTGAGTTGAGATGTATCACTGCACTTAACAGTTTTGTATGGAAATGAACTGGTAAGGCATTACTTCCTCCCTTTAGTAGAAAGTAAGCTACACGAAGTTAGAGATCAAGACTTACTTATCTGTGTACCCACAGAGCCTAGCACAGTGCTGGCAGACATTCAACAAAATGGTCAAAAACTCAGTTTGGAATAAATTTTATTTATTTTTTTAACTCTCATTGTAATTCCATGGACTTTCATGGGAAAGTCTACAGGTATATAGACAACCATCTCCTTTTCACCTCTCTTTCATCAGAGCAGTGGTTCTCAAAAAGGGGGAGGAAGTACCTCCAGACGATGTTTGGCTATGTTAGGAGATATTTTTGTCTATCACAACTGGAGAAAATCCTACTATCCTTTAGTGGGTAGGGTTCAGGATGCTGCTAAACGTCCTACAGTGCTCAGGACAACCTCCATAACAAAGAATTATCCAGCCCAAAATGTCAAAAGTGACTACATTGAGAAACTCAGCATTAGAGAAATCCAAGTGAGCTGATTAGGCAGGGGTCCTAAATTCTCCCACCACCCTCCTAAACAAAAGTTTGGCCTTAAACCAAAGAAAGAGTATCAATAGCAACAATCTACAAGGAGATAACTGTTTCACAGACAGCATTTTGCAACCTAGGGCTCAAGGTCACTCAGCTAGTTAGAGAGATTAGAAATAACACACAGTCTCACTCTGAACCACTCTTGAAGACCTTCTTGACTCTGGGCCAGCCGATCCATTATCTAATCTGAACCTCACCAGTAGCTATTCACCACTGATTGCTCCTGATAGCTCACTTTCTGTGCCTACACAACATTGCCTGTGTCAGGATAACTCTCTCCTTCAGATATTGTTTTGATAATAATTTAACTTATTTTTATCATTTTCCTTCATTCAGTTATGTGGCTCAGCTCTTCTTTTTCAGACTAGGCCTGTTTAAATATTAATTCTAATCTTGGTTAGAAATATTTTGCAAAATAACATGATGGGAAGATAATGAAGCAGCATCCTTAACAGTTGGGAGCAAGAAAAATAAACAGCTGTGACCTTCCCCTTCTTTTTAAACGAGGCCTGAATGTCATCCCAAAGACTGCTCCTGGAACAACCATCTGCAATCAGCACAAACTCTTGGTGTTTTTACTGCCTCGGGCACTCCCAGATTTCCCTGTCCCTACCCACTCTCTTTTCTGCTACCTTGCTACTGAATGCATGTTGACCAATATAGCAGAATAATTGATTTCAGGCACGCCAACGTGGGAAACAGAAGGTAAACCTGGTCAGCTGTAGATACAAATGCGGCAGAGAAAAAGAAGTGTGAGAAAACAGAGGCTGACCTGGGGGCAAGCTTGATGCTGAGGGTAATTTACTGGGTAGAGCGAGCACCTTTGCTGTAAGAAAAAGCTAGCTTTGACTATGCTTCTAACTTTCAGTAGTTCTCAGTTCCAGAAAAGGGAAAGTAGGAGAAAGAAGGAAGGGAGGGAGGGAAGGAAGGAGAGAGGAAGGAAGGAAGGAAGGAGAGTGTGAAGAAGGAAAAGGGAAAGGGGAATGAAATGAGCATTTATTCAGTAACTACTACACAAACATGATGCTATATACTTTGCCATCTGTTATGTTATTTAATCCTCGCAGTAGTCCTGTAAGGTACTTACTTATAAGGTAAGATATTGTCTCTTTTTCAGATAAGGAAAGTGAAGTTCAAAAAGGTTAAGTAACCTGCCCAAGATCACAGAGCTGGCATTTGAACACATATTTCTGGCCTCAAAGTCCAGAAGAAAAGAAAGGGGGTAGGTTCTGGGAAGATATTGTTAAAAATGTTAAGAATATTCATGTTGCGAACATGTGACCAGGCATGATAGGAAACTGAATTGAGATATGAGGTTGTACTTTCTACAGTAGGATATCCAATCCCTATACCTACTCCATAATGTTTCCTTTTTATAAAATATTTATTCATTAACTTCCTCAACAAATAATTGTGGAGCACTAAGTGCGAGCAAGGCATTGTGCTAATCGCCATCAAAGGTACACCTGTGAACAAGGCATGATGGTTACTGTCTAGTGGGAAAGAAAGACATATATACGTGCAATTAAAATATAGCCTGATAAATGCTATAACAAGTGAAACCCCAAGGAGGTATAAGAACATGTAAGTACTGACAAGGAGGACTGTCAGACACAGTTTCAAGTTGAGACTCAAGGCATAAGTAAGAAAAATTAAAGCACTTTCTTCTATTAACACTAAGTTTGAAAGAACTGCACATGTGTGCACACACATACCACTCACACTCAAAACAATACTCTAATTCCAGGTCATAAATGGAAGACCTCTGTTGCTCCATCTGCCATGCCATCCATAGAAAATAGAGCCAATTTCAGAGCATGTGTTGAAAAGCAACATCGGACTAAAAGCCAGATCCGAATTTCAATCCAAGCTTGCCCAATTTCTGGCTGTGTAACTGTGGAAAAGTAATTTAACCTCTCTGAGCCTAAGTTTACTCATCTGCAAAAGGAATTAAGCTAAACCATTTCTAAAGTCTCTCCCACTTCTAACATATATAACATAGAGCTTTAACTCATAGTTTTAACTCTAATGACTTCTAACTACATATCACAGCTTGCTAATCAGAAATTGGTTGGAAACTATTCAATATCTCAGCATTTTAGACTTTTATAAGGATGACTATTTCAAGTTACATTATTTTTTTTAAACTGAACCCCAGTTGCACAAATTTCACAATCAATGCGAAAGGTAAGAAAAACTGACATCACAGATGGAAATATCAGCTTTTGAGAAATTGAAATAAAATAAAGTTCCAAAAGGGGAAAAAAACAACATGTTTAAATACGGCATTAGAGTCTTCTAAACCATATCCAAATGTCATTACTGTCTCCAAACGAAAAGACATGTTAAAAGATAGAATTTTTCTCATCTTGTAGCATAATACCTGACTGCCCAGGGTAGAAAAATAATAGGACTAAAGGTTAGAAAAGCTGAACTTCAGTCTTAATAGTATTTCATTCATAGGTCAATCTTTTAAAAGTGTCCATAGGTCAAATGTAAAATGACATTCAAAATTATAATGAAATGGGAGTTCCCTGGTGGTCTAGTGGTTAGGATCCGGCACTTTCACTGCCCTGGTCTGGGTTCAATCCCTGGTGGGGGAACTGAGATCCCGCAAGCTGCTCAGCACAGCCAAAATACTATAATGAAATGATCAAGTGATATGTAAACTGACAGTAAGCAACAAAGACTCTATGCTTCCTCATCTTTAGAAATGAGAAAAATTACATCTGCAAACCTTCCCTACCTCTTGAAGATTACTGAGGTAACAATTATAAAGGTTCTATACCTTGGAAGAAAGTTGTAATGCAACAGAAACAGGTAGAGGGACTGTGGTACCTTTTTCTTTTAAATCATTTTAGTAAAAAAGATGATTAAACTCACAATTTTAATAATAACCTAACAAGTTGGTTTTTCAAGGTATAATATTTGGCCCCAAATTTCAGTGAAACATATAAAGTGAACACAAATATATAAATTCATTTGCTAATCCTTACAATTATATTTGATATTAAATATCAGCAGTTTTTAATAAAATCATCTTTAATAAATTACTTTTTGTTAAACAAGACTCACCCAAAATCAGAAAATACTTATAACAAAGGAAGGAAGGGAGGGAGGGAAGAAGGGAGGGAGGAAAGAGAAAATATCTTTCCAGGTATATAATTCTAGAGTAATGAGATTTAAAGATTCTGAATGTATAAAAGTCATTTATTAGGAACTAACTAAAGACTATTTCTAGGTGAGAGTGATGTATCCTCTGGAAAAGACCCTGCCTAAGGGCAGCCTTTCAAACTTTATTCACCACCCATCCCATTGTCTATATTTTTCAATCACAATTTTCCTGTCCAAGCATACCAGATGTCAATATTTCAAAAGCATCTCAAAGGCTCTGACCCATAAGTTACTTATTCCCTGTGGATCATGGAACCAACTTGTTTCTATAATAAAATACATTCAATGAGTTGAGCCTTTCCCTACTTGAAATTTTGAAGTAAGACAAACAGTAATAGTCAATTCCTGATTATCCAGAAATATACTCATGTTATAGATTACTAAGATATGGTCTGGGGATTCTTCCTACTACAGGAAGAAGCAATACCTGCTCTAAGCTGTATCTATGGGTTTCAGTTCAGGGGGGCGCACCAGTACTCTCTTCTACTCATGTGCATAATTTTAGAAGAACTGCATCTTCAATTTCACCCATATATTCATTTGACAAATTATTATTGAACACTTACTAAGTGCTAGGCACCAAGAGAAAGATTTAGTAGTCTCTACTTTCAAGATGTTTACAGCTTAATTTCATATTCATGTGAAAAATTATAGACCTTAGGATTTCCAGTTAAAGGAAGATAATTTAGTATCACTTCGGTACCTTTTTTCTTAGAACTCGAGCAACTATTACATATCTGACCCGAGATTTAACTTTATAGATAACTTTCTGAGAGTTTATAATATTATTACAAGACAGTACTATTATGAGTTACAGCAAACCGCAAATCTTCTAATATCCAATCAGTACAAGTCCCTGGATGTACTAGTAACAAATTTACTTTCTCTTTCATGGGCCACACTTAACTTTTAGACTCAGATGCTACTGAGGCTCTTTAACATAAAGAGATAGTTCAACACAGTAAACATATACACACAAATGCTCATTAGACCATTATATTTGCAAAGAAAACCTAGAAAATTCAGTCAATTATGCTAGTTATATTAAAGCAATGCAATTAAATATTATCAAACATTAAAATTATAGAGAATGAATAAAAATATAGAGAAATATATATGCTTGATTCATTCAATAATATATTCATTTATACTAGACATTTTGGATTAAAGGATAAATATCACACAATCAGGACCCTTAAGACGCTCATAGCCTAGTGGTAGGTATCTATGAAGAGACCTATAGGACAGGACAACAATAGGCACATGGCAAACCCCTCCTTGCCTCAATCCCATAAAACCCAGGTCCAACTCCAGACACATGACAACCTACACAGAGCCAGGTTTGATCCAGGAAAATTAATCCAGGATGCAGAAAGACTGGAAGCAGTCCTAAGAAAAAACAGAAAGTTTCTAGCAGACTGGCTTGGGCATAGGGCACTGTTCTCTCAGGCAAGAAGCATAGACTGGCTGTCCTAAAGCTGAACTATAATTCACCAGAACAGTGGGAGGCGGAGTAAACTACAGTGATACTTTGACCCTGGGATGTTAAGCCACTGACTGATTTCCTGTCAGGCTTTTCGCTCCTTTTGCTTCAGGGCAATGGTAGGACTAAAGACCCACAGGAGGACTGAGAAACGAGATGGACAAGTAAACTCAACATTTTAAATCAATATAGGGGCACTAATAGATGTATGTTGAAGATGTAACGGGAGCATCAAAGAGGAAGAGCTTAACTGTGCTCGTAGGGAGTGTCAGAGGGGAAGATGGTGATGAAAGTTTGAAAAAGAAAGTAGGGACATTTGTGCTGAGGTTTGAAGGATAAAAAGGAATTTTCAGCACTACACACACACACACACACACACAGCATCACAAAGGCAGAGGAGCATAAAAGAATGTGTGTGGTCCCTAGTATCAGAATGGTAGGGTCATTAAGTTTAGGACGGATGTGAGAAGGGGTGAGAGATAAAGCAGGAAGGGTAACCATGGGTCAGATCCTAGAGAGTCTGGTACACCTTGCTATGGAATTTTGATTTTTATCCTGGGTAGAGTTAATGGAAAGCCATTACTTTATTTTAGGACTGTGAAATGATCAGATTCGCCTGTCGGGAGTATCATATTTGCAACAGTGTGAAAAATAAATTAGAGGTGATTTAGGCCTAACTCAAAGAGACCCTTTAGTGTATAGGTGGTTCTAATCCATACTAGACATGATGAGCGCTGAATTATATCTGCGGCAGTGGAGGTAAAGATTAGGATCAATATTAATGACCAACTTATTCAGGGTTGAGCAGAGGCCTGTAAAAGAGAGTCAAGGATAACTCCAGATTCTCCGCTTGTGCAACAGGTGGATAAAGGTGACGTTAAATAAAATCTCAACTATGGAAAATTACATATGAACAAAAAGTAGTGGTAACCTGCAAATGAGAAGTTGGGTTAGGAAAATAGGATCCTTCGTTTCAATGTTCTATTGTATGTTAAAAAAAAAGAACGATTGGGGCTACATCTAGGTTTAAATGCACGCTCTGCAAATTACTAGTTTATAACTTTGAGTAGATTATTTAATTTCTATAAATTTAGTCTTAGACTATATTAATTTGTTTACAATTCATCTTGTTTCAAAGAAGATTTAAAGTAGTTTATAAAACTACATACAATTCAACAAAACAAAGTGTATAAAGAGAGACAATGAGAGGAAAGAAGAATAAGGCTATGAAAAACAAAATTAATCCACAGATGCATAACTTATGATCCCATAGTCTTATGCAAGAAGTGGGCTCATTCCAATTTTGAGCTTCCTAACTGTCTACCCATATGGGAAACTCAGTGAGTTTCATGACTTACTCTGCCTATTGTTAGCTAGTGACATTTCAGAGAAACATCTTCATCAGGTACTCATAATGCAGATACGTCATAAAATAGTGATCAGCATGACAAATAACATCCTTGAACTTAATATGATGTCAAGTTTCTCAATGCCAGTCAGCGTTAGACAGCCAAACACAAATCAGCAAAAGCACTTCTACGTGGCCAAAATAACGACCTAGATAAAGAGCTATCTCAAGATAGCTTTTTCTTGATTACAAGAAAAATTTTAGCATATCTAAAGGAATGAAAAGACTACGTGTTTATTTAGGAAATCCCTCATAAAGAGCACCCCGCCTAAAGTTACTCAAGGACACAATCTAACCTCCTTCCCACCCCAATGGTCTTCTTGAGGATTCCTGAGCCACGGGTTTGCCAGTAGCAGTTCTCAAGGTTCTTCAGCCTCAATACAGACAAAAAACCCAGTTTTCAGAAATACAAGATGCAGCATAAAACAACACTAAATAGGACCAACTGAATGAAAGGAAGTCTAGATTCATGAATGTTCTAAATATTCAAAAGATATTCCAGTCCTTTAATACAATATAAGCAATGAGCTAAAAAATATTACCATTAGAATTCCTCAAAGCCTTGTTTTAGTTAGTTATTTTTAATTAATATACTTTTCTACCATTTAATGCTGCCAAAAACTTGAAAATGGTTTGTTTACCAAATAGTTTAAATAAGTTACATGCCTCTCTTGACCCATATAAACTTATGTATAATCTATTAATTTGCTTATTCTTCATCATACTTAAGGCATTGATTCAGAATCAGGCAGTGAGAATTTAGAGGTTAAAACATAATCAATCTTGACCTTAGAATTAGGCATGTGAAGCCTGTCTTTTTGTCTTTGTGTTGTTTCTATAGATGACTAAATAAAGTTTATGTGTGATAAGTGTGATAATTATTCAATGCAGAATTACCATAAAGTTTTACAAAGTATACCTTTTAATGTAAGACTTTCTTAATGGTTAACAAGAATAAGGGAAGGGATGGATTCCAATTCTATTCTTTATAACGTCAAGTCTGTCCTACCTCACATAGCTAAGATATCCCTGGACACATTTATTTATGACCAAAGATTCTTTTAAACAACATAATGGTTCTTGTTTAGTCACAGATATTCTTTCACTACAGTAAAGGTGTTAAATCAGCAGAATCAATGTCACTGCCATGGGAAGAGAATGTGATGACATTTTTGTGCAGCCAAACAAAATAAGTGTGAATAAGAGGATGAGAACAGTGGCTAAAAAGAAAAAAAGAGCTTAACTCAAAGTGAAAGATACTGTTAATACCAGAATTTGTGAAGTATGAATGTCTATTAAGTAGCTTTTGCAGTTTTTGCTCATTCTATAACTCGATATTTTTAAACTAATACTTACAAAATGTATATAATCATAGGCTAATTTGAAAATGACTTTTGAAGTTTTTTGTAGGGCAAACCTAGAGTGACAATACATTTTTTATAAAATTTTAATGTCAATTTAAAAATCTTATTTTTGTCTCTGGATTTGGACAGTGAAACACAATCCAGTGAACTACAAAATGTACATAAAAAACCTGTCCTTCAAGTTTTTTAAATACATAAATTTTGAATTGCTTTTTATAAAACTGGATTTAAAATTTTTCACCCTACAGGAAAATTGTCACTCAACAAGTACTTAGGACCACTCCTGACTTTGTTCGGAGTCTTGTCAGGTAACACACACCTTGACAGTAGAGCTATTAAGAGTGCAGCTCTCCTCTGAAGTCCTAATGGCCAAGAGAAGCCACAGAAAAGATGGCTGGGAGGCCACCCATCCTTTCTCATTAAAGAGCCAGAGCATAACAAATCATCCTATTCTTGATCTTTTCTTTCACAAAATTGTCAGACAGATGCAGAATAGGAATCAGCAAAGTGACATTGTGGTTCATCAATTGAACTAGGGATTTTTTAGCATGACTTTAATGTGCCTCTAATGTCATGTTGCCCTCATGGGAAACAACCCAAGTTTATAAACACAGGAACATACGATGAGAACCAACAGAAGGGAGGAGAAGGGAGTGGGGAGAGAAAGCAAAGGCAAACAAAGGAACTGTCTTTATTTTGAACCCTAATTATTTGTTAGAAAGCTGTGCCTCGTCTAGACGTAGAACAATGGGATAGATAAAGCAGCCTCTTTTGGGTTCCTTTTTCAGAAGTAGCTTCCTAGCTTCTCTCTGGAAGAATAAAAAAAATGATGGGGCTAGCCCAGAATTTCTCAACCTTGGCACTATTGACAATTTGAACCAGATAATTCTTTGTTGTGTGGGCCATCCTGAACACTATAGAATGTTTAGCAGCACCCTCTAGAAACCAATAGCATCACCCCAGTAATGACAATCAAAAATGTCTTCAGACACTGCAAAATTGCCTCTGGTCAAGAACCACTAGGCCAGCCCCTACACAAAATATTTTAAACTTTTCTTTAGTCCCTTCTGAGCTTTCTAGCTGACAGAATGGACTGCTATAGTCAGCAACATGATGACTGGCAAAATTTCCTCTCGTGGGAACTTTCTCCTATTGTGGTATATTTTATTAAATATTTTGTCAGGAAATCCATTAAAGAGAATATATTTAGAGAAATAAAATAAAGACAAAAAAGAAACATCTTATAACTAAGTGACTTAAAATCATTGTACACTAATTCCTCCTTACCTCCCCAGGAAACTGTTCTAGAAAGCAGCCAAAATCTAAAATAGTGAAAGAGAGGTTAAAGACCACCTCACGAAGCAAATGGTGACCAAAAACAAGGAACGAAAACTGCGTTTATTTTTCCCATCTTAAGAAAAATTTTTTTTTCAATGACTACGCCTGCTCGCAGCCACAGCACCATCACTTTGCTCCCTTTGGGAAAAAAACCCTCAAAAGAGTTGACTCTGCTGTCTCTAATTCTCCTCCTCCCATTCTCTTTAACCTATTCCAACTGCCCTTGTCAAGGTCTTCAGCAACCTGAAGGCTTAGCTGGGTTAGAGGGTCTGTTTCTAAGGTAGATCACACACAAGGCTGGCAAGCTGAAGCTGGCTCTTAGCGGGAGGCCTCAGCTCCTTCCCACATGGGCCTCTCCACAGGAGTGCTTGAGTGTTTTACCAAAAGTAATCAATATAAGAAAGCACCAGATATACAAGAGCAAGGCAGAAGCCACAATGCCTTTACATACAACATAGCCTTCCACCATACTCTACAGGTCACACAGGTCAGCCCCAGTTCAGTGTGGGAGGGGAGTATGTAAGGGTGTGAACACCAGTAGGCAAAGAACATTGAAGCCATCTTAAAGGCAGGCTACCACAGCAGTCAAATGGCTTACCATGTGAACGGCAAAATAATTTGAATCTACCTCAGAGGTGACCCAGATGCATGTTTTCCCACTTACACCACTTCAAAAAATGAGAACATTTGTTCACCTTGTCTTGCCTCCCCATCTCTAGAAAGTCCTAAAACCTCTGTACAATATCATCTTAGCATCTGTGAGCAGCTAGCCTACTTTTTGTTAGCAATGTATTTCTAATTTTAAAAGTGGATCACAAACAATAAAGTTGTGACACTTCTGAGGAAAGTATATCATCCTCTTGATTCAGCAGGAAAAAAAAGTTTATCTACCTTTCCACAGTAGACTTGACAGACCTTGAGGAAAGTGAACAGATATTAAAATGCTGAATGTAGGCAAAGGGGAGACAGTCATGGGGCTTGGTTATGCCTTTATCCACAGTACATAATTTATTCTTAGACCTCAAGAAAGTACCTAATGTCTTTGTGTCTCAGTTTCCTTATATGTAAAATGCAGATATGATCACGCTCACATGTATAGTGAAATCTGAATATAAATTGGGAACTGAGCTCTAGTTTAAATATATATCAAGATATGTCTATATATGTGTCTCTCTCTACATATATGTCTATATATATAGACATATCTTGACTTATATATAATATATATTACAAATAATAAACTTGACCAAATTCCTTAGATATAGACTATTCATATTTCGCAGCATCACTCACCTCTTCCTATAGCATTGCTCCACAAACTCTATAAACATTGAGCCTTCCTTCTAACATACTATGACTCTCAGTGCTATGAAAAAACTCTGATGTCATAAACACACTGTGTTACAGTATCACTAAGGACCAGATCCATTTTTAGTCACATAATCCCTGAAGTACTACCATTCTTGCTAGCCTCAACAGAGTCCCTTGGAGTACAAAGAAGGAGGGGGAGGGGACTATACAAAGTCCTGAAGCTACAAAAATTCTTAATATATTTTTTATTATTAATCGCTGGCAAAGAAGTAGACAGTTTGGAGGTGGGAGAGGCAGTGGAGGGCTTTAAAATTATTATTTACATCTCCCCTAAATATCATGGCACCTAGGCACAAATGCTTAGGGGGCAGAAAATCAGCCCACAGACCCCATTTCGCCCCCTGCCAACAACTCCACAGCAAGATAGAAATTCAAGAGTGTAATTTGCCTGCTAACTAGATGTCAAGCAGCTACCTCCGACAAATGGCAGTTTTTATCATTAAATTTTTTCATGCGTTTTCATCTGTGAGGTTTATAATCCATAAGAACAAGCTAATAATGAATGAGTAAAATCAAAGAGATCTTTTAAGAGCCTGTGTGCTTTTATTGTTATAAATGCTTCACAAGTAAAAATCAGTCAAAAGCATAAAGGTACCCTGATTTGAACTTCCTTTGTGTTTGAATTAGTGTTTCTCTTAGAACACTCTCACATCAGGCTTCCGCTTCTCTTGGCAAAACCAGGAATTGGCTGATGTTGTCTTACAGGCTTTCTCACATCCCCTTTCCCAGCATCACTCCTCTTTCATGGACCCCTTTCCGTTACCTAGGAGCCCCTCATGCTGCCTTCCACATTCCGCCTACTGCACAGTAATGTTCCAGACTCTTTATACTCCTCCCTTCTACCATTACAATATGTTTTTCCTAAGATTTGCTTGCTTTGAGAGGCTTGCTGGCAGGGGGAATGGGGAGGATGACTACCCTAATAATCTTTACTAAAATGCTGAATTAGTCCTCATTCTCTTTAGAATTGTTTTCTTAAGCAGAGATTCCTAGAAATGCTATCAACATCCCAGCCCAAAATATTGCAGGCATTTTGGTGGATAATATGAGGGAATGCTTCAATATAACTAGACCTTTTAGAAAAATGAAGTCCATTAGGTAGCTTTACTTGGCCTAGGGAGCTGACGTAGGAAAGCTGCTCTCCCTGAAATCATCCTCAAGGATAGGAATGTAACCCTAAACATCTAATGAGTATCCAATTGGCTTCTCACTGAACTTAAAATAAAATCTATACTCCTGTTTAGGGCCAGAAAAAACCCTGGCCTCTCCCTACCCGTCTCTACCTCACCCACTACACTCCAGCCTAACTGGCCATCCTTCTGTATTTGAACGTGCCAAACTGCAACCTCCTTCCTGCCTTAAGGCCTGCAGTGCTATCTTCCAGTACTTGGCATGCAAATTACTCTTCATCACTTGGTTCCCAACTAAAATGTCATCTCTTCAGACAACCTAAAGTAACCTCACACTTTCTAGCATATCATCCTGTTTTATTTTATTCATGACATTAATCACTGTGAAATTTTCTTATTTATGTATTTGTTTACCTGGCCTTTCCAGCCCCCTCTTTCAATGTCCCCTTCATTGTCTATCATGTTCATCACTGCATCCCTAATATTTTGCACAGAACCTAGTACATATTCAGTGGCCAATAAATATTGCTGAATGAATGCATGAATAGATGAATCCAAGCATAACTTAACCTTTAAACTTAAGTAATTGAGTGAGAAATCCTTGTTGGACTAATACTGGAAGTCGGGGGGGCAGGGGTGTTAATAGCACTATAACCAATGTAACTAACTTGTGTTTCTATAACATTTATTGATAATGGACTACAGCATTTCTTTTCATTAAAACATTATAAATATTGGATTGATAAATATTCTATTTGCCTTTTCGAAAAGCTGTCCTTTAATGAGGTGTCACAAATGAAAGCTAGTATCCCTTGAGAAATACTGCCAACTCATCTTATTCTTCTGTCAATGTTAAGAAACTGCATTTCCCTTTGGCCAATTTCTAGCTGTTCTAGATATGTAGGATCTATTGTTAGGATTTCAGAAGCCAATGAGCAACTTGCCTGTCACGGGGTCTAACAAATGATCTCTCCCCGCATGCAATGTAGCTAAGCAGAGAAACAACTCTCATAAAAGGATAACCAACACAGGCTGGAATGTTGCTAAACCTATAGTTTATTATAGAGCAAAGTTCACCCCAGCCCACCAAAGAAAAACAAAACAAACAAACAAAAAAACCCCGAACACTTAGCAATTTTGTTTTCTACCAGGCAGTCCCAGATTAGTCGGTTGTAGCTTAGAAGCAGGCGTCTGAGAGCAGTTCAGCAAGGCTGCAGTTGGATGCTTTTGTAGAGCTCTCCTCTTAAAAGGTAAAATTGAGACAAGTTAATGGCTTCCAACTTCCTGGGCTTGCTTTTGTTATCTATAAACTATCACAGTTAACTGTGCTTTGCTAAAGGGAAACTCCAAGGATTTTTTTAAAGGTATCTTTCCGTCTAAGAAATATTAAGTAATCTGGTTAAAAAAAGAAAGAAACTCAACATTAGTCGAGAGAGAAAAAAACATAAGTCATTAAGCACCAAATAACATTACTTTTAAGTAAAACACGTAGTATGAGAAAACTTTATTTTTAAAGAACTACAATAAAATTTCTCGAGACCCCATTTCCTAGGAAAGCTTGATTATTAATTCCTCCAGAAGAACTCTTAACACTTAAATGACAAAACTCTATTAATTGCTGTTCTTCAATTATTTCACTGTCAAGTTAAGTTTAAGAAAATACACACAATCCTGTCCTGGCTTACAAATCAAAAACTTCTTAGTGTTTTTTTGGGGGGTGGTGTGGTTAGTAATGAGATATGTTTCATCAAACTGTTATACTAGTTCACGTCTCATTAATTTGGTCTCGTTTGTATCTTTTGGCACTTCTACCAAGATTAATCTCAGGTTAAGAATGTCTCAGGTAGCATGTACTGTAAAACTGTAAAATTTTTTTCCACTCTTCACGGACGATTTACAATCTGCAAGGTTTGGGGTGGGTATGTAATGTATTTCTGCCAATGGACAGCCACATCAGCAGTGCTGAAAACCAATCCTCCTGTTTCATTCATGGTGCCATATGGTTCCATAAAAAAGGAGCGAACCAAAAGTGCAGCTAATGCACCCTGTCAATCTGGATTCACACTGATTCTTTGACATTATGATAAGGAAACTGTTGGTAGATGAATATATTCTCTCATTCTTTCTTTAGTCGTCTACCACTATAAACATGTACTAATTCATTGGGAGAGAAAAAATCAGGCTTAAGGCCTCTTCTATTTTACAGGAGATGTATTATTTTTAAGGAAATAAATTGTAATAAAATTATTATACATATATTATAGTTTCTAGCAGAAAATCCCGGGTGATTCGTAGTAACATCTTCCAAAAGATTGAGGATCATGGTTTGAAACCCTTTTCAATAGGTGATCTGAGTACTCCAGGGCAATGAAAAAGCAAGCTGAAGCACCAAGATAAAGTTGTGTCCCCCTAGTGACCTCTAGAGTGGAGCTAAGCTCCCACAAGCAAGACTTCGGGAAAAAAGGAAGAAGCAAGCCAAAGCCTGGCGCGCTCTGTAAACCAAGACGATATTTTCAATAGTACACCCCCTCGGATCTCAGAGTATGGTCCTATTTTATATAACCTCAAGGCGCAATAAATCTTCGCCTCTCGGGCCATGAGGCCCATTGGGTCGAAATCCAACTTCAAACGCCGCTCATTCCTCCTCCCCACCAAGCTCAGGTCCAGTTCCCCGGCACAGCCTTTCTCACCGCGCATGGTGTCGAGCTGGCTTCCACCTCTCTGCAGTGCTGCAAACAGCCTCTCGGCCACTGCTGGCTCCCCAGCTGGAGAGCCGAAGCGCTAGGAAGCCGGCGAGCGTCGACCTCTGCGAGTCCGCGCTGCGACCGCCGGCGGCCGCTGCACCTGCTCCCCGCGCGCCGCGCTGCGCTACGCGAGTCCTGGGGACGGCCGCACCCCCCGCCCCCCCCCGACGCCGCCCAGGAGGCTCCCTCCAGAGTCCAGCTCCCGACAACGCCGCGACGCCTTAAGTCACCCCAGCAACAAGCTCTTCCTCGTTCTCCCTGCCAGCGCCTCTCCCGCCCCCCGCCCCGGAACTTTCCAACTTTAGAAGCCCTGGTTCCAAAGGAGCAACAGGGGCCCTGCTCAGCATGAGTCACTGCCCGCCTCGACAGGTCGGGAAGGGGGAAATAGCCTGCGAGGACCCAGCCCGTAGCGAGTCTCCTTGACCATTGGGGAAAAGGAGAGCCAGACAGCTCCTCTCTCCTCCTGAGGATGGAGGTTGGGAAAATGGATGCAGAACTTGTCACCCTGGGATGAAAGGACGGAGGGTGGAAGGAAGGGATAGCAGAGACCATGAAAAACTAACTCTCTCTCTACACACACACACACACACACACACACACACACACACACACACGGCCAGATTCCGAAAAGGTTAAGACCTTAGGAGCCGAGAGTCGCCTCTCTCCCCACTGCCCTGAGGGAGTAAGGTGCAACAGATACCCAAGCTTGTGGAGTAGGAAAGCGGTGGGGTGAGAGAGTCTTCTGGTTTCCCCGGGTTACAGAAAGGGGACAAACTCCTATCGGAGTCTCCCCGGAGGCAAAGGGAGGTGCAGCAGTGTTGAGGTCTCCCCACCTCCCGGAGAAGGAAAACTCTTCCCCAGCAGGCAGCTTTTCACTTGGCCGAGCCTGAGTGTAAACAGGCCAGCCAGAGGAGCGGACCGCGGGTGGGAGGTGGGATGGGGCGAGGCGAGGATGGAGCAGAACTCACCCTTAATGCTGGGGGGCTTTCTCTTCTTGGCCATCTTCTGCCCCCTCCCCTCCCCCGGAGCCTTTCCTCCTGCTGCCGCCCAGCTCCGGGAGCCGGCGCCGTGGCTTCCAGGCGAGCTCTCGCCGCGGCTCTCAGATCAGCAAGCTCTTTGTTGCTGTGATGGCATCTGCGAGGCGGCGGCGGCGGCGGCCCGGCTGCGCTCTCGGCTCGGCTCGGCTCGTCTGGGGCCGGCGCCGCCGCCCCTCTGCTCTCTGCCGCGCCGCGCCGCGCTGCGAGGCTCGCGCTCGCGCTGCTGCGGCCGCTGTGGCGGCGGCAGCGGCGGCTGTGGATGCTGCTGTGCTGCCCCTGCTGCTGGAGGGGGGCAGCGTTGGGCTCCCCGAGTGCCCGCCCAGCGCTGACCTCCCTCTTTCCTGCACCCTCCCTCCCCCACTCCCTACCCCGGGTGTCCCGTCTGAGCCGCCAGCTCCAATCCAACCAGTGACGGCGCTGTCATCCGGCAGCCGCTGCTGGGGAAGGCGGCTGTGGCGGCAGCGGGGGGCTGCTGGAGGAAGTGGGGGACCCGCAGCCATCTGCGGTCCGGGAGGAGAAAGCCAGGCAGCCCGACTCTTAACGGCGCCCGCGTGCTGCCTGCCTCCAGGCCAGGCCTCCGAAGCCCCCGCCCCCACCCCCACCCCCACCCCAGGCGGCAGGGCGCGCTGTGGGCGGCTGCGTGGGCCGGCGAAAGACACCGGTCTCCGTAAGCCAACGAGAACTCAGGCCAACTGCAGGAGTGCCGGCGCCCGCACTCGCGACCCGGCCCCGCCGCCGTCCTCCGCTCAAAGCTGGTCTCGTGCACCGAGCCCGAATTCCAAGCGGGCGATAAGCCCCGGGACGCGCCGATGCCTCTGCCCCTCCGGAACCGAGAAGGGAAGAGGGAAACTGGTAGAGAGGAGAGAAATTAAGTTCCACAGGCAGCCCAGCGATAGTCACCTGGAAGAATGACCTAGTTCAGGCCCTAAACCTCTTATTTATTTATTTATTTTATTCATTTATTTGTGGCTGCAATTGGGTCTTGGTTGCTGCACGTGGGCTTTCTCTGGTTGTGGCGATTGGGGGGGTGGGGGGGCACTCTTGGCTGCGGTGCTCGCGCTTCTCATTGCGGTGGCTTCTCTTGTTGCCAAGCACAGGCCCTACAGTGTGAGGGCTTCAGTAGTTGTGGCTCGCGGGCTCCAGAGCGCAGGCTCAGTAAGCTGTGGAGCTGGGGCTTAGTTGCTCCGCGGCATGTGGGATCCTCCCAGACTAGGGATCGAACGCGTGTCCCCTGCACTGGCAGGCGGACTTTTAACCACTGTGCTACCAGGGAAGTCCCAGGCCCTAAACCTCTTAATAGAGAAGACTCAGGACAGGTCCCTTGGGGCTGTGGAAAAACAGGAAAGAAAGTTCAAGTCGGAGGAATTAGGAGGGGGAGGAGTGACTTCTTGGCCTCCCGTAGAAACTTTTGTTCCAGTGGCCGCGTTCTTTCTTGCTCTGATTGTGAGTTTGGAAAGTTTTCATTATCCGGGAGGAGCTGTCCTCCTCTAGCGTGCTGATCAGAGAAAGAATCTCACCAGTGTCCCGGGACAGCAAGGTCATGCAAAAGTTTGACCCATCTGAGAATGTAAAGGTAGTAACCGGGCTTTAAAAGAAAGGCGGAAGGGGTAGTGTGGGGAGGAGGTTACCAGTATGTATGCGGGAAGGTGCCAATTGATTTTTTTTCTTTACAGGAGCTGAGGTTTCCCCAAAACCCGCTTTCTAATTCACAGCGATCTTATCAACACGTCTCCTTTCCTCCGCCTACGTTCCCAACCTAATCTGATTATCTAAACATCCAGTGATTCAATTCAGTATCATTAGCCAGAAATTGCCCCCACGTTGATGCGGTGCCCCAGTAAGAACACTGGAGTCCAAAGCCCTGGGTTTGAGTTCTAGCCCTGCATCTTCATAGCTCTGAGAACTTACACAAGTCATTTAATCCCTCTGTTCTTCTGCTTCCTGATTTGTAAAATATCATCTCAAAGATTCCTTCCAGCTCTAATAAATATCCTGAGATTTTTTAGTCACAAAATCATCACGTTATTTTTTGCACTCTTTCTAAATTTAACTTTATACAATGTATTATATTGAAGTAATCTGAAGAAAATGTGAAATACCCAAATCCTCTTACAACAAAGGTGTGCAAGTAGCAAGCTTATATTAATTAGCAAAATAGGCCCATTCTCAGTTGCATAGCTAGAAATAAGACTCAATTTCCTCTTCTGAAAATCTGTCTCTGATTTAATTCAAAACCTTTTCAAACTCTTAAGATGTGTAAATAGTAGGCTTGTAAACATTCTTAGTTTATTTTATGCGTTCATATTTTATCACTAAGTACTAATTATTGCCTATATTAAGATAATGTCTTACAGTTTATTCATTACTTTCACATACTTTATTTCATTTGATCCTGACCACAAACCTGTGAGTTCAGAGGGCAGGTCCTGTCTTCCACGTTTTATAGATGGGGACATGAGGTTCCTGGAGGTGCAATTATTTGTGCACAGCTTCCAGGACTTCTGTGCAGCTCTTCTAACTCAACACCAGCCTCATCCCATGACACCAGCTGCCTATAAAATGGAATATTTCTGCCTCAGGCCAGGGATAGTTTCCTTTCTTCTATTTATTCCTTCCAGGATGCCAATACTATTCTCAGCAGAGGGAACTCAAAATTTTAGTTGACAAACTATGTCTATTTTTTGTACATGGATGTGATTAACTTGTAGAACTTCAAAGTATTTTTATGTGCATTTTCTTAATTGAAGGTCACAACTATCACAGAAAACCGTCAAAAGAGATTTATTGAGCCCAACGGAACAGATGAGGAAACCGACCCAGAGACACTGCAGTCACAACTACTCAGGCCCTGGGTAGCCCACAGTGCATGCTTTTGTTTAAGGATTCAAATAGAATGCCTGTAGGGATCAGTAAGGCAAAATACATCACACAAGCAGTATAAATATGTAAGCTTTATTGAGTAAGGGGTAGGGACTTCGGGGAGTTGAGAGCACATGAGAGCTGCAGGCTGCCTTGTGGGAATGGAAACCTCAGGTTATAAGGATTCTGATTTTTTAAGAGTCAGGAATCCATATTCCCAGGTAAAATATCCTTTTTGATATTGGTTAACATAAAACAAAGCAAAACAAGGCAGGCTTAACAGAACAAAACTGCCAGTAATATACAGCTTATGGGCTGTGTATCTGTTTTCACATCCCATCAACCAACTTTTATCAAAGAACAGGTACTGAACCGAATCCTTGGATCTAATCTGATTCTGTTGGTGTCTACATACCCTTAGAATTAGAGGTTATCAAGGCTTTTTGTCCACTTAATCATGATTTCTAAAGATAGATTGCAGAGATTGGTGTTTCTAAATTTCTGGCTGTCCTTAGAGCCATCAATGAGAATGACCACAGCAAATCAAATAATTTTTAAGTCACATGTAATTCTGCTGGGCATGAGGAAGTTTATACATTTTATTTGATGATGATGAAAAAGTATTGATGATTATGATGGTGACAAGGACAAAACTGGCCTAAACTCTATTTCCCTTTATAGGAAGGTTTTGAATGAATCCTTTCAAAAATTAGTTACAGTGCTAAAATGGTAACTTTAGTTATATGTAGTATAATCATTCTTCTTAGATTATTCCAGCCCTGTCTAGATTGCTTATAGATTAAGGTAATCAGAATGGAGGTAAGGAATACATATTCCTTGTGTGGAAGTATCAAGTGAGCTCAACAGGGAAAATGAACTTGTCATACAAATTATACTAAAGACCAAAGTGAAAATATAATTCATACTACAAAAGTATGGTTGTCATTAATTGTGTGTTACTGCAATTGCAGTAAAAATGTTGAAATTATAACCCTCAGAAGAGTATTTTTGGCTGAAATATTTTATACTGAATGCCTATCCATAAATTAACTACCGTAGTTTAGGGAAAATGAAAAGGGGAAACAAAAGCCCCATGGGTTTTAATCATGTTAACACCAAAGAATATCAAAAGAATCCAAACTTGCCCCATTATTGAAAAAAAAAAACTAGTATTTTAAAACTTTACATACCATAAAAGAATCATAATACTCACCACAGCTAAGGTTTTAAGGGAACCTGCCATTACGTGACTAGAGCTAAAGAAAGGTAAAAAGAGAAATGATGGTGGGAACAGAGGGGGATGGTTCAACTGGTGCACTAAAAAAAATTCCTATAGTGCTTATATACTCAAAATCAACATGTGAAAAAAAAAAAATCAACATGTGAAGGAGTGGGAAAACTGAGGCTGGCTTCCTACCCCATCTCACACACCATTATGGATACGTGAGACCTTAAATAACACTTCTTCCCTTTCTCTCTGATCATTATAATAGATATATGATATTCACTATATATACAATAGATATATAGATATTCATTAAATAAAATTTCACCTGAATTTAGATGGAGAGTCCTGGAGTGAGAGTTTATAGAATCTTTGTCCCTTTACCTCATTCTAATTCTTCCATTGATGACCCTGACCTTAAGAAATGTGATTTCAGTTATGTATGTTTGAATTGCACAGAAAGACATGAAATTCAGAGATCATTTTGGCAGTTAAATGTAAATTCTAGGTTTCTCAGACAAAACCTTCTCAAAAAGATCCCTTAACACTTTACTACTTTCAGACCAAACCTGTCCGACAGAGATACCCGCCTTACCCATGATACTGCTGTCACAACTAGCAATTGAAGATATCATGCTATATCTATGCAGAAGAAAATTTAATTTTGCTAAGTTCAATTTCCCAATTGTCACCTAACCTCTAGAACTATGTCCTTCTGAAAGGGAGTTAATTAACAGGGAGCTTTATTGTACCCACAATGAAGTGTATACTTAAGAGAGTTCAACCCCACAGAAAGCCACAAGAAACAAAAGAAGGCATTTGGGAAGGCTAAGAAATCCTAAAGCTAGGTCTCTGCGCAAATTACCCAGAAGTTCCTCTGGGGGAAATGGCACAGACCTGGCCTGAGTAAAGCAGTGCATGGACGGCAGGATAGTCAGACATGACATAGAGATAGTCTGCTATGTATGATCCACACTCAAACTCTCAAGATTTTATGCAATATATATAAACAACTAAAATTGTTTTCTTTGATACTCTTTGATACTCCAGTTGGCCTGTTCAAGGACAGAATGTTCAGTTTGACCTCTGCTAGCTTCCAAGTAATCACTTTACCCCCAAAATATTCTCAAGTTGTCTGCAGTAACCCCCTCCATTATAATTCTGTTTATAACATTTTTCCTTTACTGAGTCTACCAGTCTACCAACGGATTCCTCCATATGCAAGTGAACAGTTTGCATGCAAAATAAATGGCATACAAAATAAATAAATGTTTTAGAGAGATTTTTGACAATGAACCAAATTGTATTTTCCATTCTTTTCTATTTCTGTTTATTCTCTCTGACATTTGTATATGTATTGAGTAATATTATGTGCCAGTCATGTTCTAGGTGATTGGGTATACAATGGAGAAATAAAACAACATGGTCCCTGCATTCATGGTATTTACAGAGGAGACAGAATTAACCCGTAAATTCCTCATGGAAACAGCACATCCAAAGATGCCAGTAGGAAATTCTGGATTACAGCAGTGGTTCCCAAATTCCAAACTGATAGGCATCTCATCAATTATTGATTAAAAAAAATTGCTCGCCCACCTCCAACTATATTTATTGGGTTATATTTACATTGTGTGTACTATTGTAATAATACATATATACATTATAAAATATACACAAAATTTTGAAAGTTTTGAAGGGTCAGATTTTTGAAAATGGCCCATCTTGATCACCTCCAGACACTACTGCATTAGAGGAACTAAAGGAAGATCAATTTAAGCCAGGGAAAATATGATCTAATTTGCCTTTTAAAATAACACTCTCATTCCTGTGTGGGTAATTGGAATAAGTCTAATAAGTTAATTATATGGCTATTGGGTTGGATGAGAGTTAAATTTTCACACCAACACTCAGACATGTTCTGGAACTCCTTATAGGGCCTAGAAGCAGTGCACTCTATAGCAATGCACACAATTGTCACCCAGATCTTGGTTTCTAAATACCATTGTCCACAAGACAGAGACAGAGATCTTTGTAGAAACAACTCCAGGTCTATAGCAGACAAAGTACTAGGTGAACCTGGAACATCTTGATGTGCCAGAACGCAAGGAAGTGCTCAGAGACCAGTGAGGTCATGACAAAAGGACAAATGAGCCAGCTTGAAGTGGTTGCCTACTGCTTAAATACATGAAAATTTGAGCTTCAAAATATATATATAAGGATGATAATGGATTATAATACATTGAATAAAATAGAATAAAATTTAGGAATCCGTAGTGATATCCAAAAGAGAGAGAATTTTAGCTTTTTTTTTTTTTCAGAAGAATTGAGCTAGTGAGTGTAGAAGAAATGATAGAATTAGAAAATCATCATTTGGCAAACTTCCCATATAATAACTAAGGATCATCAATGGACGCCAAAGCCTTTGGATAAAAATTTGTTGGGAACATGATATTCTTATATATTATCCTGTATATTAGTTATTGATTGAAAAGGGGAAAATGTATCTTTATAATGGAGAGTTTGTGTGGTCACCACATTAATCAACGAAATAATCAAACTTAGCATCACATAGTTGAACTATGTGTCATGTGCCTCCTGATGGGACTCAATAAGAAGTACACAACATCACCTATGTAGTTTTCTTGTAAAAAATGTTTAACCTAAATCTAATCATAAGGAAACAAGTCAGATAAAACCAAACTGTGCAATTCTATAAGACATTGTCCTAGACTTTTTTTTTTTAATATAAAAGTCAATGTCATGAAAAGACAAGGGGACTAAAGAGGCATAAATACCAAATGCAACTGGATCCTGGATCAGGGTGGGGAAAGTGAATCACCTATAATAGACATTTTGGACAAGTAAAAAGTTAAATATGGACTGTATATTAGATATTACTGAATTAATGTGATTTGCTTATGTGTGTTGGTAGTATTGTTGTTATATAGGAGAACGTCCTTATTCTTAGGAGATGCATACTGAAGTATTAAGTTGAAAATACAAAAATGACTAAGTATTAGGAATTTCATAAGGTTAAACCCAATATTTAGATATGAATGCCATGATGTCTGCAACTTGCTTTCAAATGCTTAGGCAAAAAAATGAATACATAATAGATAAGTATGTAGGTACGTAGGTAGATCAATCAATTAAGACAAAATGTTAAAAATTGATAAATGTTGGTGAAAGAATAGGAATGTTCATTGTAAAAATCTTTCAACCTCTTTGCTGGTTTGAGATTTTTTAAAATACAAAATAGAAAAAGGGAGGGAAGTGAAAAACTCAGGTTTTCCCAATTAATGGTAAAACAGTTTAAGATAAACCCAGTCTCTTGGGAGATTAATGCTCAATTGTTCAAGGTTTTTCTCCTCTTATTCTTTCTCTTCCCCTCTCATCTTTCAAGATCTGGGCACAGAAGTTTATATAATATCTCAGCAATAGCACAGTGGGGGTATCATCTGGTCTACACATTGTCCTTCTTTCCTGGCACCCACATAATGTGTGGTTGACGCATAACTTGCCTCACCTGAGCACTGGGCATTGGTCCATATGTTTACTGTGATCACTGCTAAAACTGGTTTTCTGTCTGATCTCTTGGCACGGGCAATGCAGGATGATGGCTCTCAAGAAGCTCAGCCATCTCCTTTTGCTGACCAGGCTACCTACACTGATTTTCACTGATGCTGCAAATCCTCTGAACTTTAGCAATATCCTCCATCTGGATCTTGACTTGGAGTTGCCCACTCACAGCTACCACTATTATGTTCCTTTGAACAGAGACCTCTACTGAGATCTCCTCCGCTGTGACTTCCTGGCAAGTATCAATATATTAATGCTTATCTCTAAATTACCCTTTCATCTCCTCAGAGTTCCTCAGGAACTTCTATATCTCTTCTACCATATGCACCAGCTACTATTCTGCCTAAAACACCATGAGACAATTTTTCTGCTTCTGTGGTCACCCCCTGTTAGCACAGGGTTTTTCTCAGAGGCTTTCAACCTCTTGGCCAGTGAAGTTCCCAAATTTCTCCCAAACTATCAAGCCACAGAGTTGTGCTGTGAGTAAATGACACTGTCTCATCTCTTGCTCACTTCTCTCTCACACACACCCCTTAACTCTTTCCCCAGCACTTCCTACTTTTCATACAATGGGACTTCTCTTGGATCATATCCTCCATCCTTTCTCCATTGTGTTCCTTTTTTAATAGAGGATTAACTTTATTTTCAAATAACTAAAATTTCCCCTTGGTTTATAAAGAGACACTTTTGAAACTTTTTTTTTTAAGTTTTTTTTTTTTTTTTTTTTTGTCTGCGTCGGGTGTTAGTTGCGGCACGCGGGATCTCTCATTGCAGTGGGTGGGCTCTTCATTGTGGTGCACGGGCTTCTCTCTAGCTGTGGCATGCGGATTTTCTCTCTCTAGTTGTGGCGCACAGGCTCCAGGGCGCGTGGGTTCTGTAGTTTGCAGCACGTGGGCTCTAGTTGAGGCAGGCAAGCTCAGTAGTTGTGGCATGTAGGATCAGCTGCCCCGTGGCATGTGGGATCTTGGTTCCCTGACCAGGGATGGAACCCGCATCTCCTGCATTGTAAGGCAGATTCTTTACCACTGGACACCAGGGAAGTCCCCACTTTTGAAATTTAGATGCCTCCTTTCCCTTTCAAAAGCCTGAATTTCAAGACAATCGTCTTACAAGGGACTCAAGAAAGTTCACTGTGAGATTCCAAACTGAGCGAAGATCCTTTTCTCTAGGTCGATTATGCCTTCCCAGAAGCAATGATTGCCACTGATTCAATGTGCAAGGAGCCACAGGGAAAATGGTTTATGAGGAATTAAATATTCACTGGTTTCCTAAGCCAAAAACATTATCCTCATTAGGGTTGTCAAAGCATATTAGATCAGGAAATCTGAGTTCTAGTCACAACTTGTCTACTGATACTTTATGACTTTGGACTACTCCGATGATAAAAAATAATAATAATAATAGCAGCAGCAACTACTGAGCTCCTGTTATGATGGCCAGTGAAGCTTTTATTTATTTATTTTCTGTACTCCTGTCCCAGCCTCCCAATTACTATACTGAATCCTCATCATTCACCTCTAGTCTCTGGCCCCAAGCTTTTTATGTGAGAAAATACAAACTCTTATACTTTAAACTGCTGTTGTGCTTTCTGGCATTTGCAGTTTCTTAACTGATACAAGTTGGTGTGGGTGCAGGTAAGTTTGTAGATAGTGGTGGCAGAAAGTTGAGAAAGTTTCTGTCTAACGGCTTCTATTTTTCTCTTTGAAGTAAGAGATAAAGTTATCTGCTTAGTTTGAAGGAGTAAATTGTGGGGAAGAACATCTGAGAAGAATAGAATAATTTGACATACGCATTGTGGAGAATAAGAGAAAGAGATAACAAAGAAAACACTGAAAGAATCCTGAGCATTGTTACAGCAAGGTGGTGTTGAAGACAATGGATTTATAGGAGAATCAAGCTGGTAATTACTTTATTTTACTCAGTCAGTGCATAGGACCGGTTAGTGGATGCTTTGTAGGAAGGATTTGAGAGAAGGATAACAAGTTGAAGAGAAAGTAATGTATTATGGAATCTAGCCAGAATAGGGATGGATAGGATGAAGGGAGGAGGCCGATCATCTCACTCTCCTGCTAAAATCCTTGCAATGGGCTTCCACTGCTTATAGAAAAACATCCCAAATCCTCAACATGCCTACATGGGAATGATCTGACCCATGACCATTTCCAGCCTCCTCTGGTGTCGCTCTTCCCTTTGCTCTCTACACTGAAGCCCTGCACAAAGTGGGCCAGAAGAAAGTAATCCAAGTGTATACTTTTCAATGAATTTTATCCCCTTCCCATGTGCATCCCCCCTGCCTGGCTTTATAGTCAAATCTTTTTGGCTTCTGTAAGCTTATTTTTCATTAACCAGGCCCCTTTTCTCTGTTACTAGCAACAGAGCTAATTTTTCTTCTTTTCTTTTCTTCTTCTTGAAGCTTAATTGGTCTCTCTGCCTCCATTCTCTCATCTCTCTAATTCATCTGCACATTCACAAATGCCTTGGTTATCTTCCTCTTACACAGAGCAAAGCATATTATTCTTCTACTCCAAAAGCTTATATAATATAGTACAAGCTCCCTAGGTTATGCAAAATTCTCTAGTATCTGGCCTCAGAGATAGGGGACTAGAATAGGGAGACCCTGAAGACACTTATGAAGAAGAAAGGACATTAGTATATAATAGACATTTAATAAATGCTTTTTAATTGAAGGATTGTTAATAACCCACCTAACTTCCTTTTCATTTGACAGATTCTAACAGGTTTTCCCATTTGCACAGAAAAGGAAAGCTTTCCTTTATTCTTTAGAATATCATTCATTTATTTAATTTTTCTTGAGTGTCTACTATGTTGAATAAGAGTGGTGAGAGTGAGCAAACTTGTCTTGTTCCTGATCTTAGAGGAAAAGCTTTCAGCCTTTGACCATTGAGTATGATGTTAACTGTGGGTTTGTCATATATGGCCTTTATTATGTTGAGGTATGTTCCTTCTATACCAAATTTGTTGAGGGTTTTTATCATGAAACAATGTTGTACTTTGTCAAGTGGTTTTTTAATCTCCTCCAACTATTTAGGAGATTATATGATTTTTACCTTTCATTTCATTAATGTGATTCACTGATTTGCACATGTTGAACCATCTCTGCAGCCCAGGGATAAATCCCACTTGATCATGTTGCATGATGTTTTTAATGTGTTGCTGAATTTGGATTGCTACTATTTTGTTGAGAATTTCATCAGGGATATTGGTCTATAGTTTTCTTTTCTTGTAGTGTCCTTATCTGGCTTTGGTATCAGGGTAATTTTGGCATCATAAAATGAGTTTGGGAGTGTTTCCTCCTATTCAGTATTTTGGAAGAGTTTGAGAAGAGTTGGTATTAAGCCTTGTTTATGTGTTTAGTAGAATTCACCAGTGAAGCCATCTGGTCCTGGGTATTCTGTATTGGGAGGTTTTTGATTATTGATTCAATCTCCTTACTACTAATTGTTCTGTTCAGATTTTCTGTTTCTTCATGATTCAGTCTTAGTAGGTTGTAGGTTTCTAGGAATTTATTCATTTATTCTAGGTTATCTAATTTGTTGGCTTATAATTTTATAGTAGTCTCTTACGATCCTGTGTACCTGTGTGGTATCAGTTGTAATGTCTCCTCTTTCATTTCTGATTTTGATTCTTCACTTTTTTTCTTAGTTTAGCCAATGATTTGTCAATTTTCTTTATCTTTTCAAAAAAAAAAACAACAGCTCTTACTCTTCTTGATCTTTTCTATTTTTTTATCATCTTTATTTCATTTATTTCCACTCTGATCTTTGTTGTTTCCTTCCTTCTGTTAACTTTAGGTTTAGATAGGTTTTTTTCTAGTTCCTTGAGGTATAAAGCTATGTTATTTGAGATATATTTTGTTAATGTACTCAGTTATTACTATGAACTTCTTTCTCACAACTACTTTTGCAGTGTCTCATAGGTTTTGATGTGTTGTTTCCATTTTTATATATCAAAAACCCTGCAGAAAGTAGGCATAGAGGGAACTTTCCTCAACATAATAAAGGCCATATATGACAAACCCACAGCCAACATCGTCCTCAATGGTGAAAAACTGAAAGCATTTCCACTAAGATCAGGAACAAGACAAGGTTGCCCACTCTCACCACTCTTATTCAACATAGTTTTGGAAGTTTTAGCCACAGCAATCAGAGAAGAAAAGGAAATAAAAGGAATCCAAATCGGAAAAGAAGAAGTAAAGCTGTCACTGTTTGCAGATGACATGATCCTATACATAGAGAATCCTAAAGATGCTACCAGAAAACTACTAGAGCTAATCAATGAATTTGGTAAAGTAGCAGGATACAAAATTAATGCACAGAAATCTCTGGCATTCCTATACACTAAGGATGAAAAATCTGAAAGTGAAATCAAGAAAACACTCCCGTTTACCATTGCAACAAAAAGAATAAAATACCTAGGAATAAACCTACCTAAGGAGACAAAAGACCTGTATGCAGAAAATTATAAGACACTGATGAAAGAAATTAAAAATGATACAAATAGATGGAGAGATATACCATGTTCTTGGATTGGAAGAATCAACATTGTGAAAATGACTCTACTACTCAAAGCAATCTACAGATTCAATGCAATCCCTATCAAACTACCACTGGCATTTTTCACAGAACTAGAACAAAAAATTTCACAATTTGTATGGAAACACAAAAGACCCCGAATAGCCAAAGCAATCTTGAGAACGAAAAATGGAGCTGGAGGAATCAGGCTTCCTGACTTCAGACTATACTACAAAGCTACAGTAATCAAGACAGTATGGTACTGGCACAAAAACAGAAATATAGATCAATGGAACAGGATAGAAAGCCCGGAGATAAACCCACACACATATGGTCACCTTATCTTTGACAAAGGAGGCAGAAATGTACAGTGGAGAAAGGACAGCCTATTCAATAAGTGGTGCTGGGAAAACTGGACAGCTACATGTAAAAGTATGAGATTAGATCACTCCCTAACACCATACACAAAAATAAGCTCAAAATGGATTAAAGACCTAAATGTAAGGCCAGAAACTATCAAACTCTTAGAGGAAAACATAGGCAGAACACTCTATGACATAAATCACAGCAAGGTCCTTTTTGACCCACCTCCTAGAGAAATGGAAATAAAAACAAAAGTAAACAAATGGGACCTAATGAAACTTAAAAGCTTTTGCACAGCAAAGGAAACCATAAAGAAGACAAAAAGACAACCCTCAGAATGGGAGAAAATATTTGCAAATGAAGCAACTGACAAAGGATTAATCTCCAAAATTTATAAGCAGCTCATGCAGCTTAATAACAAAAAAACAAACAACCCAATCCAAAAATGGGCAGAAGACCTAAATAGACATTTCTCCAAAGAAGATATACAGAGTGCCAACAAACACATGAAAGAATGCTCAACATCACTAATCATTAGAGAAATGCAAATCAAAACGACAATGAGATATCATCTCACACCAGTCAGAATGGCCATCATCAAAAAATCTAGAAACAATAAATGCTGGAAAGGGTGTGGAGAAAAGGGAACCCTCTTACACTGTTGGTGGGAATGTAAATTGATACAGCCACTGTGGAGAACAGTATGGAGGTTCCTTAAAAAGCTACAAATAGAACTACCATATGACCCAGCAATCCCACTACTGGGCATATACCCTGAGAAAACCATAATTCAAAAAGAGTCATGTACCAAAATGTTCATTGCAGCTCTATTTACAATAGCCCAGAGATGGAACCAACCTAAGTGTCCATCATCGGATGAATGGATAAAGAAGATGTGGCACATATAGACAATGGAATATTACTCAGCCATAAAAAGAGACGAAATTGAGCTATTTGTAATGAGGTGGATAGACCTAGAGTCTGTCATACAGAGTGAAGTAAGTCAGAAAGAGAGAGACAAATACCGTATGCTAACACATATATATGGAATTTAAGAAAAAAAAAATGTCATGAAAAACCTAGGGGTGAAACAGGAATAAAGACACAGACTTACTAGAGAATGGACTTGAGGCTATGGGGAGGGGGAAGGGTAAACGGTGACAAAGCGATAAAGAGGCATGGACATATATACACTACCAAACGTAAGGTAGATAGCTAGTGGGAAGCAGCCGCATAGCACAGGGAGATCAGCTCGGTGCTTTGTGACCGCCTGGAGGGGTGGGATAGGGAGGGTGGGAGGGAGGGAGACGCAAGCGGGAAGAGATATGGGAACATATGTATATATATAACTGATTCATTTTGTTGTGAAGCTGAAACTAACATACCATTGTAAAGCAATTATACTCCAATAAAGATGTTTAAAAAAAAAAAAGATTTTTTATTTCCCTTTTGATTTTTTTTTGACCCACTGTTTTTTTTGGGAGTGTGTGTAGTTTCTGCCTGATTGTAGATTTTCCAGCTTTCCTCTTGTTTTTAGTTTCATACCAATTGTGGTTGGAAAAGATACTTGATATGACTTCAGTCTTCTTAAATTTGATGAGACTTATTTTGTGGCCTTTCATATGATCTACCCTGAGAATATTCTATGTGCACTTGAGAAGAATGTGTATTCTGCTGCTGTTCAATAGAATGTCCAGTATATGTCTGTTAGGTCCATTTGTTAAGGTATGGTTCAAGTCCAATGTTTCATTGTTTATTTTCTTACTGGATGATCTATCCATATTGATAGATCAACCCCTATTATTGTTGTATTGTTATCTATTTCTCCCTTCAGAAGTGTTAGTATTTGCTTAATATATCTAGCAATATGTGTGCACAAATGTAAGATGTGTATGTATATATTTTTTTATTGGGGTATAGTTGCTTTAAAATGTGTTAATTTCTGCTGTACAATGAAGTGGATCAGTGATATGTATACATATATCCCCTCCCCCTTGGACCTGCCTCCCACCCACCCCCCATCCCACCCATCTAGGTCACCACAGAGCACTGAACTGAGCTCCCTGTGCTGTACAGCAGGTTCCCACTAGCTATCTGTTTTACACATGGTAGTGCATATATGTCAATCCCAATCTCCCAATTCATCCCACCCCCCTTACCCCCCCCTCCATGTCCACACATCTGTTCTCTACGTCTGCATCTCTATTCCTGCCCTGCAAATAGGTTACATGTGTATATATTTGTGATTGTTACATCTTCTTGATGAATTGACCCCTTTATCATTACACAATGATCTTCTTTGTCTCTTATTACCATTTTTGGCTTAAAGTCTATTTTGTCTGATATAAGTATAGCTACTCTCACCTTTTTTTGGTTTCCACTTACCTGGAGTATCTTTTTGCATCCCTCTACTTCGAGCCCATGTCTGTCCTTAAAGCTTAAGTGAGTCTCTTGTAGGCAGCATATATTCGGGTCTTGGGGGGTTTTTAGCATCCAGCTACTCTGTGCTTTTTTTTAATATATATATATTTATTTATTTAGCTGCACCAGGTCTTCATTGCAGCACATGGGACCTTTGTTGCAGCATGCGGAATCTTTGGTTGTGGCATGCAAACTCTTAGTTGCAGCGTGTGGGATCCAGCTCCCTGACCAGGGATCGAACCTGGGCCCCCTGCATCAGCAGCATGGAGTCTTAGCCACTGGACCACCAGGGACATCCCTGCTCTGTGCTTTTTGATTGGTGAGTTCAATCCATTTACTTTTAGAGTAATTATTGATATTTAAGGACTCACTCATGCTGTCTTATTAATTGCTTTCTCACTATTTTGTTTCTTGGTTTTTGTTTTTTTTCAAAGGATGTTCCAGCCATCCAACCACTAAAGCCGCCCGTATGTCCCTACAGTGAGCCCTGAGGGAACTCAGGATGGAGATAAATGGACTGAGAATTATGTTTTACAGGGCAGACTTGCTAAGGGCTCAAGCTCAGGACACAGCCTCTCAGATAGCTCTGACAGACTGCTCCTAAGAGGTAAGGGAGGAGCCAGGATATATAGGAGTTTTTGCAACAAAAACCAGGCAGTAGGAACATCAAAAGATTACTGTCAGTTAAAGAAAACCAGACATCTCAAGTTAAGGAATTTAGCGCTTTTTTATGTATGGGAAGATGCAAGAGTCTGAACGCACTGAAATCATTCCTTTGATATGCACCTCAGCTATCTGGGGCCAGTATCCTGTATTTTCTCATCCTGAGTCTCCCTCTGGGTACACTGTTGGGGGTGGCTGCAGCCCATTTGTCTCTATCCTGAGTCACCTCAGGCCTTACCTTCTGGGTGGCTGCAGTGGCTGGATGGCCACAACATCCCCTGTTTACGGATAAAGCAGTGTTAGACCTTCGTGGTCTCCTAGGAGTTTCGACTCGCCCAGGAAACAACAAGAGTCGGAAGCCGATGCAAAACGCAAGAGGTTTATTGAAGGCCGGTGCACCGGGGTTCCTTGGTCCTCACGCAGGAGGCCGAAGAAGGAACCCCCCCAGGGCGTGAACATGCATTTTTATAGGTCTTAATTTCCTGTTATGCAAAGTGTGGATTCAATTGTGATTTTTAATGATAGGTTCTTAGCTTCTGTTCGGACCAGAGAGGGAACCTGTCCCAGGCTTCCTGATTGGTTCTTTGACAGATACCTTTTTTACATTTTGTTTATCTCCCTCCTTCTCGGAAGGGGGCCGGACATCCTGGAAATTCACCCATTGTCTAAGAAGCCCTTATTGTCTGGAGAGTTCTTAATCATTAGCTGGAACAATGTCCCTCGAGTCCCACAGCAGCAACATTTTTCATTCACAACCCCACGAACATAGTGCTGTACCAGGGAGGTGAGATGCTAAGGACAAAGCATTTGTTGCCAGTGTTGTCCAGGTCTTTGCTCAAAACCTGTTAACCCCCAGCTTTAGCTGGAGTGAACATAAATCTTTAAGTTAAAGGGTCCAGAGATAAGAAAGGAAGTTACAAACAAACAAACAGAAAAACAGATGGAACTGTTGCAGGAAAGAGCGGGGTGTGAGAGGATGTTCATATCCCAGGTCTCAGGCGAGTCCCTGGGAAGGCCACCGAGTGTGGGTTCTTGGCTTCACGCAGGAAAGAATTCAAGAGCGAGCCACAGTAAAGTGAAAGCGGGTTTATTCAGAGAGATACACATTCCATAGACAGAATGAGGTCCATCTCAGAAAATGAGAGCAGCCCTGGGAGAAACACACTCCACAGATAGAGTGTGGGCCATCTCAGAAGGCGAGAGGCCACTTTCTGACTATTTTGTATTTCTTCTTTTTTTTTTTTTTCTCCCTACCTTTATGATTTGGTGATTTTCCATGGCGGTATGTCTAATTCTCCTCTCTCTATCTGGTATGAATTCTCTGTAGGTTTTTCCCTTTTGTTTACCATGAGGCTTATCCAAAACATCCTATAGATAAAACAACCCATTTTAACCTGATAGCAACTTAATTTTGATTGCATAGAGAAACTCCACTCTTTTACTTCCCCTCTTTTATGATTTTGATGTCACAATTTACCTCTTTTTATATTGTGTATTTGTTAAGTTACAGTGGCTATAGTTATTTTTAATACTTGTGTTTAACATTTATACTACAGTTAAATGGTTAACACACCCTCATATTACAGAATTAGTCTTCTAAATCTGACTCTATACTTATCCACCAGTATGCTATGTATTTTTGTATGGTTTCATGTTACTAATTAAAATCTTTTCCTTTCAGCATTTCTTGCAAGGCAGGTCTAATGATGATAAATTCTCTCAGCATTTTTTTGTCTGGAAAAGTTATTTTTCTCTTTCATGTCTGAAGGATATCTTTGCTGGATAAAGTATTCTTGGCTGTCAGTTTTTTTCTTTTAAAACTTTGAATATATCACTCCACTTTCTCCTGGCCTATAGGGTTTCTGCTGAGAAATTCACTGATAGCCTAATGGGTGCTCCTTTGGAGGTTACAATAATTTTTTCTCTTGCTGCTTTTAGGATTCTACTTGTCTTTGATTTTTGACAGTTTCTTTATAATGTGTCCTGGAGAAAGTCTTTTTGCATTGAGATAATGGAGTAATCTATTCGCTTCGTGAACTTGTATGTCTAAGTCTCTCCCCAGGCTTGGGAAATTCTCAGCTATTTTTTTCTTTAAATAGACTTTCTGCCCCTTTCTCCTCTCTTCTCCAACGGGAACTTCAATTATTCTAATATTTGTACATTTAGTGATGTCCCATAGATTACGCAGGCTTTCTTCTCTCTTTTTCATTCTGAGAACCATACAACACTATTTAGAACTAAAAAATTAGAAAGCATAGAAACAGCTCTATTGAATGTAATTTCAAACTCCAAACCCATTCTAATTTAAATTCCTTCTATCCTCTAACCTATGTGGAGTAGGGGGCCAAAATTAGCTTATCTTCTTTCCTGGCTCCATCTCCCCAATTTGCTAGTCACTGTTTCTAATATCTGGAGGGTAGGAGGGTAGGCATTAGGCAAGTGGCGTACAGTTTTTGTGGCAGGTACAGTTGTAATCCACCGGCAGGGCCCTCTAGGTGGCAGTAGTCAATTGCTGATTCTATGGGGTATCTCTGTGGGTTCCTCATGAATACCATAGTTGGCTGGTCTGTCTTTTTTCTGTCTGGCTCTTGGATTTCTGGGATCCACCCTCTGTATCTGCTCCTCAGGCAGCACGCCTGGTTAAGATTATTTCCACAGGGTCCTTATCAAGCCTCAAAAACATGCACCTTTACCCTGGCATGGGAGGAAGGACAGCCCAGTCTCAAAGTAGTCACATGTGTGTTCAGCCACCAGATGGGGCAGTTCCAGCCACAGCATCTCACTTTTAGAATAGTCCTCGGTAAGACCCTCATGTTCCTAGAGACATGCATAAAGCTCTCCAAGTAGCCCCCAGGAGAAACCTCTCCTTGACTTGAGAAGAGGAGGTACTATCATATTCTGTACCTTTTTTTTTTTTTTTTTTTTTTTTTTGCGGTACACGGGCCTCTCACTGTCGTGGCCTCTCCCGTTGCAGAGCACAGGCTCCAGGCGCGCAGGCCCAGCGTCCATGGCTCACGGGTCCAGCCGCTCCACGGCATGTGGGATCCTCCCGGACCGGGGCACAAACCCATGTCCCCTGTATCGGCAGGTGGACTCCCAACCACTGCGCCACCAGGGAAACCCCTATTCTGTTCCTTTTAATAGTAGTAGTAGTAGCAGCAGCAGCAATCATACTGGGCAGTTTGTCAGGTCCAAGTTCAAGGACAGGTGAAAAGACAGCTTGACCTCTATTCAAGGTTTCTTTCTTTTTTGTTATTAAAGGTTTCTTTTACTTCTGTTTACTCTCAAAGCAGTAAATACACTGCCGTTGATGAAAATAAAATAAGAAGAGGTCAGTTGATACAGCTCCCCATGCTTTAAGTACATTCCACAGAAGCCCATCCAAAGTTCATTGGAAGTGGCAGCCTACCAATTTTCCAGGTCAGAGAAGGATATGGACTTCATACCAGCTACATTAACACCCAGAAACAACTTAGAACACCAACAGAAGGCAATAACTCTGCTGTGCAGGCAGCCATATTCTCCAGGCTCTGAAATTCTTGCTGTACCAGTGCTGGGCAAACTCCTCTTCTCTGAGCAAGCTCTGCAGTGCCTAGAAGTTTCCATTTGTGTCTATTTAGGGGATTTCTACCTTAGAGGAACACATTCTTCTCCTTCCCCTTCAGAAGAGAGTAGTAAGGTGAGTGAAATGCAAAGTACTCTGTCACCTCCTCTCCAAAGAAATCTCTTTCTCTTCAGCTGTTACCGAGTCCAAGCTCTCTCTGCTTGCCGCACAACAGGCCAATAAATCAGGAGACAAGGTGTTGAGGCAAGGAATAGTGCCTTTATTGGGGAAGCCAGGCATCCAAGAAGATGGCAGACTAGCATCCTAGAGTACCATCTTATAGGGGTCTGGATGCTAGTTTCTTTTATAGGACAGAGAGGGGGAGGAGGTGAGGAAGTAAAGTACAAAAGCCATAAGTCTTGCAAAACATCTCCTGGAATGGCCAGCCTCAGGGAGGGGATGTGTTAATTTCTTCTTTCTTGCAGCCATTCACAGGTGGGCAGGGTCAGAATGTTTCCCTGTGAGCTGAACAAAGGAACTTTAGTATAACATTTAGGCAGAGGGGCAGGGTCCCCCGAGGGAGGCCATTATGTATGCCAATAGCTATAGACAACATTGTTTTAGTGATTATAGTAATAAAAAGCAACAGAGAGCAAAGTTTAAAGTAAAAATAACAGATCCAACATGGAGTCAGATTTTGTTCTTCCCTGTTATACAACTTCAGCTTTGTACGTAGGCTGGAGGTGAGTAAACAGCTAAAACTGGCAGAACTAGTTTAGCACCATACACTTAGAATGTTCTACATGAATGGTCTGGTACCTATCTTTAAAATGAGAGGCACATATCATTTTGTTGTCAGCTTTGGGGGCCTTCAATAGAGCATCTTGTTATTTGTCTACCACAGCCTATTATTTGTCTACATTATCCTGACTTACATTATTACTGATGGTGTATTCGTGATTTCCTTCGGGCAGAGACTGTATCACCCATTCTTACCTTCTCTGCAGTGCCTAGGAATGGTGTCTCACTCACTGAAGACAGCTCATAAATGCTTGAGAGATTGAATTTAATTTTAAGGAATTAAAAAATTTCTCCCGTCCTCCTTTCTACCTATGCACATACTAATCACCTTTCAGTACAGGAACAAGACTACTTTTTCCATGAAGTAGTTCAGTTCCATTTCAGTCCCATTAATTTCTCCTTGTCTCTGAACTCCTCTAAAACTTTGTTAATATGATGTTTGATATCACCATTCAAATTTTTGTTTATCTTACTTCTTCAGTGAGACCCTGAGCTCCTCAAGGATATGGATCATCTGACATTTCTTTAGAGAAGGTCTTAACTAACATTTAACAAATATTCAAATAAATACCATGTTAAATCAGATAAATATCATCTTCCCTACATATATTTGAGAAGTGACCACTCCTTTTTTTGCTTGTGTTTTACATTGCACTGATCTAATGAAATTCAGACAAGTATCATCAGAGAATGTTAGAGCAAGAGGGACTTCAGAGAGTCCCAGTTCTGCACAGTGTACCCTGTTGTAATGTAACAGTACATTACAGAAGCTGCCTCCCTTCACCCTCTGCTGACCATTCTAGTAACTGCACCTTCTTGAATCTCATTTCAGACTGACCATCATTTCTCTAAGTTCCTGAAATTGTCTAAAGCCAGGTTTTAATTCTACTATATATAATACCACTTGTTTATACTCCAGAAAAATTGAAATTCTATTACTCATAGGGAATATTCATTTAGTCACTTTGGTTCTGGAGCCAGATTGCCTGTGTTCATAAGTCAGTTCTTCCACTACATTGCTTGGATTTAACATCCTAACATCTCTGGTCCCAGTTTCCTGATCTAAAAAAATAGAAGAGAACATCCCTGGTGTCACAGTGGTTAAGAATCCACCTGCCAGTGCAGGGGACATGGGTTTGAGCCCTGGTCCAGGAAGATCCCACGTCATGGAGCAACTAAGCCAGTGTGCCACAACTAATGAGGCTGAGCTCTAGAGCCCATGAGCCAAAACTACTGAAGCCCTCGTGCCTAAAGCCCATGCTCTGCAACAAGAGAAGCCACCACAATGAGAAGACTGTGCACCGCAACAAAGAGTAGCCCCCGCTCACCGCAACTAGAGAAAGCCCACACGCAGCAATGAAGACTCAACGCAGCCAAAAATTAAATAAGTAAATAAATAAATAAATGAGAAGAAGAATAATAATGACCTTGCAAGATTGTTGTGAGGCTAAGTGAATTAATGCCAACAAAATACTTAGAACAATACCTGGGAAAAAACAAGTTCTCATTATTCTTATTGTTTTGTAGTGGCGGTAGTTGTGTTTAATAACTTTCATGCCAAAGACAAAAGTTTCTTATTTGTTTATTCTGGTACACTAAGTTCCTAAAAATGACACACACACTTCTCTATCTTTAAATCCCTAGCACTGTGCTTGGCACATAGTAATCACTCAGCAAATGTTTGTTAAATGCAATGTATAAATAATATGAATATTAAGAATACAGGTTTTGTGTGGCAGGAGGTAGATGAGCCCCCTCTCCGAGTAAGCAATTGGAGATTCGTTCCCTGTGGACCGATATTCCAAGACAAGAATAGCAGGACAATTGAGAGAGGAGGCTGAGTCCTGGCCAGATAGAAGATAAGAGACCACATATTAGTCATTCTCAAAGTCAAGGAGACCTTCCCGACTAACAGCTCCTTGGAGGTCAAAAAGGGAGGGGGCGCCACCCCATAGTAAGTGATGCCAACTACCCTTAGGCCTCTTCGGTGGAATCCATCTTGGCTGAGAGATACATGTGCACACTCAGGAGGATCCTGAGATAAACCAAATACAGACTCTGAACCAGGCAAATCAAAATGACTGGCCAAAGGAAACCTGGAAGAAATGCCTCATATAAGTGATTTAAACTACCATGAGGGCACGACTCTCTCTCTGAGTTCCCCTGTGTGTCTAGCCACACATACTCTACTCCTTTTTTTCTCCTAATAAACACTTCACTTGTTTCACTACTTTCCGTCTTTGTGGGAATTCTTTTCTGCAAAGCCGAAGGGCCAGGGCCTTGTCACTGACCACTGGTCTGGTGGCTAGGATTTGGTGCTCTCACTGCCACGACCCAACCTCAATCTCTGGCCAGGAACCGAAATCCTGCTTCAAGCTGCTGCAGGCCGAGGCCACTCAAGATCATCTGGACTCAGACTACTTGAGTTCAAATTCTAGCTCTGCCAGTTGAGACTGAACTTTCTGTACTATTATCACATACACAAAATGATGGTGATTATAGCTCCTTCTTCATAAGATGGTTGCAAGAATTAAATTATTGTATTCATGGAAAACACATTAAGCTCTGACACACTGTAAATAATCCATAAATGTTAGATAATCCTATTTGTAAAGGTTTCCCAAAGTAATGTGCACAAAGAATGTCACCTGCCATTTCAGTAACCAAAGAATGTTGCAGTCATAAAGCTGTCAGGCACTGCAGCCCTCCTGGTGCACCCTGAGGAGATTCAGGATGGAAAAACACCATATTGGTCCTAGAAAGTTAACGTGCATATCAAAGGAATCATTTCAATAAGCCCAGACTCTTTCATCTTCCCATACATAGAAAAGCACAAAAGTCATTAACCTGAGATGTCTGGGTTTTTTTTTTTTCCTGTAATTATCAGTAATCTTTTGATATTCAACTACCTGTTGTTGTTGTTTTTTAAGATGTTGGGGGGTAGGAGTTTATTTATTTATTTATTTATTTTTGCTGTGTTGCGTCTTCGTTTCTGTGCGAGGGCTTTCTCTAGTTGTGGCAAACGGGGGCCACTCTTCTTCGCGGTGCGCAGGCCTCTCACTATTGTGGCCTCTCTTGTTGCGGAGCACAGGCTCCAGATGCACAGGCTCAGTAGTTGTGGCTCATGGGCCTAGTTGCTCCACAGCATGTGGGATCCTCCCAGACCAGGGCTCAAACCCATGTCCCCTGCATTAGCAGGCAGATTCTCAACCACTGCACCACCAGGGAAGCCCATGTTTTTATTTATTTCTTATCTTATCTTTATGATTTCTTTCCTTCTGCTAACTTTGAGGTTTTTTTGTTCTTCTTTCTCTAATTGCTTTAGGTGTAAGTTTAGGTTGTTTATTTGAGATTTTTCTTCTTTCTTGAGGTAGGATTGTATTGCTGTAAAACTCCCTCTTAGAACTGCTTTTGCTGCATCCCATAGGTTTTGGGTTATTGTGTTTTCATTGTCATTTGTTTCTAGGTACTTTTTAATTTCTTCTTTGATTTCTTCAGTGATCTCTTGGTTATTTTGTAGCGTATTGTTTAGCCTCCATGTGTTTGTATTTTTTACAGTTTTTTTTCCTGTAATTGACATCTAGTATTATAGTGTTGTGGTCGGAAAAGATGCTTGATACAATTTCAGTTTTCTTAAATTTACCAAGGCTTGATTTGTGACCCAAGATATGGTCTATCCTGGAGAATGTTCCATGAGCACTTGAGAGTAAGTGTATTCTGTTGGTTTTGGATGGAATGTCCTGTAAATAGCAATTAGCAGGCAGATTCTCAACCACTGCACCACCAGGGAAGCCCACCTGTTGTTTTTTTGTTTTTTGTGCAAAAACTCCTGTATATCCTGGCTCTTCCTTTACCTCTTCGAAACAGTTCCTCAGAGCTGTGAGGCTGTTTCCGGGCTATAATCCTCAGTAATGCCCTGAATAAAACATAATCCTCAATGTTAGGTTGTGCTTTTTTTTTTAGTCGACAGTTTTGTTCATAAAGTAATATAAGCAGACACATAAGAGCATTTGACAGACCTGAGTTTGAATTCTGATTCATTAGAAATATGGTCTTGAACACATTACTTAGCTTCTAAGCCCTATGTCCTGATCTAGAATTCAGATATTACCTCCTTTCCTAGGTTGGTTGTAAGGATTAAATGAAATGGAGTGGGTAAAATGACTTACACTGTGCCTGAGGCATTGTAATCATATAATAAATGGCTTGCTTTATTTTGCTGATATAGTTCTTGTTTCTATTATTAATATCTTTGACACTAAGGAATTTAAAATCTAGATAAGAAACTAAGAAATATGTATATATAAATAACTATATGCAAAGTAAATGTAGTAGAAATTAAAAGTTAACAAATGTGAAAGCAAGCAGGGGCCTCCAGAGCCCTCCTGGGTACAAAAGCCCTTCCTTGTCCCCTGTTTCTTATTTGTAGAAAAAGTCTTCAACCTCCTAGACCTTTCCTGAATTCCAAAAGGCAGATTCAAATAATTACTAATCAAGGAAGGGAGGGGATGCAGAAACAAAGAAAAAGCAGTCAAGAAAGGATAGTGCAGCAGTAAAGCAGAGTCCTAGTTACTCCTCAGGGGAGATACACAACAGTGTATCTTTGAGTTCTTCTATAGGAACTAAGGCCCCACACAGGTGGAAGCTGGTAACTTCAGGCTGAGCACAAGATTCCTGGAAGACCACCTTGTTATCTCACCACCAACCAACCATCTGGGAGTTCAAGTCTTCTGAGCATGAGTTGTATTGTACTCCTTGCTGGGCCCTTCAATAACACCGTACTTTCCTTCACCACAACCCAGTGTCAGTAAGTTGGCTTTTCTGATTGGCAGGTGAGCAGACCGAAGTTTGGTTTGGTAACAAATGCTTTGATTATTTGAGTAGAAGAGATCAATGTGGGCTACAGCAATAACATTTCCTGAAAGAGATTGTAGGGGAGCAGAATTTGCCACCCTAAAATATGTCTCTTTGGCATATTAATTGTTTTAAGCTGGTTATTTTCTGAGTAACAGCAGACAGGGGAAGGAACCTGAAAACCAAGTAGGAGTTGCCTTTTTGTAAGAAACATTTACATTTGTAAAAGAAATCTCCATTTGTAAGGGTATCTCCCTCCCAGTACCTGTAAGAGGAGGATGACCAAATCTCTAGAAACTTGTATCAATGGAGAAGGCAAGGATGTAACTCTGCATCACAATCATCCTTGTTTACTGTGTTTTCCCTGGTAATCTCCCATAACTGACTCTCCCCTCACTCAGCATCCTCTTTTGTCTTGTGCTGAGGATGGTATTTAAGGTGAGGACATCAGCCATTTTGGAGAGTGCATTAGTTTTCTGGGTCTCTCTCATGTATACGTTTTAAAAAATTTTTATTTATTTATTTTTGGCTGAGTTGGGTCTTCATTGCTGCATGCGGGCTTTCTCTAGTTGCGGCGAGAGGGAGCTACTCTTCGTTGCAGTGCATGAGCTTCTCATTGCGGTGGCTTCTCTTGTTGTGGAGCACGGGCTCTAGGCATGCGAGCTTCAGTAGTTGTGGCATGTGGGCTCAGTAGTTGTGGCACATGGGTTCTAGAGCACAGGCTCAGTAGTTGTGGTGCATGGGCTTAGTAGCTCTGTGGCATGTGGGATCTTCCCAGACCAGGGCTCAAACCTGTGTTGAGGTTTGAGCATTGGCAGGTGGATTCTTAACCACTGTGCCACCAGGGAAGTCGTCATGTATACATGTTATTAAGCTTCATTTGATTTTCTCCTGTTAATCTGCCTCATGTGAATTTGGTTCTTAGACTAGTCAGAAGAACCTAAAAGCACAGAGGAAAATTTCTTCCTCCCTAAGAAAATAAAATTTCCATAAGGAAAAAATAGGAAATAGGTGGATACTCCAGGCAAAAAGAATTACCACACAAGGAAAGGTGAACAAAAGCACAAGAGCAGTAAACACAAGGCTTATTAAAGCAGTAGAGAGAGGCACAATTGGTTGTGTCACCCGAAAACTGGGTTTGCCTCTTGGTGGGTGTTGAGCCAAAGACACAACCTAGCCAAAGATCAGGAGAAGGAAGGATTTATTACTTGTGAAACCTAGCAGGACCCTGTGGGGCTCCTGGGCACAGAAGTCTTTCTGTGTGTCCCTCATTTCTTGTTTGTAGGGAATAGAGCCCAGCCTCCATGACCTTCCTTGAGTTCCAAAGGGCAGGTTCGAACAGTTGCTAATTGGGGAAGGGAGGGGATACAAAGACAAGGGAGGAGCAGTCAAGAAACAATAGTGCAGGCTTCCCTGGTGGCACAGTGGTTAAGAATCCACCTGCCAATGCAGGGGACATGGGTTCGAGTCCTGGTCTGGGAAGATCCCACGTGCCACGGAGCAACTAAGCCTGTGCACCACAACTACTGAGCCTGCACTCTAGAGCCCATGAGCCACTACTGAGTCTGCGTGCCACAACTACTGAGCATGTGAGCCTAGAGCCTGTGCTCCGCAACAAGAGAAGTCACTGCAATGAGAAGCCTGAGCACCACAATGAAGAGTAGCCCCTGCTCGCCGCAACTAGAGAAAGCCTGCACGCAGCAACGAAGACCCAACGTAGCCAAAAATAAAAAAACAAATAAATTAATTTTTTTTTAATTAAGAAGAAAAAAAGAAACAATAGTGCAGCCTTGGGGCAGGGTCCTTGTTCTGATCTAGGGTGGCCTTGGCCTGCAGTGGCTTGAAGCAGGATTTCAGTTCCCAGCTAGAGATTGAGGTTGGGTCATGGCAGTGAGAGCACCAAATCCTAGCCACTAGACCAGTGGTCAGTGACAAGGCTCTGGCCCTTCAGCTTTGCAGAAAAGAATTCCCACAAAGACAGCAAGTAGTGAAACAAGTTAAGTGTTTATTAGGAGGAAAAAGAGTACAGTATGTGTGGCTAGACACACAGGTGAACTCAGAGACAGAGTTACTTCCTCATAGTAGTTTAAATGACTTATATGGGGCATTTCTTCTGGGTTTCCTTTGGCCAGTCATTTTGATTTGACTGGTTCAGAGTCCGTATTTGGTATATCTCAGGATCCTCCCGTGTGTGTGCACGTATCTCAGCCAAGATGGATTCCACCAAAGAGGCCTATGGGTAGCTTGGCATCACTCCCCTTTTGACTTCCAAGGAGCTTTCTAGCTGGGAAGGTCTCCTTGACTTTGAGGATGAGAAATATGTGGTCTCTTATACTCTATCTGGGCAGGGCCCAGCCTCCTCTCTCAATTGTCCTGCTATTCTCATCTTGGAGTATCTGTCCACAGGGAATGAATTTCTAATTGCTTACCCTGTGAGGGCCCATCTACCTCCTGCTTTAGTTCCACCTGAAGGGATGCACATAACTATATCTTTAAGCTCTTCTGCAGAACTAAAACCCACACCAAATGGAAGATGTTAGTGTTCTTCATTCCAGAGAAGGTCACAGTTTGATAACCTTGAGAAACTCATGAGGAGACCACTTGAGGCAAGATTAAAGGAACCAGAGAAGCTCATTAGGAGACCACCTGAAGCCAGATTAAAGGAATGCAGGCCCTGCACACACCTTGATCCTTATCAACAACTCTGCCCTTGAACCATTGCTATAAAACCCCTCACCAAATCCTCCCTGGGTGGGACACACAGTTTTGAGGGTCATGAGCCTGCTGTGTCCCGCTTTGCCTGGCAAAGAAATAAAGCTATTCTTTTTCTACTTTACCCAAAACTCTGTCTCTGAGATTCAATTCAGCACTGGTGCACACTGCCCGAGTTGTCAGCATCACTTGCAACAAGTAAGGAGAACACCAGGGATAGTTCCCAAAGCCGTGTCTCCAGGAACAGCAAAATTGGGGAAGTTTTAAGCTAAGGGTGCATGTGAAGGAGCTTAAGCAAAGGAGAATTCGCATAAAATTGGGGCAAATGTTGGCAGGCTCTAGTGAACTGAAGTCACGAGGGTGAGCCAAGGTCAACATCATCTTTTCTTAGTCACTAGTTAGTCTGGTGGTTGAGTGCTCAAGGGGGTTTGGATTCTGCAAAATCCAAAATCCAGTTTTTGCTACATTGTGTACGATGTTATTGCTGTATGATAGTGTGTGGACCAAGCACATGTATAATTTCTAGTATTATACATGATGCCGAATCTGGCCTCTGTACCCCAACACTGAATTAAATCTCAAAGACAGAGTTTTGGGTGAAGTATAAAAGGACAGCTTTATTGCTTTGCCAGGCAAAGGGGCCACAGAGGGCTAATGCCCTCAAAACTGTATGTCCTAACCCAGGGAACCCTGTAAGGAGTCTTATAGTCTGGGGGGGGGGGCGGGGGTTGTTGCTGATAAGGATCAGTGTGTGTGCAGGGCCTGCATTCCTTCAATCTAGAGATCTTCTGGTGTCAGGTGGTCCCATGATCTGTGGTTCTTGAGGTTATTGAACTGTGACCTTCTTTCTGGATCACCTTCCATTTGGTGGGGGTTTTAGTTCTGCAGAAGAGCTCAAAGATATTATGTATAACTCTCAAGGAGGAACCAGGACCCTGCCCCAAGGCTGCACTATTGCTTCTTGACTGTTCCTCCCTTGTTTCCACATCCCCTCCCTTCCCTGACTAGTAACTGTTTGAACCTGCCCTTTGGAACTCAGGGAAGGGGACACAGAAAAGCTCTTGTGCCCAGGAGCCCCATAGGGTTCTGCTCGGTTTCAGATATAAATATATCACCAATTGTGATGGTTAATTTTATGTATCAACTTGACTGGGCCATGGATCAAACATTTGGTGAAATATTATTCTGGTTATGTCTGTGAGGGTTTCTAGATAAGATTAACATTTGAATTGGTAAATTAAGTAAAACAGATTGCCCTCCTGAATGTGGGCTTTATCCAACCCACTAAAGACCTGACTAGATCATAAAGGTTGAAAAAAATTCCTTCTACATGACTGTTTAAGCTGGGACATTGGCCTCAGACTTAGATTGGAATTTACACCATCAACTCTTCTGGTTCTCAGGGCTTTCAACTCGGTCTGGAACTATACCATCAGCTCTCCTGGGTCTCCAGCTTGCAAACTGCAGATCTTGGTACTTAACAGCCTCCATAATCAAATGAGCCAATTCCTTAGAGTGAATCAGTCTCTCTCCCTCTCTCCGTATTTATGATATATATATATATAATATATATATAAAAATATATATAGACTACCCATTTAGTCAGTATCAATGGATTGATTTGGTTCAATAAGTTTTTTCTAGGTGTCAACATAACACCATAATGTGTCTATCTGATTATACTATGCATACAGCACAAGTTATAGTGATACCTAAATAAATCATAATTGGTAAATAAATTGAAATACTTATAATTTTGAAATTATACTGTAATTATGTTACTTTATAATTTAAAAACATAAGAATGGACATATTTTAAATTTTGTTTGAAAGCATAATACAATGTAGAATCAAATAGAGATAAAGAAACTAGTGATATTACTGGAATGGTAAAGAAAAAACAGACTGGAAGAAGGTATATTGCAAATATCACCATAACTGGTAATTGAAATTTGCTGCAGCAGAGCAAAATTTAAAAGCTGTTCTTTGTGTAAGAAAATCTATAAATAATAAAGTAGACCATTTTGGGGCATAATTTCAGGAATTACATAAAGAATTTGGAAAAAAAATTTCCTCTCAAGAAAAAGAAATCTATGAAATCAACCACTTAGAATCAAGTGTCCAACAAATATGGTTTTAAAGATTTATAACAGGATCTGAGCTTATAACTTTGGCTGGTCATAAATTAGCTTGGATTTTTGCTCATACACAAATAAAATTATGTGGAGAGATGACAAAAGAATAATTATTTTAGTCATGGAAATTGGGAATTTTTGAGAAAAAGACTAAAAATGAAAATGAAATGTCAGAAAAAGTAAAAGATCTACAATTAAGCCACCAAACAATTGTTTCCAGAATGCAAGACCTTTCAAACAATATCAAATACCATAGATTCAAATGTTTAAAAATTGCAAACACTTTTCCTTGGCTTTAGATTAGATATGCAATATGAGACAGTTACAACTGGAAATCCACATGCAAAAGAATGAAGTTGGACTACTTCACACTGTACACAAAAATTAACTCAAAATGGGTCATAGACCTAAATGTAAGAAGTGAAACTATAAAACTCTTAGAAGAAAACATTAAACTTTCATGACCTTGGGTTAGGCAAAACCTTCTTAGATATAACAAAAACACAAGTGACAAAAGAAAAACAGAGAAGTTGGATTTCACCAAAATTAAAAACATTTTTATTCAAAAGACACCCATCTGGGCTTCCCTGGTGGTGCAGTGGTTGAGAGTCCGCCTGCCAATGCAGGGTATATGGGTTCGTGCCCCGGTCCGGGAGGATCTCACATGCTGCGGAGCAGCTGGGCCCATGAGCCATGGCTGCTGAGCCTGCGCATCCGGAGCCTGTGCTCTGCCGCGGGAGAGGCCACAACAGAGAGGCCCGCGTAATGCAAAAAAAAAAAAAAAAAAAAAAAGACACCCATCCAAAAAGAGAAAAAATAGCCCACAGAATGGGAGAAAATATTTGTAAATAATATATCTAACGTGGGATTTATATATAAATTCTTTCAAATCAATAATAAAAAGATAACCAAATTTTAAACTGAGCAAAGGATTTGAGTTGCCATTTCTCCAAAGAAGATATACAAATGATCAGTAAGCACATGAACAGGTGCTGGATAACCTTAGACATCAGGGAAATGCAAATCAAAACCACAGTGAAATGCCATTTCACAGCCCCTAGAATGGCTGTAATCAAAAGGACAGATAATAAATGTTGAGGATGATATAAAGAAATTGGAACCTTCATACGTTGCTGGTGGGAATGTAAAATGATGCAGCTTTTTTGGACAACAGTTTGACAGCTCCTCAGATGCTAAACATAGAGTTATCATATGATCCAACAATTCCACTCCTAGTTATATACCCAAGAGAAATAAACACATACGTCCACATGTACATAAATGTGTACATAAATGTTCATAGCAGCATTATTCCTAATAGCCAAAAAAGTGGAAAAAACCGAAATGTCCATCAACTGATGAATGCATAAGTAAAATGTGATATACAACCACACAATGGAATATTATTCAGCTGTAAAGAACAATGAAGTACTGACACATGCAACGTGGGTAAACCTTGAAAACATGATGCTAAGTGAAAGAAACCAGTCACAAAAGACCACGTATTCCAATTCCATTTATATGAAATCTCTAGATTAGGGAAATCTTTGGAAACAGAAAGTAAATGGGAGAAGGTGGAAATGTGGAATGACTGCTAATGGGTATGGGGTTTCTTTCAGGGATGTTGAAATGCTTTAACATTAGGTGGTTGTGACCGTCACATAATCCTGTGAGTATACTAGAAAACCATTACATTGTGCACTTTAAAAGTGTGAATTTTAACGTGTATGAATTATACCTCAGTGAAGCCACAAAGAAAAAAAAAAGAAAGAGAGAGAAGGGTAGGGGAAGAAAGGGAATGGAAGAGAGGAAGGTAGTGTCGAAAAGAGGAGAGGAAAGAAGATGAAAAAATGAGAAAAGCAAGAGCTGCTGTTGTGGGTTTTCTCCTCAATAAGAAATGAAGAATAAAGGAGGGGATAGAGAGAGATTTGGTTGTGGTTTTGGAATGGAAGATAATAAATCAATAGAACAAAGAGAAAGGGATTTAATAGACCACAACCATGGATTATAAATTGAATGTCTACAGTTTTTCTGGAGGGATAGTAAAAGATTACAATTCCTTTTATTTAATACTTTTATTTTTATACTATGTGTATACAACTCTGTAGAGACTGGGCCATGTAGGGCCTAACTCTTTATTAACATTATATTATAAAAGAGGTTTGTACAAAGAACACTCAAGAAAAATTACTTGATTTGACAGATAGCTTCAGGAATTTCACCAAAGGTGACATTTGAGCTGCCTCTCATAGGACAAATAAAAATCAGATGGAGATCCAAGAGGCAGGGTATTATGTGCTGAGGGATCAGTTCATGTGAAAAAGCATAGCATAGCAGAGAAATATGAGGGAAATGAGGTGGAGAAATTGCACGGGGCAAGGAAGTAAAAGTTCTTTTCTATTATGCAATGAAGTTTTAACTTTATCCTATAAATAATAAGCCAGGGAATGTGTTAAAATGAGATATAATCAGATTTTCATTTTAGAAAGGTAAACAAGGCCTTTATGATGAGGTACATTCCCTCTACACACAGTTTGTTGAGAGATTTTATCATGAAAAGATGTCGAATTTAGTCAAATGCGTTTTCTGCACCTATTGCAATAATCACATGATTTTTATCTTTCATTTTGCTATGTGGTATATTACATTGATTGGTTTACAGATGGTGAACCATTCATACATATCAGGGATAAATCCTGCTTGATCACAGTACATGAGCCTTTTAGCATACTGTTGAATTCAGTTTGCTAATATTTTGTTGAGGATTTTTGCACCTATGTTAATCAGGGATATTGGCCTGTAATTTTCTCTTCTTGAAGACTCCTTGCCTGGTTTTGGTATCAAGGTAATGCTGGATTTGTAAAATGATCATGGAAGTGTCCCCTCCTCTTTATCTTTTGGGAGAGTTTGAGAAAAATAGGTATTAATTCTCTTTTAAATGTTTTTAGAATTCACCAGTGAAGCCATCTGGTCTTGGAATTTTGTTAGGAGGCTTTTGATACTGATGCAGTCTCCTTACAAGTAATTGGTCTGTTCAGATTTTCTGTCTTCATGATTCAGTCTTGGCATGTTGCATGTTTCTAGAAAAGTATCCATTTCTTCTAGGTTGTCCAAATTATTGGCATATAATTGTTCACAGTTATTTCTTATGATCCCATGAATTTCTGTGGTATCAGTTGTGATATCTCCTCTTCTTTCATTTATAATTTTGAGTCCTCTTTCTCAGTTTTAAAAATTGTCTTTTTAGTATATATTTCATTTATTTTCACCCTGGTCTTGGTTTTTTTCTTCCCTTTTCTGACTTCAGGCTTAGGTTTTTCATTTTCTTTCCCTCGAGATGTAAAGTCAGGTTGAGATCTTCATTTTTTCTTAATGTAGGTATTTATTGCTGTGAACTTCCCTCTTACAACTGCTTATGTTGCATTCCGTAAGTTTTGGTATGTTGTGTTTCCATTGTCATTTATATCAAGATATTTTTCTCTTTTGATTTCTTCTTTGACCCATTGGTTGTTCAGTAGCATGTTATTTAATATCCACATATTTGTGAATTTTCCAGTTTTCTTCTTGTGATTAATTTCTAGTTTTATACCATTGTAATAGTTGGAAAAGATGCTTGATATTTTAATCTTCTTAAATTTACCAAAATTTTTGTGGCCCAGCATGTGATCAACCCTGGAGAATGTTCCATGTGCACTTGAGAAGAATGTATATTCTTGCTGTTGTATGCAATGTTCTGTAAAAGTCTATTAAGTCTGTTAATTCCATCTGATCTAACATGTAGTTTAAGTTGAATGCTTTCTTATTGATTTTCTGCCTGGATGATCTATCCATTGTTGAAAGTGAGTATTGAATTATCCAGCTATTATTATATTGCTGTCTATTTCTCCATTCAGGAGTTTTATTTGCTTTATATTTTTGGGTGCTCCTATGTCGTACGCATAAATATTTACAAATGATATCCTCTTGATGAATTGACTACTTTATCATTATATAATGACCTTATTTGTCTCATTACAGTCTTTGGTTTAAAATTATGTTGTCTGATATAAGTATAGCTATCCCTGCTTTCTTTTGGTTCTATTTGTATAGAATATCTTATTCCATCCCTTCACTTTCAATGTACATGTGTCCTTAAAGCTGAAGTGAACCCCTTGTAGGCAGCATATAGTGTGGTCTTATATTTTTTAGCATCTTTATGGGAGTATAATTGCTTTACAGTGTTGTGTTAGCTTCCGATGTACAACAACGTGAATCAGCTATATGTATACATATATCCCCATATCCCCTCCCTCTTGCGTCTCCCTCCCACCCTCCGTATCCACCCTTCTAGGTGGTCACAAAGCACAGAGCTGATCTCCCTGTTCTATGCGACTGCTTCCCACTAGCTATCTATTTTACATTTGGTAGTGTATACATGTCAATGTCACTCTCTCACTTCGTCTCAGCTTACCTTTCCCCCTCCCCATGTCCTCAAGTCCATTCTCTACATCTGTGTCTTTATTCTGGTCCTGCCCCTAGGTTCTTCAGAACCTTTTTTTTTTTTTAGAGTCCATATATATGTGTTAGCATACGGTATTTGCTTTTCTCTGTCTGACTTACTTCACTCTGTATGACAGACTCTAGGTCCATCCACCTCACTACAAACAACTCAGTTTCGCTTCTCTTTATGGCTGAGTAATAATCCATTGTATATATGTGCCACATCTTCTTTATCCATTCATCTGTTGATGGACACTTACGTTGCTTCCATGTCCTGGCTATTGTAAATAGTGCTGCAATGAACATTGCAGTACATGACTCTTTTTGAATTATGGTTTTCTCAGGGTATATGCCCAGTAGGGGGATTGCTGGGTCATTTAGTAGTTTTATTTTTATTTTTATAAGGAACCCCCATACTGTTCTCCATAGTGGCTGTATCAATTTACATTCCCACCAACAGTGTAGGAGGGTTCCCTTTCCTCCACACCCTCTCCAGCATTTATTGTTTGTAGATTTTTTGATGATGGCCATTCTGACTGGTGTGAGGTGATACCTCATTGCAGTTTTGATTTGCATTTCTCTAATGATTAGTGATGTTGAGTATTCTTTCATGTGTTTGTTGGCAATCTGTATATCTTCTCTGGAGAAATGTCTATTTAGGTCTTCTGCCCATTTTTGAATTGGGTTGTTGCTTTTTTGATTTTGAGCTGCATGAGCTGCTTGTAAATTTTGGAGATTAATCCTTTGTCAGTTGCTTCATTTGCAAATATTTTCTCCCATTCTGAGGGCTGTCTTTTCGTCTTGTTTATGGTTCTTTCATTTATGATTTTATTTAGTTGAGTCCTGTTTTTTTCTTGGTAAGTCTAGCTAAAGATTTGCCAATCTTGTTTATCTTTTCAGAGAACCAGTTCTGAGTTTTCCTGACCTCTTCTGTTGTCTTTTTAGTCTTCATTTCACTTATTTCTCCACTCATTTTTGTTATTTCCTTCCTTCTACTGATTTTGGGCTTCATTTGTTCTTTTTCCAGCTCCTTGAGGTGTAAATTTAGGTTTCATAAAATCATTTTCTATGAATCATTTTTCATAATAATGTAATGTAGTATTCCTGGCTCTATTACTAATGCTAGAGAAGACAGAACTAGAGTACTATTTGAAAAAGGAATGGAAGAAAAAAAAATCAGGTACCAAAAATATTAATGTTGTTTTGTACCAAATTTATCAGCTTAAAATTACAATTCTATCATCATTTTTTCCCCTATTTAACTGAGAGAAAAATATGGATGCTACCAAGAGTTTTGAACTTGACTCAAAGTTACTTTATCTCAAACTATGGTCATGATTCTTAGTAACCTCAATATCCACAGAAATGATCCTTCCATTAACCTGGCCTCTCAGTCTTTGTCTTCCTTCCCCACAATAATATTGTTTTCCACTCTGCTTCAAGTGCTTATTCCCACGATGATGCCCTAGAGCTTGTCTTTATTTTCCTGCATTCTTCCACCTGACTACTACTCTCTTTTTGGCTCATTCTTTCCAATATTCTAGTTCCATTAATTTTTCAAACTCACTAGATATGCCAACGCATTAGAACGAGTACCTCTGCAGGGTCCCTCATACCTTCACAATCTCACTCCCAGGAAGTTTGAGAAAAAAGAAAATAGTCTATGTTCTTCCCTGGTGGTGCAGTGGTTAAGACTCCACGCTCCCAACACAGGGGCCCTGGGTTCGATCCCTGGTCAGGGAACTAGATCCCACATGCATGTCACAACTAAGAGTCCGCATGCCACAACTAAGGGGCCTGACTGCCACAACTAAGACCAAATAAATAAACAAATATTAAAAAAGAAAGAAAGAAAGAAAATATTCTATACTTGTAAGAGATAGGGTAGGGGATTCCTGGAGAAAGAGAACCAGGCATGGCTTTCTTGACATAGAGAAGCCATTTTTGGCCTAAGCCATTTTGTGACCTAAGCCTGATTACAATACTTATCCTTGAACAGATCTCAGTAATTAATGATCTTAAGGGGACAAAAGAATGCAGAAGCAAATGACTTACTGGGCAAAAGAAGTAACCATAGCAAAGATAATATATCAGTTGCAAAGACTCCCATTTCTGTTTCAGTGGTAAAGATTAGCCTGAAGAGCTCAACAACAGATCAACTGGAACCTAAGGGAGGATGATGTTGACCTTTTCTGACTCCTGTGACTTTAACCAACGAAAGCTTGGACTCTGTTGACCACCCAATCCCCTTCATGTATATGCATGTACTCTTAGCTTAAAAATTCCCCAATTTTGCTGTTTGGGGAGACACTGCTGTGGGAAAGATCCCTGGTGTTCCCCTACTTGCTGCAGGTAAGAAATCCTTCCTTCTCCTGAGCTTTGGCTTGGTTGTGTCTTTTGGCTCAACACCCACCAAAAGGCGAACCCAGTTTTGGGGTAACATACTTACAAAATAATTTTTCATTCTTTTCTCAAATTTCCAATATCCCCTCACTCTCTGTTGATAATCTTACTTCCCATTTCATTGGGAAATAGAAACAATCAGCAGAAAATCTCCAACTATTCCCTCCATCACATCTACCAAATTATCAGCATCTGAACTTACATACTCTTACTTTCTTACCTGTGTGAGTATCTTTTCCTCAGAAATGTATGAAGGAATATAAAATTTTTTCCCTCAACTCCAAAGGAATCTCTGGTCTACCTTCAGCTTATTCAAGGGCCCCAGGTTAAGAACCACTAACCTAAAGAATGGCCTGTCATTTATGTCATATTCCCATGAGTTAGGGGGAGATGGCAGGGAACAAAGGAACATTGGGGAGAGATATTTGAACTGTTGTACCTAAAAATGTAGTAAAAGGTTTGTGGAACAGTGCCCAATTAATATAAAGGTATTTATTAAGAGCTGATTCTGGAACCACACAACCCAGATTGGGACTTGAACCCATGTGCTGGGACTCAAACCCAGCCAAAACCCGGAATGGGACTTGAACCCACAGTCTTTTAATTGAGATCACACACCTGGTCTCAGGACTTAATGAAGCTCAGGTTCTTTTTTTTGTGTGTGGTACACAGTCCTCTCACTGTTGTGGCCTCTCCCGTTGCAGAGCACAGGCTCTGGACGCGCAGGCTCAGCGGCCATGGCTCACGGGACCAGCCGCTCCGCGGCATGTGGGATCTTCCCGGACCGGGGCATGAACCCGTGTCCCCTGCATCAGCAGGCGGACTCTCAACTACTGTGCCACCAGGGAAGCCCGAAGCTCAGGTTCTTGATGTCTCATCACAGAGAGGACTTCAGTGACAGACAAAGTGATAAGCAAGAAGTGGATTTATCTAGAGAACCACACTCCACAGACAGAGTGTGGGCCATCTCAGAAGGCAAGAGTGGGCCTCTGGGTATGGGGTTGTCAGTTTTTATAGGGGTGGGTAGTTTCATAGGCTAATGAGTGGGAGGAGTATTCCAGCTATTTTGGGGAAGGGGTGGGGATTTCCAGGAACTGGGCCACTGTCCACTTTTTGACTTTTATAGTTGGCCTTGGAACTCTCATGGTGCCTGTGGGTGTGTCATTTAGCTTGCTGATGTGTTATACTGAGGCTCAAGGTCTAGTGGAAGTCGATTAGTCTGTCATCTTGGACCTATTTGGTTCTAATCAGTTTATGTCATGTCCTCGGGCTATGTCATTCTTTTAAAGATTGTGCCCTGCCCCTTCCCTCCTGTTTCAATTCCATGTCTACCAAGGGGCAAAATTTAGTAGAAAGATTGTTTAGCATAACACCACATATCACTGAAACGGAGAACTCTGATACAAAAGCCTTTCCATGTCCCCCATTTCCTGTTTGTAGGAAAAAGGTTTCAGCTCCTAGCCCTTCCCTGAATTCCAAAAGGCAGATTCAAACAGTTACTAATTAGAAGAGTGAGAGAATGCAGAAACAAAAGAAAGGCAGTTAAGAAACACTGCAGAGATGGAGCAGGGTCCTGGTTCCTGTTCAAGGGATATACATAGCAATCTGATACAAACTCTGAGTTCTTCTAGGGGAACTAAGTGCCCTCGCCCAGGTGGAAGATGGTAACCTCATGCTTAGCACAAGCACATGGACCCCAGACTGGCTGAAACCAAAAGGCTGATAATTGAGATTCCTGGAACACCACCCTGTTACCTCACCACCAACCAATCAGAGGAAGATCACACATAGTGCAGACCTCCCCTCAAACTTTGCCTATAAAAACTCTTCCCCAGAAACCATTGGGGAGTTCAGGCCTTTTGAGCACGAGCCACCCATTTTCCTTGCTCAGCCCTGCAATGAGCATTTCTCTGTTCCAAACTATGATGACGTTTTGGTTTGTTTGGCCTCACTGTGTCTTGGGTACATGAACTTGGGTTCAATAACATCACCCTATAGATTGCTCCTTAATTACAAAGGGAAAAATATACCTTTACCATAGAAAGAAATGACCTTAATTGGTCAGCACGTTAATCAGTCAAACTTACCATCACAAATAATGGGACAAACCTAACATTAAACACCTCCTAATGTGATACAACATGAATTACACAGTATGACAAAAAGTATCCTTGCCAAATATATTTAACCTTAACTACTCGAGCCTCTCATAACTAGCAGTTTATAGGAAATACAAGGTCTAGAAGCAAAAATAAGTACAATCAGACAACTCAGAATTAGGCCATTCTTCAAGACAACTGGTTGGTTTCTTAAGGAAAAAATCAAAATTACTGGATTACAAGTTTTTGGTTAAAAGAAATCAAAGAAAGTTAAAACCTAACTGCAACAGGCAATCACTGATATGATCTTAGTTCAAAAACAAACAGCATACAAAAGTCATTTTGCAGACAACCAGGGAAATCTAAGTATTAACTGGATATTAACTTAGAGAATAACTATTAATTTTCTTCCATGTGATAAAGGTTTTGTGGTTATGTAGGACAATGTCCTCATAGAAGATGTATAGCAAAAATATTCAGAGGTGAAGTGCCTTAATGTCTACAGCTTATGGTTCTCACAAAAACAAAAACAACCAGCAAACACAAACACACACACACATATATGTACATACAAACATATAAATAAAACATGACATATAATAACAATTTTTAAATTTAGTGATGGGCATATGTGTGATTTTGTATTTTTTGTTCATCTTTTCTGTGTTTAAAATGCTCACAATAAGAAATTGGAAAAAAGAAGTCAAATCCTACCCATCTTTAACAGTCCATTTTGTGTTTTACCTACCTCTTCGAGAGCTTCCTTGCTGATTCCAGGACAAGTTGCATTCTCCCTTTACTGAATTTCCCTGGTACTTTTAATTTAGCTCTTAATTAATGTTCTGTCTTGTACTCAGTCTGCAATAAATACATCTTAAATTTCCAGAAGACAAAGTGGAAGGTTCTTGTAGGGGAGTACAGTAACAGGATATAGAAGGTAAACAATTGACTTAGAATTAGATTATGGTCAGCCTCTACTAGGCAAGAAAAGTTAAGTTAGTGACAAGATTTAGGGGTGAGTGCTGAGGGCCTAAAATTAGGATGGTACAATAAAAATGAAAAGTCCTGGGAATTACGGGAAACATTTATACTCTCGACTTGCACTGGGCTTTTACTAGCTTTCACAAAGAGCCACCAAACCTTGACAGCTTTAAAAATCCCCCGGCTTTGAAACACCACAGTTATCTCAGAACTCAGGGTCTAACTGGAAAGGGTGACTTTAAATATAATTCTTCAGGCAGACATTGACTTCCAACATTAATTCGCTGAGTCAGAAGCTTTAGATAGGCTCACCTTGCACCCTTATTTCTACACACGTGTACAGTAATAAGTAGCCTTGGAAATATGCCGGAAGATCAAATTTACTTCGTTGATTAAATTCCCTTTGTTTAAATTTTCTTCAACACAAAACATCGTTTAGCTTTGTGTCCAGCGTTTGAGAGTAAAGTATACTTTGAATCGTCAAGGCAGAAATGATTTGGGTTTGATAGGTTTCTCCGGGTTAAAAGTCAAGGTCGAAAGCCAGGGAGACGTCTTTTCGCCAGGCTCCTCACCTCGCCCTCTCACCCAGATTCTCCGCCAGCCCGGTGCCCCGCCAGTTCCCCGCTTGGCGCCAGCAGCCCGCCCAGTTCCCGCCCCCCTCGCCATTGCCGCCCTCCCGGTTCCTTCTCCACACCGCTGTCAGCCTCAGCTTCCCCCCAAGAGGGCGCATCGTCTAAAATCAAAGGACAAGCGGGAAGCGAACCCTTTTCAGGGACCACCCCTCGCGGCTCCTCAGGCACCAAGGCCGCCAAGATGGCGCTGAAGGCGCAGGCGAGGTCACCTATTGAGCGTTCGGAGGCCCCGCCCACACCCTGGAGGGTGGTCTGTGCCAGACATGGGCGGGGCCAGACGGGTCCAGCGTCCTACGTGTCAGCGGTCTTGGCACAAACTGGTAGATTAGAGACTGAGTAGCCGGACGGAGAGTCAACATGGCAGCGCTGTTTAGGCGAAGCTGCGGGGTGAGAGGAAGAGCAGGGCTCGGCGCGGGTGGGAAATGGAGCTTGTGGTGTTTGGCGAGGGGGACCTGGACCGGAAATAGGTGTGGCGGGGGGGGCGGTGTGGGAAGCGGTGATAAGGAAGGAGTCCGCTTCGGGGCGCCTTAGCCCTCCTTACCCCACCTCTGGCAGTAGCCTGGATTCCGGACCCTGACTTTCACGCCCACCCCCTCCTCTCCTTGTGGGACGGAATGCTTCCTGCGTTTTCAGTTTCCTCTATCCCCTCGGCAATTGCCCCCGATATAGGCGGCGTCCACTTTTGAGAATATCGCTTATCTTTCTCTGGCCCGAGACCCTTCCAAAGGTTTTCCGGAGGAATCCCATCCTATCTCGAAGTAAATCCATCTCTGAATTGGCCGGTGCCTCAGAATTACAACCCTGAACTAACTAGTTTTTGCTGAACTAGTATGTCTTGGGGAAAACTCTCTACTGGCGTTCTATCCCCAGCCTAAGAAGAAGGTCATAAAGTAAATTTTATTCTGCAATTGATGTATACTACAACAGCGGTCCCCAACCTTTTTTTCGCACAAGGGACCGGTTTCATGGAAGACGAATTTTTTCCATGGGGGTGGGGGGATGGTTCAGGAGGTAATGCGAGCGATGCGGAGCCCAGGTGAATATTCGCTCGCTAGCCCACCACGCACCTCCTGTTGTCCGTCTTGGTTCGTAACAGGCTGCGGCCTGGTATCCTGCGGCCCCGGGGGTTGAGGACCCCTGTACTACAAATTGCAGCCTGTCAAGTCACGGGGAAAAGGAAAACGGAGCAGCTGCTCATTAGGATACTTAAAAAGTTTAATATGCTTTTGCTTTCGTAATATGGAGGGAGACGCCTCCACGTCGTGTACGTTAAAAAAAGAGGAAAGTAAATCATACGGCACAATTTTCTTTGAAGCTTGTTTGTATATTCTAGTGTTGTCTCACAGATTTTAAATTGTCTCAGTCACTAGATATATTTTGCTAGCTTTATTATTTATATAGTCACACAAGACTGCCATTTAAATGTCATTTATAATTAAGAACGTTATGCCCTGTACCAAAATAGTAGCAGATTTAGAATTTAGAGTAATTCTAATGGATTTTTGCCCAATATTTGTCATTGTTATGCAGGTTAATGGACTCTGAAGGCAGAGATTGGGGGATTTAAAAAATGATTTTAAACTCTGACACCAGAAAAAAAGAGGGATTTCTCAATCTTGCAAAAAAAGGAAATAGAAAAACCTATGCAGAAAACTTATACCTCTGTATCTCTTGACACTCCCATAAAACTAAGACTAATTCCTAAGAAATATGCAAAAGTCTTTAATTATATCTGTGCTGTTATTGCAGAGTTAATGCTTGATTAAAGTTGCTGCCTTTTGGAGGTTTGGAATTCCATTGTTCTGATCAGAGAGCTCACAGTAGTAACCAATATTTATATAGCATTACGCTTCCAAGATATTATCTTATTTTAATCATCTCTGCAATTACCCAGTAAGATTAGCCTCATTTTCCAGGTTTGAAAAGTTAATTAACAGGGCTTTGGGCATTGTTCCCTGGCTGTAGCTACCTTTGTACTTTGTTTTACATAACATGTTTTCCTGAAAAATCATATGTAAACTTTTTGTAAATTATTTTAGATACACTAATAATTCCCTATTTAAAGTCTCCCAGCAGACCATTTTACCTGTATTGTGAGGTCTAATTTTGTGCAATGCTGTCAAAACACATTTAGAAGGGTCAAGTTTTTTGGTCTGATTTTTGTGGGGGTTTTTTTGTTTGTTTGTTTTTTGGAATCTAATAACCAATTAGGATACTTAAATTGAAAGCGCAGTATAGCAAGGTGGTTGATGGCATGAGTTCATGATAGTAAATGTTAGAATAATAATCCTGGTTCCTAATAGTAAGTAGAGTGACCTTGGCCAATTTTACTTGACTTTTCTGAGCCTCAGTTTCTACATATGCAACATAAGAATAAAAATAGTTCCTTAATCTTAGGATTGACCGAAAGATGCAGTGCATTAATACGTGGAATGTGACTAAAGAAGAATAGGTTTGGTCTATGATGACTGGACAATGAGTATCAGAGAAACCATGTTTTACTTCCAAAATAAAATTAATGAAAATTGCAAAGAAGATATGAATTTTTGTACTCTATTTTTTTCAAAATTGTAGTATAAAGTATGTTATCACTTTGAAAGGGTTATTTAAATTAAGATATTTGACAGTCTTCATTGTCACCTTAAATGTAGATAATTCTGTTTACAAGTTCAAGTTGTCATCTACAAAGTGGACACTTTCTTTTCACAGATTTTGAAAAACATAAGCAAGGTCAATTCTTGATCTTTTAGTATATTGTTGAGTTGCTCTTTTCTTTCAATGTCTAGCTTACTAGAATTTAGTTCCATCAAATTCCTTGAAGTATAAATTGTGTAATTTTGGCTGTCCTCAAACATTTACTTGGGAGTTCCAGTATGATTTCCAGTTTGATAACTTTAATAAATGCGAGTGGTTACTTTTTGTGTACATTGAACTGTTGTGAGTATAAAAATGGATTGCAAAGGAATAATATCTGCTTATATTTTTTATATATATTTTTTGAAGAAATATGCATGTATTTCAGGTATTAAGACAAGTAGTATATTAATGGTTTAGAATAGGGTTGACACTGTAAAGAGACAGTAAATATTTCTGGCTTTGTGGACCTTATGGTTTCACAACTCTGCTGTGAAAGCAGCAATAGACAATATGGTATGGCTGTGTTCCTACAGAATTTTATTTACAAAACTGGTGGATACCATAGTGTGCTTACCCTTGGCTTAGAATATTCTAAGAATACTTACAGACAACAGCAGAAAATATAGAAAATTGTTTTAGGCTAATTTGTTTTATTAAATAAAGTGAGGTATCGTAGAAAATGGGATCCTCCAAGGGGAAGATTCCCAGAGGCATTCCTGGGAGGCTCTCCAGAGACAGGGTATCAAAGTTGATGGACTAGGCAACTCTTGAATGTATGGTACCATACTATTGTTGCCCCCCCCACCCCCGTTCCAACTCCCCAATCACAAATGTTCTAGAACTTGTAGATGAGATTTCTCGAATAGTGGTTCTAAGTCTACCACTACCCCTGATTGGTATTTGTCTTGGAAACACTCCATGTTAGTAGTGCAAATACTACTAATCAGTTTTAGTTGCATTGCATTTTCTTTTCTTTTCTTTTTTTTTTTTGCGGTACGCGGGCCTCTCACTGTTGTGGCCTCTCCGGTTGCGGAGCACAGCCTCCAGACGTGCAGGCTCAGCGGCCATGGCTCACGGGCCCAGCCACTCCGCGGCATGTGGGATCTTCCCGGACCGGGGCACGAACCCGCGTCCCCCGCATCGGCAAGCGGACTCTCAACCACTGTGCCACCAGGGAAGCCCTGCATTACATTTTTTAAAAATTTTATTTTATTTATTTATTTTTTATACAGCAGTTTCTTATTAGTTATCTATTTCATACATATTAGTGTATACATGTCAATCCCAGTCTCTCAATTCATCCCCCCCCCACAGCATTCCCCCCTTGGTGTCCATACGTTTGTTCTCTACGTCTGTGTCTCTATTTCTGCCTTGCAAATGGTTCATCTGTACCATTTTTCTAGATTTTCCATATATGTGTTAATATACAATATTTGTTTTTCTCTTTCTGACTTACTTCACTCTGTATGACAGTCTCTAGGTCCATCCATGTCTCTACAAATGACCCAATTTTGTTCCTTTTTATGGCCGAGTAATATTCCATTGTATATATGTACCACATCTTCTTTATTCATTCATCTGTCAGTGAGCATTTAGGTTGCTTCCATGACCTGGCTATTGTAAATAGTGCTGCAGTGAACATTGGGGTGCTTGTGTCTTTTTGAATTGTTTTCTCTGGCTGTGTGCCCAGCAGTGGGGTTGCTGGGTCATGTGGTAATTCTATTTTTAGTTTTTTTAAGGAACCTCCATACTGCTCTCCATAGTGGCTGCATCAATTTGCATTCCCACCAGCAGTGCAAGAGGATTCCCTTTTCTCCACACCCTCTCCAGCATTTGTTGTCTGTAGATTTTCAGATGATGCCCATTCTAACGGGTGTGAGGTGATACCTCATTGTAGTTTTGATTTGCATTGCTCTAATAATTAGTGATGTTAAGCAGCTTTTCATGTGCCTCTTGGCCATCTGTATGTCTTCTTTGGAGAAATGTCTATTTAGGTCTTCTGCCCATTTTTGGATTGGGTTGTTTTTTTAATATTGAGCTGCATGAGCTGTTTATATATTTTGGAGATTAATTCTTTGCCTATTGATTCATTTGCAAATATTTTCTCCCATTCTGAGGGTTGTCTTTTTGTCTTGTTTATAGTTTCCTTTGCTGTGCAAAAGCTTTTAAGTTTCATTAGGTCCCATTTGTTTGTTTTTATTTCCATTACTCTAGGAGGAGGGTCAAAAAACATCTTGCTGTGATTTATGTCAGAGTGTTCTTCCTATGTTTTCCTCTAAGAGTTTTATAGTGTTCGGTCTTACATTTAGGTCTTTAATCCATTTTGAGTTTATTTTTATGTATGGTGTTAGGGAGTGTTCTAATTTCATTCTGCTACATGTAGCTGTCCAGTTTTCCCAGCACCACTTACTGAAGAGACTGTCTTTTCTCCATTGTATATCCTTGCCTCCATTGTCATAGATTAGTTGACCATATTTGTGTGTCTGTCTCAGGGTTTTGTATCCTGTTCCATTGATCTGTATTTCTGTTTTTGTGCCAGTACCATACTGTCTTGATTACTGGAGCTTTGTATTATAGTCTGAAGTCAGGGAGTCTGATTCCTCCAGCTCCATTTTTTTTTCCTCAAGAGTACTTTGGCTATTGGGGGTCTTTTGTGTCTCCATACAAATTTTACGATTTTTGTTCTAGTTCTGTAAAAAATGCCATTGGTAATTTGATAGGGATTGCATTGAATCTGTAGATTCCTTTGGGTAGTAGAGTTATTTTCACAATATTGATTCTTCCAATCTAAGAACATGGTATATCTCTCCATCTGTTTGTGTTTGTGTCATCTTTGTGTCATCTTTGATTTCTTTCATCAGTGTCTTATAGTTTTCCAAGTACAGGTCTTTTGCCTCCTTAGGTAGGTTTATTCTTAGGTATTTTATTCTTTTTGTTGCAATGGTTAATGGGATTCTTTCCTTAATTTCTCTTTCTGATCTTTCGTTGTTAGTATATAGGAATGCAAGAGATTTCTGTGCATTAATTTTATATCCTGCAACTTTACTGAATTCATTGATTAGCTCTAGTAGTTTTCTGGTGGCATTTTTAGGATTATCTATTTATAGTATCATGTCATCTGCAAACAGTGACAGTTTTACTTCTTTTCTGATTTGTATTCCTTTTATTTCTTTTTCTTCTCTGATTGCTGTGGCTAGGACTGCCAAAACTATGTTGAATAAGAGTGGAGAGAGTGGATATCCTTGTCTTGTTCCTGATCTTAGAGGAAATGCTTTCAGCTTTTCACCATTGAGAATGATGTTTGCTGTGGGTTTGTCATACATGGCCTTTATTTTGTTGAGGTAGTTTCCCTCTGTGCCCGCTTTCTGGAGAGTTTTTGTTGTAAATGTGTGTTGAATTTTGTCAAAAGCTTTTTCTGCATCTATGGAGATGATCATATGGTTTTCATTCTTCAGTTTGTTAATACGGTATATCACATTGATTGATTTGCATATATTGAAGAATCTTTGCATCTCTCGGAAAAATCCCACTTGATCATGGTGTATGATTCTTTTAATGTGTTTTTGGACTCTGTTTGCTAGTATTTTGTTGAGGATTTTTGCATCTATATTCATCAGTGATATTGGTCTGCAATTTTCTTTTTTTGTAGTATCTTTGTCTGGTTTTGGTATCAGGGTGATGGTGGCTTCATAGAATGAGTTTGGGAGTGTTCCTTCCTCTGCACTTTTGTGGAGGAGTTTGAGAAGGATAGGTGTTAGCTCTTCTCTAAATGTTTGATAGAATTCACCTGTGAAGCCATCTGGTCCTGAACTTTTGTTTGTTGGAAGATTTTTAATCACAGTTTCAATTTCATTACTTGTGATTGGTCTGTTCATATTTTCTATTTCTTCCTGGTTCAGTCTTAGAAGGTTATACCTTTCTAACAATTTGTCCATTTCTTCCAGATTGTCCATTTTATTGGCATAGAGTTTCTTGTAGTAGTCTCTTATGTTGCTTTGTATTTCTGTGGTGTCTGTTGTAACTTCTCCTTTTTCATTTCTAATTTTATTGATTTGACTCCTCGCTCTTTTTGTTGATGAGTCTGGCTAAAGGTTTATCAATTTTGTTTATCTTCTCAAAGAACCAGCTTTTAGTTTTATTGATCTTTGCTATTGTTTTCTTTGTTTCTATTTCATTTATTTCTGCTCTGATCTTTATGATTTCTTTCCTTCTATTAACTTAGGGTTTTCTTTGTTCTTCTTTCTCTAGTTTCTTTAGGTGTAAGGTTAGATTGTTTATTTGAAATTTTTCTTGTTTCTTGAGGTAGGGTTGTATTGCTATAAACTTCCCTCTTAGAACTGCTTTTGCTGCATCCCATAGGTTTTGGTTCGTCATGTGTTCATTGTCATTTGTCCCTAGGTGTTTTTTGATTTCCTATTTGATTTCTTCAGTGATCTCTTGGTTATTTAGTAATGTATTGTTTTGCCTCCATGTGTTTGTGTTTTTTACTTTTTTTTTCCCCTGTAATTTATTTCTAATCTCATACTGTTGTGGTCGGAAAACATGCTTGATGTGATTTCAGTTTTCTTAAATTTACTGAGGCTTGATTTGTGACCCAAGATGTGATCTGTCCTGGAGAATGTTTCATGTGCACTTGAGAAGAAAGTGTAATCTGTTGTTTTCAGATGGTCCTTTAAATATCAATTGAATCTATCTGGTCTATGGTGTCTTTTAAATCTTGTGTTTCCTTATTAATTTTCTGGATGATCTGTCCATTGGTGTAAGTGAGGTGTTAAAGTCCCCTATTATTGTGTTACTGTGGATTTTCTCTTTTATAGGTGTTAGCATTTGCCTTATGTGTTGAGGTGCTCCTATGTTAGGTGCATATATATTTATAATTGTTATATCTTCTTCTTGGATTGATCCCTTGATCATTATGTAGTGTCCTTTCTTGTCTCTTGTAACATTCTTTATTTTAAAGTCTATTTTATCTGATATGATTGTTGCTACTCCAGCTTTCTTTTGATTTCCATTTGCATGGAATATCTTTTTCCATCCCCTCACTTTCAGTCTGTATGCATCCCTAGTTCTGAACTGAGTCTCTTGCAGACAGCATATACATGGGCCTTGTTTTTGTATCTATTCAACAAGCCTGTGTCTTTTGGTTGGAGCATTAAATCCATTCACATTTAAGGTGATTATTGAAATGTATGTTCGTATCACCATTTTCTTAATTGTTTTGAGTTTGTTTTTGTAGGACCTTTTCTTTTGTGTTTCCCACTTAGAGAAGTTCCTTCAGCATTTGTTGTAGAGCTGGTTTGGTGCTGCTGAATTCTCTTAGCTTTTGCTTGTCTGAAGCTTTTGTTTTCTCCATTGAATCTGAATGAGATCCTTGCTGGGTAGAGTAATCTTGGTTATAGGTGCTTCCCTTTCATCACTTTAAATATATCATGCCACTCCCTTTTGGCTTGTAGAGTTTATGCTAAGAAATCAGCTGTTAAGCTTATGGGAGTTCCCTTGTATATTGTTTGTCCTTTTTCCCTTGTTCCTTTTAATAATTTTTCTTTGTCTTTAATTTTTGTCAGTTTGATTACTGTGTGTCTTGGCGTGTTTCTCCTTAGGTTTATCCTACCTGGGACTTGGGTGCTCCCTGGACTTGGGTGGCTATTTCCTGGACTTGGGTGGCTTCCTGGACTTGGGTGGCTATTTCCTTTCCCATGTTAGGGAAGTTTTCGACTATAATCTCTTCAAATATTTTCTCGGGTCCTTTCTCTGTCTCTTCTCCTTCTCGTACCCCTATAATATGAATGTTGTTGCGTTTAATGTTGTCCCAGAGGTCTCTAAGGCTGTCTTCATTTCTTTTCATTCTTTTTTTTAATTCTTTCCGCTGCAGTGAATTCCACCATTCTGTTTTTCAGGTCACTTATCCGTTCTTCTGCCTCAGTTATTCTGCTATTGATTCCTTCTAGTGTAGTTTTCATTTCAGTTATTGTATTGTTCATCTCTGTTTATTTGTTCTTTAATTCTCCTAGGTGTTTGTTTTTTAATTCTTCTAGGTCTTTGCTAAACATTTCTTGCATCTTCTTGATCTTTGCTGCCATTATTTTTCCGAGGTCCTAGATCATCTTCACTATCATTATTCTGAATTCTTTTTCTGGAAGGTTGCCTATCTCCACTTCATTTAGTTGTTTTTCTGGGGTTTTGTCTTGTTCCTTTATCTGGTACATAGTCTTCTGCCTTTTCATTTTGTCTGTCTTTCTGTGAATGTGGTTTTTGTTCCACAGGCTACAGAATTGTAGTTTTTCTTGCTTCTCCTGTCTGCCCTCTGATGGATGAGTCTATCTAAGAGGGTTGTGCCAGCTTTCTGATGGGAGGGACTGGTGGTGGGTAGAGCTGGCTGTTGCTCTGTTGGGCAGAGCTCAGTAAAACTTTAATCCACTTGTCTGCTGATGGGTGTGGCTGAGTTCCCTCCCTGTTGGGTGTTTGGCCTGAGGCAACTCAGCACTTGCACCTACCCGGCTCTTTGGTGGGGCTAATGGCAGACTCTGGGAGGGCTCACACCAAGGTGTACTTCCCAGAACTGCTGCCAGTGTCCTTGTCCCCGTGGTGAGCCACAACCACCCCCCACCTCTGCAGGAGACCCTCCAACACTAGCAGGTAGGTCTGGTTCAGTCTGCTACAGGGTCACTGCTCCTTCCCCTGGGTCCCGATGTGCACACTACTTTGTGCCCTCCAAGAGTGGAGTCTCTGTTTCACCCAGTCCTGTTGAAATCTTGCAATCAAATCCCACTAGCCTTCAAAGTCTGATTCTCTGGGAATTCCTCCTCCCATTGCTGGACTCCCAGGTTGGGAAGCCTGACATGGGGCTCAGAACCTTCACTCCAGTGGGTGGACTTCTGAGGTATAATTGTTCTCCAGTTTGTGAGTCACCCACCCAGTGGTTATGGGATTTGATTTTATTGTGCTTGCGCCCCTCCTCCCATCTTATTGCGGCTTCTCCTTTGTCTTTGGTAGTGGGCTATCTTTTTTGGTGAGTTCCAGTGTCTTCCTGTCGATGATTGTTCAGCAGTTGTGATTCTGGTGCTCTCACAAGAGGGAGTAAGCGCACATCCTTCTACTTCGCCATCTTGAACCAATCTCTCCACATTGCATTTTTTTAAAAAAGAATTTCCTTTATGATAGGTGTTCAAATATCTGATAATTGGCTTAATACAGAAGTCAAATTATGGTTGAGAGCATTTAAGTAATGACTTAAATTGTTTTCTTGAATATGGTCAAAGAAGCTGTTCTACTCACTTGTGTTGTCAGTATTCTATTTGACTCATGTTTAATTTATCAAATTTATTGTAATAAAATTGTTCTTTGTAGGTACTGAGAAGTCTTTCTCGCTTTGACTGGAGATCACAACATACGAAAGCTGTCCAACACCGTGAACCTGGATCAGGATTTAGTTTTGGTATATGTTTTGTTCTGTGTTTTGATTTTAAACTTTTGTTTGTTGTATGTATGCAGCTTTCTATATGTATTTATCTGAAACATGTTTGTAAACAAACTTAGTAATGTCTGTCAGTGAATAGAACCAATCACCATCCACAGGTTGTTCACAGTTAGTCATACCCATTCTTCCTGATCTTGTTTTCTTCTCCATCATAATACCCTATACATAAATCTGTATTAGCAGCATACATATATATTTCTGCCATTTTTCTTAAGTATATATCCCCAAATAAATAACAAATTCACTGCTACATATGACTAGTCTTCAACTTAGAAATGAATGCAACAAATACTTCTTAAACACTTATTAGTTACAAAGTGCTAGGTGCCTGCTAATAAGCCAGAGCCTGGTTTGTCCATAATATATCTGAACTGCAGTTTGGTGCTAGTACATATGGTTCTCAGTTTGGGGATCAGGGAGCCATGTGGTGTCGGAGGGAAAAGGAATAAAATTTTGCTTCCCTTTTCTCTCTAAAATGAAGAGCCCCACCCAGGCAAAAAATTTGAAAAATAATCCCTTTCTTCAGCATCCTTTGCCCCCTAAAGTGCTTTTTGCTTCAAAATTATTACGTTTCCTCTAGTTGAAAACCCATTTTCTCAGTTCACTTGGTCTCAGAAAATAGTTAAAAGGCAGCTGAGCTAATTAACTCACACCCAGGTAGAAATAACAAACTCAAAACTCCCTAGGGTTATCATTTTTGGTTTTTATTTTATTTTTTAAGATTGTTAACATCTTTATAAAGTTTTTTTTTTTTTTAACAGAATTAAGTGAAAATTTTGAAACAGCATGAGGATAGCAGTTTGGAACACTGGATCTTACTTTCTTATTGAGATGTTAGCATAGGTTTGGTATGGTTGCTCCTTAGTTTCAGTTTGTCACGTACAGATTCATACTCAATAGTAAGAGACTAGCAGGAGAAATCTATGGTGGTTCGCTGACTGACAGAAGATGAGATAGATACAAGTGTTTAGGAGGGAGATTGTGGAGCTCAAGAAAAGGAATAGGGATAACACCTATGACCAGTTGCACCTGGTTGTTTAGCTATAAAATGGGGATAATATCTACAACAGAGGATTTATTTGAAGATTAAATTATATGACATATGTGAAGTCCTAGCACATAGTAACTGGATCAAAGTAGATTCTCAAATAATACGTAATAGATCCTTGCCTTCCCTCCCCTTTACCCACTCACAATTTTGATACGAATTGGCCCCAATTTTAGAAGTAAAGTTGTGCTGTAGAGAACACTAGACTGAAATGCTAAGTATACTTTTATTGCTAATTCATTGTAAGACTCTGGAGCTATCGTTTCCTTAGTCTGGGCTTTTGTTTCCTTATTTATACAATGAGAGATTCAACACCGAATTTCTAATGTCTTTTATATTTTATTTCATACATCCCTATAGAAATGATTACTATACTCCTAAACATTCATGCTCATTCTTGCCTTTCTACCTTTTTTCTCATGCTTCTTACCTGAAATACCCTATATCTTTTTAAAATTTTACCTATCCTTTGATAGTATGGATTTTTAAAAGTATGGTGGTAATTGGCTTCTGTCCTCGGTCCAGTCACCCTATTCACTTCATTAATTTGAGAAGCTTTCCCACCACTTTTGCCAGTTGCTTTGTGCTAATTTATAAGCTTAAATTATCTGAGTTTAAAGGAGGAGTAAAATTGAAATTATGATATTAGTATTATATGATATTTTGGAACAAGTTTTATTGGTTTGTGGTCACTGGTCATATCTTATCTCCCTAATTAGATTGATTCTTGAGATCAGGGCATTGTCATATGTATTAGTTTTATTTCAGTGTTAGTCAAAGTTTGATGAGTCTGCTTTGGAACTAATAATAAGTAAGAAAAATTGTTTTTACCTTAACACTTGGAAGAGGAAAATTCAAGTTTATATCTGTTACTCATTTGTAAAAGCTAGAAATCTTACCTACTTTTTTGGCATGAGTATCGATATAGATTTATTCATATAGCACAGTGAAATCTTGATTAGTCTGAAGGCACATTGCAGTCTGACTTTCTTGTTATCCTGGTTTAAATTCTCCATTATAAATATAAATTTCCACATACTTCATTTCCCTCAACTCATTGTCCTATTTTAATGTTTTCTAAATAACTTTCCCTTAGCGTTCACTGAACAGCAGAAAGAATTTCAAGCTACTGCTCGTAAATTTGCCAGGGAGGAAATAATCCCTGTTGCTGCAGAATACGATAAGACTGGCGAGGTAGGTTTATGCATTTTAAGGAGAGAAAAGTCTTTGACATATTTTACAAGATTTTAAATATAAATAGATTTTAAATATAACTGGCTTTTATCTTTATTATTATTTTTTTCTTTCAGTACCCTGTCCCACTAATTAAAAGAGCCTGGGAACTTGGTTTATTGAATACACACATTCCAGAAAGTTGTGGTAAGCTTTCTTTACATTTTTAATTCTAGAATGCCTATGTACAAGAAGAATTTTGAAATTCTATTCAGTCATTCTTTCAGATATTTGTTGCCATTAAATGGCTTTCTACCTTTGTGCCACTGTTCAGACTTCAGTACTTGTCAGCTTTTAGAAGCCTTGTACTCAACACTTAGAGGCATTCTTCCTTCTTTATAACTGGTTCCGATGTTAACTTGATCCTAATCCTTGGTAACTTCTATCTCTACAGTTAGTTGATTTGTTGCATTTTAATTCTACCTTTGATTTTACATTTTATTGAGACTTTCCTTTCACTCCTTTCGTCAGTCAAAAGGTTAAAATTTTAGCAGAGTTGAATCAAGTTTTTACAAAATCAAGCTGAAACAGGAAGACAGATCCAGATTACAAATAGTAAGAGAATTTTTTGAAATTTTAAAACTTATTTTAGAGAAGTATACTTTGTTACTGTACTAGCCAGAAAACTTTTAGTTTCTAGTGTTATAGATACTGTTTTTGCAAATTTGCTGTTAAAATCAATTAGGTTATATTGGAAGTAATTTAAATAGTTGACCCTTATTTCTATTGAGGTGTGCTATATGTTATAATGGGCTCTTAAAACATTTTGATACTGTAGGAGGTCTTGGACTTGGAACTTTTGATAGCTGTCTAATTACTGAAGAAATGGCTTATGGATGTACAGGGGTTCAGACTGCTATTGAAGGAAATTCTCTGGGGGTAAGTTACCTAGAAAATGAATTGCTTAACTGAGCTGTTGTTAATGAAACAGTACTAAGTTAGGTTAGCTGGTGGAACACAGTTTTCTTTAAAAAGGAACACGAGATTCTGCAGTGAAGCCTGGAGTTCTTTTCCATGAGTTGATCATTTTGGCTGTTGTATTTAGTACTTGGAGTCCTAGCTGTCTCTGTGGGAAACTGTACACTTTGGCTGTGGCTTCAGTGGCAATTCTTAGGTAAGGGCATTCAGGAGAAGGATTGGGATGGCTTGCTGCCACTGCTGGCAATGCTGAAATGTAGTGAGTAATTCTTAGGACACCTGATCATATATACCATGTCATTTATTGTAAATTTAATTCTTTTTTTGTTTGTTTATTTTTGTCTGCATTGGGTCTTCGTTGCTGTGGGCAGGCTTTCTCTAGTTGCAGTGAGTGGGGGCTGCTCTTCATTGCAGTGCGCAGGCTTCTCATTGCGTGGCTTCTCTTGTTGCGGAACACGGGCTCTAGGCACGTGGGCTTCAGTAGTTGTGGTGCACGGGCTCAGTAGTTGTGACTCACGAGCTCTAGAGCGCAGGGTCAGTAGTTGTGGCACACGGGCTTAGTTGCTCCGTGGCATGTCAGATCTTCCCGGACCAGGGCTCGAACCCGTGTCCCCTGCATTGGCAGGCGGATTCTTAACCACTGTGCCACCAGGGAAGTCCATAAATTTAATTCTCTACTTGTGTATCTTATTACAGTAGATTTTTATATATTATATTACCAACAAGTTCTATATAACTTTGTTTTATGAAAATACTTGGATTAATAGATTTATATCCTTGTGGTTTTAGCTCTCTAACTTAGAAGCAGAATAAAGGCCAATTCTTTGGACTTACCCTTGGGGAAAAATAGTTCTCATGTTTTGAATTAAGTATTTCAATTTACATACCTAATTTTAAAATATCTTGCTTTTTTAATATCACTTTTCTTTGGTTGATAGCAAATGCCTGTTATTATTGCTGGAAATGATCAACAACAAAAGAAATATTTGGGGAGACTGACTGAGGAGCCAATGATGTGTGTGAGTATGTGTAGCTGCTGCTTTATTTCACATTTAAAGAAGTGAATAAGTGTGCTCTTTTTCCCTTTCAGTCTGTATGTATACACTGGGCTACAGCACGTTAAGGCAAAAGCAACATATTTAGGTACAGTGATGTTTCTGGGATGCCAGAAAGTGTCATAAAATAATCCTCTTGCTTATTTCCAGAAGAAAGATACCTACTTATAATGTTTCTGGGATGCCAGAAAAGTATCATAACAATCCTCTAGCTTATTTCCAGGAAAGTAATAGCTACTTAATGGAGCACTCCAGAGCTCTAGAACTGAGCAGTTGTGTCAGGAAGTTCAGATGGAATACATGACAGTAGGTGTTTGAACTAGTAGTTTTTTGAACTAATAAGAAATTAATATGACTGAAAAGATAACAGTTTGTTTGTTGAATCACTGAGTGACTTCAGGAGGATATTTATAGATTTTATTTAATTTTCTGAGAACTACTCAACAATTTTTTTTTTTTTTTTTTTCGGTATGGGGGCCTCTCACTGTTGTGGCCTCTCCTGTTGCAGAGCACAGGGTCAGGACGCACAGGCTCAGCGGCCATGGCTCACGGTCCCAGACGCTCCGCAGCATGTGGGATCTTCCCGGACCGGGGCATGAACCTATGTCCCCTGCATCGGCAGGCGGACTCTCAACCACTGCACCACCAGGGAAGCCCTCAACAAATTTTTAAATTGGAATTAATTTTGGCTGTGCCATGAGGCATGCGGGATCTTAGTTCCCCAACCAAGGATCAAATCTGTGCCCCTTGCAGTAGAAGCACAGAGTCTTAACCACTGGACTGCCAGGGAAGTCCCTAAATTGGATTTTTTTATGAAAGATATTCTTATACATTTTACACACATGCATGCTGCAGTTCTATACTGAAAGTGACTTTACATAGGATTTTTCTTTCTTTTGGTTATTAGTCAAACAGATTTCAGTCTAGGGTGTGATTGTGATACCAAAATATAGTAAATTGTTATCATTTTGAGCTGTGAGAATTGGTCTGAAAGAGTAGAAATTAGTATTTGAAAATAAATGTTTTTTATTTATTTCAGGTACCTAAATTTCAGGTAAACTTATGAAGACATTTATATGTATTTCCTACTTAGTTGTCAATTTGTTTTAACAGGTGAGAGTTACTTAGTAGGCTAATTCTCAATATTGTCTAAGAATTGTGTGAAACATCCAGATTCTTTTCTTGTAATGTATATAATATTAGAAATAGGCTAAAAAATTGTAGCATAGAGATGCTTTGGAGAACCTAACTTATACACTGATATGAATATTTGTAATTATCTTACTGTTTATAAATAGGTATTTCTAAAATATTAGAGTCTTTAAAAGTAGTTCAAGTATTTTAAACATTTCTTTGGCAGTTTTGTTATTAATATCTTCAGTATATGTAAAAATACATTCACTCTAGTCCCTAAATTATTCTAACTTCTGAATTAATAAAGGTTTACTGTACATTTTCCCCCTTCTAGTGCATAATATTATTCAAATATGTATCTAGTGCAATTGATGTACTCAAAATATGAAGGCAAGGGTGAAAATGAAAATAGTCAATAGGTATATTAATGAAAAATATTGATTAATTTCTACTGAGAGTCAGTTAACTCTCAATAATATTTATAAAATTATACTACATATAATATGTTTTATTTAAACTTTTTAGAATTAATATTTTAAAAACTTTCAGATTGTAAAAATAGTATAGAAGATTTAGAAAGGTATGAAGAAGAACAAAAACGTCTGTAATCCCTCAGATATGAAGTTAACTGCTATAACTGTCTCATTGTATACTCTATTAGATTTTTTAATACATATAAATGTATTTTTCACAATTAAGGTCATATTATATATGCAGTTTTACATCCTTTTTAACATAACGAGCATTTTCTTATGCTCTACTTCTTTTTAAATACTGTGATATTTATGACTACATAATATGCTATCTAATTGATGTACTATATATTATTTCACTATTCCCTATTGTTGAATATTTAAATTCCTTAGATTTTTGCTTTTAAAAATAATGTCGGACTTCCCTGCGTGGTGCAGTGGTTAGGAATCTGCCTGCCAATGCAGGGGACATGGGTTCGAGCCCTGGTTTGGGAAGATTCCACATGCTGCGGTACAGCTAAGTCCGTGCGCCACAACTACTGAACCTGCGCTCTAGAGCCCACGAGCCAACTACTGAGCCCGTGCATCACAACTACTGAAGCCCATGTGCCTAGAGCCCGTGCTCCGCAGCAAGAGAAGCCACTGCGATGAGAAGCCCATGCACCGCAACGAAGAGTAGCCCCTCCTCGACGCAACTAGAGAAAAGCCCACACGTAGCAACGAAGACCCAATGCAGCCAAAAATAAATAAATAAATTTATTAAAAAAAAATAATAATGTCATGGTAGGGGACTTCCCTGGTGGTCCAGTGGTAAAGAATCCACCTTACAATGCAGGGGACGTGGGTTTGATCCCCGGTCAGGGAACTAAGATCCCACGTGCTGCAGGGTAACTGAGCCTGTGCGACATAACTACTGAGCTCATGTGCCTCAACTAGAGAGCCTGCGTGCTGCAAACTACAGAGCCCATGTGCCCTGGAACCCACGTGCCTCAACGACAGAGCCCAGACGTCCTGGGGCCTGTGCTCCACAACTAGAGAAGAGAAAACCTGCACGCCACACAAGAGAGAAGCCCGTGTGCCATAATGAAAGATCCTGCGTGCCTCAGTGAAGATCCCACATACCACAACTAAGACCTGAAGCACCCAATAAAAAAAATTAATAATAATAATAATGTCATGGTAAAAATTGATACAGAAAAAGATGATGAGTTTTTGGAGTTAATTTACAGTTACAGTGTTAGTGCATGTTCGTAAGACTTAATCTCTTACCAGATCATGTGATCAGTTATACTCTTGCTGAGGAAAGTGAGTACAGAAATAAATCAGGATGATACTATAATTATTTTTTAATACCACTTAGTGCAAAAACATTTTCTAAAAATCAAAACTAATTATATTATTGCATATATATTACACATATAGTATTAAAATATCAATAATAAGTTAGAAATCATATTTATTTTTCAAAGATTGGATTAAATCTTTCAAAAAGTATATACCTAAAATATAGTATATATTTTAAAAAGTATATACCTAAAATATATGCAGTATTAGACAACTGGAAACAAGTATTAGACTACTAGGACAAGCTTGTTATGGGCAAGACATTCAGTAAACTTACTTGTCCAAACATGGTCTAAGAACTCATAAGTGTCTGAAAAAGCATAACATGATAAAGAAAACTCTTGTCATAAAACCATGTATTTCCAGTGGAACTGAGAAGTAGCTGAAATGTAACTGAACACTGAACTTGGGGTCCTAAGACCTGGCTTCAAGCCATATAATAGCAATATGATCTTATATAGTTACTTAGCCTCAAAGTCTCTTCTGTATTTTCTTCTGTATTGTTATACACACCTATTTTGGTCGTATAACATCTAAAAAGATATAGTAAACATAAAACAAAATGCTTATGTTTTTATAAGAATATCTTCACATAGTGTCCCTTTTGCAAAAATATAGTAATTTCTTTCATACCTCATGGCCAGGGGATACTTTGTTTTTCTTTAACTGCCATTCATTCATCCATTCATTTACTCAATATCTGAGTTCCCTGCTATATGCCAGACTTCAGCTTATAGGCAGTTTACACTTGTAACTACAGTATAGTATTTTTTTTTGTTTTGGTAAGTAGGAAGCACAGAGCCAGTTTTATAGTCCTCCATTAGTAATTATTTGAACCTCGAAGCATGTGTTGTAGTATATTATTCTTTCCGGTTTATCTTTATTTTCACTTCATTCCTGATTTTTTAAAAAGCATGCATTATATGAACTACCTCCAATCACTTTAGAGTGTAAGGCAAAAAAGAAAAAATTAGTAGAGAATGAATGCAAAATTGTTTAGTAAACTATACAAAGATAAGGTGGTGATATCATCACTAATAAAGAAAAGTATAATGTTCTACTCATTTTAAATATTTGAATACTGTGTACCAGGTGGACTTGGAATAAAACAATGAATAAAATTGGGCTCTTGGGACTTCCCTGGCAGCACAGTGGTTAAGAATCTGCCTGCCAATGCAGGGGACACGGGTTCGAGCCCTGGTCTGGGAAGATCCCACATGCCGCAGAGCAGCTAAGCCTGTGTGCCACAACTACTGAGCCTGCGCTCTAGAGCCAGTGAGCCACACCTACTGAGCCCGCATGCCACAACTACTGCAGCCCATGTGCCTAGGGCCTGTGCTCCACAAGAAAGAGAAGCCACTGCAATGAGAAGCCCGCACACTGCAACAAAGAGTAGCCCCCCTCGCTGCAACTGGAGAAAGCCCGTGCACAGCAACGAAGACCCAACACAGCCCCCCCCCCACAAAAAAATAAATAAATAAAAAACCCACCAAAACTGGGTTCCTGCTCATAGGTTAACAACCTGGTAGACCCTTAGATCCTTACCCAAAATGTATTATTCATAGAATTATAGAATTCATAGAATTATGCAAATTAAGTAAATAATAAATTCTTCATAAATAATTATGCATAAAAGAATGTTATTAATTTGCTTGACTTAAGAGAACAAGTTGCACTGGAAACAAAAATGGCTTCTGCTGAAAGAGCATTATAAAGTTAATTTTACTTACTAGGAAACAATCAAATAAGACAAGAGCAACTCTGAAGAACCAGCCATTGTGCATGGCAACACACAAACTCATACACTTCATAAGTTCTAAAAACTATGCCTTGGGCTTCACTGGTGGCACATTGGTTAAGAATCCACCTGCCAACGCACGGGACAGGAGTTTGAGCCGTGGTCTGGGAAGATCCCACATGCCGTGGAACAGTTAAGCCCGTGCGCCGCAACTACTGAGCCTGCACTCTCGAGCCTGCAAGCCACAACTACTGAAGCCCTCGTGCCTAGAGCCCGTGCTCCGCAACAAGAGAAGCCACCGCAATGAGAAGCCCGCGCACTGCAGCGAAGAGGAGCCCCCGCTTGCCGCAACTAGAGAAAGCCCGCGTGCAGCAACAAAGACCCAACACAGCCCAAAATAAGTAAGAATAAAATAAATTTATGAAAAAGTTAAAAAAAATAAAAACTATGCCTTATTATAAAGCAGAGGAATGTCTAATAGCATATTTCAGAGGAAAAGAAATTCCCAAAGTTACTTAAAATATAATTTTGGTACTTTAAAGAGTTATCTTTTCTGGGCAGTTCATTTGTATAATACTTTTTTTGTTGTGATGCTGAAAACATCTTTGAACATCTAGGTAGAAGAGTAATGCAGTTAACCTACATGACACCTGAATCTCCTCTATAGCACACCTGTGAAAAGGCCATCTAGCTCATGTTTTCATGTCTAGGAGCCTCAACTTCCTGAAGCAGCTCCATTTGGGAGTGTCCCTGACTGTTAGAAAGCTCTTCTAGATTGCATGCTTCTGAGGGAAAGGATTGTGTCATTTCCTTTTATAACTTCACCACCTGATACCATAATAGGTGTTCAATAAGTTTGAATAATTTCACACTAGTTTTCTCCTATCAGTTCAAATCCTCTCCCTTGGCTGTATAGCCCTTCAGGTATTTTAGTATGGCTGTCATGTGGCTCTTACTTTTTTCTAAGCAAATTAGCCCCAATTTTTTCATCTTTTCTTCATACAACACAGTAAAGTCCCACCGCCTTCTTAGTAATCATTGACTCAAAAATATTATTATAGAGCTAAATATAGTACTCTAGTATGGTCTGATGAGTACAGAGTAGCATGGTTCCATCACTCTTATTTTAGATACTTTTTTTTTTTTTAATATCCCCTCCTGGCCTTGCCCCCACCCCCCACCTTCATTTTAAACTGGAGCTGATTCAAACCTGCTGCTCTTGGAAATAGGCCATCAGTATAGTCTGCAACAGAAAGATGATCTGCAAGGGGATGTGAGTGTGAGAGAGCAGGGCAATCAGAAAGAATGAGAAAATGAGACAGGTGAATGGAAAAGGTGAATAAACAGAGGATGATGAAGGAGGGAGAAAGACTGAAAGATTAAAATGTTGGGCTGAGTGGGGAGCTTGAAGAGAAGGGAGTTACTGAAAGCCTCGAGTTGGAGCAAGTCTGGAGCTGATCCTTCTGGGCCCTGTTCTCTCTCACAGATCCAGAGGGTTGCAATAAAGATGTGTCTCTTTGAGATTTTCCAGGTCTCTTTCTCATAAATCCGTATTTTCTTCTTAATTAAGGTCTTCTGGACCAAAGGTGTCATCCAAGAATTGTGTAAAGAGCACAAAGATAGGAAGAGGTAGATACTATTCTTTTGTAAATATAGCTTATAGCATTAGCACTGTTGATTTACATAAAGCTTACTCTTGACTTAAGTTGGCAAATCAGTCTCCCTGTCTCGTGTTAAGTTTTGGTATATTCACTGAGTAGTCTATTAAGTCTCCAGTTCCAGCCCTTATCTCTCGCCTGACCTTTACCCTCCTATATGAACTTATCTATTAGACATTTCTTCCTAGCTAGACTCAAATATGTTTTTTTTCCAACTTGTATTTTTATTTATTTATTTATTTTATTTACTTATTTTTGGCTGTGTTGGGTCTTCGTTTCTATGCGAGGGCTTCCTCTAGTTGCGGTGAGTGAGCGCCACTCTTCATCGCGGTGTGCGGGTCTCTCACTGTCGCAGCCTCTCGTTGTGGAGCACAAGCTCCAGACGCACAGGCTCAGTAGTGTGGCTCACGGCCCTAGTTGCTCCGCGGCATGTGGGATCTTCCCAAACCAGGGCTTGAACCCATGTCCCCTGCATTGGCAGGCAGATTCTCAACCACTGCGCCACCAGGGAAGCCCTAGACTCAAATATCTTAAGTGAAGTGTGTCCCAAACCAAATTATTTTCTTCCCACTCTATAGTACTGCTTCTCTTTGAGATTATCCCTAATTAGAAGTTCCTAAACTAAAAAATTGAGTCATCATAACATCCTCTTTAGCTCTCCAACATCCTATTCAGTCATTGTGTCCTGTGGATTTCACACCACAATTCTAAACTTCATCTTATCTTCTTGCCTTATCTTGCTTCTTAGTTTAAGCTTTCTTTCTTGCATAATTTGTGTCCCTAACTCCACTCTTATGTAGGTATTTATGCCACTTACTAGATCTGTGAACTTGGGAAAATTACTTAACCTCACTGTCTCAGTTTCCTTATTTATAAAATGTAGACACCTAGTACTTGTGTCATAAGAATTATTGTGAGGTTTAAATGAGTCAAGTACTTAGAACAGCACCTGGAAGATAGTAAAAAGTTATTATTATTATCTCCCCTTAAATCTGTCCTTTATACTTCTGTAATAATAAACTATCTAAAATGTAAATCTGTCACTTTCCTGCATTTACAAAAACATTGTGTTTCCATTTCATCAATAGCAGTGGTATCTAATATTTTTTTTTAGTTTGTGAACGCGTTTTAGAATCTGACATCCTCAGAAAAATGCATGTATATTCCTCACTTTTCCGCACTAGGCTGCTCTGGATTTCCCTGAAGCCCAGGTTCTGTGGCACGATAGCAAGTGTTTGATAAACTTCTGTTGAATGCATAAAAGTCTGCTCTCCTTAGCATGGCATACACCTCAGCCTCCAGGACCAGGTCCCTGGCTGCCTTTTTAGCCTGTTTTCATGGCTTTCACTTTCATACTTTACATTCCAGTACTGAACTGCTAGTACTTTGCCTTGTACAACTGCTGTTTCATTCTTCCATGCCTAGATCTGCTTGCCTCACTTATTTGTCCTTCAAGACTTATCTCCTTCAACGAGTATTACTTATTATTCTTCTTTTCATCTTACTTACCACTCATCACCTCCCACCCTCTACAGGTCTAAGTAGTCATTTCTAATGTCCCTATGTACCCTTACTACTTTGAATTAAAATTAACTGTTAAGGTTTCTCTCTTTGGACTATAAGTACCTTAAGGGTAAGGAACTTGTGTCTTTAGGCCTTGTATTCCCAGTACCTGTCACTCAGTAAACTTGAATGAACTTCAGCTACCCATTGCTTGCCTTCCACCACTCCCTTTATCCATTCTGCTTACATCTTGTCACACATCTGTTGAAGAGCCTTAATTAAGAGGCTTCCCTTTTTCCACCAGATAAAATTTTAACTTCTTAGTGTAATATAAAGTGTTCTTTGTCATCTGTTCCCTTCTTTTCTTTCCAGACTAATTTCTACCATTCCCTTACATGCACAGAATGCATAGAATCTGGTACTTTTGTATCACAAACACTGAGTAACCCTGCTTCTTATCTCGGTATCATTGCATATGTATTACTTCTTCCTGGAATACACATTCCCCCTTTTCCTTACCGCCTAAGAATTCCTTTTCCTTTTTGAGACCTAATTTAAACATCACCTCTGGGAAGCTTTCTGACACCCTAAAGCTAAGATAGTTTCTTAAGCCCATTGTGTGTGACTTTAATACTTAGATATATAATTACAATATAATATTCATCTCCACTGCTACATTGTAAAAATCTTGAAGACAGGATGTCTTTCATCTCTGGCTCTTCCATCTCCTCCTTCATAACCTGGTAAATGGTAGATACTACTCAATAAATGTTTGGATGAATGAGTTCGTGTGAAATTTATTTAACTTGGTTGAAGATACCTAACAATGTAATTTTTGATATGGTTTATTGGTATCCTACATCTAGTTTTAAATTACATATTAAATGTTTTTACATTTGAGTAGTTTGATTCTGTAAGAACATTTTATTGTTAAGTATTTTAAAGTATTTAAAATACTGACTTAAAAAATAAAATACCCTCCTGGTTCTAAATGTTCATAATTTAATAATTAACATATAATTATTTTCTCTTATTTCCATATATTCAAGGCCTACTGTGTAACAGAACCTGGAGCAGGCTCTGATGTAGCTGCTATAAAGACCAAAGCAGAAAAAAAAGGAGATGAGTATATTATTAATGGTCAGAAGATGTGGATAACCAATGGAGGAAAAGCTAATTGGTATGTTGTTTAAAACCTCTCTATATTGATTCTTAAATGCTTTATATTCAGAATCTCCCCCTCTCTCCTTCCTTTATTATTAAACTACCACAATTAAGACAAGTTTTATTCATGGAACTGGAGGGTCCATAAAGGATTATAAATAGTTCAGTGATTTTCACAAACTATTCTTAAGTCCTGAACTATTTCTTCAAATTGTATCAGAAGTTTAATTTGTAAAATAAAATAAAACAAAAACACCTGCTCTGGTTGAATCTGATTAGGAAAGCTAGAGTTCCCTCTACTTGGCTTACTACCCCCACTCTCCCTAGCCCATACCAGGATCCTTGGAACCATTCCCCTAAGATTCTGAGGAAAAAGGAAAGCCATTGGTATAGCACATTTCTCTGCTTCTGAGCAATAAGTTTAGAGAGGACAGAATTTTACTTTAATAAAATCTAAGAGGTCCAAATATATAGGTCCAAAAATAATGACATGCAGTTCAACAAAGGATCATAAAATCCTTTGTATTAATATAAAATTTTGAAGGAAAACATATTTGATAGCATTATTTGTGGAAAAAAGATGAAGAAAGGTTCTATAGGAATGAACAGTGTGATGTATCTGCCTTTAAGAAGCGAATGTAATTTCTTGCTGAAGTAATAGAAGTATAGCATCAAACAAGCAGGAAAAAAAATGGTAACATTTCTGGGCAACATTTTTTAAGACATGCATTGACAAAATGAAATAAATTCAGAAGCAAGTAAATGTCCTTCATTAGGGTGAGCACAGAAAACATGTCCTATGAAGAGTAAAGGAATTAGATTTGGTTGTGTAGGAAGAATTTAAAAATTTTTAAAATAATGTCTCATACATGGAAGAGTAGGCTTGTATGTTTGCTCCAAAAGTCAGTTTAGAATAAATGTGTGAAAGTGAGAAAAATGTAAAGTATAGCTCAACATAAACACAAGAATTTCAACAACAGTTCTATCTAGTGTGTGTTAAGTGGTCATGGGAAAAATGTATTTACTCATCACTACAAGTATATAAATAGAAACTTATAGAAGAAGGACCTTCTGGTGATTGGTATAATGAACTAAAAATGGGCTATCTTTCCTTGTCTGCAAAAATTCTGATTATATATGTGTGCTCTTCGGTGCTATTTTTTGTCAAGAAAAGCATTATTCCTGAGAGTGAGTTTACTGTTTATTTTAAATATGTCAATCACTTTATGAGTGTCCAGTATTACGGAGTGCTATATCATTATCTTTAAGTAAGTTATCATAATATCACAAGTAATAAAAAAGTGAAGAAACGATTAAAATGTAACAAGTTGAGGGAAATCCAACAATGCAAGTAGAAGCTTTCACAATTTTAATAATTGATTAAGTACAGCGCATCATGTAGTAAGACAAATTAGGTAATATATGAAACTAGAAAACAATTTTTACTATTTTTTAAACTATTAAGTGAAACTGTAGAGTAGATGATAGTTTATTAGTTTTTTTTTTTTTTTTTTCGGTACGCGGGCCTCTCACTGTTGTGGCCTCTCCCATTGCGGAGCACAGGCTCCGGACGCACAGGCCCAGCCGCCATGGCTCACAGGCCCAGCCGCTTAGCGGCATGTGGGATCCTCCCGGACCGGGGCACGAACCTGTGTCCCCTGCATTGGCAGACGGACTGTAAACCACTGTGCCACCAGGGAAGCCCAGTTTATTACTTTTAAGCATAGAAAATAAATTAGTTGTTTAAGAAATTAAAAAAAAAAATTCTCCTATACCAGGCTATTTAGAACATGGGTTACATGGATATTTGGATGTTTTGCCTTTTTTCCTCATGTTTTATTTTTAAATCTTCCTGGGAAGAATTCTTCTGGAGAGAAAACCCAGGAGATATTCATAATTCAGCTGTAACACAAACTCTGATTTTGCTGCATGAAGAGGACAGTAGTCAGAACATACGGGTCACTATCTCATTTCTTTTCACAGGCAGCCCCATTTACCCTCCTTTTCCAGATAACTTGTCCCTTAAATACTTAAACTAGTTTTGGGAAAGAAAAAGTGACAGTTCCAACACACACATACTTTATTTTATGTCATCTTGATACAAGGAATTTTTACTTGTCAATCAAACTACAAAAAAGTTAGATACCATATTAGTTAAGAAGTAAATGTGGGGTGAAATACTAGCTCTGCCATGTTGTAAGTATGTGACCTGGGTGAGCTTTTAAACCTCTCTGATTCTTCATTTCTTCATCTATAAAATGGGGGTAATAATAATTGGGACTGTTGGGAGGATTAACTGAGATGGGAGTCACCATATGCTATCTGCTGATACCATTCTCTATCATCATGTATGTATATGTGTATTAGGTATTTTTTATTGGCTCGTTCTGATCTGGATCCTAAGGCTCCTGCTAGTAAAGCCTTTACTGGATTTATTGTGGAAGCAGACACCCCAGGAGTACAGATTGGAAGAAAGGTAAAGTATGTATTTATCAGTGATTAAGGCCTCCAATATTATTATTATTTTTTTTTTTTTGCAGTACGTGGGCCTCTCACTGTTGTGGCCTCTCCCGTTGCGGAGCACAGGCTCCGGACGCGCAGGCTCAGCGGCCATGGCTCACGGGCCTAGTCGCTCCGAGGCATGTGGGATCTTCCTGGACCGGGGCACGAACCCGTGTCCCCTGCATCGGCAGGCGGACTCTCAACCACTGCGCCACCAGGGAAGCCCTCCAATATTATTTTAACTATAAATTTCAAAATTACTAATTTCAGTTTCCTTTACTGAAAACATTTTGGTTGTATTAAGTTGCAATGAAAATAAATCTGCTTTTGATATTATTGGGTGAAATAGTCCTTGCTAAAGATTTTTAAGTTGAGAATAGTCGTGTCAAGTAATTATTTGAAAGAGTAGCCATTCTTGGTGCCAGTCTATGGAGAATGCCAATAACAGCTGTGAGGGATAATGAAGCAGAAATCAAACTATCATTTGTATGGCCTGCCCAGTAATAGAGTTTTAGATATTTCAAAACATTTCCCCATTCTTTTTCTTTGCTCACAGCAACCTTTCATGTAGGATAAGTGGCATTATGCCCATTTTATGGATTAAAACAATGTGACATAAGTTGATTACCCAAGTTCATACAACACTAAGAGAAAAATCTTTTCCTGAGAAAGTGTAGAAATGGCAAAGAGCCTTGAATGTGAGAAGGCAAGAAAAATTTTATTTGAACAAGAAAAGGTAATTTAACATATTTGAAAAGGATAGTAATATGGGGAACTTCCCTGGTGGCGCAGTGCTTAAGAATCCACCTGCCAATGCAGGAGACATGGGTTCGATCCCTGGTCCAGGAAGATCCCATGTGCCACGGAGCAACTAAGCCCGTGTGCCACAACTACTGAGCCTGCGCTCTAGAGCCCACGTGCCGGAACTACTGAGCCCACATGCTCTAGGGCCCGCGTGCTGCAACTACTGAGCCCATGTGCTGCACCTGCTGAAGCCAGTGCGCCTACAGCCCATGCTGTGCAACAAGAGAAGCCACCGCAATGAGAAGCCTATGCACCGCAACGAAGAGTAGCCCCTGCTCGCTACAACTAGAGAAAGTCTGCGTGCAGCAATGAAGACCCGACACAGCCCAAAATAAAAATAATATATTAAAAAAAAAGAAACAAAAGCATAGTAATCTGAATGCATGGATATAATTTAAGCAGTAGCATTTAAAGTAGACTAAAGAGAAAAGAGTTTAAAATTTAGTAAATCAAAGAAGGAAAGAAATGAAGTCATTAAAGTAGTCCTAGTGAGAGCTAAGGAAGCATGATTTAAGATTATAACTCTGAGAAAAGGAAGAGGAGATGCAGTTTTACAAATGTAAAACTCTTTTTTTTCAAAGTGAATTTGTAAAAAAGAAAACCTATTAATGACTAAATGATGTCTATATCTAAGGCAAAGGAGGGATTATGGAAGTTAATTAAGAGTTACATCAATTTTCTTCCAAATGGGTAAAGGTTCAGATTATCTTGTCAGATATTAGACTAAGGGTGACATAACCTGAACTGGAAAGGCTACTTTGAGTTGACCAAGTTATGCAAACTTCTAAACCAATCATATGTATTTGTATGTCTTATTAAAAGCCATGAGAATCTCTCTTTTGTACCAAAGCCTCTTCAAAATGGAAGCATGTTGCTAATGTATGTAAGAGGGGTACTTTCCCTTTTAGGCCATAGAATGTTAAAAGTGGAAGATACCCTACACATTTTTTGTGGTCTGTTTGCTGAACACTGAAACTGAAATCCAAGTGAAATGATTTGCTCAAGGTTACATACTTAAGAGGCAGAGTTGAGATCAGTGCTAATGTGTCCTAGAAACTTGCCTAGTACAGTTTCCTACGCTGTATTATTCTATACTTTCTTTTAAGATAGATATTAAAGGTAGACTGCACTTTACAAATAAAAATATAATGAGATTATTGTATATAACAAAATAGAAGTACTAAGAATTGTTGTGCTTCTTCCAAGCAATTGGTTTGTTTTTATTCATGTTTCATTCGTTTTTCCTTTTAGGGATGGTTGCTAGAAAACTCAGGGCCAAATTTATGGCCGTCTCTAGAAAATGTAAAGGTCCTGACAGATTATATTTTATTACATAGTAAACCGATTTCTGATTTTATCTTGCTATGTCTAGTCTCACTTTCCTTTTTCCCATATTCTAACTTTAAAAAAAATCTCTAATTCAATAACTATTTATTATTGAGTTCATACTATATGCTAGGCATTATTCAAGGTATTGAGATACTGTATTGATCAATACAGAAAAAAATTAGATCCTGCCCTTGAGGATCTAATTTCCTAGTGAGAGAGATAGATAGTTATATTGTATATATTTAAATCTCCTTAAGTCTTTTTTGAAATTATCAGAATTTTACAAATTTGTGAAATCTGATGTTTTTCAAAATGTTTTGTGTTTTAGAAATTATATGGCTTGAGATGAGTCCAGGAAGCATTTTGGTTTTAAATGTTCTGGTGTTTGGGATGAGTCTGGGAAACAGGATAGAGTAAAACTGTTTTCATAAACAGTGTTTTCTCATTATGTCTGAGTGAGGGTCTAAGGTACTAGAGTTTATCAACTTATAAAGACAAAGAGATGTTGGTTTTTTCCTCAGTCAAACTATATATTACTGTCACTATTTTTTCAAGCCTGGAATCAGATTATTAATATTAAATCAAGTAAATTAAAGAATTTGTTTACAGCTCTATGTTCCCATTGCCCCTGCTTCTCACGCTGCTTATGAAAAACGAGATTAAATTGTTAAGATGGGTCATGGTATCTGCAACTTCCTCTCAAATAATTCAGCAAATACTGCTAATAGTTATACACACCCACAAAACACAGAAATAAAGGAAATGTGCCAAAATTGGCAAATCTAGGTAAAGATGAGGTATTCATTTTACTACTCTTGCAGTTCTTCTGTTGGTTTGAAAATATTTTAAATGAAATGTTGAGGGGATATAGCTACCTTGGCAATTTCTTTTTTCATATATATATATATTTTATTGAAGTGTAGTTGATTTATAATGTGTTAATTTCTGCTGTACAGAAAGGTGATTCAGTTATACATATATATATTCTTTTCCATTATGTTTTATCACAGGATATTGAATATAGTTCCCTGTGCTATACAGTAGGACCTTGTTGTTTATCCATTTTATATATATATATATATATATATATGAGTTTGCATCTGTTAATCCCAAACTCCCAATCCTTCCCTCGCCCACCTCCACCCCCTCCTTGGCAACCACAGGTTTGTTCTCTATGTTTGTGAATCTGTTTCTGTTTTGTAGATACGTTCATTTGTCATATATTTTAGATTCCACATATAAGTGATATCATATTTGCCTTTCTGTTTCTGACTTACTTCACTTAGTATGCTAATCTCTAGGTCCATCCATGTTACTAAAAATGGTATTATTTCATTCTTTTTTATGGCTGAGAAATATTCCATTGTGTGTGTGTATTATATATGTATATATGTGTATATATATATATATACATATATAATACACACACACACACACACACACACACACACACACACCTTTATCCATTCATCTGTCAATGGACATTTAGGTTGTTTCCATGCCTTGGCTATTGTGAATAGTGCTGCTCTTAACATAGGGGTGCATGTATCTTTTCGAATTATAGTTTTGTCTGGGTATATGCCCAGGAGTGGAATTGCTGGATCATATGGTAACCCTATTTTTTGTTTTTTGAGGAACCTCCATACTGTTTTCTATAGTGGCTGCACCAATTTACATTCCTACCAACACCTCGTCTCTGATTCATTGGCCTGTCGTGCGGCGAGCAGAGTGAGCTTGGACTCAGTAACAACTGTAGTCCAATAAAGCTATCTTTACAAAACAGGCATTGCAGGCCATAGTTTGTCCACCTCTGTTTAAGACAATTGCAGAAAAGTCATAAAACAGTGGTTAAAGCAAGAATACGTGCTAGCTCAAAAAATGTTCCTTAATATATATTGTTTTCCTTATTAGGAATTAAATATGGGCCAGCGATGTTCAGATACAAGAGGAATTGTCTTTGAAGATGTGAGAGTACCTAAGGAAAATGTTTTAATTGGTGAGGGAGCTGGTTTCAAAATTGCAATGGGAGCTTTTGATAAAACCAGACCTCTAGTAAGTAATATGACTTAATAACCTTTATACGATTTTTCATTTATTACACTGAGTAGTTTTATTTTAACACTGTATTCTTGGTCTGTATTTATTTTTTAATATCTGCTTCTTTTATAAGGAAGGAGGGATATTGTTTTTTGTTTGTTTTAGAATTCTTCAACACTCTTGCTATTACAGAAGTTATTTTAGTAAATACAGAATTACTATAGCTGTTTGATTTACAAAGAAGCATTTCACACTAATCATTCCTGCTGATGTGTACTCATTCCTCTTCCCTCACTCATTTGGAGTATTTCCCCCGAGAAGCTTTCCCTTGTTAAACAGAAAGAATGACTTGTCTCTAGGCTATGGTCCTGTGCCTTACAAATGCCTTCCATTAACCTTTAATTCATAAATAATATAAATTTAAATGCTTGTTATCTCCCCCACCCTTTATTGCCTTAAGGTATAGGTCAGCTTCTCTTTGTATAATCCTTAACTTAGATTTTAGGCAAATAGACATTATACGTGTGTTTTAAAGACAACATGAACTTTTGCTTTGTAAAATGTTAAAATACTAGGTAGCAGCTGGTGCTGTGGGACTAGCACAAAGAGCTTTGGATGAAGCTACTAAGTATGCCCTGGAGAGGAAAACTTTTGGAAAGCTGCTTGTAGAGGTAATTTTAATACTGTACTTGCTTTGTTCAAATGTAAAGACATTCATTTTCATCTAAATATTTGAAAATTATCTTTTAAGTACAAAATAATTTATTTCTGCTTTGGTAGCAAGAAGATAATGTGAACTGTCAGGGTGGGTTTTAATTTATTTATTTGTTTATTTATTTAAAATATTTATTTATTTATTTGGTTGCGCCGCGTCTTCATTCTGGCAGGCGGGCTCCTTAGTTGCGGCAGGTGGGCTCCTTAGCTGTGGCATGCGAACTCTTAGTTGTGGCATGCATGTGGGATCTAGTTCCCAGACCAGGGATCCAACCCAGGCCCCCTGTATTGGGAGCGTGGAGTGTTAACCACTGTGCCACCAGGGAAATCCCCAGGGTGGGTTTTAAGAATAGATTTTCTTTAGACTCTGCTACTAACTATTGTCCACTTTGGGGATTCTGTTAATTAAGAAGAAAAAGAACAGCTAATATTTGAGTGCCTGTGGTGTACCTGACACTGTGCTACACATTTAAAATATATTGTGCATTTCCCCCATTACACTCTTGTTTTGGTAGTACTATAATTTCTATTAAAGATCAGGAAACAGCAACTCAGAGAGAATAACTTGTCCAAGGACACACAATTTAGAAGTCATAGGTCCAGGATTCCATTTCATGCTCTTAATTCATGTTACTTCTCATGTCTTCTTGAGTATCAAATAATTTTAGTACTATTTATTATTTTTTTATTATTATTATTTTTTGGCTGCACCACACGGCCTATAGGATCTTAGTTCCCCAACCAGGGATTGAACCCGGGCCCCTGGGGCAGTGAAAGCTCAGAGTCCTAACCACTGGACCATCAGGTAATTCCCAGGAAATTTTTAATCTTATCTTTTCAAATGTTGATGCTCCCCCATTGTCTATATTCTCTCCTATAACTCCTGTTAACTATAGGTTGTACAGTGAACACTCCCTATTTCTACCTCTGTGTGTCAGTGGTTCTCAAACGATCTGTGGTGAAAGATTGTCACAATAATATCAAATTGTTGCAAATGCTTACTCTCACTTTCTGTATCATGAACTAGTCCAGTAACAATTTGTGGACTGGCAGGGATCCACAGATCAAACTTGGATTAGTACTGCTCTGTATCTCTTAACCTCAATTTCGTAATTTATCTTTGCTGTATTCTAGATAATTTTCTCAGATTTGCTTTTCAGTTTTTCTTACGCTGTGTCTAATCTGCTACTTAATCCATTTAATGACTTTTTTCATTTCTAGAATTTATGTTTGGTTCTTTTTCATCTCCACCCTTTCTTTTATGGTAGCCTGTTTTTTTAACATAGCTTCTTATTCTCCTTTTATCTCCTTAATTATATAATACTTAAGTTATAGTCACTTTCTGATATTTTTCTGTTATCTCAAGTTATTAGGGTGATTATTTTTTGGTCTGTTGCATGTGTTCTCTCTGTCATGACCAGTTATTTCCTCTCTTAATTTTTGCTTGTAAGTTTATCTGCAGCAGGTATTATTTTCCTTCAATGCATTGTGGAAGCATCCAGGGGAATTGGTTTTTGTACTTTTATCAGGTAGTCCAGAGGTTTCAGCATTCTAAGAGCTGTTTTTAAATCAAGTATTTCTTTGTGTTTGTCACCAAAAAGAGACTCTACATTAGCTCATTTATGTTGCCAGAACTATATGTATACAGATTAGTGGAATGTATATTTATTACTAAATATTAGTTTAGTTTAATTGTAAACAGATAACATAATTTCCAGGTCCTCCCCACCAAGTATCTGATGATAACTCTTCTGGCTATTTTCAACTCAATATGGAATCTTTTATGTTCCACTTCTTACAGACTCTGAAGTTGATATTTTTTCCTCATGGCTCTTACTGTTAAGTGTAGAAAAATCTTTGTTTTTGCTTACTACTTTCCTAAGCTAAACAAAGGTAACACTAAAGGGCTGATTTATATATAGCTTTGGTCTGTTATTTCCAAAAAGAAAGAATAGATTTTTTTTGTTTTGTTTTAAGAGACATTATAGAGTGTAATACTCTAATCACAGCTCTCCTATTCACTACCATGTTTATTATTGTTGTTAATATCACTTCTCTCTTTAAGAGAACACTATGTCACTACTTATCCTCACAGTGCTTAACTTGATGTGGCTAAAGAAAGCTGCCAAAAACAGAGAATGGTACTTTTTTTAACCAATGAGTAGAACTAGGAACATTGATAACAAATTACGGGATGGTAGAATCTCTTAATGGCAATGACTGCCTACTCCTTTGTCTAGTCAAAACCCTCCATCCAGGTGAAGTTGGAGTGGTTTGGTATGATATGAAAAAAATCTGTTGAGAATAACTCCCATTTGTATTGATTATTATTGCTAGTTAGCAGTGACTTTTCTTGAGGGGAAAATGGATGAGGGAAAATGTTATTTGGGACTTAAGACTGAAATAAGATATACTTAGAAAGAAATATACTTATATCTCCCTGTTACTTAATCATTTTATGCTCAGAATTCTTTCATATCTTCTCATCACACTCAGATTAAAATCCAGACTCCTTAAAATGGTCATCTGTCATCCACAGTGACCTTTTGTTGTTGTTTTTAACTTTACTCTTCCCGCTAGATATCCACTTGCTCATTCATTTCACTAAAGAATGTACCCTTGATTACCCTGTGTAAAAAAACACCTCCAACATTCTATATAGTATTCCCACTTTTTTTCTTCGTCTTAGCACTGCCCAACATTATACCAGGTATGTGTTTGTTTATTGTCTTTCTTTACTGCCTCACTAGAATGTAATATCCATAAAAGTAGTAAATTTCTGTGTTGGAAAACTTTAGATTTCTAGCACTTATGATATATTTTGTAGTGTGAACTTCGCAACAAATAGTAGTAATTGAACTACTACTATATTAAAATATTAATAAGTAGCTGCTTTCTTTGTTCTAGGCACTATCCTAAGTGCTCTACATGTATTAATTAATTTAATCCACACAATACTATAGAGTAAGTACTGGTAGTCTTATTTATTGTATGTAAGAACATCAGTTAATGATGAAATCAAGATTTGAACCCGGGGAGGAACTTCAAGATGGTGGAGGACTGAGACGTGGAGATTGCCTTCCTCCCCACAAATACATCAGAAATACATCTACTTGTGGAACAACTCCTACAGAACACCTCCTGAATGCTTGCAGAAGACCTCAGACTTTCCAAAAGGCAAGAAACTCCCCACGTACCTGGGTGGGGCAAAAGAAAAAAGAAAAAACAGAGACAAAAGAATAGGGATGGGACCTGCACCTCTGGGAGGGAGCTGTGAAGGAGGAAAGGTTTCCATACACTAGGAAGCCCCTTCACTGGTGGAGACAGGGCATGGCGGGCGGGGGAAGCTTCGGAGCCATGGAGGAGAGTGCAGCAACAGGGGTGCAGAGGACAAAGCGGAGAGATTCCCGCACAGAGCATCAGTGCCGACCAGCACCCACCAGCCTGAGAGGCTTGTTTGCTCACCTGCTGGCGTGGGCAGAGGCTGAGAGCTGAGGCTCGGGCTTCGGTCGGATCCCAGGGAGAGGACTGGGGTCGGCTGAGTGAACACAGCCTGAAGGGGGCTAGTGCGCCACAGCTAGCCGAGAGGGAGTCCGGGAAAAAGTCTGGACCTGCCTAAGAGGCAAGAGACCATTATTCCGGGGTGCGTGAGGAGAGGAGATTCAGAGCACCGCCTAAATGAGCTACAGACATGGGCACAAGCCGTGGCTATTAGCGCGGACACCAAGACGGGCATGAGACGCTAAGGCTGCTGCTGCAGCCACCAAGAAGCCTGTGTGCAAGCACAGGTCACTATCCACACCTCCCCTCCCGGGAGCCTGTGCAGCCCACCACTGCAAGGGTCCCGTGATCCAGGGACACCTTCCCTGGGAGAACACATGACACACCTCACGCTGTTGCAATGTCATGCCGGCCTCTGCCAATGCAGGCTCGCCCCTCATTCCGTACCCCTCCCTCCCCCCAGCCTGAGTGAGCCAGAGCCCCCTAATCAGCTGCTACTTTAACCCCCTCCTGTCTGAGCGAAGAACAGACGCTCTCAGGTGACCTACATGTGGAGGCGGGGCCAAATCCAAAGCTGAACCCCAGGAGCTGTGTGAACAAAGAAGAGAAAGGGAAATCTCTCCCAGTAGCCTCTGGAGCAGTGGATTAAATCTCCACAATCAACTTGATGTACCCTGCATCTGTGGAATACCTGAACAGACAATGAATAATCCCAAAATTGAGGAGGTAGACTTTGGGAGCAACGATATATATTTTTTTACTTTTTCTCTTTTTGTGAGTGTGCATGTGTATGCTTCTTTGTGTGCTTTTGTCTGTATTGCTTTGCTTTTACCATTTATCCTAGGGTTCTGTCCGTTTGGTTTATTTATTTTTATTTTTTTTTTAGTATAGTTTTTAGTGTCTGTTATCATTAGTGGATTTGTTTTTTGGTTTGGTTGCTCTCTTCTTTCTTTGTTTCTTATCACTTTTTAATTTTTAATAATTTTAATTTTTTATTTTAATAACTTTATTTTATTTTATTTTTTCTTTCTTTCTTTCTTTTTTTCTCCCTTTTCTTCTGAGCCGTGTGGCTGACAGGGTCTTGGTGCTCTGGCCGGGTGTCACGCCTGTACCTCTGAGGTGGGAGAGCCGAGTTCAGGACATTGGTCCACCAGAGGTCTCTCGGCTCCATGTAATATTAAATGGCGAAAGCTCTCCCAGAGATCTCCATCTCAACGCTAAGGCCCAGCTCCACTTAACAACCAGCAAGCTGCAGTGCTGGACACCCTATGCCAAACAACTACAAGACAGGAACACAACCCCACCCATTAGCAGAGATGCTGCCTAAAATCATAATAAAGTCACAGACACCCCAAAACACACACCGGATGCGGTCCTGCCTACCAGAAAGACAAGATCCAGCCTCATCCTCCAGAACACAGGCACCAGTCCCCTCCACAAGGAAGCCTACACAACCCACTGAACCAGACTTAGCCACTGGGGGCAGACACCACAAACAACAGGAACTACGAACCTACAGCCTGTGAAAAGGAGACCCCAAACACAGTAAGTTAAGCAAAATGAGAAGACAGAGAAACACACAGCAGATGAAAGAGCAAGGCAAAAACCCACCAGACCAAACAATGAGGAAATAGGCAGTCTACCTGAAAAAGAATTCAGAGTAATAATAGTAAAGATGATCCAAAATCTTGGAAATAGAATGGAGAGAAAACAAGAAACGTTTAACAAGGACCTAGAAGAACTAAAGAGCAAACAAACAGTGATGAACAACACAATAAATGAAATTAAAATTTCTCTAGAAGGAATCAAGAGCAGAATAACTGAGGCAGAAGAACGGATAAGTGACCTGGAAGATAAAATAGTGGAAATACCTACTGCAGAGCAGAATAAAGAGAAAAAAATGAAAAGAATTTAGGATAGTCTTAGAGACCTCTGGGACAACATTAAATGCACCAACATTTGAATTATAGGGGTCCCAGAAGAAGAAGAGAAAAAGAACGGGACTGGGAAGATATTTGAAGAGATTATAGTTGAAAACTTCCCTAATATGGGAAAGGAAATAGTTAATCAAGCCCAGAAAGCACAGAGAGTCCCATATAGGAAAATCCAAGAAGAAACACACCAAGACACATATTAATCAAACTATCAAAAATCAAATACAAACGGCTTCCCTGGTGGCGCAGTGGTTGGGAGTCCGCCTGCCAATGCAGGGGTCACAGGTTCGTGGCCCAGTCCAGGAAGATCCCACATGCCGCGGAGCGGCTGGGCCCGTGAGCCATGACCGCTGAGCCTGCGCGTCCGGAGCCTGTGCTCCGCAACAGGAGAGGCCACAGCAGTGAGAGGCCCGCGTACCAGGAAAAAAAAAATCAAATACAAACAAAAAATATTAAAAGCCGCAAGGGAAAAGCAACAAATAAAATACAAGGGAATCCTCATAAGGTTAACAGCTGATCTTTCAGCAGAAACTCTCCAAGCCAGAAGGGAGTGGCAGGACATATTTAAAGTGATGAAAGGGAAAAACCTAAAACCAAGATTACTCTACCCAGGAAGGATCTCATTCAGATTCGACAGAGAAATTAAAACCTTTATAGACAAGCAAGAGCTAAGAGAATTCAGCACCACCAAACCAGCTTTACAACAAATGCTAAAGGAACTTCTCTAGGCAGGAGACACAAGAGAAGGAAAAGAGCTACACTAACAAACCCAAAACAATTAAGAAAATGGTAATAGGAACATATCGATAATTACCTTAAATGTAAATGGATTAAATGCTTCAAGCAAAAGACATAGACTGGCTGAATGGATACAAAAACAAGACCCATTAAAATATGCTGTATACAAGAGACCCACTTCAGACCTAGGGATACATATGGACTGAAAGTGAGGGGATGGAAAAAGATATTCCATGCAAATGGAAATCAAAAGAAAGCTGCAGTAGCAATTCTCATATCAGACGAAATAGACTTTAAAATAAAGACTATTACAAGAGACAAAGACACTACATAATGATCAAGGGACCAATCCAAGAATAAAATATAACAATTGTAAATATTTATGCACCCAACATAGAAGCATCTCAATACATAACACAAATGCTAACAACCATAAAAGGGGAAATTGACAGTAACACAATAATAGTAGGGGAATTGAACACGCCACTTTAACCAATGGACAGATCATCCAAAATGAAAATAAATAAGAAAACACAAGCTTTAAATGATACATTTAAAGATGGACTTAACTGATATTTATAAGACATTCCATCCAAAAATAACAGAATATACTTTCTTCTCACGTACTCATGGAACATTCTCCAGGATAGATCATATCTTGGGTCACAAATCAAGCCTTGGTAAATTTAAGAAAATTGAAATCATATCAGGTATCTTTTCCTGCCACAATGCTATGAGATTAGATATGAATCATGGGAAAAAATCTGTAAAAAATACAAATACATGGAGGCTAAACAATACACTATTTAATAACCAAGAGATCACTGAAGAAATCAGATAAGAAATCAAAAAATACCTAGAGACAAATGACAATGAAAACACAACTACCCAAAACCTATGGGATGCAGCAAAAGCAGTTCTAAGAGGGAAGTTTATAGCAATACACTCCTACCTCAAGAAACATCTCAAATAAACAACCTAACCTTACACCTAAAGCAATTAGAGAAAGAAGAATTAAAAAAACCCAAAGTTAATAGAAGGAAAGAACTCATAAAGATCAGTTCAGAAATAAATGAAAAATAAATGAAGGAAATAGTAGCAAAGATCAGTAAAACTAAAAGCTGGTTCTTGGAGAAAATAAACAAAATTGATAAGCCATTAGCCAGACTCATCAAGAAAAAAAGGGGAAAGAGTCATCAATAGAATAAGAAATGAAAAAGGAGAAGTAACTACTGACACTGCAGAAATACAAAGGATCATGAGAGATTACTACAAGCAGCTGTATTACAATAAAATGGACAACCTGGAAGAAATGGACAAATTCTTAGAAAAGCACAACCTTCTGAGACTGAAGCAGGAAGAAATAGAAAATATAAACAGACCAATCACAAGCACTAAAATTGAAATTGTGATTAAAAACTTTCCAACAACCAAAGCCCAGGACCAGACAGATTCACAGGCAAATTCTGTCAAACATTTAGAGAAGAGCTAACACCTGTCCTTCTCAAACTCTTCCAAAATATAGCAGAGGGAGGAACATTCTGAAACTCATTCTACGAGACCACCATCACCCTGATACCAAAACCAGACAAAGATGTCACAAAGAAAGAAAACTACAGGCCAATATCACTGATGAACATAGGTGCAAAAATCCTCAACAAAATACTAGTAAACAGAATCCAACAGCAAATTAAAAGGATCATACACCATGATCAAGTGGGGTTTATCCCAGGAATGCAAGGATTCTTCAATATATGCAAATCAATCAATGTGATACACCATATTAACAAATTGAAGGAGAAAAACCATATGATCATCTCAACAGATGCAGAAAAAGCTTTTGACAAAATTCAATACCCATTTATCTTAAAAACCCTCCAGAAAGTAGGCATAGAGGGAACTTACCTCAACATAATAAAGGCCACATATGACAAACCCATAGCCAACATCGTTCTCAATGTTAAAAAACTGAAACCATTTCCACTAAGATCAGGAACAAGACACGGTTTCCCACTCTCAGCACTCTTATTCAACATAGTTTTGGAAGTTTTAGCCACAGCAATCAGAAAAGAAAAAGAAATAAAAGGAATACAAATCAGAAAAGAAGTAAAGCTGTCACTGTTTGCAGATGACATGATTCTATACACAGAGAATCCTAAAGATGCTACCAGAAAACTACTAGAGCTAATCAATGAATTTGGTAAAGTAGCAGGATACAAATTAATACACAGAAATCTCTTGTATTCCTATACACTAATGATGTAAAATCTGAAAGAGAAATTAAGGAAACACTCCCATTTACCATTGCAACAAAAGGAATAAAATACCTAGGAATAAAGCTACCTAAGGAGACGAAAAACCTGTATGCAGAAAATTATAAGACACTGATGAAAGAAATTAAAGATGATACAAACAGATGGAGAGATATACCATGTTATTGGATTGGAAGAATCAACATTGTGAAAATGACTCTACTGCCCAAAGCAATCTACAAATTCAGTGCAATCCCTAACAAATTACCAGTGGAATTTTTTACAGAACTAGAACAAAACATCTTAAAATTCGTACTTGAGTTATTCTTAGTGAGGTGGATGGACCTAGAGTCTGTCATACAGAGTGAAGTAAGTCAGAAAGAAAAACAAATACCGTATGCTAACACATATATATGGAATATATAAAATTAATGGTTCTGAAGAATCTAGGGGCAGGACAGAAATAAAGATGCAGGTGTAGAGAATGGACTTGAGGACACAGGGTAGGGGGAAGGGTAAGCTGGGAGGAAGTGAGAGAGTGGCATCATTAATATATACTACCAAATGTAAAATAGATAGCTAGTGGGAAGCAGCTGCATAGCACAGGGAGATCAGCTTGTTGCTTTTTGACCCCCTAGAGGGGTGGGGGGTGGGAGGGAGATGCAAGAGGGAGGAGATATGGGGACATATGTGTAACTGGTTCACTTTTTTATAAAGCAGAAACTAACACACCATTGTGAAGCAATTATATTCCAATAATGATGTTTAAGAAAAGAAAAAAAGATGTGAACCCAAGTAGTCACTTATTAAAGAGTTTGTCCTCTTTGCACACTCTACATGTGCTATTTCCAGAGATATAAAAGAAGTTTGATATAGCCTCTGCCCTCAGGAGCCTTTGACTTTGGAGATAAGATACATATCAGAAAAGAAATATTAAGAAATAATATAGAGCAGTATAACATTAAGTCCCAAAATGAGAGCTACAGACAGGGTTACAAAACCAAAAGGAGAGAGACTGTCTTGGGCTAGATGCATTACAGGGAATCTGAGCTGGATTTACAACAGAGTTTCTCAAAGCATGGGCTGAAATGGAAGTGAATGAGACTCTTTGGGAGTATTAATTAAAAACGTAAACTGGGTACCACCCTAGATTTTTAAATCAAAATCTTTCAAGAGAAGCATGGGCATGTTATACCAGGTTGCTGAGGCTGTATTGAAATAAGTGATTCTGCCTAATGCCAATGGGAATATAAATTGGTATAACTTTTATGAACCACATTTTGGCAATATATATCTAAAGTACCTACCTTTGGGCCCCCATTGCAATGGTTATCCTTCAGCTATATTTCATATAATATTTATCTTTCAGATATATTCCCATTATGTGCATCATGACATATTTATAGGTTGTTTATTTCAGCATTGTGTGGAAACAGCCTAATAGTAGAAACAGCCAAGATTTTGATCATCAATACAGTGGAATATCCTGCAGTTCTAAAAAAGAATAAAGAAGTTCTCTATGTATTGATATATACAGTGCTTAGATTTATTGATAAGTAAGAAAAGCAAAATGAAAACCCATCAACATGGTAGGCTACCATATGTGTAAAAAATGGAGAGACAGTGGGGGGGGCGGGAAAAAAATGAGGGATAGACAATAGATGTATTTGCTTACGTGGGTATATAATATCTCTGAGAGGATGAAAAACAAACTGTTAACCTGATTACCTCCAGGAGGGGGAATTAAATGGGGTGAGGAAGGGCAGGGATGATACAAGTAGGAAGAAAATTTGAACTTTGACCTGGTAGTTGTATTACCTATTCAAAAATGAAACCAAAAACAAAAAACTGAAAGAATCATTGACTTAGAAGAATGGACACAATTCAGGCAGATAGTAATAAGGGAAGATATTACTTTCTTTATCCTACATAGGAATTATTCACATTGGTTAATAATGCCTCCTCTAAGACTTAATTACCACACCAGTCTCAAGCAACTTGTCACGTTCTAAAGTACTAAATAGAGTAAATATATGAAATTGAACACCTCAGTTTTTTCTTTTATTTTTTGTGACCTTTAGTTCCTATTAGTTTGTACACAGTCATAGAATGTGTGGGGTCTTTGTTATAACCAATCGGTCTTCAAAACCCATTTTGGTGTTGCATAGTACACAAAGCACCTTTCTAATAATCTTAGTATTCTTGTTTCTGAATGTCTTTATGACTTCTTTGAATGTATATTAAAGGATATGTTCCATTCCACGTCCATTGTAGAATAATTTATGTGATACAATATAAGTAAAATTAAGTAAGAAAAGTTATTCATAATCCCATTGTCCAGAGAAAATTACTGTGATTTTTTAAATTTTGCTCTATATTCCCTTTATCCAAAAAAAAAAATATATATATATATATATATAGTGCATGTGTCTGTGTTTTTTTAATTGATGTATAGTTGACATATAATATATTGGTTTCAGGTGTACAACATAGTGATTGACAGGCAAACACATTAAGAAATGATCATCTGGGCTTCCCTGGTGGCACAGTGGTTGAGAGTCCGCCTGCCAATTCAGGGGACACGGGTTCATGTCCCGGTCCGGGAGGATCCCACATGCCACGGAGCGGCTGGGCCCGTGAGCCATGGCCACTGGGCCTGCACGACCGGAGCCTGTGCTCCGCTGCGGGAGAGGCCGCAACAGTGAGAGGCCCGCGTACCACAAAAGAAAAATAAAAAAGAAATGATCACCACTATAAGTCTAGTAACCATCTTTCAACATACTAAATTACTGTAGTATTATTGACTATATTCCTTATGCTGTATATAACATCCCTATGACTTATTTATTTATATAACATGGGAGTGCATATATCTTTTTGAATTAGTGTTTTTCTTTTCTTCAGGTAAACCCAGAAGTGGAATTGCTGGATCATATGATAGTACTATTTTTAATTTTTTGAGGAACCTATATACTGTTTTCCATAGTGGCTGCACCAATTTACATTCCCACCAGCAGTACACGAGGGTTTCATTTTCTCCACATTGTTGCCAACACTTGTTATTGGTTGTCTTTTTGATAACAGCCTTTCTGACAGGTGTGAGGCAATATTTCATTGTGGTTTTGATTTGCATTTTCCTGATGATTAGTGACTTTGAGCATCTTTTCATGTGTCTACTGGCCATCTTTGTGTTTTTGGAAAAATATCTAATCAAGTCCTCTGCCCATTTTTTATTGGATTTCTTTTTTTGATAAGTTGCATTTTTTAATGTAATTTGGATATTAACCCTTATCAAATATATCATTTACAAATATCTTCTCCCATTCAGTAGGTTGCTTTTTCATTTTGTTGATGATTTCCTTCACTGTGCAAAAGCTTTTCAGTTTTTACTTTTATCTACTCCCATTTGTTTATTTTTGCTTTTGTTGCCCTTGCCTGAGGAGACAGATCCAAAAAATATTGATAAGACCAATGTAAAAAAGCATACTGCCTCTGTTTCCTTCTAGTAGTTCTATGGTTTTTGGTCTTACTTTTAATTCTTTAATCCATTTTGAGTTTATTTTTGTATATGGTGTAAAGAAATGGTCCAGTTTTGTGTTTTGTCTTTTTTTTAAACTGGCTGTCTTTTCCCCATTGTATATTCTTACCTTCTTTGTTGAAGATTAATGGATTGTATAAGTGTGCATTTATTTCTGGGCTTTCTATTCTGTTCCATTGATCTATGTGTCTGTTTTTGTGCCAGTATCATACTGTTTTGATTCCTATGGCTTTGTAGTATAATTTGAAATCAGGAAGCATGATACCTCCAGCTTTGTTCTTTCTCAAGATTTCTTTGGTTATTCAGCATCTTTTTGGTTCCATACAAATTATAGGATTATTTGTTCTAGTTCTGTGAAAAATTCTGTTGGTATTTTGATATTCATATTGTTATGAATCTGTAGATTGCTTTGGATAGTATGGGTATTTTAACAATATTAATTCTTCCAATCCATTAGCATGGACTCTCTATTTGTATCATCTTTTGTTTCTTTCATCAGTGTCTCACAGTTTTCAGAGTACAGGTCTTTTACCTCCTTGATTACTTTTATTCCTAGGTGTTCTTTTTGATGCAGTTGTAAATGGGATCGTTTTCTTTTCTCTGACAGATCATTATTAGTGTATGAAAATGCTACAGCATTCTGATAGCTTTTTTGTGGAGTCTATAGGGTTTTCTATATCATCATCTGCAAACAGTGACAGTTTTACTTCTTCCTTTCTAGTGTGGATGCTTTTTACCTCTTTTTCTTGTCTGATTGTTGTGGATAGGACTCCCAATTCTATGTTGAATAAAAGTGGTGGGAGTGGGCATCCTTATCTTGTTCCTGATCTTTGAGGAAATGCTTTCAGCTTTTTGCCATTGAGTGTGATGTTAGCTGTGGTTTTTGTCATTTATGTCCTTAATTATGTTGAGGTATGTTCCCTTTGCACACACTTAGTTGAGTGTTTTTATCATAAATGGGTGTTGAATTTTGTCAAAAGCTTTTTCTGCATCTATTGAAATGTTTATATGGTTTTTATCCTTCATTTCGTTAATGTGGTTTATCACGTTGACTGACTTGCGGCTATTTAACCATGCTTGCATCCCTGGGGTAAATCCCTTTTGATCTCATGGTATATGATCTTTTTAAGATATTAATGAATTTGGTTTGCTATTATTTGTTGAGGATTTTAGCATCTATGTTCATCTGGGATATTGGCCTGTTATTTTTATGTATTTTTACTTTTTGTTTTTGGTAGTGATTTGGTTTTGGTATCAGAGTAATGCTGTCTTTGTAGAGTGAGTTTGGGAGCATTCCTTTCTCAATTTTTTGGAATAGTTTGAGAAGGATAGGTGTTAAGTCTTTGTTAAATGTCTGGTAGAATTCACCTGTGAAGCTGTCTGGTCCTGGACTTTCATTTCTTGGGAATTTTTCATTACTGATTCAATTTCACTACTAGTAATTGGTCTGTTCAAATTTCTTTTTCTTCCTTATTTAGTCTTCTTAGGTTGTATGTCTAAATGAATTTACCCATTTCTTCTAGGTTGTCTAATTTGTTGGCATGTAATTTTTGTAGTAATCTCTCATGATATTTTGTGTGTCTGTGATATTGGTTGCATCTTGTCCTCCTTTGTTTCTGATTTTATTTGTTTGGGTCCTGTCTTTTTTTTATGAGTCTGGCTAAAGATTTATCATTTTTTTTAATCTTTTCAAAGAATCAGCTCTTAGTTTCATTGATCTCTTTTGTATTTTTTTGTCTTGATTTCATTTATTTCCACTCTGAGCTGTATTATTTCCTTTGTTCTATTAACTTTGGACTTATTTTTCTTTTTAAGTTTCTTTATGTGTAAGGTTAATTGTCTATTTGAGATTTTTCTTGTTTCTTGAGGAAGGCCTATATTGCTATAAACTTCTTAGAACTGCCTTTGTTATGTCCCATAGATTTTAGAACATTGTGCTTCCATTTTCATTTGTCTCCAGGTATTTTTAAATTTCCTCTTTGATTTCTTCAGTGAACCATTGGGTTTTTTAGTAGCATGTTGTTTAGATTCCACATGTTTGTGTTTTTTGCAGGAGTTTTTTGTTTTTGTAGTTGATTTATAGTCTCTACCGTTGTGGTCAAAAAAGATGTTTGACATGATTTCAACCCTGTTACACTTATTGAGACTTTTTTTGGTGGCCTAACATGTTATCTATCCTGCAGAATGTTCCATGTGCTCTTTAACAGAATGTGTGTTCTGCTCTTTTGGGGTCATGAATATATTTTTCCAAAGCTGTAAGCATACTACATATTTGAAATTTTCACATATCAAGGTATGGTGAACGTATTTCCATCTTATAACATATCTTGGCCATATAACTCATAGAAAACTTACTGTCTCCTCTTGAAAGTATTTGTCTAAGTCTCCTATTTAATTATGAACCTGTAGAGGATAAGAAACATCTTTTATTTGTCTTTGTCACTTTCCCATCAGCACCTGATACAGTGCCACATTATTTTTCACTATCTATGGCAATTTTCTTTAAAAAGTCCCAGGAGATACTCTGAAGGATCCATATAATTTTTGTGGTATTTTTGTCAAAAATTATAACCTCATTCCACTCCTGAGAAAACATCAGGCAAACCCAAATTGAGGGACATTCTACAAAAAAATAACCAATCAGTATTATTCAAAAGTACACCATGGTCATGAAAGAGAAGGAAAGACTAGGAAGAAATAGCAGTTTAATTCAGTTGGAATCCTGGATGGGATCTTTCAACAGAAAAAGGACATTGGTGGAAAACTTGGCCAAATTTGAATAAAGTATATAGTTTAGCTGACAACATTTTACCAATGTTTATTATACTATGGTTTTGTAATATGTTACCACTGGAGGAAGCAGAATGTAACTTTTTAAGTCTAAAATTAGTTTTAAAAGTTAAAAAAAAAGTTCCAGGGAAAAAACTTTTAGTCAATAAATATCCTTAAACTTTTTTCTGTTTAATTCTAGCACCAAGGAATATCATTTTTGCTGGCTGACATGGCAATGAAAGTTGAACTAGCTAGATTGAGTTACCAGAGAGCAGCTTGGGAGGTTGATTCTGGTCGCCGAAATACCTATTTTGCCTCTATTGCAAAGGCATATGCTGGAGATATTGCAAATCAGGTAGCTACTGATGCTGTTCAGATTTTCGGAGGCAACGGATATAATACAGAATATCCTGTAGAAAAACTAATGAGGGATGCCAAGATCTATCAGGTAATGTTAAAAATGATTTTTATTTATTTTTAAGGAACATAATATTCATAAATGACATAGTAGATTTCTGATTGTTTATAGATTTTTATGTCACAGGTAATAATAAATCATTATAATAAATGGCTGTGAGCCTAAATTTTTGGAACTAATTAACACAAGGAAGAATGTTACATTGAAGTGTATTCCTTGAGAGAGAACAGGCTAACAGAGTAAATGGTGCAGACATGTACAGGATGTCTGGATCAGCCTTCTTTGATTCTTAACATCCTAGCTAATTGTAACTCACTCTTTGCTCTCCTAAAAGTATGTGTATCATTTAAATTAATTAAGTTATTTTATTTTGAATCTTACCTGACAACTCTTGAAGTCATATTTGGGAGATAAAAAAAACAACATGAGGGGCTTCCCTGGTGGCGCAGTGGTTGAGAGTCCGCCTGCCGATGCAGGGGACGCGGGTTCGTGCCCCGGTCCGGGAAGATCCCACATGCCGCGGAGCCTGCGCGTCCGGAGCCTGTGCTCCGCAACGGGAGAGGCCACAACAGTGAGAGGCCCGCGTACCGCAAAAAAAAAAAAAAAAAAAACAACATGAGGAGAAAGTGATATAGATGACTCTGTCTTATAAATTAAATTGATGGTTAGAAAAACTTAGAGATAGGAGTAATTTAGTGAATAAGGTATAAATGCTCATGTCCACATGTAGTTTAAGTAATTATAAGCCATGATTCTCAATATCTCTTCCCTTGCTTTCCTCAACCCCCAGCAAATTATTTGACAAATCCAGTCATTTGAAATCCAGAGGTAGAATCATAGAATGTTAGAGAAAGAAATTTAGACAGTGCAGCCCCTCAATTTAAACTTGAAAAAACTGAGAACCAGAATTTGTGCCTTATCCAAAGTTACGGGTTTATCTGGTAATACTCTCCCTTCCCTGGAGCTTGTAATTATTACGTTTTAGCTTTTCTCTGCCATCTGAACTAATAAATGGTTAGAAGTTTAAACTGGAAGTGAGGGCTGGCTACTAGGGCTACCTAAATGAACAAAAACAAATCCTTCCATCATCTTTTTCTTTAGCAACTGTGTTCCTTAGGCAACAAGAGATAGAAATCAGGTTTAAGAGTGAGAACAGAAAATGACTGAAGTCGACAACTAGCTAAAAACAGTTCAAAAAAGTTGGTTAAAATATTTTAGCAACATTGAACTTAGATTTCCCAAACACTTTTTGAAATGTTAATATCCTTTTTTTTTGATGTTTTAAGACTGTCCTCCAAAATTTTGGTAAATGAGTTTTTATAATAATGTTAACTAATCTTTAGAGAATTTATGTATTTTCATGGGGTTCAGAAAATCAAGTTTCAGAATCACTGTAGACTACAGACCTTATATATGGTTTGATTCAGTTTGGTATTGCAGTGGAGCTTAGGGTACTGTCCAAAATACTGGCTGTTTACATACGGAAGATATTTAACCTACATGTATTTTCTTATTTTTTGCAGATTTATGAAGGTACAGCACAAATTCAAAGGATTATTATAGCCCGTGAACACATTGGCAGGTATAAAAATTAACCAGATCACCATGTTAGTAATTGTTGAGTATTTAGAACATGATCTACTACTTAAACTCCAGGAAAGAGAAAGAGTGGGCTTTAAGGTTTTTTCCAGTAAAAATTTTAAAATAAGTACTCTTATACTAAACCTATGCAACTGATGCTAATAGTAGTTTCCTATTTTTGTTTAGCTTTATGACTTGCCTTTTCTATAATAGATTTGGTTTTATTAAAATTATGTGTTGTCCTTTAGTGCCACTGTACCTGAATCACATTAACCTAGAAAGATACATTTGGCTTGTTGTTTTGACCTCTTATAATTAAAGTAACAGAAATTTCTTGGAATTTCAGTGTTTTCCCAATGACAGGAAGGAGGGTTTATAAAAGTATTCAGAATGTTCCAAAATTTACATTGAGAAAATATTCTGGGATTTAAATAACTTGCCAGTGACTTTGTAGACTTAGTGGTATTTGTGTTAGAGGAGTTAATTTTACTGCAATTTGGAAAGCATTTGTTTTCCATTTTGTACAGTAATAACCAAAAATTTGATGTTCATATTCTCCCTTTATACAATGACCAAAAGTTACTTGAAAATCTTGTTTAATTCTGAGCCCACATTTCACTTGCCTTATTTAAAATAAATCAATAAAATTTCCCTTAAATTATTTTTATATGACTCTGTTGGTCTCTGGTTAACCTTTGGTCCACTGTACAGTCTCATTCCGTGCATATATATTCTAAAAATAAACTTAACTAAAATTGTTCAGTGTTGTGTATCTGTTCAATTTGTGTATCTGTATTCTTTTCATGCAATAGTGTGTACTTGGTTTATTTACTGTGATAGAAAAAAATTCATGTTTTGATTTTGAACTGCATAGTTACCTGTCCATTTGTTCATTAGATTGCATTATTAGATACTTCAGAAAATATCAGTATGAAATAATGAAAGAACCAAATGTAAATTTACTATTTCTTTGTAATTCTAAACATCAAATACTGCTCAATATGTTATACTAAATGGTGTTTCTGACATCACTTATGATTTTCCAATTCTGATACCAACTGGGAATCCATAGTTCAATCCTATTCTGACAGTAACTCAGAATAGTTAGCATCAGACTCCACAGGTGTAAGGGCTCCGCCCACTCCGTCTGAAGTGGTATCTCACTTCAGAAACACCACTATAAGTCCTGGATCCCCAGGCTACCCACACTTCTGACCACTTTGGCTACAAATTCAGGTATTCCCATGACCTTGCCCTTGGGTTTGATAATTTGCTAGAATGGCTCACAGAACTCAGGTAAAATACATTTACTGGTTTATTACAAAGGAGGAGGTGCAAAGGGCAAGGTATAAGGAGAGACACCGAGCTTTCATAACTTCTCCCAATGTACCACCCTCCCAGTACCTCAGTGTGTTCACTAATCTGGAAACTCCTGAATCTCATCGTTCAAGTTTCGGTAGAGAATTTACAGCCTCCCTCTCCTGCCCAGATGTCAAGGGTGGGGTTGAAGTTCCCACCTGCATTAGTCAGCTAAGGTTGCCATAAGAAAATGCCACAAACTGGGTGGCTTAAACAACAGACATTTATTTTTTCATAGTTCTGGAGGCTAGAAGTCCCAAGATCAAGGTACCATCTGGGTTGGTTTCTGGTGAGGCCTCTCATCCTGGCTCGTAGACAGCTACATTCTCACTCTGTTCTCACATGGCCTCTTGTCTGTGCGCATGCATAGGGAGAGAGTGAGCTCTGGTGTCTCTTCTTCTTACAAAGACACCAGTTTTTTTAGATTAGAGCCATACCCTTATGACCTCATTTAATTCAATTACTTCTCTTAAGTCCCTATCTTCAAACATGGTCACATGGGAATGGTTAGGGCTTCAACATATGAATTTGGGGCGGGGGTTTGGGGCAGTTTAGACCACAACACTACCCTCTAATTACTTGGTCTTTCTGGTGATTGGCCCCAACCTGAGCCTCTTTAGGGGCTCCACCCTAAGTCACCTCATTAGCACAAAGTCTACTATGATCTTTTGAAAGGGGCTCATTATGAATAATAAAAGAGGGACTTCCCTGGTTGTCCAGCAGTTAAGACTCCACGCTCCCAGTGCAGGCCTGGGTTCGATCCCTGGTCAGGGAACTTGATCCCACATGGCACAAAAAAAATCCCACACACTGCAACTAAAGATCCCACACGCTGCAATGAAGATCCTGTGCGCTGCAACTAAGACCTGGTGCAGCCAAATAAGTAAATTTTTAAAATTTTTATTTTATTATTTATTTATTTATTTATTCATTTATTTTTTGGCTGCGTTGGGTCTTTGTTGCTGCGCTCTCGTTGTGGCGGTCGGGGGCTACTCTTTGTTGTGCTGCGCCAGCTTCTTATTGTAGTGCCTTCTCTTGTTGTGGAGCACGGGCTTCTAGGAGCACAGGCTTCAGCAGTTGTGGCGTGTGGGCTCAGTAGTTGTGGCTTGCAGGCTCTAGAGCGCAGGCTCAGTAGTTGTGGTGCATGGGCTTAGTTGCTCTACAGCATGTGGGATCTTCCTGGACCAGGGCTTCAACCCGTGTCCCCTGCATTGGCAGGTGGATTCTTAACCACTGCGCCACCAGGGAAGTCCCTAAAATTTATTTTTTAAAAATAATAAAAGATACTCCTGTTGCTCAGGAAATTCCAAGGACTGGATGAGCTTGAAACAGAGCAGGACCCTATGATCTTTCTTCCCCAACCCCATGTCCTTCACCTGCCTTTTGTCTGTGGAAAAACTTTAGCCAAAGAATAAGTTTAATCAGAGAAGTGAGAAAATGCAGAAGCAAAGAAAAGTCAAACAGGACAAAACAATATAGTTTAGTCAGTAAGCAAAGTCAAGGACCTTTAGCTCCTCCTCAAGGGCTATAGATAATATTCTGAGCCATATCGTGTGAGCTGTCTTACAGACACTGAAAGCCCCACCAGGTGGAAGAAGTTAACTACATGATGACCAGACTGTAGCCATGACATAAGCTGCTACAATTCTGAGAACTGGCCTCAAGGAAATGGGAACAAACTGACCCTGGAACTGAAGATTAACTGTACTTAAAACAATCAGGATGACACTGGTCAGACCACTACATGACCAATTTCAAGATGACTGTCAGAGCTGACTATGCCATTTCTGCATGTAGCCCCCTCCCTCTGTATAAAAGCTCTTGCCTCCTGACTGTCAGGCTGCGGGGGGAGCCAGCCTTTGGACAGGCATCTGCCCTTCCTCCCCTGCCCCCGCCCCCCGTTGCCGGCATCCAAAATAAAGCAAACTTTCTTTTCCACCAACCTTGCCTCTTTATTAGCTTTTGAGGGGCGAGCAGCCAGACCCCACTTTCACTTACAGGCTCACCCAGGGACTGGGGACAAAAACCAAATCCATTTCCTCTTACACCTCACTAAATTATGAAAATAAAAATCTAATCTTTTACCAAGAAAGTTTAAATGGCTTTTTCATGCTCAATTATGAAACTGTGTTTTAATGGTACAGCTCAAGATTGGTAGGAGATTTCTAAATAAATTGGATATTACATAGAAATTACAAGTTAAATGGAATATATACATTCCAAATGCAAATTTGAATTTACACAAGTTCAAAAATTCACCTACATATTGTAAATATAAAGCTTCTAGACATGTAACTGTATTCCAAAGCCACATAATGAGAATATTAAAGTACCTTTGATAAGTATTAAGCAATTATATAACTATCAATTAAGAGCTTTTAGTCACAAGTAACACAAATGAACTTAAGCTACTTAAGCAAAATATGGACAAATATATTTTAAGTATATTGAAGTGCCTCATGGATCTGAAGGCTGGAACAGAGTCAGTTTTAGGAAGGATCTAGAACCCAAATAGTCTTTAGGAGCCCATGAAATAGTACCTTTCTATCTATTTTCCCTGTCATGTTTCATTCTTTCTTGTTCTATAGCCTAGCTTCTTCCTCTGCTTCTTTGATCCCGTGATAGAATAAGACCTAATATATTAGATTTCCCGCCACTTATAAAAGCTGACTGGCAAGGGCCATTACAGCCAGGAGGATAGGTAGAGTCAGACTACAAACATGATTGTTAGTTGCCTACATCTGTGACTTGATGGTTCCTGGAAAAGACATAATTTTATAAAAGATCTGGTATGTTTATGGCAAGTTTATTGAATGTTTAAGGAATCTACCAGAGTCATCAATTTGCATATAGGGAGAAGAGTTTATTCCAAGACTCCTCTGAATTAAAAAAAAAAAAAAAAAGCTGTTTACATGGCTTCTAGAATGACACCCATTGATTTGAATATATACCCTGTAACCAGATAATACAAAAGTTCTTTGGAGATTGAAGATTGAACTCTATAGGCAACAGGTTTTTTTTTTTTTTTAAGGTTTCATATAACGAATGAATGAGAGAACTAACAAGATGTTAAAACTAGTATAAGGGAGAATTTGAAGAACAGACATATCGGCAGTTAGAAACGCTTAAAAGAATTTGCTAATAGATGTAAAACTGGCAGGGCAAAAAACCTAAAGAGGGGGTCATCTTCTCTTTTTTTTTTAGGCCACACTGTGCGGCTTGCAGGATCTTATTTCCCTGACCAGGGACCGAACCCATGCCCTCTGCATTGGGAGTACAGAGTCTTAACCACTGGACAGCCTGGGAAGTCCCGGGGTCATCTTTTCTATACAGGAGAAACCACTTGTAGTTCATGGCTCATTTTCATTACTCTCCATTTTCTATAATTTAACTTTTAACAGAGTTGTAAAACAGTTTAGCCAGCCAATAGACAATCACAGGTATATACCTCTTCAGAGGATCCATGAGATAATACCTAGCAGTCCACTAAAAGGACACTCAGTAATTTCTTTTATACATTTCCAAGTCTTTGACAATGTGTTTTGACAGTCTCTTTTCATGTGAGCATAAATAATCTGCCAAGATTACTCTTGATACAAAAAGACAGGTTTCATTAGGTTTGGCCTGATTACCTTTGTACAGTAAGGGTGTTAACTATGTAGGCCTCCTCAGATTTACTTTGCAAATCCAGAGATGTGCAATACTGAACAATTATTAAAGCTGCAGGATTAACCTCTGTATGAAAGTTTTCATAAGGACACTGAAATTGGACTTCTAAAAGCCTCTGGAACCAAGCTCAAGAAACTCTCTACCAGATTTCTCCAGTAGTACCTAAGACTTTAGGTAAATTTCTTCCTCAGCATCTCTAAAATTTACTATAGAAGGGACCTTCCTTACCATCTGTAAGACTGGAACCTTGTAAGCCAGGTACCATTCCAGTTTTACTGGGGCAGCTTTGTAGGCACTGACTCTACGTATAAAGTCAACTTGTTTTTTTTAATAATGGGTTTGTCATACATGAGTAAATGTGAATTGGTCTCAATTATGACACTCCAGGTATGGCTTTGGTTACACAATCAATTTGTTCAATTATATCCTGGTAAACACGAGTAAAGATTCCTTTTGATATTGCCATGAAATGTAAGGAGACTCAGTAAATGTTTCTAAATTCTGGGGACACAGTGAGAATCAGATACCATTTTAAAATTCCAGTTTACAAAAGCAGAATCTACTAAATTGAAGACTAGAGATAGCCTAAGAATTAAAAAGGGCTTCCTTACATATCCATAAATATAGAACATAACAACTGCATAAACAATATTCCAAACAAGTAACCATGATTACATTTCCCTCATTGGTCCCTTCAGTTCTCTGTAATTGCTCTGTTGGATCTTGGATCAGTAAACTACGTTCAAGAAGCTGTGTGCTTCTAGTGGTTAAGAATCCGCCTGCCAATGCAAGGGACACAGTTTCAAGCCCTGGTCTGGGAAGATCCCACATGCCATGGAGCAACTAAGCCCATGCACCACAACTACTGAGCCTGTGCTCTAGAGCCAGCAAGCCACAACTACTGAAGCCCACGTGCCTAGAGCCTGTGCTTCACAACAAGAGAAGCCACCGCAGTGAGAAGCCCGCGCACTGCAACGAAGAGTAGCCCCCACTGGCCGCAACTAGAGAAAGCCCATGCACAGCAACAAAGACCCAACGCAGCCAAAAAAAAATAAATTTAAATAAATTTAAAAGTAAATAAGATAATAGAAAGTTGAACCAAAATTGATTAAAAAAAAATAAAAGAACTGTCTGCTTCTAGACAAAAGAGTTCTAGAAATCCTGACTCAGTCCACTGGTATGGTGTGAAATGTGTCTAAGCTATGTCAGTTTGGAAATGTGTACCCACAAAACTATTCTTTGACGTCTCTATTGACAGTTCAAAGCACCTGATTCTTCCCATGAGGCTCTGAGACTGTCCGTTCCTGAATGCACAAACTTTGGCCTGTAAATCTATAGGCAGAGCCCTCAAGCTAGCATCAGAGTAAAACAGAAACTATCTGTAGATAACCGTTTTAGTTCAGGCTGCTACAACAATACCATTGCCAACTAAAGAATGTTACTTACCATCCAGTTCTGTTAAGAATTAAGCTATTAGCCCCTGCAGTCACTGACCTTCAACACAGCCTGAAAGGAATTCAGGGCAGAATGAGGCATTCTATGCTCTGGGAAAACTGACAGAACAGACCTTCAGGAAAAATAGGTATTTTCAGGAGAAATTTTTTTATGAACCTGGATTCTTGCATCTTCCCATACTTAGAAAAGCACTAAAACCATTAATTAAGATATCTGTTCTTCATGTCTAGCAGCAACCTTCTACAGAGATGTGTGCTGGGTTGCACATACCCCCTTCACCACAATCACATGTATACTGACCTCCCCCGTTACCTCTTCAGAACAGTTTCTCAGAGCTATTTGAGAGTCTGTCTCCTGGGCTATAGTCCTCAGTGAGACACTGAATAAACACAACTCGCAGTTTTTCTGTTGTACATTTTTTTTCAGTTGACACCATAGACTGAGTGGCTTAAACAACAATGTATTTCTCACGGTTCTAGAGGCTAGGAAGTCTAAGATCAAGATGCCTGCCCTCTTCTGTGTTGCAGACTTCTAACTTCTTTTACACTAACGTGGCAAAAATAGGGTGAGAGCTCTCTGGGGTCCCTTTTATAAGGGCACTAATCCCATTCATGAGGACTGTACCCTTATGACCTAATTACCTCCTAAAGGCCCCACTTACTAATACCATCACACTGGGGATTCGGATTTCAACATATGAATTTGTGGGGGGACAGAAACATTCAGTCCATTGTAATGACCAAGACTGAAATAATATCAGAATGGAAGTGAGTTCAAATCTCTATTACAGCATAGTGCATAATTATTTCATAAGAATTTAACCATTATTTCCCCTGAGGGAAACAAAGAGAATTGACAAATCTCCAGGGCCTTCTCATAAAGTATACAATTTTGGACATATTTATATTAACATTTTACCTATACAAATTTAAGCTATGGAAGGCTGAGTCGATCTGAAATATTTACCAAATTTTTCTATAAAGCTCCCACAGTAGTGTTGGTAAATAAGAAATATGGGGCACATGAAATAAACTTAATTATTTCTAATACCTTTCTTTTTATGAGGTGAAAGAATAGATTTTTTATTTTCCAGCCTCCCAATCCCTCTCCTCCAGGAAATTTCAAAGATACATTTAGATGTAAAATATATCGTGAAATTTTTATTTTTCTGAATTCAAGATTTAACCTTGAGAAGGCAAAATCAAGAGATGTCAGATGATCTGATCACTTGATTAAGATAGGATTATAGGTACCTGAGAAAGAACACTTGTTTACCTATTTAATTAAAGGGACAATAAATAAAAATAAACACAGAAAAATATAACATAATTATACAGAACTTTGTTTCTCAAATGAGGAAACTTGGTTCCTTTTTTTAAAATAATTAAGGGTATTAAAATTTCAACACATAGAACACAGAAAATTTATTCTGTAAGACAAAATCTCTGGTATGTAGGCAGACGGTAAAGAGTAACCTTTTACCTTTGGTGAAGGGGTCAATCAGTAAACCAAGTAAGCAAGCCCCATAAAACTGAGTGAACTTTGCCAAAATTTTAGTACCTTCCAGTGTTTTTTTCAGATTCAGGTATTACACACCAAGGCAAATAAAATTCACTTTCCTAAAGTTTTGTCCTTCACAATGCTTTTTCATATTCTAGAAAAAGCTGATACTTGGAACGAAACTACTCATTTTCTCTTGAAAAATAAAAACACATACATAGTTGTATTTCTCTATCACTACTGGTCCAACTCTAGTGATATAATAATCCTTATTATTATGACTTAATTGTAGAAACTAACTTCTACTTCAGAGAAAGCTGGGAAGCAGGTCATTGGAACTGTTTTTCACACACGAACATTTTAGCAAAGTTCATGAATATTAACACAACTTTATATATCTATGCATATCCCTTTGCCACTTTGAAGTGGCAAAAAGAAACATATTTATTAACTTGACCCACATGTAACTTATTCCATAGCATATCAAAGTAAGAAACAAAAGTATATAAGCTTAAAATTATGTTCAATAATCAATGATTTAATATTCTATCCAAGAAACAATCCAGGCATATTTGATTATTCATTAATTAATTCAATATCAGTCCAAGGTTTTACATTTCCTAAAGATCATGGAAATTATCTATAATCTGACATAATTCAAAACATAATTACTGTTGGAATAAACAAATTTTGTTAGACTTATGATTCAATATGGTGGAACCCAAAATTACATTTTCAAAAATCTTAAACTTCATTTAGGTGTTAGGTTAGCTAATTTGACCAATAAATCATTATAAAAAGTTTAGGAAATCCAGACTAATTAGTCTCTTCATTTAAAAATAAACTGCACTTAAACATATAGTACTATACTTGTATTATACTGATAATTAGAGAAAAAGACACATAGCTGTTTTTCTCTTTAACCCAAATTACAAACCTCTCTAATTTGTCCACAGATTCATCTTACTATGTGAACTTGAATTTTTAAAAATGTTTTTTGAGCTAGTAGTTTTTATCAGAATGACTGTTTTCCTTTAAAGTCTAGCTCATTCAAAGTATTAGAAGTTAATTTTTATAATTTTTCTGTTAATTTGGGGACTAACCCATTTATATAAGTGCCTATTTATCTCTATAAACTAATCAGAACAGAGTTCCTTAATATGAAGCATAATCTGATTTATTAGTTTACACTGCTCAGAAGTGGGAAAGTATTTCATAGATGTGCAATAAGAGGGCAAAGCCTTCCTCAATTTTAGACAAACAGACACACTGAGAACTTAAAAGTTTCAGATCTACAACAACTTCAGTCACAGGCCAAAAATAAACTCAACAGTCCAGATCTCAAAGCTGTTTTTCTTTTCAGTGGGCTTTAAATTCTTAACTGATTAGAGCTCTCACACATAGACAAGAGTGAATAAACCAGATTCTCTGTCATTTCTCACCCATGAGAGAAATAGACTTCTATAGCAGACAGAGATCACCAAATGGGTCATAAAAACATAGTCTTAATCATTGCCACCAATGAGATTAAATTATGAACTGTGCCTGAAGCAGAAACAATAACAAGACACAAAATCAGTAAGGAGGTGAAAAAAAAAAAAATCAGTAAGGAGGGCAAAACCTACATAAATAGAGTCCAAAAAAGTTAAGGCTGTGGAGTGGCTGTGAGAGCCAAGAAAAGACCTGCCTTGGCTTGGGTAGATCTTGAGGTGCCATTCTCAAGCAATGCAGTTTACTTAGCTCTATCTGTTGAGTGTACTTGGGTATCTAAGGAAATGTATAATTTTCAAAATGGTAAAATCATGACGCATATAAATATAAAGTGAATACATGTCAAAAGTTTTATTTAACTCATTATAAAAGGAGGGAACCAATAATATATTAAAACCAATTTCTAGCAACCAATTTAAATCTTATAACGTAGATGTCTCAATGTATCTTTTTTTTAAAGCTTTAAGCTCTTTTTTATAGTTCATAATTAAAGGACAGGATTTTACATTTTATTTATTTATTTGTTTTAAATATTTATTTACATGGCTGCACGGGGTATTAGACGTGGCACGCGGGATCTTTGTTGCCACATGCGGGATCTTTTAGGTGTGGCATGAGGGATCTAGTTCCCTGATCAGGGATCGAACCCAGGTCCCCTGCACTGGGAGCATGGAGTCTTAGCCATTGGACCACCAGGGAGGTCCCTTGGACAGGATTTTACATTTTAAAATGTTTTTTATCTACAACTTTGTTTAGAAAGTTTCTCTTAAATCGCTCCAGAATTCTAGTCCTTATATACCTGAATCTTTCCTATCAGAGTTCCTTTTATTATTGGAACTAGTTAGTTAAGAAGGCCTGCAATTCTAAGACTTTAGACAAGATTTCATTTGCTTGAAGTGAATCCAAAAATGGAGGAATAAAAAAAATCAGGGATGTCCTAAAATATATAGAAGGTTATAATATAATTTTACAAGTGTAATATGCAGCATGGAGCATGTAATATTCTGCTTCTACATTTGCTATTTCAGAAATAAATGACTCATAGTGAAGACGTGGAAGCAACCTAAATGTCTATTGACAGATGAATGGATCAAGAAAATGTATATGTGTGTGTGTGTGTGTGTGTGTGTACACACACACACACTGGAATATTACTCAGCCATATAAAAGACTGAAATAATGCTATTTGCAGCAACATGGATGGACCTAGAGATTATCGTATTAAGTGAAGTGAGTCAAAGACAAATATCATATGATATCACTTATATGTGGAATCTAAAAAGATGATACAAATGAACTTATTTACAAAACAGAATTAGACATAGAAAACAAACTTATGGTTACCAAAGGTTATAGCAGGGGGAGGGGGGTGGAGATAAATTAGGAGTTCAGCATTAACAAATACACACTACTATATATGAAATAGGTAAACAAAAAGGACCTACTTTATAGCATAGGGAACTATACTCAATATCTTGTAATCACCTATAATTGAAAAGAATCTGAAAAATAATATATATATATAAAACTGAAACACTTTGCTGTAAATTTGAAACATTGTAAATAAGATACACTTCATTTAAAAAAATGACTCAGTTACTATGTTTCATTGATTCCAAAATGCATATTTCTTCTTATTTAACATCTCAGAAATCTGGGTAAGTTTTATGTTAATAGCCATTGGCTATTTTTTTCTACCTTTGATGTTTTTGCAATTGGGATGTGTCTTATAGTTAGTGGCATCTTAGGTAAAATATGATACTGTTGTCCCCTGGAAATGCTATTCCGTGACATAATAAAGATGTTAAACCAGAGTAGAAACAGTTTAGATATTGAATGTTAATGAAACTATGTTCATAGTTGTAGTCAGTCACAATATGGTCTTTGAACAAAACTGTAGGTAAAGAGGAATCCTTTTATTTACAAAATGATATGTGTAATATATGAAATGGTGAACAAAGCAGACACTACAGCTCTTATAAAGCTTATAGGCTACAGCAGCATTGTCCAGTGGAAACATAAGGTGATCTACATGTGTAATTTAAAATTTTCTAATAGTCACATTAAAAAAGTAAAAAGTAACAGATGAAATTGTTTAAGAAAATACTTTAACCCAATATATCCAAAATATTTCAGCAATCAATACTTTTAAATTATTAATGAGATATTTCTATTTATCTTACTAAGTCTTTGAAATGGGGTGTGTATTTTATACTTACAACACATCTCAAATCAGAGTGGTCACATTTCAAGTGCTCCATGTGGCTATATTGGACACTGGAGGTCTAGAGGCAGAGATGAACTTGTTTTATATATATATATATATATATATGTATGTAGCTACTTTTCTTTGGAGGGGAGATATTTTTATTTTTTTGAAGAGGTAAAACATACCAAGTTTCAAAAGTATCAGAGTACTCAGTGAGAAGCTTTCCTTAAATCCTGTCCACAGCCACCCATTCCTCCTCCAGTAGGTAACTGCTTTGGTTCTGTGCATTCCCAAATACATCCATATATTTTTTTCCCTTTGTTTCCCACACAAATAGTAGTAGCATATGGCACATCGGTACATCGTTTGGTACATTCTGTTTTTGTTTTCACTTAACATATTTTGTAAATCTTTCCACACAATGTTTGCAGAGTTTCCTCATTCTTTTTAATGGCTGCATAATGAATACACCATAGTTTATTTCACCTTTTTTTTTTTTTGCGGTACGCGGGCCTCTCACTGTTGCGGCCTCTCCCATTGCAGAGCACAGGCTCCGGACGCGCAGGCTCAGCGGCCATGGCTCACGGGCCTAGCCGCTCCGTGGCATGTGGGATCTTCCCGGACCGGGGCACGAACTCGTGTCCCCTGCATTGGCAGGCGGACTCTCAACCACTGTGCCACCAGGGAAACCCTATTTCACCTTTTCAAGGTTAAAATGTTTGTTATTTTTTGCTATTATGAAGACTGCTGCTATGAATATTCTGGCACATGTCACTTCATAGCCAAGGGAGTATATTTGTAGGATAAATAGCTAGAAATAGAATTGCTGAATGTGATTACAAGAATTGCTAGAACAGATACTCCCTATAAATATTTCCATTTTGCTCACCATCGTACCCCCAAAACCTAGAATAAATAATATTTGGCACATTATAGGCATCCAATACATATCTGATGAATGAATTAATACAGTAGGAAGAGAGGCTTACTTTTCATTACTTCAGCAGTTATTGCCTCGACCTGAATGTTATATTTTGGATCGGATGCTTGTCTTATTCTTATTTTGAGTATTACTTTTCCCAGGAGACATGACCTCTCTCTCTCTCTCTCTCTCTCTCTGCCTTGGTTTTTCTCACTCTACAACACTCCTCTCCCATCTGATTTAGAGGCAAAAGAAAGCTGGGAAATTACATTACTATTTTGAAATAAAATTCATATTTTAAGGCAAGACACGAAAATTTTAAACATAAAGATATTCTTCTCTGTCCTTTGGCCTCCGCTGTGCCCCCACTGTGCATTGTGTATCTGCATTATGCATCAACCAAACCTCCCCCATCAGCAGGAATACCTGCTCAACCATAAAGAGCAACATTCTCCCAGCATCAACAAGACAGCTCCTTAAAAGATAACATTCTTTCCTGATCTTGTAAGGGGTCACACGACCTACCACGATGACACTTATATCTGGATTATGTAAACTGTCAATAATATGTCATTTGATGTACAGCCCCTTGTCTCAAAAAACATATAACTGTACCTTCACTTGTAACCCGCGGAACAGTCCTCAGAGCTTTCTGAGATGCTCTTCCCAGGTTATAATCCTCAAATTTGGCTCGGATAAAAATTTCCATTTCTTTCTGGCAGCAACGGATTAATTTTTCATCAACACTATTTAACAAGGCAGACTTTTTAAAATAAAAATTATTAGGGCTAGAGACAATCATCACGTAATGATAAAAGGCTCAACTCAGCAGAAATAGATAATTCTAAACTTATATGCATTTAATAAAGTGGCCTCAAGCTAGAAATGCGAATATCAACAGAACTACAGGGCGAAATAATGAAATCTATCATCACAGTAGATCCAACATTCTCTCAATTACTGATAACCCACATAAGTCACTGTGTCAGGAACCCTTCTCCAAATCGTTACGGAATGCAAGGATGTGTGGTGCCATTATTTTCTAATGGGTGCTCAAAAATGCTTCAGTATGACAGTCCTAAAGAAAGCACAATTGAAAACAGCTGTGTTAACACACCTAGTAAATCCGATTTCTCTGGAAAGCTCATAAAAGGCACATTGGTGTTTCTTTATTGAAAATTCAGTTCCAAATATTTCAGATATTAGTACTTCCTAAAGAAGTGGGGGGAGTAGGTGAGGGAGTCGGTCGTAATGGCCAAGGCAAACAGGAGGGGAATGTGAACACTTCATTAACATTCACTCAAAAACATTTATTGAACACTTAACTACGTGCAACTCTATTAATTACCAGCCATTTCAGATCTTCGAAGTTCAAAGAGTCTCAAGAATAAACGATTTCTTAGAAGTTATTCAGGGGCTTCCCTGGTGGCGCGGTGGTTGAGAATCTGCCTGCCAATACAAGGGACACCGGTTCGAGCCCTGGTCTAGGAAGATCCCACATGCCGCGGAGCAACTGGGCCCATGAGCGACAATTACTGAGCCTGCGCGTCTGGAGCCTGTGCTCCGCAACAACAGAAGCCGCGATAGTGAGAGGCCCGCGCACCGCGATGAAGAGTGACCCCCGCTTGCGACAACTAGAGAAAGCCCTTGCACAGAAACGAAGACCCAACACGGCCATAAATAAATAAATAAATACATTAAAAAAAAAGGTTATTCAGGTATTTACACATTACTTAAAACCCTTGTAGACAAAACCGCGGACCTTACGAGACGAGAAAATTGGCGCCAGAGACTTTAGGCGCAGGCAGCGAAGACAGCTATGAGCAGTCGGTGGGGTCCTAGGGCAGCCATGGCACTGCTCCTTCCTTCAGGCGGGAGTGTGGTCAGCTATGTCGGCGCGGGGGTGGGGGTGGGGCCTGAAGGACGCCTCTGCGCAGGCGCTTGCCACCTAAATCCGCCCAGCGACGAGCCTAGTTCTCTTTTCGGTCTCAGACATGGTGAGTGTGGTAGTGTTTTGGGTTGCTGTGTAGATGAGTCGGGAGGAGACTGGGTAGGCTAATGTTTAAGCAGATCAGGCACCAGTGGGTTGTTTTCTAGGTATTAGAGAATGGTTGAGTTAAGACACAGGCCTTGGAAGGTTTTTTGAGTCAGAGACAGGGTGAAGTATTACTTAGCGTTTTCTGCAGATCTCGCGGCTGCACATGCGGCCAGACTTCCTCCTATCCGACGGGCCTCAGGGTTCAACGACCCGGTTACTTAATCTCTCAAAAAGCCGGCTAGTTCTCTTTTCCTTCTATATATACATGTACATATATATTTCCTTCCATTTGGCCATGAATATATGGTTCAGAATCTTTATAATTATTAATAGTATGGTCTTGATCTAGTAAATATTAATGGGATGTGAAGGAAATTAACTGCTTTGTTCCTTTTGGTAGTGATCGTGACCTACTTAAAATAAGAACTAGAGCAGCATCCTCATCACCTGGGGGCTTGTAGAAACTAAGACTAAAGCTGGAGAAGATTAGGCTAAAGGGACTGCTTGCTTGATAAATAACTTTCGGGGAACGTGGAAGGTGCTTTGAAACCTGAGTTTCTAGGATTAATAAAATCTCATTAAAGAACTTAACTGAAAATTATGGGCTAGCAAGATTTTTATTTTAATGCTTCAACTTTTTGCCACATGTAAGCCATACGTTGTCTTAAATTCGTAAAGTTTGATAGTGTATGTTTATTTTACTTAACTGTTTAAGTGAAAGATAAGCAAAGAGTGATGAAGACGGAGGTGATTTTTTGGGTCGATGATGAGCTGGCATGTATTCTGAATCTAAAGTTGATTATTACTGCTTTAGCTCTAGAATTACGCTGAGACCTGAAAAATACCTGCATCTTTATGAGGGCTTTAGTTATTTTTTAGTCAGATACTTTTAAAATTGAAAGTTTTTATATGGCAAGATGAAATCAGAATTCAAATGTGTATTGAATATATGCTCCGGGGTCAAACGTTAAAAGATAAAAAATTTATGAAATCACTTTTTGTGTGAAAGGGCACACCGCAGAAGGATGTTATTATCAAGTCAGATGCACCCGACACCCTATTAGTGGAGAAGCATGCAGATTATATAGCATCCTATGGCTCAAAGAAAGATGATTACGTATGTATACTTTTATGTTGAAAAGTTTATTTTTAAAGGTGTTGGCCATTCTGCATAAGCAGGTTAGTATGGCCCATGTTTCTTAAAAATGGTATCCAACTCCTGTGTGACAAGGACTGGTATGTGTGGTTGAGGGGCAATGGAATTAACCATGGTCCTTAACAACACTTATTTAGAGGCTTTGGCAGACAAAGTAGATTCCCTTCCTGCCCAGATTTGTAAGAATTTTGAGGCATGGAATAGATTTACTTCTGTAGTTGAGGTAATGCTTTCAAGGTCAATGATGTGTTGGCATGTATTACCTGAGTTTACGGTGATGTGGGATAACACTTAAGCTCTAGAATTACGCTGAGACCTTGAAAAAGTTTAACCTTGAAGAATGGTGTTCCCAGTTTTTCTCTGTGGGAAAATCTTAGAAAAAATTAAATGAACAACTTAATTGGAAGTAAATATTTTCCCCTGTAGGATACAAAGAGCTGAAATTTACCATGTTGGGAAATAATCTAGTATTGATGAATTCCCATAACCTTGTAGCTATGGAGTTAGGGCCATGTAACACCATGACTATTTAGCTTCATGTGTTCAGTATCTTTAACCTGGCATCAATTCAAACTGACGCATTAAAGTAATTCTGTATTTTAGGAATACTGTATGTCTGAATATTTGAGAATGAGTGGCATCTATTGGGGTCTGACTGTAATGGATCTCATGGGACAGCTACATCGCATGAATAGAGAAGAGATTCTGACATTTATTAAGTCTTGTCAACACGAGTGTGGTGGAATAAGTGCTAGTATTGGACATGATCCTCATCTTTTGTACACTCTTAGTGCTGTCCAGGTAAATACTAATAAAAATTCAGCAGTCTTGGTGATGTATTCTCTTCCGTGAGAGTGGGGAAATTGAAACTAGGTATCAGGGACGTGACAAAATCAGTATCTATGTTAAAAAGTTACCTTTTCAAATGAAATATATGTTGTACAAGGTCAATGATGTGATGGCATGTATTAGCTGAATCCAAAGTTGATGTAAATTCTAAAATTACACTGAGACCTTGGATGGTAATTATGTTTATCTTCAGTATATGTAAATATTTGAAAATCACTCAGTGGAGTTAGGTTTGTTTGTTTTGAGCAAGAAAAATCCTTTGAAGTTAAGCCACTGAAATCTTTTATTTATTAGACAGCATGACCTATCCAAATAGATTATGTTACATAAGTCTTGTCTGATAATAGAAATGTCATGTGGAACGTTATTCAGAGAACAGCAAATAGCATAATGGATTACATAAACTGCTCAAAGCCTGTTTACCACATGTGTAGAAGCCTCCTTCATCTGTTTCTTGTATTGGTCAAACTTCTGCATGGCATTTGCTTCTCTCCATGGCCTGGCCATTTCCTCCCTTTTGTCTCATCTTGCTTTTCATCTAATATCTGGAAATACTAAGCTGCTTGTGGTTCCCTGTTTATACTCTGTCATTTCACAACTCTGCTGTTTTCCGTGGAGTTTTTAAATTTTTATTTATTTTTACATTTTTGGACGAACTGTGCTTGCGGTATCTTAGTTCTCTGACCAGGGATTGAACCCAGGCCCGTGGCAGTGAAAGCGCCAAGTCCTAACCACTGGACCGTCAGGGAATTCCCTCCTTGGAGTTAGCTTTGATTTTGATATTAGTGAAAATCCACAAATAAGGGTTTAAAGTCTATGTAAGTTTAGTATATATGAGTCATAGAGTGCTAAGTTAACAATTTATAAATGGAAAAATAATGCTTTGTGGTTAAAGGTTTGTGTTTGTTGGTAATATCTATAATTTGAATACATAGTAGAAGTGCACATTTGAGAAAAGTTCACAATGTACATAAACAAAAGGACATGCTTACTTGACAACTTAAAAGGTAGTTGAGGAAGAACATTGTTAGGACAACCTTACCAGTGTTGAAGAGGTGTTTACTTACCATGGTTTGTTTTTGTTACAGATTCTTACCCTCTATGATAGTATTAATGTTATTGATGTAAATAAAGTTGTGGAATATGTTCAGAGTCTACAGAAAGAAGATGGTTCTTTCGCTGGAGATATTTGGGGTAATGTCCCTTTAATCCATGGCACCCAAAATACCAATCCAAAAATGTTCTGCTTTGGTATTTATTGTAGTGATAAGCTTTGTTGCAAATTTTAAAGTTCAGCGAATTGGGGGCTTTGCTAATAACTTACCAGGAGATTTTTAAGTTTTTCATCTTTTCAGGTCCCACTAAGCAGCTGGTCTAACTGGAGTTAATGGTCTGCTGGAAGTTCCAGCATGCACTGTGCTAGTTATATCAGCATACAGGAGTACTGGAACAGAGGGGGCCAGTCTAAAAGATAAGGTAGGTGAAACTTTTTTCCCCAATATTTGGTGGCTTTGTAAAGTTTTTTAAAAACTTTCTGGCAAGGGGAAAATATTCAAAAAACTTTACAAACTTACTGAATATTTGAGTGGAGGGAGGGAATAGTATTTGACTTGATAAATGTAGATAATCTCTGCTTTAGGGCTGAATACAGTGCAGGCAGGAGAGACCAGCTGCTTCATGGGATGTGAAAATCTACTTTTATATAATAGGGTAAGTTTATTATCATTCTGAGAAATTGACTAGTCTTTTGCTTTCTGTTACCTTTCTGGGGCTTTGAAAGCAATTTATTTGCTTATATTTTTCACAAAGCAGTTTTCTAGTTCTTAGTTTCCTTCGAAATAAAGTAAGTGATTATGGATCACTTTTTAAAGATTTAGCTTTCCTCCTGGTGACTAACATGTACTTACATGTTAAGCCTGAACTCTTGGAAATTTAACCATGGTAGTTGTACAGAGGTTGTTTTTAATTAACTTTTACTACATAATATGATCAGAAGCCTCTGATAACAAAATGTTTTGGCTTGATCCCTTTATTTTTAGGAGAAATCGACACAAGATTCTCTTTTTGTGCGGTGGCAACTTTGGCTCTATTGGTAAGTTTTAAATGTTGTATTGGAATGATTAAGCTTCCATGATTATTCTGGAATTTAATAGGTATATTTTGTTTACAGGGGAAGCTGGATGCTATTAATGTGGAAAAGGCAATCGAATTTGTTCTATCATGTATGAACTTTGATGGTGGATTTGGTTGCAGGCCAGGTTCTGAATCCCATGCTGGGCAGGTAATTTATCAATCTAAATTAAAATGTAGTGTCAGTTTTGAAGGGATAACCCGTGTAATTGGGAAAATACCAAGTTAATTTGACTGAATGTAATATAATGTGGGATGTTATATAAGAATTAATTGCTGATTAAGGAAGGCGTTTTTACAGTAGTGTACTTTGTATGCAGTCCCCTGTTGGTGAAATCCTCTGACCCAGGTAAATGTAAGTAGTTTTGTAATTACCAAAAATATATTTTGATTTTCAATTAGTTTTTAACCAGGTGAAAACATTCCCTACCTATCCCCAAGACCTGTTTGCTTGTGCCAGAGGATGTTGTATATGTAAATGGTTGTCAAATAAAGCTTGCTTTTAGCCATGAAGAAATTGTGACAGTAGTCTTGCATTGCAAAGTTGCATCCTAGTAGTGTTGGATTTGTTCAAATAATTGTGTTCTTGTTTGCAATTCTTACTGTCAGCAAATTTTTAGATAGAAAATGGAGCTTTAATGATTTAAGTAGTTTTTATCACCATGTTACTGTTGAAAAACTATTATACACATGTACTTTATGTCTGTAATTTTAGATCTATTGTTGCACAGGATTCCTGGCTATTACTAGTCAGTTGCATCGAGTAAATTCTGATTTACTTGGTTGGTGGCTTTGTGAACGACAGCTTCCATCAGGTGGACTCAATGGAAGGCCAGAGAAGGTATCTATCGTTTCATAAGATTAACTTTTTTTTTTTTTTTTGGCGGTATGCGGACCTCTCACTGTTGTGGCATATAAAACTTAACTTGTTAAGTTTTATAACCTGGATTGAGGACTTAAATTTTTGTCTTATATATCTCGGTATTGCTCTTGTAAATTGATAATGAGCTTTTCACCTTAACTACTTCGCATTATGTATCTGGGAGTCAAAGGCTTCTATTAACACATGCATCTTGTACAGAAATCTCCATGCCCACTTATGGGGGGTGGGGAAGGACAGTGGATTTGCCAAAGGAAAGATTTTTTTAAAAAAATTGGATTACATGGGCTTCCCTGGTGGCGCAGTGGTTGGGAGTCCGCCTGCCGATGCAGGGGACGTGGGTTCGTGCCCCGGTCTGGGAGGATCCCACATGCCGCGGAGTGGCTGGGCCCGTGAGCCATGGCCGCTGAGCCTGCGCGTCCGGAGCCTGTGCTCCGCAACGGGAGAGGCCACAGCGGTGAGGCCCGCGTACCGCAAAAAAAAAAAAAAATTGGATTACAACATTTTTATTTAAAATCTTTGTTAATTTTTAAAGAAAAACCCAATTTGTTTAGCTCTCACACACTCTGAATTGGGTCTGTAACGACCAGGTAGTAAGTATTTTTAGCTTTGACCTATAGAGATCTTTATTGTTACACATATGAATTTCATAATTTTCCCATCGCAAAACTATTATTTTAAAAAATCATTTACACATACTAAAAGCTATTCCTGTGGTCTAGATTTGACTCAGTGGCTGTAGCCTGCTGAGCCCGTGACCTAAAATATGATAGAGCATGGTGATGCTTTTATCTGGGTCGTTGTATTTTTGTTTAATTTTGCTGGCTCAGTATTTCTGAATAAGTTAATGGGTAGGAAAATAACCACAAGTGGTTTCTAGTTAAGATCCAATGAAAAACCTGGGCAGCTTTTCAATAAGTAGAAGATGGTTGGGGGTGAGGATTGCACTTAAAATCTAGAACAGCTTTTTTTTTTTTTTTTTTTTTTTTTTGCCGTTCACGGGCCTCTCACTGCTGTGGCCTCTCCCGTTGCGGAGCACAGGCTCCGGACGCGCAGGCTCAGTGGCCATGGCTCATGGGCCCAGCCGCTCCGCGGCATGTGGGATCTTCCCGCACCGGGGTGCGAACCCGAGTCCCCTGCATCGGCAGGCGGACTCAACCACTGGGCCACCAGGGAAGCCCTAGGACAGCTTTTAATGTGCCTGTGAATCACCTAAGGATCTTGTTGAAATTCGGTCTGAGGTGGGAACTTCTGCATTTCTTAAGTTACCATGATTTGAGGAGCCAGGGTGATTTTTTTTTTTTTTTAAGCAGGTTGTGTACTGCTTGGACAGCACTTACTGAAAATGCTGTACCTACGGCAGTGGAACATATAGTACCATAGATCTCACGAGCCTGACCACCAGGTTCTTGGATTAAGGGGCTTATTTAGGTATTCATTGCAAATAGAAGATAAGGTAGATGGATGGTTATCACTGAGTACTGAAACTGAAACATTCAGCGTGGTCTTCTATGGAATGGAGTGTTTGGTCTTCTCTTTTCCAGTGATTATCTTTAATTCTAAGCAATTGTGTTTATGGACTTCAGTGTTTCAAACACTGCATTGTCAATATATCCCTTGATTCCCTTCCCACCCCCAATATTTGGGCCAGAAAGTAAAATTGAGGCAACTTGTGGCTTTTTCCTCCTAGTTACCAGATGTGTGCTATTCTTGGTGGGTGTTGGCTTCCCTAAAGATAATTGGAAGGCTTCACTGGATTGACAGAGAGAAACTGCGCAGTTTCATTTTAGCATGTCAAGATGAAGAAACGGGAGGATTTGCGGACAGGCCAGGAGATATGGCAAGTATATTTGTGACTGTTTATGTAACAGTTAAAATTTTCAGTGTTGCTTTGTGTTTTAAGGGTTCTAAGTTTCCAGAATTAGGAATAGGGGGGTGGGGGGGAAAGGATGGTATTTCCAAGTGTTGCTTTGAAGGGATGCTTTTTAAATAATTGTCGTTTAAGAATATATGAAAGATCTAAAACAAGTTTACAGAAATTTCTGGTCACTTATTGCCAAGAAATGAGTGTGTGGACCAGGTTCTGTGTTTAAAAACACAATTTGAAACCATCATTATTTCAGAAAACTTTAAGCATATGTTCAAATAAAGGGAATACAATAGGCTCCAGTATAATCATTGTTCAGAAGCAGGGTTTTAGAAGTTTTCATTTTGTAATACTCTATAAATTCTTATTTTTTTAATAGGTAGATCCTTTTCATACTCTATTTGGAATTGCTGGATTGTCACTTTTGGGAGAAGAACAGATTAAACCTGTTAGCCCTGTTTTTTGCATGCCTGAAGAAATACTTCGGAGAGTGAATGTTCAACCTGAACTAGTGAGCTAGATTAGATCCCTTGATGCAAAAGTTACTTAGTGTAGTTTTACTGTCCTAACATTTCAGTATTTGAAGTGCTTAACAAACTTAATGGCTGCCATGTTAATATTTTGTACATGAATTGTGTTGATTTTAATAAATTATATAATTATACATACTGTAAATTAGAGATCTTTATTGCACCTTCAGCTTTCCGTTTTCTTCTGGAATGCTGTTATTCGGAGCGTAATATTTTGTTTATGCTTCAATGTATTTATCTTGTTTGTCTCCATAACAGCAACCTGAGTTGAACTCTAGCTGATGAAGTCTTGTGTTCTGATTTTCCCATGTACTCCCTTGATATGTTATATATAACTATAGTTAATATAAATTGGTCTTTGTCAATGAGAATGTTAACTGATGAAGAATTGATGAACCCCATAGAAATTAAAAGATGAAAAAAAATAAATGGCTGAAATTTGGGAATATTTCATGTTTGTGGTTACTGAGCTGGTTACAAAGTGATTTAAGTAAGTGACAATTCACCATCTTGGAATAGGATTGCAATCTGGACTATAGTCTCACTTTCTAATATTTTATGTCAGAATGCCAAGGGAGATTGTTGGCTTTTTTCCCTGCGGATTAAGGAAACACAAGTTGATAGTTGCCACAGTATTTTTTTGTTACCTGTATTTTCAGAAAGATGAGACCACAGCTAATCTCTTATAAGAGTTTTATGTTCTTGGTGAAAATGAAGAATTTTAATGAACATTTTTCTTGATGGAAGTTGAAATTTGCTCAAGTGTCTTTGCAATACCCTGTGTAAGAGTTAGAGAATCTTCTTACATGTGTATAGTGATGATTCTCAACACTTGGCCAATGTGAGATTGAAATGTCTAGCATTGTTTTTTGTTTTTTTTTGTTTTTTTTGCGGTACGCGGGCCTCTCACTGTTGTGGCCTCTCCCGTTGCGGAGCACAGGCTCCGGACATGTAGACTCAGCGGCCATGGCTCACTAGCCTAGTCACTCCGTGGCATGTGGGATCTTCCTGGACCCGGTGGACCGGGGCACGAACCCATGTCCCCTGCATCGGCAGGCGGACTCTCAACCACTGTGCCACCAGGGAAGCCCTAGCATTGTTTTTTAACAGTTCACTAATTTGAAGGGTTTGAGTTGCATTGCCAGTATTTTGTTTCTGAAGGTTCGGAAGTCATTGGATGGAACATAATTTTATTTACGTGCTGTCATTGGAAGTTGGAGTTTTGAGGACTGCAGTCATTGCATGTGGATGAACTGTTCTATGAATACCTGATTTATTGACATATTAACAATTGCATGAATTGAGTAATGCATTTCTTCTAATAGTATCCAGAGTATTCTGTTTTCAATCCTGGCATCTCTACGAAATTGGTATTACTGTGTATTCAAGAAAAGTAAGCAGGCACAAAATTTCCCAAAGGTCATTTGTTGTAAAGCTAGTTTGAGTTTTTGTAGTCTGCTCTTAACCAGTTCATACCTATGTGTGAAAACCCAGTACTAGAAATTGAGAGAGAGGAAACTGTCCAAGAGATAACTCTTCTTAACCTGGTTCCTCCTATACTGTGCACACAGCCATATGCTTACTGGGTGAAGGGCAATCTTGCAGTGATAACAGCCCTGTGAATATTTAAGCTGTAAGGGGTTAGTGGCTCTTTAGCCAGGAAACCAATGTTAAATGGGTTGTACTACTGTGTGAGCATTAAATTTGTTTCCACTATCACAGGCACTGCGTGCACAGTGATGGCAGTTTATGTAATTAAAAAGAAACTAGTGTATTTGGAGGTATGTGTGGAATGTTAGCCCCAAACACCTTGTGATAAGGAAATAAGGTGCAGTGCGAATAATGGGCCTGCCAAGTTGGATTGATGGGCCCAGAATTCCTTTCAGCTGAGGAGGTCTGTACCTTACATTTAGCTCGACCAAATCCTGTGGGAGGTGACGGGACCGGAACGCCTGGAAGTACATTCCTCGGTGTGGATGGGGGGGGAGGGGCGGGGAAGGTGGGCGGTTGCAGCAGGGGCTCTGCGCCTGCGCACCATACTCACACTTTTCCCATGCGGCTTCGTGCGCCTGCGCACCATACTCGCACTTTTCCCGGCGTCGCTTATGCCTTTGGGCCCTGCGGAGCGGTGTTCTGAGAGGGCTTGTGAGCATGCTGAGGCCTGAGATCCCACCAACTTCGCCTTCTGTCCCTGCGGTTTCCTCTTCCTCGGTAGAGGCTCGGTCCCAGGGTCCCCGCTACAATTTCGGACTCCAGGAGACTCCTCAGAGATGTCCTTCAGCCCAGGCCGCCTCTTCGTCCTCCCCTCCAGGCACGTCTGGAGCGGCGGGCGACCGGAGCGGCAGCAGCAGCCTCCCTCGGCACCCGCCCAGCGCGCGGCCAGCTCAAGGCAAGGAGCGGTTGTGTGAATTCCCGGAGGCTCAGGGAGCTGTGGTTGGTGGTTGCCACAGAGAAATTATCAGTTGGGGTTTGTTTGGAACATGAGAATGGGATGCGCCGGGAATTTAGTGTTTCTGAGTGGCTAAAGGGCTGGACTCTTCAAATTAGTTTCATTACTAGGCTGTGATGGCGGGTGGCTCGGTTCTGAGGCGGGTTGCATTAACATCCGGTGTGATGTCCCAGCTCTCTGCCCCTAATGACAGATGCCTGAATTTGTGCATGAGTTTGGTGATAGAAATGGTGAACTTCTCGGCTCCTGAGCTTAACTCACCAAGTCCTTCTAGGATGCCGTGAAACAGACCAGATTTAACATTTTATCTAATTGAGGTGAATGATATGTTTAGTCTGAAAAATGTCTTTCAAGGAGAGTTCAACTCGTTTATTTTATATTCAGTCACTCTGCATGGCAAAACCATCACCTTTTTTTCCAGACAGCATTGCAAGTCAATGATAAGGTAACAAATGCCAAATTCGGTGGTCACTTTTCAGTTCATCTTGTGTGACCTTTCCACTGTGTTTAATGTTCTTGACCGGTCTTCTCTTAAACCGTCTTAATTTGCTTTCGTTGATTCCACTCCCCTGTTTTTCTCCTGCCTTCCAGAGAACTATGCTTACCTTCGTTAGTTCCCGAATTATCGGTTTGTTCTTGGAGGTTTTTTCCTAGGCCACTTCTGTCTGGATGTGACTATCACCACAGCCCAGATCTCATCTATGCTCCAGATTCCTATTTCAGACTGTTCTGAAGTTTCTGGTGAGGAACCAGTGGAAATCCTCAGACTCACTATATGATTAATTTAATTCATCTCTCTGCAGCTCCTCAACCTGTTTCTCCTACTTATCTCAGTCATTGGGTTTTCTAAATCTTAAACCTAGGAGACCAATAATTCGAGTATTCCCTCACTCATAACATCCAAATAGTTAAATTCTATCTAACTTTATCTTTTAAATAATTATGTACTTTTCTATCTCTGTGCCATTACAGGCCCTTATGATTTTATGTCGGACTTATTGCCTCATACTCCTAAGTATTCTTTCTTTCAAGCTTACTTACAGTGTCGCTAGAGTTATATCGAAAATGAAAATCTTTTTTTAATTCTCTCTTTTTTAAAATTAATTTATTTTTGGCTGCATTGGGTCTTCGTTGCTGCGCGCCAGATTTTCTCTAGTTGTGGCGAGCAGGGGCTACTCTTCGTTGAGGTGTGCAGGCTTCTCATTGCAGTGGCTTCTCTTGTGGAGCACAGGCTCTAGGCATACAAGCTTCAGTAGTTGCAGTACGCGGGCTCAGTAGTTGCGGCTCATGGGCTCTAGAGCACAGGCTCAGTAGTTGTGGTACACGGGCTTAGTTGTTCCGCGGCATGTGAGATCTTCCTGGACCAGGGCTTGAACCTGTGTCCCCTGCCTTGGCAGGTGGATCCTTAACCACTGCACCACCAGGGAGGTCCCGGAAAATGAAAATCTTATGTCCCTTGGCACTTCAGTCCGTGACTCTGTATTTGCAGTTAAAAAAATCATACTTTTTTTTTTTAATCATATTCTTTATCAGGACATCCAAGGCCATTTGGGATCTGTTTTCAATTTTTGCAGTCTTATCTCTTACCATTTCTTAATAATTACCCTACTTTCTAACCTAACTGACCTACTTGGCGGTTCCTCCAAGGCAACATACATGTTTACGTTGTCAGTGTAATCCCCCCTTCCTGAAATGCTTTTTCAACAGTAATAACATCCACTAATTAACGAGCACTACTCTGTTCTAGCTTCTTACTTGGCATTTTGTATCTCTGATCCTAACAATAATTCTGCAAGGTAGATTTTTCTTTTGTCCCAATTTTACAGAGGGAGTTTGCCACCCCATGGTTTATAGTGTTGGAGAGGAGTTAGGGCTGTATATGAAGGTTTGAGAATTGTCAGGAAATGATATTAATAGAAACCAAAATAATAGATGAGATGCCCAGAGAAAATGTATAATTTTGATTTTGAGAGAAAGTGAAAAAGTATGGAACCTTGGGAAGCCAACAGTCAAGAGTCAGACAGAGGGAAAAAGGACCTGGCAAAGGAAACTAAAAAGAAGTGGTTTAAGGAGAATCAAGATAGAGAGTTGTCATGGAAATCAAGGGGAAGAGGAGAAAAGAGACCCAATATATACTTTTAAGAACTTCTGCGTGTGCCCACAACATTGTAAATCAACTATACTTCAAGTAAAAAACAAACAAAAAAAACTCCTATGTGCCAAGACACTATGCTAGGCTGTTTATGTACATTCCTTCATATTTTATGACAACCCTATAAAATAGGTAATGTCTTATATCAGCAGGTAAGTAACTAAACAAGGAACTGAATCGAAGTGAGCCTAAAACTACACCAGTTACCTGGGAGGAGACAGTTTCAATGAAGAGGTCAACAGAGGAAAAGATGTGTTATAATTACTATACAAAGAAAATATATCTGGTATATTTGAAGATTAGAAGGTAGTTTGTGATTTTAGCAAGAATAGTCTCAGTCAACTTGTATAAGAAAAAGACATATTAGCAAGCACTTTTCATTATACTTTAGTACAAGATTATTTATCAGTAATGTTAAACTTGTCATAATTTGTTACACTAAAAAATCATTATCAGATGAAGTTTTATAGAGATTATAAGAATTAGTACAACATTGCATAATTTGGAATCTTTAAGAACTGATATTTAATTTTTTTTGAATTTAGATTCATACTTTACAAACAAAAGATCTTATGCAGAAAACACACTTGCATCACATTTTACTCTCGGTACAAGCTCATCCTCTGCGCGAGATAGTAATTATCCTCAAATACTAAAAACTCCATTATCTGCTGGAAATCCCCAGAGACCAGGTTATAAAAGTTGGACACTGCAAATGGAATATTCAGGTAAAGTGAGTGGAATATTGGCCTAATTGATCTTTTGAAACTTTTAAAAATTATATATTAGGGTAGTTAAGTTAATATGAAGTTACTTATAGCTAATATGGAAGACTGAATGATAAATACATCAGTTTAGCCATATCTACAATTTGAAGCTGGATTAATAAGTCTACATAGTTTGTGATATTGTTTGTTAAAAAATGCAGGTCTACATTATTTTATCATTCTGACAAAAAAGGCACAAGAAAGAGAAAGCCCTTCCTTCTATATGTTTGCTTAAATCTAAAAGTTGATCCTGATAATACTATTGAATGACTTTTTAATACTTAAATTTTAGAATTTATCTAAATGTAGATTTTCTTGAGGGGAAAATGGGTGAAATAGGTCTACATGTGTAAACATCTCTTGGTTCAAAGATATATGAATGTATACATTTGCAAAATAATGACAAATTGTTTTTCTGAGTGGTTCTACCAACATACACTCTTACTAGCAATATATGAGCGTTCTTGTTGATCTGTATCCTATCCAGCATTTGGTACTGTCAGACTCCTTAATATTTACCAGTCTAGCAGTTGTAAAATACTACCTAACTATAGTCTGAATTTGCATTTTCCTGGTTATAAATGAGGTTGATTATCTTTTTTAAGTTGTCCATCTTCTTTGCTGGACTATAAACTCCATGAAGACAGAGACTGTAGCAGTGAAGATACAATCTGAAGTAGAACCATACAATTTAAACAGGGAAGATTTAATATAAAGAATTATTAAACTCATAAAAGAGTAACTATAGGATATAAGGAAACTCTATGAGGCACCCTAGGGCTAAGGGGACTCCTAAGAGGTCCTACTTGGAAGTGGCCCCCTTCTGGGTCCCATTTCCAACGCTGGCGTACTGACCTCTTTGGAGAAGGTGAATACTGAATGGCAATTTCAATAGTGACCGCAGATTTGCCAGGCCAGGCAAACAGGAAGCGGGCAGGGTGGGTGAACTACAGCTGATGGCTAGAACATGGCTGTGCAATGGGAGTGGGCTCTGGTGTGGGTTGGAGGCCTGGAGCACACAGTCTCCCTGTTGGGAGGGGTGGTGGCATCAAGAGGACTATGGGAGACAGACTGAATAGAGAGTGAAAAAGCCAAAGGAATTAGTATGGGCAGGAGGCCTGGAATGCAGGATATCTCTGTTGAGAGGGCTGTAAGGTGATTGTTACCGTGCCATGCTGCGGCTGTGTGATTGCCAGAGGACAGCACATTCTGGGTATGTAGCTGGGCACATCACCACCAGATGTCCTCATACCTACACTGCTGACCCAGTGGAAACTGCCAGAGAGCCCTTCATCATGCAAGGTCCCTCCAGTGCCCTCAATTGAGAAAACTTAACATTATGCACACTTTTCTTTTAAACATCTTTATTGGAGTATACATTATGCACACTTTAAAGGAGAAATATACAGCAATTCTGTCCACTGTTGCAGAGCTTACATTGAAGTGTGAATTTGGAGCCGAGTGACAATAAATTGATAACTGGCGTAACTCCTTTGGCTATTCAATGTCCATATATGTCATTCTACACACATTTGGATTCCTTTACAACAACAAAATAACTCTGTGTTTCTACCTAACAGGATGTATACATCTGTACTTAAAAGTGAGGGGGTTCTCACTCTTTCCCAAAATGAGAAGATTCATAGTCCCAACAGTCATTGCATATTAATTATCTCAAATTCAGTCGTGGACCCACTGAATATTGTGTTACTTAAAGACTAAGTTGTAAAGTTAACCTCCAATAACTTATGCATAAATTTTTTAAAAGTGAAAAGAGAGAAAAATGGTTAGTTTATACAAATAAACATGCATATAACAAAGCATAGAGAAAATATCCAAAGCTACTGCAGTTTGTATTTCTTTTTTTTTTTTTTTTGCGGGGGCGGATACACGGGCCCCTCACCGTTGTGGCCTCTCCCGCTGCGGAGCACAGGCCCCGGACGCGCAGGCTCAGCGGCCATGGCTCACGGGCCCAGCCGCTCCGCGGCACGTGGGATCTTCCTGGGCTGGGGCACGAACCCGTGTCCCCCGCATTGGCAGGCGGACTCTCAACCACTGCACCACCAGGGAAGCCCTGCAGTTTGTATTTCTGTAATTGGTCACGAGGTTATAGTTGATATCTATGGCTTCCTTCTTCCACTACCCATTCTATATTTCCCTTACCTGCAGCAATACGGGTGGAATGATCCAGACCTTCATTCCTGAAGGGTCTGAGTCCTTGGTCATTCTGCCTCTTATTGGTTGCTGTAGTTTTCCATTAACATTTACTATTGGAAATACTAAGGGGTGCCTTAGAGCAGGGGTTCCCATCTCCCGGGTCGTGGACCAGTACCTGTCCATGTCCTGTTAGGAACCGGGCCGCACAGCAAGAAGTGAGCGGCAGGTGAGCGAGCGAAGCTTCATGTATATTTACAGCCGCTCCCCATCACTCCCCATCGCTTGCATTACCGCCTGAACCTACCCCCTCCCCCATCCATGGAAAAATTGTCTTCCACGAAACCGGTCCCCAGTGCCAAAAGAGGTTGGGGACCGCTGTCTTAGAGAACCCCCTGGGCTCCATATATAGTCCACTTTGCCTCCATTGTGTATAGCGACATGATATCCCCTTGGCAGTTAGGAGCAACCACCCCATCCATAGATAACCCCTCCCCCCCTTTTTTTTGCCTATTGGTTCAGTAGCATAAATAAGGAGCCTAAAATGGACAGTTGGCAATCTCATCTTCCAATTCAGTGGAATCATTGCTGTGTCACTTGGTGGAACCAATAACCTTGTGGAGACTAAGATCTCCAAATCAGCAGAGCTCAAAGTTGCCAGAATGGGAAGCAGAAATTCTTTGGGTGGGTTGATCGGGATAATAGTGAAGTGAGAATAGCCACTCCTATTTCCTCCTCTTGATTCTTGGACCTGTGTATTCTGGTTATGAGGAATACAGCATCTATGATTCAAAGTATAAACTGCATCCTGTAAGACAGAGCCCCATTCTTTTAGGATATTGTCTTCCAATTGGCATTAAGTCTTCAGTAAGTCATTCTGCCTTTCAGCTAAGCCAGGCATTTCTGTGTGACGGGGTATGTGGTAAAACCAGTTGTTTCAATGGGCCAGAGTCCATTGATGCATTTTTTTCTTTTGCTATGAAGTGAGTTCCTTGATCAGATGCAATACTGTGTGAAATGCCATGATGGTGGATAAGGCACTCTGTAAGTTTATAGATCATGATGCTGGCAGAGGCACTGTGGGCAAGGAAGGCAAATCTGCACCTAAAATGTGTGTTTTTTCCAGTGGGGACAAATATCTGCTCCCTCCTTGATGGAAGAAATCCAGTGTAATCAACCTACCATCAGGTGGTACGTTGTCCCTCTGGGGAATGGTACTGTATAGGGCATTTATGTTGATCTCTGCTGCTGGCCAGCAGAGGGGTTAACCAGGTCAGCCTTCGTAAGAGGAAGTTCACGTTGTTGAGCTGATGCATAGTTTCCATTCTTGCCACCATGGCCACCATGCCACCATGGCCGATTTGTTCATGGGTCTATTAAGGAAACACTGGTGGCTGGGAAAAGAGGCTAATTGACATCATAGGGTGTATCATTTTGTCCACTGTTATCAAGAGTCTCCTTTACAGTGGATGCCCTTTGGTGAGCATTCACATGAGACAAATATTTTCAAAGTCTATGCCCGTTCTAAGAGATCCATCCACATACCTCTTCCCCAACTTTCCTTGTCACTATCTTCCAGTTCTGTTCCTTCCAAGTCCCTGACCATTCAGCTAAACCATTAGCAACTGCTTATGAATGAGTCTAAGTCTGTACTTCTGGTTATCTTTCATTCCAGACAAGCCAGACAAGGTGGAGAACCAAATGTACTGCTCAAAGTTCTGCCCAAATGAGATCAAAATGAACTAAACAACTCAAAAAGTTAGAAGAAAATAGTAGTGAATATCAAATGTCTCAATGAAGGAGGAGTTTCGTAGCAGAAAAGTAATGGAAGAAATTATAAAGGAAAAGACTTTCTATACAAAAACAAAAATCTTTGTGACATCAAAAATAGCAAGATTAGTAGCAACTATAAGTTGTTGTCATTGATTTACAAGATTCTCAAAGAAACAGGTTGAAAAACATTCAGACCTAGTAAAAATTGTGCAAAAAGGATGTAAACATCTAAAATATAGAAAACAAATGGATATATTAAGTGAAGTTCAATTTTGATAGTAATTAAAAAAAATACACATTTAAAGCACCAGTCCATTAAACTAGCTAATAACAACAATAATAATACATTGCAGAAGTTAGTAATGGTAAGGATTCAGTAAGATTGGTTTTTCTCATATATTGATGATGGAATTAAAAGTTGGTACAATCCTGAAAAGAAATGTGGGAATATATGTGAGATCCTTTAAAAGTGATGGTTTTCCTTTTTTCAGTAATTTGACTTATAAGGAGCCAATTTAGGGAAATAATAAGAGACCCAGAAAAAAGCTTTATGTACTATGATGCTTATTTTAGTATTACTTATAACAGAGGGATAACAGTGTAAATGTTCTTTTAAAGTTTAAGGGAGATGTCTTCTGTGTGTACTGAACTTCCAAGTACTGAAACTTGATATTAAGTTTCCAGTTAAGAATGGGAAGGTCATATTCAATTGCAGAACTTAAATTGACTTCTATAGATCTAATATAAACTCAATCACCATGTATAACAAGGCTTTAATGGCAAAAAACGTTCTGAGATCTAGACACAATAGATTTTTAAATGAACTCTTTAAGTTGCCTACTGACTAAAATAGCATAAATGTAAAAATAATTTTGTAGGTGTTACAACAGAATAGAAAAGAAAAAAGGATTCTAGATTAGGGAGGGTGAGGAGGGGAGAAAAGGTGTATTGAAAGGTTGCAAAGGGGATGAAAGACAATTTTGCTTCTTTGAAAATAAAATTTTAGGTATGTTTAGTAGTCTGACTTTTTGTTATCCATGAATAATGCCTTATAATTTCAAATACTTTATAAAACCCTTCTATATTATGTTTACTTCTTATATAACAACTTTGTTAAAAAGGTTTGGTATTTCCACTTTACAGATAAAGAAATGGTAAATTTAGAAAGGTTAAACTACTTACCTGAATATTTATGGTTTGTCAGGCATAGATCTCAAAATCACTAATATATGTAGTGGTTAAGAGCACCAGGTCTGGAACCAGGCTGCCTGTATACAAGTTCTACCAGTTCCATTCATGCTTCAGTCTCCTGGAAAGCAAATGGAGAAAATAATGATGTCTGTTGATAGAATCATGAGAAGTAAAGTTAATTCAAGTAAAGAACTTGGAACATTCTTGGCACATTAATAAAATATCCAACATTACACAGATATCTCATAAATGGAGTTTATAGTCATATAATGTTTTATACTTTATAAAATGCATTGATATATATTATTATCCCATTTGAGCGTTTCAGCTACCTCTTGAGTTAGGTAGGGCAGGTATTAACATTATATTTTGTGATATATGATTATTTATTATGAAATAATTTGCTCAAATTCATATAGCTCTCAAATGACAAGGTAAGATAAATAATATGTTTTCTGATCACAAATTTAGTGTTTCTTTATGACTTCATTCCATTCCAATAAAATGAAAAATAAGACAATGTATAAGTTTATTATTTCTAAATGTGAAGTTAAGTTTTGGCAAAATAGAGAATTAACATTTTTATTTGGTCTGGATATATGGAAAGATATATTTTGATGAGCAAAATGAGACTTTTTTTCTTGGATAGTAATAGCTGTATCCTAGACTTGGTGCTTTGAGATTTTATGAGAAAGAACTAGAAAGTATTGTTAATGTTTATACATTTTTTTAAAAATTTTTTTTTAATAGCTACATCCTCATCTGCAGTTTCTGCACACTCTCCATCAGTTATTGTAGCTGTTGTAGAAGGGAGAGGACTTGCCAGAGGTGAAATAGGAATGGCAAGTATTGATTTAAAAAGCCCACAAATTATATTATCTCAGTTTGCAGACAACACAACATATGCAAAGGTAAGTATTTATACTCCTAGAAAATGGTTCATCTAGAGGGCACTTTGCAGATTTTCAAGTCAGTGCTTTCCTAATTGATTTACTTTTTGGTAGAATAATGGTTATTCATTATTGCACCAATGTAGGTTACTCTGAATTACAATAAAGTTTTACATCTGATTTTAATTTTTTAATATTATTTTGTTCTAAAATAACATGTTTTGGTGTTACTTAAATATTCCAAATTACTATTAATATTAGTTTCTAAAATTAATATCTTCAAATTAATAAATCTTGGACTCATTCCAAAGATAAAATATGTAATAATGCTATCTCCAGAAGGTTGTTTCCACTGAACTGTATTTGAATTTTATTTTCTAGAGCTAAGGGAGACTGGTGTCTTAGACCAGTCATAATTTAAGTCTCTCAACTTCTTGCCTTCACTTCCTATCACTCATCATTAACTTGGGCCACTGGCCTGTTGTTATGGGAATTTGTGTGACTTATCAGGTAGAGGTAGTCTACTCCTAATTCAAAAAAGGTATTTGACCCCATTACTATTATTAAAACATATTAAATGCTATGTTATTTTTAATGTTTTATTCTTTATTTCTTTCCCTAATTCCCCTTTATGGTTCCCAGTATGTAGACTTCCTTTCCCTACCTAATAATTAATTTTTTAATATACCTAACAACCTAAATGATATTAGTACTGCATATCTGGGTATTTCACATTTCTATGCAATTTAAAAAGAATAGGATAAAAGTTTTTTTAAAAAACGGGAATGTTCAGTATATTGATAAAGTATTTCTGTGTCTAGAATAGTTCTAAGAAATGCATCTTAGACTGTGAAAAGCATCAGTCATAAAGCAGATGTTTCTCATCTGTGTTTCTGTACTTTTCAACTTCTGAGCTGTACCCGTGTGGCCATATTGATTGAATCACCATAGTTATGCTATTGAATGTTTATGTTTTTCATGGAGATGAATAAAATACCGAGTAGATGAATTTATTAAAAAAAATTTTTTTAGGAATACATATTTGATATGTTCAAATTATTTGGGGGCTTAGAGCTGATACAAACTATTGTGAGTAAAATATAGCCTATGCTTATGATAATATTTTGTATTTATAATTTTATAGGATGTATGTTTGACATATTACCATTAGAAGTATATTTAATTGAAACATATAATTAGAACAGTTGTGATTTTGTATGTCTCTGACTTAATTTTATCTCTCAGAAAAATACGAAACTTTTTTGGTTTTAGAGAATCCTAAGCTTACATTTAAGAAATTATTCAAACAATTTTAGGTGATCACTAAACTCAAAATTTTATCACCTTTGGAAATAATAATGTCAAATACTGCTTGTGTTGTGGGGAATTCAACCAAGTTGTTTACTCTCATCACAGAAAATTTCAAGGTAAGTGATTTTTATTCTCAGTAGTAACATTCAAGATTGTCTTATTTAAAATCCATTTTATAATATCATCCTAAAGAATAATAATTTGGGTATCTTTACCCTAAAGTACTCACTAAGTACAAATCCTAAGCTTAGGGACTATTAATACATACAATAAAAATGACAAGGAATTCACTTATTTGATTTGGTACCCTTGATATACTTTGCAAAAAAGGAAAATCTTTTAGGTAATAAGGAGGTTTCCCAGAGTATACAGGAAGCAGACACTTAGAGAAAGCATGGATTTCCTTAGGTATAGCTTCCTGGAAAGTACTTATTGTGCTGCCAGACTGGTTGAAAGTGAAGTTCTTATTCTTCTAGGGGATAGCAACTATCAGCAAGTACTTTTTCTTTTGGAGAATTTGATTTATATTATAGAATTGTTACAGCTTCCCCTGGCAACACATACTGTCTCACCGTCTGTGGGACTGTGACAGGGAAGTGCTCTGGAACCTTATCCAGCCAACACTCTCCCTCTCAGTAAGGGCCTGTCTACCATGTGGTTTATTTCTTCCCTTTAGCACATCTCCCTGATTTGTGGAATGGAGGCTGTGGTTCTGAACCAAGTAGGCAGCATTGCAGTTAGAATAGTTCTTGAGGAGTGCAAATTATTTTCAGAATATTATATTTCATTGTAGACTTAATCTTTAACACATTTGAAACCAAGTTGAGATTATGGTCCAATGAGTTCTTTATAGTTCTTAATATATTCAGCATCTACAGTCATATAAGATTTCTTGTGCTCTTAGAGATCCATTGTAGCTCAACTGTCTTTGACTCATTGCCAGAAATGGTTCCTATTGTAAACCTATTGTCTCTATTAGACAGGACTCTTTATCTCTTTCATTCATGACTTTAGACTTCTTTTCATCACCCTTATTTATGTATACCTTTCCATATACCTTCATTATTTTGTATTGATTAAGCATTCTAAGTCCTTTGGTTGTGAATAACAGAAATTCAACTTAAAGTAGCTTAAGTGAAAAGGTACATTTGTTGGCTTATGTAACTGGGAAGCCAAATGGTTGGATAGATCCTATCCTTACTCTCATCTCTACTGCCATCTTTCTGTGAGGTTTAATAAAATGATTGCTCATGGCTCCAGGCTGATGTCAACTCAGCTTAGTCAACTGAGAGTAAAAACTAACTTCTTCCTTCCAGTGTCCACATATGAATTCAAGAGAAGGACCCTGACTGTTCCTGCTTTGTTCATGTTCCCACATGTTAGATTAATCACTGTTTCTGGGGGTAAAAGCACTATGATTGATTAATCCCAGGTCATTTGCTTTTTGCTGTGGGGCACAGAGTACTGTAATTGACAGTCCTACATGGACAGAACAACATAGAATGTGGGATAGATGAATCCTCCAAAGGCGAAAACAACCTACATTTACTACGCTTGAGATGTAAGGCAATATAGCATAGTGCTTAAGAGTAAAGGAGCTAGGGACTTCCCTGGTGGCGCAGTGGTTAAGAATCCGCCTGCCAGTGCAGGAGACACAGGTTTGAGCCCTGGTCCGGGAACATCCCACATGCCATGGAGCAGCTAAGCCCGTGCGCCACAACTACTGAACCTGCGCTCTAGAGCCTGCACGCCGAAACTGCTGAGCCCGCGTGCTACAACTACTGAAGCCCGCGTGCCTACTACCCGTGCTCCACAGTAAGAGAATCCACCGCAATGAGAAGCCAGCGCACCACAACGAAGAGTAGCCCCCGCTCGCCACAACTAGGGGAAGCACGTGGGCGGCAACGAAGACCCAGCGCAGCCCAAAATAAATAAATACATAAATAAATAAATTAAAAAAAGAAAAAGAATAGAGGAGCTATACTGTTGTGGTCTCAAATCCTGATTCTAAATGACTGTGTGCAAATTAAGTTAACCTCTCTAAGTTTCAGTTTTTATTCGTCAGTAAAATAGGGACAATAATAGTATCTACCTCCTAGAGAATTAATATATAAGGTAATCAGAAATGGTCTCACTGATGAGGTTACATTTGGGCAAAGTCCTGATAGGAGTGAGAGAGAGAGCCATAGAAATATTTGATATAAAAGCATTATAAACAGGGGAAAATCAATGTTATTGTTATCATTATTATCACACTTACCATAAAAAGACCTCAGTTAAATAAGAAGCAATATGAAGTGTAAGGAACATGGACTTTTTAGTCAAAGAAATCCAAATTCAAGTCTCAGCTCTGGAACATATCAATTGTATATTAGAAAAATTGCTTGACTTCTCAGAATTTGACTTAGAGGAAGATTGTACTTAATATTGATACAAAACTTACATCATACGGTTATTGGGAGGATTAAATGAGATAACTCTTCAAACAATCTTGGCACATAACAAATTCCCTACCTGTTTATGACTTTTTTTTGCAGCCTTGCAGCTCTTTCATGGTCCATTGTTATTATATTATTAATACCTTTCTTACCTATTACTTTTATTCAAAGTAGGCAGACCTTGTACTCTGCAGCTGCATGCATTTTTTTTTTTGCTCTTTTAAAAAAAGTTCCATTATCTGCTTTTCTTTATTCTATAAATTAAATTCACCTTATGTAGATAGCATTTCATAGATTTGATAGCTGGAATTGGTATTTTTGGCTTCCCCAGCTAGTGTATTACAAAGATTTACCCTCTCTAAATTATGATAGTGTATATGAGGCTGAATGTAAAACCTTTGTTGCTGTTGTTGCTGTAGAATAAAATTAGTAGAAGTCAGAGACTCTCATGTTTATTTTTTATTTACTTAAATTTCATGTAAATATGGCTTAATAAGAGCTACAGACTGCTATAATTCACTTAGCAAGACAGACCATCATTCTTTTTGTAAATAAGAAAACTTCTTATTTAACTCTAGAAAATAATAAATAATGAAAAATAAACTTTATTCAATATTTAAGTCATCTACCCATGTATGAGCATGTATTTAAGAAAGCAGCTTTGGGCAAGTGCATGAAACTTAAAATTTATTTTGAAATTAAAAATTCTTTTCAGAACGTTAATTTCACTACTATCCAAAGGAAATACTTCAATGAAACAAAAGGATTAGAGTACATTGAACAATTATGCATAACAGAATTCAGCACTGTCCTAATGGAGGTTCAATCCAAGTAAGTTAAAATTTAGGGCAAGTAGTAAATCTCTGGTGTGTATTCCAGGACGGAAAGGTCTTTTGTGTGTTTTATTCTTTGCTATATTCCCTACCACCTAGAAAAGTGCCTGGCTTATAAAATACACTCAGTAATTATTGAAATAGTAAAATAGTTAACTAAAATTTATATACAAGGCATATCTTGCTAACTAAACTTTTATGGAATTTCTCCAAATTAGTCATAATCTACTGCCTTAATGGTTCCTGCTCACTTTACTTTGAATTGAAAAGCTCAAGTAGCTACAGCAAACTAGAAGTGTGAGGGTACAGAAGTGAAACACAGTTAAAGCTGTGTTCCTGTTACTTCATACCTTTACTCCTTCAGAATGAGACAGGGAATGATATTTTTGGAATGGATATTTCTTATAACATGCTGAACAGATACTTACTTTGAGCCAGGTTGGACAACTTGTTCGCTCAGTTAATCATGACGACTACTGTCACCGAGATCAAAACAGGCTTTCCTAAACATTGGGACCTCCTGACTGTACCTTTACAACTCTCAGACTTTTTCAACATTATTTGAATGTGTACTTAGAATGGTACATCAAAAATTGACACAAATTACCATTGAATGTTGACTTCTAACATGTGACCTATTGGGAGTCTAATATCCCTTAAGTCTCAGACTTTAGAAAATTGTCTCTTTTTATCAACTTTTATGTTTTAGAGGTAATTTAACTAGTTATCAAAAATCAGGAACACTTGGTGTGCTTTTTCCCTTTGATTTTAAGCAATGCTATGCAAATATTTACAATTTTGCTAATATTAAAGTGAAATAAATGTTTTCTTTTATAGCAATACTTTTTTTTATTCCAAAGATTTATAGTGATGTATCTTCGGTCACTTTACAGGTATTACTGCCTTGCAGCTGTTGCAGCTTTATTAAAATATGTTGAATTTATTCAAAATTCAGTTTATGCACCAAAATCGCTGAAGATTTGTTTCCAGGGTAGTGAACAGACAGCTATGATAGATTCATCATCAACCCAAAACCTTGAATTAATAATTAATAATCAAGACTCTAGGTAAGATCATCTATTTTTTTCTTAGAAAATGTATCAGTATATTATGTCATATTTTTCTATGAATAGTTACTTTGCATTTCTTTAAATTGTTCGATGGAGAAATATTGAATAAACATATTTTTAATCCTTATACCATTGTTGGTGAGCTGCTCAGATGTTTCACCAAAATCAGGTTTTAAAAATATATTTGTACTAAACAAGAAAAAAAAAGTAACAACCCATTTCAAAACTAGGTAGAAGACTTGAGCAGACATTTCTCCAAAGAAGATATACAGAGGTTCAATAAGCACTTAAGAAGTTGCTCAACGTCACTAGTCATTAGGGAAATGCAAATCAAAACCACAATTACCACTTCACACCCATTAGGATGGTTATTATTAAGTAAATGGAAAATAATTGTTGGTGAGGCTATGGAGAAATTAGAATCCTAATCCATTTATGGTGGGAATGTACAATGGTGCATTCACTTTGGAAAACCACATGGTGGTTCCTCAAAAAGTTAAACATAGCATTACCATATGATCCAGACATTCTACTTCTTGGTATATACCTAAAAGAATTGAGAATGGGGACTCAAACAGATACTTGCACACAAATATTCATAGCAGCATTATTCATAGTAGCCAAAATGTGGAAACAAACCAGATGTCCATCGATGAGTGACTGATAAAATAAGATGTATACAGATAAGGTGTATACAAACAGTGGAATATCATTCGGCCTTAAAAAGGAATGAAATTCTGATACATGCCACGAGATGTATGAACCTTGAAAACATCATGTTAAGTGAAATATGCCAGACACAAAAGGAAGAATATTTTATGATTCCATTATATGAAGTACCTAGAATAGGCAAATTTATAGAGACAGAAAGTAGGTTACCAGGGGCTGGGGGAAGTGGGGAATGGGAGAGTTATTGTTTAATGGATTCAGAGTTTCTGTTTGGGATGATGAGAAATGAATGATGGTAATGGTTGCACAATATTGCAAGTGTACCTAATGACACTGACTTGTGTGCTTAATATGGTTAAAATGCTAAAGTTTGTGTTTTATATGTTTTACCATAATAAAAAAAATTGTGTGCAGAATACTACAAAGTTAAAATAACAAGTTTTAAAAGCATTAAATACAGGAAATTCAAGGGGGCTACATAATCATTTGAGAAGGTGAAAATAGTTGAATCAACTTGGTCTTTGTGTATGACTAGATTGCTCGTTTTATTGGTTTATTGTTAGCTTTAGAGGAATATTTATGGTAAGCATGAATAAGAGCGAGAGTGGGAGATTGCCCATGTGTGTGCACACACACACACCAACACACAGTGTTTATAAGATTTCATAGTGGTTGGGATACCTAAACTAGAATCAAAATGTTATTAGAAGATAATGTAATCAACCTGTGGTGGTGCTTATAGTAGGCATAAACCTATATAGTTTAATATGGGTTCAATTTGGTACAAAGAATTAGTGAGTAATGGTTTTTCTCCTTGAGGAATTAGTCTAAAGGAGGAGATGCATAGTATCATAGTATCATTAACATGTACTAAGTACATCAGGCCCTCCGTAGCCTAGGGACCCACAGTTGGTTGAATCCACAGATATGGAACCTGTGGATATGGAGGGCCCACCGTAGTAGGCCACTTTATATAAGGGACTTAAGCATCCTTGGATTTTGGTATCCGCTAGAGGTCTTAGAATCAATCCCCTACAGGTACCAAGGGACAACTGTATAGTGATATGAAACTTTGCATAAAAAAATGATGGGATCATAGCAGAGAAAGAAAGTTAACTGGGCTTAGTTAAGGAGTAAAAGGGGAGTAATTAGAAAAGGCTTTCTAGAGAAGATAATACCTGACATGAGGGTTTTTTTTCCCTGATATGAGGTTTGAAGTATAAATAGAAGTTATCCATGGGCTTCCCTGGTGGCACAGTGGTTAAGAATCCACCTGCCAATGCAGGGGACACAGGTTCAAGCGCTGGCCCGGGAAGATCCCACATGCTGTGGAGCAACTAAGCCCGTGCACCACAACTACTGAGCCAGCGCTCTAAAGCCCACGAGCCACAACTACTGAAGCCCACGTTCCTAGAGCCCATGCTCCACAACAAGAGAAGCCACTGCAACGAGAAGCCCGTGCACCACAACGAAGAGTAGCCCCTGCTTGCCGCAACTAGAGAAAAGCCCACACGCAGCAACGAAGACCCAATGCAGCCAAAAATAAATAAATAAATAATTTTTTAAAAAAGAAGTTATCCAGATTAAGAAGTAGAAAAGGTAGTAAGACAGTGAATAACAAAGTCTTGAAAGCATGATTTTCAATATAGCAATATGGTATGTGCAAGGAAACCATAAGCTATTTACTTTGGTAAAGTACAAGTTGGGAGTAAGTAAGCTTGGAGTAAAATCTCAGCTTTCAGTACTTAACTATAACTTTGGATATCAATGAAACGGATAAACTTAAAATAATCATAAATTTTAGTATTAAGAGTACTGAACAGAATAAAGAGTACTTTATACAATTGAAACCCTAAGGTGCTCACTGCCAATTTCAGAGCCATAGTGTTTAAGTATTTCGGTCACTTTGTGTGCTCTTATCTTGACTTCACTTTTAATTATGTGAAATCTCCAGACATTATTTACAGTTACAAACTTAGAAACCTATAATATCTAATTTTTTTAATTATTTACTTTAATCATCAAGAACAGTTTCGATCTATCTAGGTACTGTTGGCACTACTTTTAGTAAAGGTAAGAATAGTACTGTGTATACTATTTGTCATTGTCAGTGTAGTGACCTCAACACCTTTGTAGTTCCACTGAATAATGATGGTCTAAAATTATAACGTTTTAAAGGAGTTTATAATTAATTGTAATTATTCCTTTTCAGCTTAGTGAATAAATAATATTTTTTCTATTGCTAGGAAAAAAGGGATAAAATAATATCTGGATAAAGTACTCTGTCATTGACTTTCTAAATTAAAATAACGTGGGGTAATGTAGACAGTCAATAACCAAGGCTAGTAATTATTACAAAGGGTTTCGTACTCAGTTTTACTTTGTCACATTTCACAGTTAATCATTGTTTACCATTATCATTGTCAAACGTTGCTTGAGTTCCTGCTATATATTAAATGATAGGATATTTGACCTCCAAGAGTTCATATTATAGTTGAAAGAAGCAATTGAGGTCTTTTCACAGACTTGAACCAAAGAATATTAGGTTAAAAGATGGGCATGCTATCTACTGAACTGTCTGAATAGCTCTAATGCATCTATAGATTTGTTACTTGTTCAGCATACTGTTTCACCCATTGATTTCTATAGCAAATGGCAGATTTAGGTATGCTCCCCACCTCCTTTGTTCCTGCAGAAGACAAGTTCTCAAAATTGTGCCTGTGACTTACCTATGATGACCCCCACTCCCAGCCAGGACTTGATTTGAATAGTTCCCTAAAAATTTGTTTAAATTGATATACCAAAAATTTGGCAGTCTGATTACTTGAGTCATTTTTATTTCCTTTCCTCTCTTAACCCAGATTCAATATGTCAGTAAATCCTCCTGACTCAACCTTTAGAGTACATACATATTCTGGATCACTTCTTAGCATTTCCCGTGCTACAACCCTAACCCATACCTCCATCATTTTAACCTAGACTACTGTATAGTGTAATAGCCCCTAACTCGTCTCTCTGCTTTCTTCCCCTCCTGCAATTAGTCTATTCTCAACCTAGTGGCCAGAGTGTGATCCTTTTAAACCAGAAATTAGATCTTAGAACTTTCCTGCTTAAAATCTTCCAGAGCTCCTTTTATATTTAGAATATAATTCAGACTCTTTACCGTGGCCTACAAGGACTTATGTGTTCTGGTCTCTTTCAACTTCTTCATTCATCTCCCTTAATTCTTACCCTCACTTGCAGTGCTCCACCAACTTTGGTCTTCTTTCTGGTTCTGGAGCCAGAAAGACTACCTGGGCTTAAATTGCTGTTCTGTTTTGCCCTTTTAAACAGTAACTCTTTTCTTGTTCACTTATTTGGAAACCTTGGGCAAGTTACTTAATTTCTTTGTGTTTCAGTTTCTTCCCTTGTAAAATGTTAATAATAGCATCTATCTCATACCATCATTGTTAGAATTAAGTAAGTCAATATATGTAAAGTGCTTAGAATAAGGCCTGGCACATACTTTGTGTACACTATATGTGAGCTATACTCACCATCAATTGTCATCATTATTCCCATCTCATCATCATCTTGGCATGGATGCCTTCTTAACTCAACTGCCGAATATACATACAGGTCTTTCTCAACCAACCTAACTAAATCAACCCTCCTGGTCATTCTCTGTACAGTTCTGTTTGTTTGTTTGTTTTTAACAGTTTCTGTACCTGGTATTATTTTCTTTCTTTCTCTTTTACTTATAATTCTCTAACTTCTTAAGTTAGAACAGAGTGATTATATTACTCATTTTATCAGTGTAAAAGTTCTCCCCTTAAGGATGTGTTGTTGATATCTTGCTATTATTGATGGAATGCCATGGACTAGAATATTTTATATTAGTCTGAGTATTGTTAACTGATCTATGAAAAAAGCCATTAACTCATTAACTAAATGCAAGAAGATTCTGTCGATCTTGTTAATCAAAGTGTGCTTCACTGACTGACAGCACACCTGAGAGTGTATTTGAAACGTAGATTCTCAAGCCTCATCCCAGACCTACTGAATCAGAATCCTCATGTGATTTGTATGCATATTAAAGTTTGAGAATCACTACCGTAGATTATAGGATTATTTTAAAAGTTAAATTACAGTTTTATTGGATTTTCCTTAGTATACTTAATGAAATTTTCCTAACTTGTGTTTTTAAAGGAGCAGTCACACACTCTTTGGTGTTCTAAATTACACTAAGACTCCTGGAGGAAGTAGAAGACTTCGTTCTAATATATTAGAACCTCTAATTGATGTTGAAACCATTAACATGAGGTTAGATTGTGTTCAAGAACTGCTTCAAGATGAGGAACTCTTTTTTGGACTTCAGTCAGGTAAATGAATATCATCTACTTTTACAAATACAATTTTTTTTTTTGCGGTACGCGGGCCTCTCACTGCTGCGGCCTCTCCTGTTGCGGAGCACAGGCTCCGGACACGCAGGCTCAGCGGACATGGCTCACAGGCCCAGCCACTCCGCGGCATGTGGAATCCTCCCAGACCGGGGCACGAACCCTTGTCCCCTGCATCCGCAGGTGGACTCCCAACCACTGCGCCACCAGGGAAGCCCAAATACAAATTTTTTAACAAAATACATTGTCTTCTTAAAAGGATACCAGTCCTGTTGGATTAAGGCTCATCCTAATGACCTTATCTTAACTTGATGATATCAGCAAAGGTCTAATTTCCAAGTGATATCACATTCAGATACTAGGGTTTAGGATTTCAAAGTTTCTTTTTGGGGGATACAATCCAACTCATAACATGAGGAAGAGAATTGCCCTTGGCATCTGTTCACTGGCATGGCAGTGCAATTTTCTTTTTAAATCTGTAGGTGGAGGGGCAGTTTATATGCACTGATCCGAGTCCAATTCCTGGTTTCTAGCAACTTGATCTGTCTTCCATAACCTCACTTCCCCAACCTCCCCTCCTGTTGCTCTGGAGGTCTAAACGGAAGTGGTACTTGAAAATCTAGAAGGCATTTACAGCCTTTAGGTTTTCCTAAGTCCAATTCTAAATACCTTTTAATTAGTATAATTTCTTCAAAATTCTGACATTATACTGACTGTGACTCTGCATTTCCAATGTTGTTTTGTATATTCATTTTTTTCTATATATTCCTGTGTATTTTGTGAGGCTTTGGGAAAGGTACAAAAAGGCCACTTTTTAACTGGTCAGCCTTGTTCACAGCAACACCTTATCTCTCTTCTTCCATTAAACATCTTGCTGAAAACAAATTTTCTGCACACACTATCTTCTGTTCATCACTACGTCTTAATCAATCAGTCTTGTTTCTGTGCTCACTCCTGCACTGAGACTGCTCTTGTCAAGGTCACTATAGCAGATATTGTTGGTTCTCTGTCCAGATCTTCTTGGGTCTCTTTTACCTTTCTTTGTGCCCCTTTTCCCTGCTATGTGTGCTTTTGCTTCTAATGGCCTGTACCTGGACTCTCTTTAGAGGCCTGCCCTCAGGCTATTTGAGGGCTTTGCTCTCAGGCACGGAGTGCCAAAAGTGCCTTGTGGACCTTAAATGACTGAATGTTGTGGGAGTATGAAAGCCCAGCTGTCTCACACTGTTTTGGCAAAAACCATGAATGTAACTTAAAGTCCACAAGCCTTCTACAGGATCGGTTGAAGTTACCTTCCATAGGACTTTGCCTGAAATTATACTTTTGTTTGGCTTTTTTTCTCTTTCCTGTCCTTCTTGTCTTCTTTATTGGTTTCTCGTGGAAGCAAATTCTTAATATATTACTTGCACATGAATCTTCATCTCAGCCTCTGCTTCTGGAGCACCCAGCCTAAAACATTCACCCATAGTCTCATTGTTTTTAAATTTAATGGACACATATTAGTTCTCCTATTTGAAATCCAACTTCTTTGGTGCTGCCAAAAATCTCTCCTTATTGAATTACTGCCTTTCTTTGCTTCTGTGATTATACAGTTTCCTAGTTTTCTTCCTATTTCTTTGGAGTTTCCTTTTTTTAAAGCTCTGTCACTCATTTCTTTAACAAGTTTATGACTATCCAGTCAAAACCAATGGGGTATCTCCCTTGTAATGTTATCTTTACTATTTCCAAATAGACTACAGGACTGTATACTGTCTTGGAATGTCTTCAGAAAGCTCTGTCATTGATCAGGTAACAGAGTAAAAACCCCAGAGTCCTTTCTTTCAAATGGAAGTGAGAATGACTTCTGAGTCTTCTTTTTAGGCTTGTTTTCCTTTGCTCATTCCCTAAATGCTATGGCTCTTCAAAGGTATGTCCTGGGTTGTCTTTTTACCCCGTATATTCTTATATGATTTACCCACCTTCTTGGTCTTATAATTATCATTCACGTATTCGTAACTTCCAAATTTACATCTCATGTGCAGATATCTCTATAGACCTTCAGCCCCATATATCTTATTGCCTACTGAGCACTTATTAGATGTTCCTTAATCACCTCACATTTAATGTGTCCAAACTGTGCCATCTTCCCTTCTAAATCAATCCCTTCTGATTTCAGAGAATAGCTCTACATCCAAGCTGTTTACCAAACCAGATACCTGGAAGTCATTCTTGACACTTCCCTTCCCTGAAATTAATCATCAAATTTTGCAAAGTCTCTTTTCTATATATCTCTTGCATGTTTAGCTTCTATTCCCAATGCTGCTGCTCCAGCCTGGGGTACCATTTATCTATAATCTGATTTATTGCAGCAGCCTTCTGTTTGGCTTCCTCCTCCAGTCTTGTTCTTTACAGTCTCTTCTCTATATGAGAGCCTGAGAGATGTTTTGAAAATATAAATCTGAGCATATTACTCTTCATTAGTTTCTTGTTGTTGATGTAACAAAGTACCACAAATTTAGTGGCTTAAAACAACATGAATTTATTATCTTACAGTTCTGGAAGTCAGAAATCAGTTTTGCTGGGCTAAAATCAATGTGTTAGCAGGTCCACCGTTTCTTCTGGAGGCTCTAGGGGCAAAACTGTTTCCTTGCCTTTCCAGTTTCTAGAGGTCATCTACATTCCTTGGCTTATGGCCCTTCCTCCATCTTCAAAGCCAGCAGAATAGTTTCTTCTCTACTTTCTGACCTCTGCTTTTGTCCTTATATCTTCTCTCTTTGACTGATCCTCCTACCTCCCTCTTTTTTTTTTTTTTCTTTTTTGGCCACGCAGCTTGTGGGATCTTAGTTCCCTGACCAGGGATAGAACCTGGGCCCCCAGCTGTGAGAGCACAGAGCCCTAACCACTGGACTGCCAGGGAATTTCCCTGCCTCCCTCTTATAAGGACCCTTGTGATTACTTTGGGACTAACAAATAATCCAGAATAATCTCTCCATTTCAAGATGCTTAACTTAATCCCATCTTCAAAGTCCCCTTTACCAGATAACATATTCAAAGGTTCCAGGGATTAAGATGGGGACATCTTTGTGGGGCTACCACATATCCACTTGCATAAAATCCTTCATTCTCTTCTCATTACTTTTAGGATAAAATCCAAACTCTTCTGGATGGCTATTTCTTTATCACCTCCCACAGCATCTCTTGTTACTCGTCGCTTGTCATTCTGCCTTCTAGTATAATTGAACTTCTTTTAGTTACTTGAACATATCCTGTCTCATGTTCTGGCTTTTAAAATTTTTTTAATTTAATTTATTTCCATTGGGGTATAGTTGATTTACAATATTAGTGTCAGTTGTACAACATAATGATTCAAAATTTGTATAGATTATACTCCATTTAAAGTTATTACAAAATGATGACTATATTCCTTATGCTGTATAATATATCCTTGTAGCTCACTTATTTTATACATAGTAATTTGTACCGCTTAATCCCCTACCCCTTTCTTGACCCTCCTCCCTACCCTCTCCCCATTGTTAACCACTAGGTGGTTCTCTGTATCTGTGAGTCTGTTTCTGTTTTGCTATACTCTTTCGTTTGTTTTATTTTTTAGATTCCATGTATAAGTGTTTGTCTTTCTCTGCCTGACTTATTTCACTAAGCATAATACCCTCCAGGACCCATCCATGTTTTCGCAAATGGCAAAATTTCATCCTTCTTTTATGGCTGAGTAGTATTCCATATATAGGTACACACACATATGCCACATCTTCTTTATTCACTCATCTGTTGATGGACACTTAAGTTGCTTCCATATCTTGGCAATTGTCAGTAATGCTGCTGTGAACATTGGGGTGCATGCATCTTTTCAAATTAGTGTTTTTGTTTTTTTCAGATATATACCCAGGAGTAGAATTGCTGAGTCATATGGTAGTTCTATTTTTAGTTTTTTGAGAAACCTCCATATTGTTTTCTACAGTGACTGCACCAATTTACATTCCCACCATCAGTGTATGAAGGTTCCCTCTTCTTGACAACCTTGCCAACATTTGTTATTTGTGGTCTTTTTGATGATAGCCATTCTGACAGGTGTCAGGTGATATCTCATTATGGTTTTGATTTGTGCTTCTCTGATGATTAGCAGTGTTGAGCATCTTTTCGTGTGCCTGTTGGCCATCTGTATGTCTTCTTTGGAAAAATGTCTATTCAGGTCTTCTGCCTATTTTTTTAATTGGATTATTTGTTTTTTTGATATTGAATTATTTGAGCTGTTTATATATTTTGGATATTAACCCCTTCCCGGGTATATCATTTGCAAATATTTTCTCCCATTCAGTAGACTGTCTTTTCATTTTGTCAGTGGTTTCCTTTGCTGTGCAAAAGCTTTTAAGTTTCATTAGGTCTTATTTGTTTATTTTTATTTCCTTTGCCTTAGGAAACAGATCCAAAAAAATATTGACCATTCATGTCAAAGAGTGTTCTGTCTATGTTATCTTCTAGGAGTTCTATGGTGTCAGGTCTTACATTTAGGTGTTTAATCTATTTTGCGTTTATTTTTGTATATGGTGTGAGAAAATATTCTAATTTCATTCTTTTACATGTAGCTGTCCAGTTTTCCCAGCACCATTTATTGAAGAGACTGTCTTTTCCCCATGGTGTATTCTTGCCTCCTTTGTCATAGATTAATTGATCATATGTGCATGGGTTTATTTCTGTTCCATTGATCTGTGGGTCTGTTTTAGTGCCTATCATGTTCTGGCTTTTGTACTCTGTAATATTTGTCTAGAATCTTTTATCTTTCTTCTCTGTAACCTCTTCTCCCAAGCTACTCTTTAGCCAACTGCAATTCATAATTTACCATCCTAGTTTAGATGTCACTTCTTCTAGAAGCCTCTCTGGCTCCCCAAGTCTATATTAGGTATCTTTTCTATATGTTGTCTATAGTATCTTGTTATGGCACTTATCTTACAGTATTGTAAGTGAATGTTTTGTTGGATGATTCCCATATGAGTCTAGAACATAATGGGTGTTCATATTTGTTAAGCTATTGATTTATTATTAAACATGTTGAAAATTGTATTCTGTTGTTCCAAAGATTATGATGTTCTATATGATGAGATTTTAATGAAAAACTTGGATTTTATTTGAAGCTTTAGTTTTCATATATTTTAAGTTTTATAATTCCTTATAATAGAAAGTTTTAAATTGGCATCTACAAATGTTAAATAGTTCTATATTTTCTTTATCTTGACAGTTTATAATTTATCTTAACGTGTAATAAAGTAGGAGAGCAGGAATACAGAACAAGGGTAATTTTTATAGTTTATTAAAATATGAGAATGTGAACCTCATAAAAAGTACAGTACGTACTTTCTTGTAGGCATTCTACAATAGGGATGAAAACATGAAGATTAAGTTATAAGTTTTTGTCCTCAGGGATCTTACATTCATGTTAGAGACACAGAACTCTAAATAAATAAATATGATACAGTGTGAAAAACACAATAATAATTTAATATTTTGTGGAAACATAGAGGAGGGAGCTGGGATAAATATAGAATCCAGGATTCACAGAGATAATATTTTAGCTCTGTCTTAAGGGAATGAGTAGGATTTTGACAACAGGAGAATTCTAGAAATGATACTCAAGACAAAGGGAACATGCCTGAGCAAGGTATGTTGATGTGCATAGGGGTAACAAAAATGTGTTTTGGATGCAGTGGCTGGGATAAAGATCCGGTATGGGTGCTGCTGACTGTGATCCTGAGCAGTCATTACTTTCTAGGGTACACTTCTTTTTCTGGGAAGTTGAGGAAGATAGAGTTAACATAAGCTTCTGCAGTTATACTTACATTGCTATAAAAGAACTTGCTGTATTTAAGGCATGGCCAGTAGTTATTTATGACTTGAAGCCTTGGGGAATGGCAGGAAATGAGAATTGAGGCTGGTTTATGAAAAGCCTTTATATAATGCTAAGAAGTTTGGATTTTATCCTGAAATCAATAGGGAGGTGATGATTCTAAACCAAGAGAGTAATATATATGGTCAAATCCTTATTTTAGAAACATTGTTTGTTTGTTACAGTAGATTTGGGGAGAGGAAGAAGGAAGAGACTGAAAAAGAGAAAGGCCAATCTATGTGAGGGCTTAAGAGAGTCTGACTAGTGGACTCACATATAAAATGTCATGGTAGTATAATATAATAGTATAACAGTATAATAGTATACTCAGCCTATTTACTCTAATTTTTTAACCACAGTTTTAACATAATTACCATAGAAGTGGTAATTTAGAAAGAGGCACAGCTCTAGAGGTAGGCAAACTGAAGAACATCAAAAATTTGAACAAGAAAGAAGTGACATAAAATTTTTGTATTTAGTTCTTTTTTTTAAAGGATAACAATTTGGGGCCACTTTGTGAAAGTATCAATAAGTTTACACAAAAAGTTTTGAGATCACACATTACAATGATGATAATAACCATGAGTCATTAAGAAATAGTTACTATAGTTTAAGGTAAAGAAAAAAACACTTGGGGACATTTAAAAGGGATAGATTCCAATTATCTATACATATACTTCTATAGTGTACTTGAAGCTGGAAAATGAGTTGAGAAGAATAAAATAACAGTTTTGAGCTCTGGTATGTGCAAGGTACCCCTATGCACATATTATTGCACTTAATCCTCACTACAACCCTAGGAGGAAGATGTTATTATCCACATTTAAAAGATGAGAACAACTAAAGTTCAGAGAAGTTATGTAACTTTTGGAAGGTTATATGGTTAGTGGTTGAACTATGCTTTCAAACTAATCTTCTCTGATCTTTTAAGTATCATGTAGAAAAGTTAGAAGTCAAAAAGGTGGGAAGAAAATTATGATAAGCAACATCTAAAAGTCAGAGAAGTAGAGTTTCAAGAAGGAAGGGGTGATCAACAGTGGCAAAATTTGAAGACAAGTTCTGAGTAATCAAAATTAGGAAAAGACCACTAGAATTTATTAGTTTACTCCTGGTAAATGTAAGATAGGTGAAGATAATTCAAACAAGTAATATTTTCAGGTAAAACTGTTCTGTTCTATTACTTGAGGATAATATTTTACATAGTGTATATTTTAAAAATGTAACATAAAGTTTAACTGCTCATAGTTTCTGTTTGTTTGTTTCAGTTTTAGCAAGATTTCTTGATACAGAGCAGCTTCTTTCTGTTTTAGTCCAAATTCCAAAGCAAGACACGGTATGTTTATGTATAAATTATATGTTATATTGTTATACCTTATGTGATATAACTTGTCTTAATATGATGTAACAATTGGAAAATATGAAAATCTTTTGGAAATGTACGTCATTATTAATATCTGGAGTATTATAACTTTTTAAAGGAAACTTTTTTCCTCAATGTATTATCATATATGATATACTTAAAATTAAAAGTTTCTTAGGTGAGGAATTGGTATATTTTCATTTATCAAATATTTACTTAAAGAATTTGGATATAGTTTTCAAAAACCTTAGATGACAATAATTTGCTTAATAAATAGAGAAAAATTGTTTTAGTTCCAAAGGTCCTTTAAAAGGTGATCATTATGTGAAGTTTGATTAGTTTTCAAATATGCTTAACATTTAGGAATGAAACAAAGTCTTTGGATATTTTACAAATTTAAATACTTAGTGCCATATATACAATGGAATATTACTCAGCCATAAAAAGAAACGAAATTGAGTTATTTGTAGTGAGGTGGATGGACCTAGAGTCTGTCATACAGAGTGAAGTAAGTCAGAAAGAGAGAAACAAATACTGTATGCTAACACATATATGTGGAATCTAAAAAAAAAAAGTGGTACTGATGAACCTAGTGGCAGGGTAGGAATTAAGAGGTAGACATAGAGAATGGACTTGAGAACATGGTGGGGGAAGGGTAAGCTGGGATGAAGTGAGAGAAGCATCGACATATATACACTACCAAATGTAAAATAGTTAGCTAGTGGGAAGCTGCTGCATAGCACAGGGAGATCAGCTTGGTGCTTTGCGATGACCTAGAGGGGTGGGATAGGGAGGGTGAGAGGGAGGCTCAAGAGAGAGGGGATATGGGGATATATGTATGCATATGGCTGATTCACTTTATTGTACAACAGAAACTAACACAGTATTGTGAAGCAATTATATTCCAATAAAGATCTATTAAAAAAATAATAAGTAAATACTTAGTGCCTATAGGCACATTCTATAAAGAAAGTAATAGATGGTTTTCATTCTTCCATTTAAGGTGAATTGAAAAATATTTACTTTAATGAAATACATGTACAGTTGATTGTTGAACAATGCAGGGTTTGGAGTGTCCCCCTCCCCGCCCCCCATACAGTTGAAAACCCACGCAGGTGTGTAACATTACAGTCAGCCCTCTGCATAGGAGGGTTCTGCAACTGGATTGTGTCATACTGTATTTTTTGAATAAAATCCACCTATGAGTGGACCTGCACCATTCAAACCCATGTTGTTCAAGGGTCACCTGTATATTTTTGCTCGTGTGCTTAAAAAGGAAAGACGTCTTGTACATCAGTAAAATTTGATTTAAAATTTGATTACTTTGCAAATCCATTGAAGGTTTATCTATGTTTAAGAAGCCTTTCCATATTGTAGAGATAATTGCTCTTAAGGTTCATTTACAATAAAAACATTATATGGAAAAGTTTTGGCTGTTGGGCAGGCAGAGAATTGGAAGTTTCCTTAAATAATTGAAACACCTTAAAATTCAATATATACAAATGAGAGGTAACCTAGAACAACTGATGTCTGGAACAAAATTAGTTGGTTTCATACAATGAGGTTAGAAGCATTCCTTCCTCTTCAATTTTCTCATAGTGTTTGTGTAGAACTGGTACTATTTCTTCCTTAAATGTTCGGTAGAATTCACAAATGAAGCCATTAAAACTTGGAATTTTCTTTGTAGGAATGGTTTTGACTCTAAATTCAACTTCTTAAATATTTAATAGATATGATGCTATTAAGGTTACCTGTTTCTTCTTCTTTTTTTTTTTTTTTTTGGCCACGCAGCTTGTGGGATCTTAGTTCCCTGACCAGGGATTTGAACCTACAACCTCAGAAGTGAAAGTGCAGAGTCCTAACCACTGAACCACCAGGGAATTCCCAGAATATCTTACTTTTAATTAGGGTGTTTATTTCATTTGTACTTAATGAGATTATTGAAATGTTTTGATTTAAATCTGCCATCATGGTACCTTTTTTCTATTTGCTTTCTTTTCCTTTTCTTCTGCCTTCTTTTGGATTAATTGAATATTTTTTATGATCCCATTTTACTCCTCTGTTGATTTATTGGATAGAACTCATTGTTTTGTTATTTTAATGGTTGCTTTCAGGTTTATTGATTACATCTTTAGCTGAATTCAGTCTACCTTCAAATAATATTATGTCACTTCACATGTGGTATAACCATAGAGTAGTGGCAACAGAAGCAAAAATAATACAAGTTGGGAGTATATCCAACTAAAAAACTTCTGCACAGCAAAAGAAATAACCAATAAAATTAAAATGTAACTTCAGAATTGGAGAAAATATTTGCAAATCATATATCTGATAAGGAGTTAATATTCAAAATATATAAAGAACTCATATAACTCAATAGGAAAAAAATAAACAATCTGATTAAAAAATGGTCAGAGGAACCAAATAGATATTTTTCCAAAGAAGACATATGAATGACTAGCAGGTGCGTGAAAAGGTGTTCAGCATCACTAATCATCAGGGAAATGCAAATCAAAACCACAATGAGATACCACTTTTTTAGAATGCCTGTCATCAAAAGGATGTAAGATAGCAAGTGTTGGTGAGAATGTGGAGAAAAAGGAACCCTTGTGCATTATTGATGGAATGTAAATTAGTGCAGCTAAATTTATGGAAAAGAGTATATAGCAGTTCCTCAAAAAATTAAAAAAATAGAACTACCATATGATCTAGCAATCCCACTTCTAAGTATATATCCAAATGAAATAGAAGCAGGATGTCAAAGAGATATCTGCACTCCCATGTTCATTGCAGCATTATTCACAATAGCCAAGATACAGACACAAATACACAGACACACACTGGAATATTATGCAGTCATGAGAAAGAAGGAAATACTTCCATTTGTGGCAACAGGGGTAGCATTGAGGGCATTATGCTAAGTGAAATAAGCCAGACAGAAAAAGATAAATACTGCATGGTTTCGTGTATGAGAAATGTAAAAAAAAAAAAAAAAAAAAAAAAAAAGCAAACTCACAGAAAGACAGAGTAGAAAAGTTGTTGCCAGGGCTTGCAGATCAGGGAAATAGGAAGAGGTCGGTTAAAGGGTCCAAACTTTCAACTATAAGATGAATAAGATCTGCAGATCAAATATAAAACATGGTGACTATAGTTTATAACACTGTATTGTATAATTGAAATTTGCCAAGTGAGTAAATCTTAAATGTTCTCACATACAAAAAGAAAGATAAATATGTGAAGTGATGGATGCATTAATTAACTAGATGGGGGGATCCTTTTGCAATGTGTATGTACATCAAATCACCACAATGTACACTTTAAATATCTTACAATTTTATATGTCAGTTATACCTCAGTAAAGCTGAAAAAGAAAACCTTATGGTAGTATGCTGCCATTCCCCCCATTCCTCCCACTGGGCTATTGTCATATATTTTATTTCTACATATATCACACAGTTTATTTTTTAAAATATAACAGCTTTATCAAGGTAGAATTCACAAAGCATACACTTCACCCATTTGAAGTATACAATTTAACCATGTTTTGTATATTCATCGTTGTACAACAAACACTACAGTCAATTTTAGAACGTATTCATCACCCCAAAAAGCAGTGCTGTACCCGTTAGCAATCACTTTCCATCCCTTCCAATCCTCTTCCCCCCAGTGCTTGTCATTTCTAATCTATCTGTTCCTTTAGATTTGCCTATTCTTGACATTTCATATAAATAGAATCACACAATATGTAGTCTCTTATGTTTGCCTTTTTTCACTTAGCATAATGTTTCAGGTTAATTCATATTGTAGCATACATCAATATTTGATTCTTCTTTTTTTCTTTTTCTTTGTGGTACGCGGACCTCTCCCTGTTGTGGCCTCTCCCGTTGCGGAGCACAGGCTCCGGACGCGCAGGCTCAGCGGCCACGGCTCACGGGCCCAGCCGCTCCACGGCATGTGGGATCTTCCCGGACCAGGGCACGAACCCGTGTACCCTGCATTGGCAGGTGGACTCTCAACCACTGCGCCACCAGGGAAGCCCTGATTCTTTTTATTGATAAATAATATTCCATTGTATAGATATAGCACATTTTGTTTATCTGTTCATCAGTTGATGAACATTTGAGTTGTTTGCACTTTTGATTATTAATAATGCTGCTATGAATATTTATATACAAGTTTTTGTGTAGATGTAAGTTTTTGTTTATCTTGGATCTATACCTAGAGTGGAATTTCTGGCTCATATGGTAACTCTATGTTTAATTGTTTGAAAAACTGCCAGACTGTTTTCCAAAGTGACTATCGTTCTACATTTCCACCAGCAGTCTATGAGGGTCCCAATTTCTCCACATCCTTGCCAACATTTGTTATTATCTGACTTTTTGATTCTAGTCATCCTCGTGGGTATGAAGTAGTCTCTTGTGGTTTTTATTTGCATTTCGCTGATATGACTAATGATGTTGAGCACCTTTTCTTGTGCTTATTGGCCATTTGTATATCTTCCTTGCAGAAATGTTTACTCATATCCTTTGCTAATTTTTGATTGGATTGTCGTTTTATTATTGAGTTGTAAGAGTTCTTTATATATTCTGGATATAAGTCCCTTATTGTATATATGATTTACAAATATTTTCTACCATTTATTGGGTTGTCTTTTCATTTTCTTCATATATCCTTTGATATTACATGTTAATTCCCTTCCAGAAGGATGACTATTTAGTTTTCTTTCCTTTTCCTTCTATAAACATGGACACTTCCCTACTTCCCCTCACCCCGTAAGGTTATAACATAATTTTAGTTAGATAAAAATGATTATGACTATCCATGCTACACAGAACTGAGCATGCACAACTTTTTACATTTTTTCCCCAGAATTAATAACTTTTTTTGTGTGTGGTTTACCTTGTACTTTCACTAATTCAAGCATAGACGTTTTCACCAATTATATAAATATCCTTTCAGTATATTCTAAATATCCTCTCAGTATTCATTCATTCACTTCAGGTACTCAGTTAATTTCAACCTCTGGAAGATGTCTCTCCCACAGGTTTCAAACTTGTTCCAATCTGGATTGGTTACCTCTCTTTCGCTAGTATACAGCTATGACCCCAGATTTCTCTTCATCATCGTTGTTTGTCTTTCCTGTGTTGTATCTCTCTTTTTTTAAAAAAATGTTTGTTTATTTATTTTATTTTTGGCTGCATTGGGTCTTAGCTGCGGCACGCAGGATCCTCCGCTGTGGCGTGTGGGCTCCTTGTTGCAGCACATGGGCTTCTCTCTAGTTGTGGCCCACATGGTCAGTAGTTGTGGCGCATGGGCTTAGTTGCCTCTCAGCATGTGGGATCTTAGTTCCCCGACCAGGGATCCAACTCACATCCCCTGCATTGGAGGGTGGATTCTTAACCACTGGACCATCAGGGAAGTCCTGGATCTCTTGTTTTTCATATCCCAAGTCTTCCTCTGTTTTCACTTACTCTCTTCTTTTCATGGAGCACAGTTTTTAGTAACTTTTTGAGAAAGAGTGAGACTTTATATGTCTAAACTGTTTTCTCATTTCCTCATGATTGATTGATAGTTTTGCTGAAAATAGAATTCGTCAGGAAGTAATTTTCCTTCAGAATTTAGGAGGCATTTCCCCACTGTCTTGTAGCTTATAATGTTCCTATTGAGAAGTTGAAACCATTGAGACTCCTGAATTTTGGATATGACTGACATATTTTCCCCCTCCATTCTCTGGAAGCATGTAAGACCTTTTGGTTTCAGCATCTTTAGAAAGTGACAATAAAAATTAAATAAAATCTCAAATCTTCAGAAAATTTGCAAGTACATTACAAAGAACTTATTTTCCTGAAAATTTTAAGAGTTAGTTGCTGACATGATGCTCTGTCACTCTCAAATACATTAGTATTTCTTACAACAAGGATATTCTCCTACTCAACCACAGTAAACCTTCAAAATAAGGAAATTAACGATAATACCATTTAATAACATTTAATCCTCAGACCCCATTCAAGTTTTTCCAATTTTGTCAATAATATCCCTTATTATTATTTTTTAAGATGTATTTATTATTTATTTATTTTTTAAATTTTTGGTTGCATTGCGTCTTAGTTGTGGCATGTGGGATCTTTGTTGAGGCATGCGGGATCTTTTGTTGCGGCGCACAGGCTGTTGCGATGCGCAGGCTTCTCTCTAGTTGTGGCATGCAGGCTCCAGGGCGTGTGGGCTCTGTAGTTATGGCACGCGGGTTCCAGAGCGTGTGGGCTCTGTAGTTTGCAGCATGCAGGTTCTCTAGTTGAGGCATGCACGAGCTTAGTTGCCCTGCGGCATGTGGGATCTTAGTTCCCTGACCAGGGATCGAACTGGCATCCCCTGCATTGTAAGGTGGATTCTTTACGACTAGACCACCAGGGAAGTCCCGCCAACAATGCCCTTTATAGAAAAAGGATTCGGTTAAGAATCAAGCATTGCCTTTAGTTTTTGTATCTATTTAGTCTTCAGTCATGACCATGACACTTGAAAATTACGGGTGTGTATTTTCACTCAATTTGGGTTTGTCTGATGTTTCCTCATCATTAGATTCAGGTAATATTTTATTATAGGAAAGAATTAATTATCAGATTATACCTGAGAGCAGTCTCTTTGTTGTCACCTTGTGTAATGTGTAGTATTACACAGTCATACATATTCATGATTTAGTTTCTCTGGCTATAAGAATTAGTAATATACCATTGACCCTTGAACAACATGAGGCTGAAGGGTGCTGACCCCCTGCAAATTGAAAATCCTCATATAATTTTTGACTTCCTCCAAACTTAACTATTGATAGCCTACTGTTGACTGGAGTCCTTACTGATAACATAAACAGCTGATTAATACATATTTTGTATGTTATATATTTTTATACGGTATTCATACAATAAAGTAAGCTAGAGAAAAGAAAACATTGTTAAGAAAATCATAAGGAAGAGAAAATACATCTCCAGTACATATGTGCATTTATTGAAAAAAATCTGCATTTAAGTGGACCCATGCAGTTCAGACCTGTGTTGTTCAAGGATCAGCTGTACATGTTTTTGCATTAGACTGTTTCTGGTTATATTAAGAAAGGAATATCAATTTAGCCAACTAGCTCTCTGGGAAATATCTGTGATTAAATAACCAGCTGCTGTAATCAGTTTGACTGTCAGATTTTAGAAAAGCCCAGTGGGCTAAGTGTAAGGTAATTCTATAAACTGAGAATCTGGAATCTTTTTTCCAGTCTAGAAAAGGCAATCTGTAACTAGCTCCATAAGGTTTTTATGGGCCAGTGTTACTTCCCACCCTTTTTAGTTTTGGAGGGATCAGTCATAGCTGTACATTTTTTACTTAACCAGCACATCTGTCCTTTGTGGAGGCTTTTTAAAAAATACTTTCCACACCTGAAGCTAACACAACGTTGTAAATCAACTAGACTCCAATAAAACATTTTAAAAAAAGGAAAAATATAAAGTAAAAAAAGTACTTTTCAGATGAGATTTACTAACTTTTAAGGAAACTTAAGCAATATATTGACTTGATACATAATTCATGAATTTCACTATTCCTTATACTGTTTCTCAGTTGCTGTTTCCTTAACCATCTGGAGATATATTTTAAATGAGGCTTTTCCTTCATTTAATATAAGCATATATATATATATCTCTTAATTAAATATGATATTTACTAAATTAGTTCAGACTTGTGCTGGTTAAATTGCATTATTTGCTTAAGCTTGTGGCTGAACTAAATGTTCTTTTGGCTGAATTTTATGATTGGCTTAAACTTCTGAATGAACTAAATGTTCTCTGAAAATTTCCAGTATGGAATTGTTTGCCTAAGGTGAATTCTCATATTTTCTCTTTAAGAATATTGATTTTATAAAATGCATATTTTCTGATCATAAGTTTCATTGAGAATAAAATTTAAATTTATTATTTTAATTAATCCAAATGTCTTTTCTTTTTATGCAGTGTTTATAACCTTACAATTTAATGTATTGCATTAAGAATGTTTGTGTTTTCCATTATAAACATCCAAAATACTTCCTGCAACATTTGAAAACTTTGATATCAAAGAATTTTTTTCAACTTTTTACCCAAGTTTCTTTGCTTTGTTTTGAATAACTTTTAATTTTTTCCAATTGATTTCAGACTGCCATATAGAGTATGTAGTACATGGCTCCTTCTTTAATTAATTCAACAAGTTATTTTACCAAGCATTGTAATGAGTGCTAGGGATACAGTAAGAAGTGAATGTCTAATCCAAAGGAATTTATAATTCATTTTGAGATTTTGGTTAAAAAAAAGCAATTACAGCATAGTATTATCAGGAACTGTAAGGTATCTGATATTCTACCCTACTTGCAAGCTAACAAGTTAGCCTGCCACAGTTTCATAAATGCTGACAGAAGACACAGACTCCTAGATCAGAGAGAAAGGACTTTATACCCACAATAGCAATATCCAGAGTATCAACATTTTCTTGCACTGATTCCCCAAGCTCCTTTTCCCACAGGGCGATGTGAAGAGGGCTAGGTGATACCTGCACATACAGAGTTTTACAGGAGAGAATTGCTGATCTTAGGGAACCTGAATCTTTTATAATGGGCGGTAAGCATATTTGCCTGCTATTATGCAGGGAGGCACCATCTTTATCTTCTGAGACTGTAAGCAAACCTGCCCTTTGCTGTAGAAGGAGACACTATATCTTTCAAGGCTATTCACTATATAAACATCCTTGAAAAGTCTGTCCAGAACAAAGGCAGTCAGTGCCTTTGCTCATAAGATATGCAAAAGGCCAGTAGAGAATTGTCTCCCAGTTCTCCACGAAGAAACTCTTTTCTTGGCTTTGAAGAAGCAAGCTGTAAAGAGACTGTATTAGTGTTCTATTGCTGCATAACAAATGACCTCAACTATAGCAGCTTAAAACTACACATATTTATTATCTCACAGTTTCTGTCAGTTAGGAGTCTATGCATATCTTAGCTTGGTTCTCTGCTTAGGGTCTTACAAACTACAGTTAAGGTGTCATTCAGGGCTGGATACTCATCTGGAGTACTCACCTAGGGAAGGGTCTGCCTCTCTGCTCATGTGGTATGGGCAACACTTAGTACCTTGCAACTGTAAGATTCATTGCTGTTTACTTTTTCAAAGCCATTAAGGTAGGAAGAGATTGGAAGGAGAGACAGAGAAAGAAGAAACAGGAAATCACTAGTGATATAAGAGGTTAAGAGAGTACCTGTGTAAATATAGTAAGACAACTCCTCCACAGCAGGATTTCTCAAACTTGTCACTGTTGACATGTTAGGATGGATAATTCTTTTACTGTTCTGTGCATTCTGAAATGTTTAGCAGTATTCATAGCTTCTACCTACTAGATGCCAGTAGAATCCAATTGTTATACCCAATTATTACAGCCAGAAATGTATTCAGGCATTACAACAGTGAACACCCATGTGATGACCCCTCAGGTAAAGGAACAGATATTGCCAGTACTTCAGAACTCCCCTTCTGTTCCTTCCTGTTCATTATTCTCTACCTCCCTCCAAAAAGAAACCACTTTTTATTAATTACTTTTTTGTTTTTCTTTATAACTTAGTTTTACCTGTTCTTTTAAAAACTTTAAGGAATCATTCAGTGTGTATTTTTTATATCTGGCTTCTTCTATCCAACATTGTGTTTGTAAGATTATTCATGTTGTTGCATATAGCTATAGCTCATTTATTTCCATTGCTATATAATATTCCACTGTATGAGTATGCCATTATTCAGTTCACTGTTGTTGGACTTCTGAGTTGTGGGCAGGTTTTGGCAGTTAGAAATAATACTGCTTAATCATTTCATACCTGCTTCTTAATAAAATTTTGGACATATTTTTATTGGGTACATAGGAATGGAACTTCTGAGTCTTGAGGTGTATCTTCAACTTTAGTTGAACTTTTGGCAAACATGATGTTTGCCAAAATGTTTTTCAAAATGATTGTACTGATTTACAGTCCCATCAGGAGGGTATGAGAAGTCCCATTGCTCTTATCCAAAACCTGATATTGTCAGTTTAAAAATCTTAGCCATAGTGGTTGGTAGATAGTAGTATTTCATTGTGGTTTTAATTTGCATTTTCCTGTTAATGAGGTTGAACACCCTTTCATATGTATATTGACCATTTGACTATCTTCTTTTGTGAAGGTCTTGCCCATTTTTCTATTGAGTTATCTTTTATGATTTGTAGAGCTGTTTATATAAGCCCTTCGTTTCTTCTGTGTTACGAATATCTTCTCCCACTTTGTAATTGGCTTTTTTTGCTCAGTATTGTGGGGTAGACATTGTTGGTGTGCCACCCACATCCCCTTGGCATTCACTTTTGTGTATGTATGGCATCTCACTGCAAGCAAGCTGAAACTTTCTGCCTGAGGACTTTCTCTGGCCACAGGAGAGACTAGAGAGTAATCAGGGAGTTGCTGACCCAGTGATAGGTCTTGACGAATACTGAACTGAAGTTGGTGAATAAATGCCCCATTTTCCTTACCTCTGGAAGTAGTTTCTGAAGCTTACTTTACACTGTCTCTGAGAGGTCTCCAGCAGGATTGAGCCACGGTACCATACACTGGTAACCGGATCATCATTACATCCTATATTGATGTTCTTCCCTTGCCTTCTTACTTCCCCACTCTTCTTGCCTATACTTCCTGGAATTACTTTTCAAATAAATTATTTGGTTTCTAAAAATTGGTTTTTGGAGAACCTATCCTGCATCAGTGGTGTCTTTTGATGAATAGAAATTCTTTTTTTATGATTCATTATTTTGTATATATTATGAAACAATCACCACAGTAAGTCTAGTTAACATCCATCCCCATGCATAGTTTTAAATATTTTTCTCGTGACGAGGACTTTAAGATCTACACTCTTAGTAACTTTCAAATATGCAATACAGTGTCATTAACTATAGTCACCATGCTGTATATTACATCCCCACGACTTATTTATTTTATAGCTGGAAGTTTGTACCTTTTGACCTTCTTCTCCCATTTTGCCTCTCCCCCACATCCTAACTCTGGCAACCACCAATCTGTTCCCTGTATTTATGAGTTTGGTTTTTTGTTTGTTTTTAGATCCATGTATAAGTGAGATCATGTGGTATTTGTCTCTGTCTGACTTATTAGAAGTCTTTAATTTAAATGTAGTCTACTTTATTTTTTTCCTGTATAGTTAGTGTTTGTTGTATTCTGCTTAAGAAGTCTTTACCTACCCCAGTGTCTTGATTGTACCCATGGGATTTTAATTTATGGAGATCACTGAGTGATGACATGGAGAGGCTAATGCCATTTAAAGGCTATATGTGTGTATATATATATATATTTTTTTTAATCTAAATTAATTTATTTATTTTTGATTGCATTGCATCTTTGTTGCTGTGCGCGGGCTTTCTCTAGTTGCGGTGAGTGGAGGCTACTCTTTGTTGTGGTGTGCGGGCTTCTCATTGCAGTGGCTTCTCCTGTTGTGGAGCACAGGCTCAGTAGTTGTGGCACATGGACTTAGTTGCTCCGCAGCATGTGGGATCTTCCTGGACCAGGGCTCGAACCCATGTCCTCTGTGTTGGCAGGTGGGTTCTTAACCACTGCACCACCAGGGAAGTCCAAAGGATATTCTTATTACTTACAGTTCCTGAGAGAAAGAAGTACGTCATGCAGAATTACATGGGGAGGTACCAGGATTACTCAGGAGGTGGAGGACTGGGGGGGAAATATTGCAAAACCCCAAATTACTGCAGTAGTAGGAACTTGTTAGGTGAAAACATCCCTTATTTAGTAAGAAGCAAAACACAGATGGTGGGATTTGTGGTTGGAGTATTTGTAATGTGATTTTTGTGTGCCCACAAAAACCAGACCATGGGGGAGATGTAAACAACTTAGCCATTAGTTTGAACCTGTGATTAATGTGTGCTAAATCATCAATTATGAAACATAAAGGTTTGGTTAGAATATCCAAGGTAATGAAGATATTCCTCTTTGTTATATTCCAGATGCTTTATTGTTTTATGTTTAGATTTACAGTCCACCTGGAATTGATATTTGTATGTGGTGTGAAGAAGGGGCCATATTTAATTTTTTCTTGTACAGATTCATAATCGTATTGGTACCATTTATGGAGAAGACTTTCCTTTACCTACTGCTCCACAGTCAACCTTTGTCATAAATCAAGTGCCCATATATGATCTTCTTTCTAGACTCTATTCTATACCATTGGTCTGTCTGTCTGCTCTTGTGCTGATACCACAGTTTCTTAATTACGCTATTATAAGTTGATATTCATTAGAGTTAGTCGTTCCATGCTGTTCTTCTTCAAGAGTATCTTGGCTATTTTTGGAAGATGTTCTCCTTTAGTAATAGTGATGATAATTGTCTTATGTTCAGTGAATTTTATTTATTTTTAATATTCCAGTTAGTTTCAGAAATTCATTATAAGAGAGCATGAGATAACTTGTTTTGGGGCTAATAACGTTCGTTTGAGTATTTCTTCTAAATTGATCCATATAGTCTTGGAAAAGTCCAGGTATTGTGCAATGGGGATATAGGTTAGGAGGCTTCAAAGAGAAATCGCTCATAGCAATACAAGCTTACCTCAGGAAACAAGAAAAATCTCAAATAAATAACCTAACATTACACCTAGAGCAACTAGAGAAAGAAGAACAAACAAAACCCAAAGTTAATGGAAGAGCAGAAATAAATGAAATAGAGACTAAAAAAACAGTAGAAAAGATCAACCAAACTAAAAGCTGGTTCTTTGAAAAGATAAACAAAATTGATAAATCTTTAGCCAGACTCATCAAGAAAAAAAGGGAGAGGGCTCAAATCAATAAAATTAGAAATGAAAAAGAAGTTACAACCGACACCACAGAAATACAAAGGGCCATAAGAGACTACTACAAGCAACTATATGCCAATAAAATGGACAACCTAGAAGAAATGGACAAATTCTTAGAAAGATAAGAAATGGACAAATTCTTAGAAAGATACAATCTTCCAAGACTGTACCAGCAAGAAGTAGAAAACATTAACAGACCAGTTACAAGTACTGAAATTGGGCTTCCCTGGTGGTGCAGTGGTTGAGGGTCTGCCTGCCGATGCAGGGGACACGGGTTCGTGCCCCGGTCCGGGAAGATCCCACACGCCGCGGAGCGGCTGGGCCCGTGGGCCATGGCCACTGGGCCTGTGCGTCCAGAGCCTGTGCTCCGCAGCGGGAGAGGCCGCAGTGGTGGGAGGCCCGCATACCGCAAAAAACAAAAAAAAAACAGAAAAACCCAGAAAGTACTGAAATTGAATCAGATTAAAAAACTCTGCTCAAGGGCTTCCCTGGTGGCACAGTGGTTGAGAGTCTGCCTGCTGATGCAGAGGACACGGGTTCGTGCCCCGGTCTGGGAGGATCCCACATGCCGCGGAGCGGCTGGGCCCGTGAGCCATGGCCGCTGAGCCTGCGCGTCCGGAGCCTGTGCTCTGCAACGGGAGCGGCCGCAACGGTGAGAGGCCCGTGTACTGCAAAAAAAGAAAAAAAAGAACTCTGCTCAAACAAAAGTCCAGGACCAGATGGCTTCACAGGGGAATTCTATCAAACATTTAGAGAAGAGTTAACAGCTGTCCTTCTGAAACTATTCCAAAAAATTTCAGAGGAAGGAACACTTCCAAACTCATTCTATAAAGCCACCATCACCCTGATATCAAAACCAGACAACAATACCATAAAGAAAGAAAATTACAGGCCAATATCACTTATGAACATAGATGCAAAAATCCTCAACAAAATTCTAGCACACTGAATCCAACAATACATTAAAAGGATCATACACCATATTCAAGTGGGATTTATCCCAGGGATGCAAGGATTTTTCAGTATCCACAAATCATTCAGTATGAGCTACCACATTAACAAAATGAAGAATAAAAACCATGTGATCATCTCAATAGATGCAGAAAAAGCTTTTGATAAAATTCAACATCCATTTATGATAGAAATTCTCCAGAAAATGGGCATAGAGAGAATCTACCTCAACATATTATAAAGGCCATATATGACAAATCCACAGCTGTTGAAAAGCTGAAAGCATTTCCTCTAAGATCAGGAACAAGACAAGGATGTCAACTCTCACCACTTCTGTTCAACATCATTTTGGAAGTCCTAGCCATGGCAATCAGAGAAGAAAAAGAAATGAATCCAAATTAGAAAAGAAGAAGTAAAACTGTCACTGTTTGCAGATGACATGATAGCAGACATAGAAAATCCTGAAGATACTAGAGCTCATCAATGAATTTGTTAAAGTTGTAGTATACAAAAGTAATACACAGAAATCTGTTGCATTTCTATACACTAACAATGAAAGTTCAGAAAGAGAAATTAAGGAAACAGTCCCATTTACCATCACATCAAAAAGGATAAAATACCAGGAATAAACCTTTCTAAGGAGGCAACAGACCTGTACTCCAAAAACTATGAGACACTGATGAAAGAAACTGAAGATGACGCAAACAGATGGAAAGATATCCATGTTCTTGGATTGGAAAAATCAATATTGTCAAAATAGCTATACTACCCAAGGCAATCTACAAATTCAGTGCAATCCTTATCATATTACCAATGGCATTTTTCACAGAACTAGAACAAAATTTTTAAAATTTTGTATGGAAACACAAAAGACCCTGAATAGCCAAAGCAATCTTTGAGAAAGAAAAGTGGAGCTGGAGAAATCAGGTTCCGTGACTTCAGACTATACTACAAAGCTACAGTAATCAAAACAGTGTGGTACTGGTACAAAAATAGAGATATATAGATCAATGGAACAGAATAGAAAGCCCAGAGATAAACCCACGCACTTATGGTCAATTAATCTATGACAGAGGAGGCAGGAATATGTAAGGTACAAAAGACAGTTTCTTCTGTCTTTTAATAATAAGTGGTGCTGGGAAAACTGGACACCTACATGTAAAAGAATGAAATTAGAATATTCTCTAACACCATATAGAAAAATAAACTCAAAATGGATTAAAGACCTAAATGTAAGACCAGGTACTATAAAACTCTTAGAGGAAAACATAGGCAGAACACACTTTGACATAAATCACAGCAGTATCTTTGTGGATCCATCTCCTAGAGTAATGGAAGTAAAACCAAAAATAAATAAATGGGACCTAATTAAATTTAAAAGTTTTTGTGCAGTAAAGGGAACCATAAAAAAAAAAAGACAACTTACAGAATGGAAGAAAAATATTTGCAAATGATGCGACTGACAAGGGATTAATCTCCAAAATATACAAACAGCTTATACAGCTCAATATCAAAAAACAAACAGTTCAATCAAAAAATGGGCAGAATGGGACTTCCCTGGTGGTCCAGTGGTTAAGAATCCACCTTGCAATGCAGGGGATGCCAGTTTGATCCCTGGTCAGGGAACTAAGATCGCACACGCTGCAGGGCAACTAGGCTTGCACGCCACACCTAGAGAGCCTGTGTGCCGCAACTACAGAGCCCATGCTCTCTGGAGCCCATGCACCACAACTACAGAGCCCACATGCTCTGGAGCCCGCACGCCACAACTAGAGAGAAGCCTGTGCACTGCAATGAAGAACCTGCATGCTGCAATGAAATATCCTGCATGCCACAACTAACACCCAACACAGACTAAATAAATAAATAAATATATTTTTTAAAAATGGGCAGAAGATCTAAAAAGACATTTTCTCAAAGAAGACATACAGATGGCCAAAAAGCACATGAACATTGCTAATTACATTGCTAATTAGAGAAATGGAAATCAAAACTTCAATGAGGTATCACCTCACACCAGTCAGAATGGCCATGATTGAAAGTCTACAAATAATAAATGCTGGAGAGGGTGTGGAGGAAAGGGAACCCTCCTACACAGTTGGTGGGAATGTGAATTGGTACAGCCGCTATGGAGAACAGTATGGTGGTTCCTTAAAAAACTAAAAATAGAGCTACCATATGATCCTGCAATCCCACTACTAGGCATATATCTGGAGAAAAACAATTCAAAAAAGATACATGCACCAAGGGACTTCCCTGGTGGCACGGTGGTTAAGAATCCACCTGCCAGTGCAGAGGACATGGGTTCGAGCCCTGGTCCGGGAAGATCCCACATGCCGCAGAGCAACTAAGCCTGTGCGCCACAACTACTGAGCCTGTGCTCTAGAGCCTGCAAGCCACAACTACTGAAGCCCGCGCACCTAGAGCCCGTGCTCTGCAACAAGATAAACCACTGCAATGAGAAGCCCATGCACCGCAACAGAGTTACCCCTACTCGCTAAAGCTAGAGAGAGCCCACGTGCAGCAGTGAAGACCCAATGCAGCCAAAAATAAATAAATAAATATTTTAAAGAAAAAAAAAAAAACAGTAGCCAAGACATGGAAGCAACCTAAGTGTCCATTGACAGATGAATGGATAAAGAAGATGTCATGTATACACACGCATACACACACACACACACACACACACACACGCAATGGAATATTAGCCATAAAAAAGAATGAAATTACGCCATTTGCGACATGGTTGGACCTAGAGATTATCAAGATAAGTGAAGTAAGCAAGACAGAGAAGGAGAAATACCATATGATATCGCTTATGTGGAATCCAAAGAATGACACAATGAACTTATTTACAAAACAGAAATGGACTCACAAACATAGAAACCAAACTTGTGGTTACTAAGTGGGAGAGGGAGAGGGATAAATTAGGAGTTTGGGATTAAAATATACACATTAATATATATAAAATAGAAAACCAGCAAGGGCCTACTTATAATAGCACACGGAACTATACTCAATATCTTGTAATAACCTATAATGGAAGAGAATGTAAAAAAAGAATATGTATTACATATTATTTAATTTTATATATTCTTGATATATTTATATATATGTAAAACTGAATCACTTTGCTGTATACTTGAAACTAGTACAACATTATAAATCAACTATATTTCAATAAAAATAACAAAACAGCTCTATATCAAGCATATTACATCATAATTGTAATATCCTAAAACTCCTTGTCAGTATTGGTAAATTAGTCCATTCACAAACATTCCTCATTTCCCCAGGTTTAGTACCAGTGTTTGGCTTTGGAGATGGTATGATTTGATTTTCAAAAAATTTATTTATAAAATTTAGAATGTTGATGTTGCTTTATTTTGAAAAACTATAATTAGTTTGGACCACTGGAATTATGAAAATTGTTTTACTTGCATAAACAGGAACCGATGAGGGAAATTTATGTTCTATAACTATCTGGGAGGTTTGGATTCAGTTTTTCAAGTATCATCCATTTATCAGTGTCTTTTCTGCCTTTTAAAATTAATCTTAGTCTCTTAGTGCTGGTCAGTATTGAATTGTATCTCCTGTTGCTACTGTGGGTTAAGCTGGACACAAAGCGTTTTATATAGAAATGAAAGTTGGGTACAGTGAGGTGAACTCTTCTCACTGTCAGACTCACAGGAGACTAGTGCATTAGGCTTATCATGATGGGTCAGTAATTTGTAATCATTGTCTAGGCTGTTATCCTGCCGAGGTTGATAAATAAAAATGTATGGGAAATGTAAGTGTAGAATGTTCAAGAGGAAAACCCATTAATGTGTTAAATATTTATGGTGTCCACATTTGGATTTTTATCTTAATAGATTACTGCAGCTGAATCAAAGATAACAAATTTAATATACCTAAAACATACCTTGGAACTCGTGGATCCTTTAAAGGTAATTTTTATGTGTATATGTTGTTTAAAACATGTCTAGCATCAGGTTTTTAAACTTTTTGTTTTGAAAAAATTTCAAACAGTAAGTTGCAAGAATAGTATAATGAATTCTCATATTCTCTCTCTTTCCACACACACATATTATTGTCCTTATTATTACCTTACTGAACCATTTGAGAATAAGTTGCAGTACCTAAATACTAAAGTGCATATCTCCTAAGAAAAAAGATGTTCTCTTGCATAACCACAATATGATTTAAAAATTCAGGATATTTAACATTGGTAAAATACTATTAAGTTGACCCTTGAACAACATGGGGGTCAGGAACACCAACCCTGCGTGTAGTGGAAATTCTGCATATAACTTATTGTTGGCCCTTTGAATATTCAGTTCCTCCACATCCACAGTTCCTCTGTATCTGCAGTTCCATATCTGCAGATTCAACTAACTGCAGATCACGTAGTATTGTGGTATTTATTGTACTATTGAAAAAAATCCACCCATAACTGGACCCTCACAGTTCAAACCCATGTTGTTCAAGGATCAACTGCATATTATATATAGCCTATATTCACATTTTTTCAGTTGTCCTAATACTGTTCTTTATGGTATTTTTGTTTTTCCTGGTACATGATCCAGTCAAGGACCATGCATTGTATTTAATGTCAAGTTTCTTTACACTTTTTTTTTTTTTTTGCGGTATGTGGGCCTCTCACTGTTGTGGCCTCTCCCGTTGCGGAGCACAGGCTCCGGACGCGCAGGCTCAGTGACCATGGCTCACGGGCCCAGCCGCTCCATGGCATGTGGGATCTTCCCGGACTGGGGCACGAACCCATGTCCCCTGCATCGGCAGGCGGATTGTCAACCACTGTGCCACCAGGGAAGCCCCTTTACACTTTTTTAAAGTGAAAAGTTTCTCAGCCTTTCTTTGCCTTTTGTGTTATTGACATCTTGAAGAGTAAGGGTCAGTTTTTTTTTAAAATATCTTTATTGGAATATAATTGCTTTCCAGTGTTGTGTTAGCTTCTGTTGTGCAACAAAGTGAGTCAGCTATAAGTGTACATATATCCCCATACCCCCTCCCTCTTGTGCCTCCCTCCCACTCTCCCTATCTCACCCCTCTAGATGGTCACAAAGCATCGAGCTGATCTCCCTGTGCTATGCAGCAGCTTCCCACTAGCCATCCATTATATACATTTGGTAGTGTATATATGTCAGTGATACTCCCTCTCTTCGTCTCAGCTTCCCCTTCTCCCTCTCTGTCCTCAAGTCCATTCTCTACATTTGCACCTTTATTCCTGCCCTGCCTCTAGTTTCATCAGTACCATTTATTTAGATCCCATATATGTGTGTTAGCATACGATATTTCTTGTTTTCTTACTAACTTGCTTCACTCTGTATGACACTCTAGGTCCATCCACCTCAGTACACATAACTCAGTTTTGCTCCTTTTTATGGCTGAGTAATATTCCATTGTGTATATGTGCCACATCATCTTTATCCATTCATGTGTTGATGGACATTTAGCTTGCTTCCATGTCCTGGCAATTGTAAACAATGCTGCAGTGAACATTGTGGTACGTGTATCTTTTTGAATTATGGTTTTCTCAGGGTATATGCCCAGTAGTGGGATTTCTGGATCATATGGTAATTCTATTTTTAGCTTTCTAAGGGACCTCCATATTGTCCTCCATAGTGGCTGTATCAATTTACATTCCCACCAACAGTGTAGGAGGAAACCTTTTTCTCCACACCCTCTCTAGCATTTATTGTTTGTACATTTTTTGATGATGACCATTGTGACCAGTGTGAAGAGATACCTCATTGTGGTTGTTTGCACTTCTCTAGTGATTAATGATGTTGAGCATCTTTTCATGTGTTTCTTGGCAATCTGTATGTCTTCTTTGGAGAAATGTCTATTTAGTCTTCTGCTCATTTTTGGATTGGGTTCTTTCTTTTTCTGACATTGAGCTACAGAGCTGCTTGTATATTTTGGAGATTAATCCTTTGTCACTTGCTTCATCTGCAAATATTTTCTCCCATTCTGAGGGTTATCTTTTCATCTTGTTATGGTTTCCTTTGCTGTGCAAAGCTTGAAGTTTAATTAGGTCCCATTTGTTTACTTTTGATTTTATTTCCATTACTCCAGGAGGTGGGTCAAGAAAGATCTTGCTGTGATTTATGTCATAGAGTGTTCTGCCTATGTTTTCCTCTAAGAGTTTTATAGTGTCTGGCCTTACATTTAGGTCTTTAATCCATTTTGAGTTTTTTTTTGTGTATGGTGTTAGGGAGTGTTCTAATTTCATTCTTTTACATGTAGCTGTCCACTTTTCCTAGCACCACTTATTGAAGAGCCTATCTTTTCTACATTGTATTTTCTTGCCTCCTTTGCCAAAGATAAGGTGACTGTATGTCCGTGGGTTTACCTCAGGGCTTTTGGTCCTGTTCCATTGATCTATATTTCTGTTTCGTGCCAGTACCATACTGTCTTGATTACTATAGCTTTGCAGTATATCTGTAGTCAAGGAGACTGATTCCTACAGTTCCGTTTTTCTTCCTCAGTATTGCTTTGGCTATTCAAGGTCTTTTGTGTTTCCATACAAATTGTCAAATTTTTTGTTCTAGTTCTGTGAAAAATGCCATTGGTAATTTGACAGGGATTGCACTGAATCTGTAGATGCTTTGGGTAGTATAGTCACTTTCACAATATTGATTCTTCCAATCCAAGAACATGGTATATCTTTCCATCTGTTTGTATCATCTTTGATTTCATTCATCAGTGTCATATAGTTTTCTACATACAAGTCTTTGGCCTCCTTAGATAAGTTTATTCCTAGGTATTTTATTCTTTTTGTTGCAATGGTAAATGGGAGTGTTTCCTTGATTTCTCTTTCTGATTTTTTGTTGTTAGTGTATAGGAATGCAAGAGGTTTCTGTGCATTAATTTTGTATCCTGCTACTTTACCAAATTCATTGATTAGCTATAGTAGTTTTCTGGTGGCATCTTTAGGATTTTCTATGTATAGTATCATGTCATCTGTAAACAGTGACAGTTTTACTTCTTTTTATCCTATTTGGATTCATTTCATTTTTTTTTCTTCTCTGATTGTTGTGGCTAAAACTTCCAAAACTATGTTGAATAATAGTGGTGAGAGTGGGCAACCTTGTCTTGTTCCTGATCTTAGAGGAAATGCTTTCAGTTTTTCACCATTGAGAATGATGTTGGCTGTAGGTTTGTCATATATGGCTTTTATCATGTTGAGGTAGTTTCCCTCTATGCCCACTTTCTGGAGAGTTTTTATCGTAAATGGGTGCTGAATGTTGTCAAAAGCTTTTTTTGCATCTATTGAGATTATCATATGGTTTTTATACTTCAGTTTCTTAATATGGTATATCACATTGATTGATTTGCATATATTGAAGAATCCTTGCATTCCAGGGATAAACCCCACTTGATCATGGTGTATGATCCTTTTAATGTGCTGTTGGATTCTGTTTGCTAGTATTTTGTTGAGGATTTTTGCATCTATGTTCCTCAGTGATATTGGCCTGTAGTTTTCTCTTTTTGTGACATCTTTTTCTGGTTTTGGTATCAGGGTGATGGTGGCCTCATAGAATGAGTTTGGGAGTGTTCCTCCCTCTGCTATATTTTGGAAGAGTTTGAGAGGGATACGTGTTAGCTCTTCTCTAAATGTTTGATAGAATTTGCCTGTGAAGCCATCTGGTCCTGGACTTTTGTTTGTTGGAAGATTTTTAATCACAATTTCAATTTCAGTGCTTGTGATTGGCTTGTTCATGTTTTCTATTTCTTCCTGGTTCAGTCTTGAAAGTTTGTGCATTTCTAAGAATTTGTCCATTTCTTCCAGGTTGTCCCATTTATTGACATATAGTTTCTTGTAGTAGTCTCTCATGATCCTTTGTATTTCTGCAGTTTCAGTTGTTACTTCTCCTTTTTCATTTCTAATTCTGTTGATTTGAGTCTTCTCCCTTTTTTTCCTGATGAGTCTGGCTAATGGTTTATCAATTTTGGTTATCTTCTCCCAGAACCGGCTTTTATTTTTATTGGTCTTTGCTATTGTTTCCTTCATTTCTTTTTCATTTATTTCTATTCTGATCTTTATGATTTCTTTCCTTCTGCTAACTTTGAGTTTTTTTGGTTCTTCTTTCTCTAATTGCTTTAGGTGTAAGGTTAGGTTGTTTATTTGAGATTTTTCTTGTTTCTTGAGGTAGGATTGTATTGCTATAAACTTCCCTCTTAGAACAGCTTTTGCTGCATCCCATTGGTTTTGGGTCGTCATGTTTTCATTGTCATTTGTTTCCAGGTATTTTTTGATTTTGATTTCTTCAGTGATCTCTTGGTCGTTTAGTAACATATTGCTTAGCCTCCATGTCTTTGTATTTTTTACAGATTTTTTCCCTGTAATTGATATCTAGTCTCATAGCATTGTGGTTGGAAAAGATACTTGATACGATTTCAATTTTCTTAAATTTACCAAGGCTTGATTTGTGACCCAAGATACGGTTTATCCTGGAGAATGTTCCATGAGCACTTGAGAAGAAAGTGTATTCTATTGTGTTTGGATGGAATGTCCTATAAATATCAATTAAGTCCATCTTGTTTAATGTATCATTTAAAGCTTTTTTTTCCTTATTTATTTTCTGTTTGGATGATCTGTCCATTGGTGAAAGTGGGGTGTTAAAGTCACCTACTATGATTGTGTTACTGTTGATTTCCCCTTTTATGGCTGTTAGCATTTGCTTTATGTATCAAGGTGCTCCTATTTTGGGTTCTTAGATATTTGCAATTGTTAAATCTTCTTCTTGGATTGGTCCCTTGATCATTATGTAGTGTCCTTCCTTGTCTCTTGTAATAGTCTTTATTTTAAAGTTTATTTTGTCTGATATGAGTATTGCTACTCCAGCTATCTTTTGATTTCCATTTTCATGGAATATCTTTTTTCCATCCCTTTACTTTCAGTTTGTATGTGTCCCTTGTTCTGAAGTGTGTCTCTTGTAGACAGCATATATATGGGTCTCGTTTTTGTATCCTTTCAGCAAGTCTGGGTCCTTTGGTTGAGGCATTTAATCCATTTACATTTAAGGTAATTATTGAAATGTTTGTTCCTAGTACCATTATCTTAATTGTTCTGGGTTTGTTTTTGTAAGTCATTTCCTCCTCTTGTGTTTCTTGCCTAGAGAAGTTCCTTTAGCATTTGTTGTAAAGCTGGTTTGGTGTTGCTGAATTCTCTTAACTTGCTTGTCTGTAAAGCTTTTGATTTCTCCATCGATTCTGAATGTGATCCTTGCTGGGTAGAGTAATCTTGGTTGTAGGTTTTTCCCTTTCACCACTTTAAATATATCTTCCCACTGCCTTCTGGTCTGTAGAGTTTTTGCTGAAATATCAGCTGTTAATCTTATGAGGATTCCCTTGTATGTTTTTTGTTGCTTTTCCCTTGTTGCTTTTAATATTTTTTCTTTGTGTTTAATTTTTGTTAGCTCGATTAATATGTGTCTCGGCATGTTTCTCCTTGGGTTTATCCTGTATGGGACTCTCTGTGCTTCCTGTACTTGGGTGGCTATTTCCTGTCCCATGTTGGGGAATTTTTCAACTATAATCTCTTCAAATATTTTCAGCCCCATTTCTTTTTTCTTCTTCTTCTGGGACGCCTATAATTTGAATGTTGGTGTGCTTAATGTTGTCCCAGAGGTCTTGGAGACTGTCCTCCATTCTCTTCATTCTTTTTTCTTTACTCTGCTCTGTGACATTTATTTCCACCATTTTATCTTCCAGCTCTCTAGTCCGTTCTTCTCCCTCAGTTATTCTGTTATTGATTCCTTCTAGAGTGTATTTTATTTCAGTTTTTGTGTTGTTCATTAATGTTTGTTTGCTCTTTAGTTCTTCTAGGTCCTTGTTAAACATTTCTTGTATTTTCTGTCTTCTATTTTCAAGATTTTGGATCATGTTTACTATCATTACTCTGAATTCTTTTTCAGTTAGTTTGCCTATTTCCCCTTCATTTACTTGGTCTTGTGCATATTTATCTTGCTCCTTTGTCTGTAATATATTTCTCTGTCTTCTTATTTTGTCTAATATACAGTATTTAAGGTCTCTTTTCCCTAGGCTACAGGGTCACAGTTCCTCTTATTTCTGTTCTCTGCCCCCAGTGGTGGTGTTGGTCCAGTGTCTTGTGTAGGCTTCCTGATGGGAGGGACTGGTGCTTGCATTCTAGTGGGTGGAGCTGAGTCTTTTCCCTCTGATGAGCAGGGCCACGTCAGATGATTTGTTTTGGGCTGTCTGTTAGCTTAGTATGACTTGATGTAGTCTGTGTGCTGATGGGTGGGTTTGTGTTCCTGTCTTGTTTGTTGTTTGGTATGACATGTCCAGTGCTGGGAGCTGCTGGCACTTGGGTGGACCTGGGTCTTGGATTCAGATAGAGGCCTCAGTGAGAGCTCTTGGCAGTTAATCTTCCCTGGGACTGGGAATTCTCTCATGGTCCAGCATCCTGGACTCGGTGCTGCTACTCCAGAGCCTCAGGCCCATCTTCTGGTCGAGGAACCAGGACACTGCAAGTCTCTCATCCTGGCAATAAAGGGGATAAAAAGAAAAAAAAACTAACAAAACCCCAGACAAATGGTAAAAAGTAAAATCAAACAAATGGAAACAGAAACAAGGAAACATGCCGCACACACAGAAAAGAAACAAAAACAGAACCAAATAAATCAAATAGCAAGAGAACAACCAGACAAACAGAAGAACCAAAGAATGAAATCAAACAATTAAGAGGAAAGCTGACAAAAACCCAAAACCAAAAAATAAAACCAAAGCAGAATTCTAACGGAAGAATGAAGCAAAGAAACAAAACAAGCTGACAAAAATGATGTAAAAAAAAAATGAAAAAGAGAAAAGGGAAAAAAGACAGAACAACAGAAAAGTAATGTAGAAATAAAAATATATTTTAACAAATAGAAAATGTATTAAAGAAAAAAAGGCAAACAGAACCCTGGAGAAATTGTAAAAACAAAATCAAACAAACAAAAACAGAAACAAGAAAACACACACACACACGTGCAAGAAACAAAACAGAGCCAAATAAAACAAAAATCAAGAGAACAACCAGAAAAATACAAGAACTCAAAAATGAAATCAAACAATTAGGATTAAAACTAACATAAACACATAACCTAAAAACAAAAACAAAACAGTGTGCCAATGAAGAATAAAGCAAGGAAACAGAATAAACTGATAAAAACGATTTAAAAATAATAAAAAGGGAAAAAACAGGCAACAGAAAAGCAAAGTAGAAATGGAAATATAAAAGAAAAACAGAAAAATATATTAAAGAAAAGAGGAAGAAAAAAATAAGGGAAAAGAACACAGAACAACATAAAAGCAAAGTAAAAATAGAAATGTATAAAAAATAAAAATATTTTATAAACCATGGAGATCCCAGAAGACTGAATTTAAAAAAAAAAACTAAAACAACAACAAACAAAATGAAAGAAAGAAAAAAAAGCTAGAGCCAACAACAGAATGAATCAAAATGTAATAAAATTAATAGTAATAATTATGTTTCCCTGGAGTCTCCGCTGTTAGTGTCCTTACATGCCGTGAGCCGCAGCTCACCTCCGCCTCCCCAAGAGGCCCTCCTCTGCCTCTGGGCTGGTCTCTGGACCTGCTGTGTGCCCTGTGGGGACCACTCAGTCTCTGATCTGGCCCAGTTCCTGCGTGTGCTTGCCCCCAAAGTCCACAGCTGCCAGAGCTAGACCGTTTTCATTTGTGGGAACACTCATTGTCTACTCAGATATTCCATAAAAACAGGGTCTTCCTAGCTGATTGTGGGGGTTTGATCTGCAGCTTGTACAGCTGATGGAAAGATTTTAGATCTTCTTCTTTAGTCACCCCATCCCTGGGATTCAGCTTTGGTTTTATCCCCACCTCTGCATGTGGTCCACCCACAGGAGTCTGGTCCTGAGGCTGCCTTGGAGCTCTTGGTCTGCTCCTGTGAGGACTAGGTGCAGAGGTGGTACGACTGCTTGGATCACGAGAGCCCTGGCGGTGCCAAATGTGCAGGGAAACCAGCGGCCACAGGTGCCGGGTCAGTTGTTTAATAAGATATTCCTCAGTTTGCGTGATCGTTTCCTCATGATTAAATTCTGCTTACCCATATTTGGCAATAATACTCTATGAGCAATGTTGTATCTTTCTCAGTGTATTACATCAGGAGGCACATGATGTCATTTTTCTTTCCCTTCTTGGTGATAATAACTGATTAATTACTTCACTATAAATTTATAAGTAATCTGTGGAGAGATACCGTGAGACTGTGTAAATATACTGTTTCTTGTCAAACTTTCACCCATTGATTTTGTTAGTTATTAATGACTTTTACCTGAAGTAACTCCAATGGTTACAGAATGGTGATTTTTTTCATCTATTTTTAAATAGATGGGGGAGAAAAGGAGCATGTAATGATATAAATTTTTTGATTTGAAAAAGGGACAGGAAATATGTCATAATACTTAAGAGTATTTATCTTTGGAAGGGTGGTAGAATAATGAGTGATTTAAATGTTTTTCTTTATGCTCTTATGCATTTCTAGTTTTTATTGGTATGTAAGTATTATTTTTCTATTAATAAGCAAAAAAGTTATTGCCATTGCCTCATAACAAAACTAAAATAGGAGGTAAAAGTCACGTTTCCTATGTTTTCTCTCTTTTCTGTTTATTCAAATAGTGATCACTCATAGTTTCAATTAAGCAAAATAAAATCCCTACTTTTGCCGTATAAGAATGGATAAGTTGCTCTATTTACAAATATACAAAACACTTTCTTAGTTTAATGTATTAATACATTTAACCCAAATTTTGGAGTTATATGTAGAGTACTCTGAATGTACAATGATAACTGTTTAACTGCATTAATAAGTAGTTAATTAAACTAGTTAAACTACATTAATAAGTAGTTTAATGTTAATGTTAGTTGGGCAGCAAGAAAAATAAAAGTCATAGTAGTAAAGCAGTGGATGCCACTGTTTAGCCATGTGCTCTTTATCTGAAAAATGGTCCAGATACAATCTGTCTTCACCTTCATACCTAAAATTTCTGTTATGAGTATATAAATGAGAAGATGAAGCAAGAAAATACTTGGTAAAATGTAAAGTACCAAACAAGTCTAAAATGCTTTGTTTGAATAATGTCATAATTTATTATCCTTAATTATCTTTTTCTTTATTCTTTAATAGATTACTCTGAAGAACTGTAACACACCTTTATTAAGAGCTTACTATGGTTCCTTGGAAGATAAGAGGTCTTTGTCATTCAACTGTTAATAAAACAGCAGATTATTTCTTTCTTCCTGATCATAACTGATTTTAAGAACTCTAATTATATTCTATAGAACAATTAATTGAGCTTTGGTTAACAGAAATTTTAAACTGTTCATTAAAAATTTATTTATATATTATATTTTATAAATACCAATAAATAGGGTAACAGCACATTGAGGGTTTGTGTTAATGGACAATTATAATAGCATTAAAAGTTGAAATCATACAAAATTTTAATATTTCTTTTTCTTTTTAACTATTCTCCATGGAAAGACTTGCAAATATAAAAATACATTATTCTTTTGTGTTAAATCATGAAGGACTTAATGTAACCAAAGAATAGTCTATATGAATACTGAATAAGATCTAATTACAGTTTAATTTTAGTATTGCTTTTAGCAGTGGCACCTTGGTTCTTGAACAAAATGGCTTGTGATACTTAAAAGCTGTTATTTTATTGATTCAAGATTCACACCTTATGTGAGGTCACAAAATGAGGTTAATAAAACCGAATTATTACAGATAAATACAGAACAGAATACTGTAAAATAAAAGGTTAGGAAAATAGGTGTTACCAGACTTCTGGTCTGCATGATCACTGCACTTAGACACTGATGATTGAAAGGTTCCTGTTATACTGTCTCATAATATGCTTAATCTCCCTTGCACCAACTGAGGGCAAGGACCATATGTTAATCCTTCTTTGAATCCCTGCACCTAACACAGTGATTGCTACATGGTATAAGTAAATGTTTATTGAGTCAATGAGCATGAAGCCAGAATTTTTATAAAGTGCTTCAAGGATATATTTTATATTCACAGACACAGTTGATATGTGTAATTTGGGAGATCTGTTTATCATCAGTTGTAGGATTGTTTTTGGTGGTCTCATGTTATTTTAGGAGAGTAGTTATGACTGATGAAATAGTTTACAATTGATGTAGTCACAGTCCTAATTTATGTAATTTTATATAGTTTATTTATTTGCAAAATAATTTTCAGCAATAATTTTAAGAAAATATGTTATTTGCTATCGTTAACTGTTGTTCAAATTATCAATTAACATAACTGTTTGACTTATTGCCTATAATGTTCTTTTTTAGGTTTGTAATCATACTTGACAAGATTAAAACAGTAATTAATGATGATGCAAGATACATGAAAGGATGCCTGAACATGAGGACTCAGAAGTGCTATGCAGTGAGGTCTAACATAAATGAATTTCTTGACATAGCCAGAAGAACATATACAGAGATTGTAGATGACATAGCAGGTAATGTAATTACTTGAACATATTTATTCTGTTTTTTAGAAATTAAACAAAATTTTTTAGGACATGTTGTGCTTTTTTTGCTGATTATATTAACGATGCATATTTTAAATTTATTTTTTGTTACCAAAACAAATAACAGATAATGTTAACAGATATTATCATTTAAGGAGCCTTAAAAAAAAAAAGATCTCACAGTGTTATAATGTGTCCCTTCTTTTCTACAAACTTAAATTTAGAGTTCCTTCAAATTTAAATATAGGGTTACATGAAGGCTAGGAGAGTAGTTTACCTTCATACAATGTTGAGTATAAATTGCATGAAAAATACTGGCTATCAGTGCTAAAGGGTTTCATTGGAGGAAGAGATATCATTTTTGTCTAGAAGAGGTAGCATTTCAGCTAGTACAGTAATTCATTTTGTGAATTTACTAATCTCCTAGTTAATATAGACACTGTCCTAGGTACTGGGAATACATAGTGAACAGAACAAAGTCCCTGTCCTCATGGAGCTATAATAGTAGTAGAGACAGATAATAAACATACACACATATGTATGTGTGTGTATATATATATATGGATATATATATATCCATATTGATATATAAAGTACATCAATCATATATAGTACATAATTTCACATGGATTTAAGATATATGAAGAAAAAAATAGTAGGTCAGAGGGGTCAGAGTGTGACTGGGTGTGGAGGCATAGAGGATGGGAATATTTTTAGTAGAATAGCCTAAAAAGGAATTCTGCCCTCTGGCAGTGGTACATACTGAAGCACAATGGCCTGAGGAAACCTTAAGGAAATTTGTTAGGATGGTATAGGGCATTTCCTTACAGAGCTACTAAGAGATAAGGTCAGAAATGTAGACTGGGGATCAGAATTAATTTTCGAAGGCCAGATTGGAGATGTTTCCCAAGGAGAATGAAGAGGCACTGAGATGTTTTTGCTCTATGGAGTGAAATTGATCAAGAAGATATGTTGAATGAATTTGAGTGGCGCAATGGAAAGAGGAACTATTTTAAGCTATTACAAGTTAACAAAGCATTATTTAGGGTGTATATGAGAAGAGAGAGATGCAGAGGTTGAAGGAAGAATTGATAAGAATTAATCATTGAACTCAAAATGGATTAAAGACCTAAATGTAAGGCCAGACACTATAAAACCCTTACAGGAAAACATAGGCAGAACACTCTTTGACATAAATCACAGCAAGATCTTTTTTGACTCACCTCTTAGAGTAATGAAAATAAAAACAAAACCAAATGGGACCTAATGAAACTTAAAAGCCTTTGCATAGCAAAGGAAACAAAAAACAAGATGAAAAGACAACCCTCAGAATGTGAGAAAATATTTGCAAATGAAGCAATTGACAAAGGTTTAATCTCCAAAATATACAAGCAGCTCATGCCACTCAATATCAAAGAAACGAACAACCCAAACAAAAAATGGGCAGAAGACCTAAACAGACATTTCTCCAGGAAAACATACAGATGGCCAAGAGACACATGAAAAGATGCTCAGCGTCACTAATTATTAGAGAACTGTGAATCAAAACTACAATGAGGGGCTTCCCTGGTGGCGCAGTGGTTGAGAGTCCACCTGCCGATGCAGGGGACACGGGTTCGTGCCCTGGTCTGGGAAGATCCCACGTGCTGCGGAGCGGCTGGGCCCATGAGCCATGGCCGCTGAGCCTGCGCGTCCGGAGCCTGTGCTCTGCAATGGGAGAGGCCACAACAGTGAGAGGCCCGCGTACTGCAAAAAAAAAAAAAAAAAACTACAATGAGATCACCTCACACAGGTCAGAATGGCCATCACCAAAAAATCTATAAAAAATAAATGCTGGAGAGGGTGTGGAGAAAAGGGAACCCTCTTGCACTGTTGGTGGGAATGTAAATTGATACAGCCACTATGGAAAACAGTATGGCTGTTGCTTAAAAAATGAAAAATAGAGCTACTGTATGACCCAGCATCCCACTATAGGGCATATACCCAGAGAAAACAATAATTCAAAAAGACACATGCACCCCAATGTTCACTGCAGCACTATTTACAATAGCAAGGACATGGAAGCAGCCGAAATGTCCATCAACAGAGGAATGGGTGAAGAAGGTGTGGTCCATATATACAACAGAATATTACTCAGCCATAAAAAGGAACAAAATTGGGTCATTTGTAGAGATGTGGTTGGACCTAGAGTGGAGTAAGTCAGAAAGAGAAACAAATACTGTATATTAATGCATATACATAGAATCTAGAAAATGGTATAGATGATTTTATTTGCAAAGCAGAAATAGAGACACTGATGTAGAGAACAAACGTAGGGATACCAACAGGGAGAGTGGGGGTGGTGGGATGATTAGTAGATTGGGATTGACACTATACACTATTGATACTATATGTAAAATAGATAATTAATGAGAACATACTGTGTAGCACAGGGAACTCTACTTAATGCACTGTGGTGACCTAAATGGGAAGGAAATCCAAAAAAGGGGATATATGTGTATGTATAGCTGATTCATTTTGCTGTACAGTAGAAACTTACACAACATTGTAAAGCAACTGTACTACAATAAAAATTAACCTAAAAAAATATTGGGAGGGAGAATGGGCTACAGTGAGAGCTGGCTGTCTCTCTGTTTTCCAATCTGCCAAGCAGCCAGGCCTGGCTGGTTGAAATGTGGCTCATTCCTCCTCATCCCATCAGAGCTTCTTTACCAACAGCAGCTGCCTTCCACTTACTCACGCCCAGTCATCTAGGGCTTGTCTCTCGTTGGAATTCCATTCATTTAGACTTGTGTCTGGATCTCTTTCAGTATCTTTTATGACAGAAGATTTCTAAATTTATTGTTTTCTCATGGTTACAGTGGCACTGATGGTTTTTTGTGACTTTTTAATATCCTAGCTGAAAGTGGAACCTTCTATAATTTCTTTGATTTTCTGGTTTTGTTTTTATTGGCCTTTTTTTTAAAAAAAAAACTAGTTTTTTACTTTTTTAACTTTTTTAAACTTTTTTACTTTTTAGTAAGCTATTTATTTTTATTCTAGGACCAGGTCCTTCTCAGTTAATTTGGAAGTAAGCACCATCTAAATGATCAGAAGGAGAACCTGGCTAAGGCTCTAAGTTTTTCTCATTCACTTTTTCGTTTATTCAGTCATTTATTAAATTGGCAGACATTGGTAGAACACCAACCAGCCCTGAACAGAGCAGTGGGCTCGACACCACGGTGGGGCAAACACAGATGAATGACACAGTTGTGACCACAAGTTAGTGGCTTAAGTTGAGTTTTAATTGGACTCACAAGTGTCTTCTCTTAGGAGACACAGAGATATCCAGGAGTAGACAATGGGTCTCTTGTATTAAATGTCATTAAAAAAATCTTTCCTGCCTTCAAAGTTGAAAAAAATAAAAAATAATACAAATGAATCTATATACAAAATGGGAACAGATTCACATAGAACACAAACTCATGGTTACCACAGGAGAGAGGGAGGGAGGGACAAATTAAGAGTATGGAATTAACAGATACAAACTAGTATACATAAAATAGATAAGTGATAAGGATTTACTATATAACATGGAATTATATTCAATATCTTGTAATAACCTATAATGTGCAAAAAAATCCCACTGGATCACTATGTTGCACACATGAAACAAATGCAATGTTGTAAAACAACTATACTTCAAAAAAAAAGAAAAAGGTAACAAGGCCTTCCTACTTATATATAAAATAACAAGAAAAAGTTATATGATTTTTTTAAACATGAAGAGTAATTTTTCTCATTAAATTTCTTTGTTTTTCTTGTTTCTGGTCACTAGGAATGATATCGCAGCTTGCAGAAAAGTATAGTCTTCCTTTAAGGACAAGTTTTAGCTCTGCTCGAGGATTTTTCATTCAGATGACTACAGACTGTACAGCCCTACCCAATGATCAGCTTCCTTCAGAGTTTATTAAGGTTCATTCTAGAGTTTTGTTTAGGAAATTATTGTTTCTGATTTTACAGAATTGCATTTACATATTTTCAGGCACTTCTTGAGTATTACATGACAAATTTCTGAATGTTTTGTGTATTGCTTCTCTTACTACTACTCACCCACCTAATAGCTTTACTAATCGAAAAGCAATTGAGAAGATTTTTTAGAAAAATACCAAACACAGTGTTTCCCACAGTTCTGGGAGCTTGATATGGCTAAAAAAAGGAAAATGAAGAAAGAAAGTCCAAAAGGAAGTTTTGATCAAAGACGTTTGGAAAGTACTGTACTACCTCTTCTCAATGCACATCTGCCTATTAAAGGTTTAATAAAAGTCCTAGAGTAGAGAAATTTGCTTGATTTTTTAAAATCTCGTATTGCCAAACCTTTGGGCCAGGGTGATATTTTTTTCTATAAACATGTTAACTCCTCCACAATATACCAGTTTGGGAAAGTCTAACCCACTTTGTTTTCTCTGCCCCCAGGGAGTACCTTTTGACAAAAACAAACCATTCAACTTTTGGGTCTTTAAAATACCTATTGTATTACCAAGTAATGAGGGATGGATGAAGTAAAGAATGGGCTGAGAGTTAGTAATGGGGTTAGAGATTGAGTGAGGTTTGGATATGGGCCAAGGGCTAAGACAGGGAGGGATCAGAGAGGGAGTGAGGATTACTATCTACCATGCATATTATTACTTGGTAATAAGATGTAGTGTTTTAACATTTCTACATGGCTACTTTAAGGCCTGTAAAAATAGTCATGTCAGATGGACCAGGTTAAAAAATTCTGCTTTAACTTTAGAAGTGATCTTCCTTTTCTCTTTCACAAACATTATTTGGGATTTTTTGTGAGATTATTACCTGAAAAATTAAAGTGATTAACTGAAGTACCTATACTTCTATTGTTTTAAACCTGTATGTTTTATTTCATAAGAGTATATATGTATCTTGACATTTATTTTTTAATCTCCTAGCAGATTTCTAAAGTGAAAAATTCTTACAGCTTTACATCAGCAGATTTAATTAAAATGAATGAAAGATGCCAAGAGTCTTTGAGAGAAATCTATCACATGACTTACATGTAAGAGCACTTGAAATTTTTGAATACTGAATTAAACTCGTTTAATTTGAGGTACTATAAGTTTCATTAATTGACTTTTTGTCTGGTTGTGGAAAATTGTAGTTACAAATGTTAGCAAGGAAAGACCATTTTCTGGAAAACCATTTAAAACTTTAAAGTCTGTCACTGTGATTGGGATCACTGAGCCTCACAGAACATTCAGGGCAAATCTTAATTACAAAACCAAACGAAACAAACACATTATACTGTGTTATAGAAAAAGTTTGATACACAACCAAATTTCTCCATTTCAGCAGTACTTCATTCATTCTTTTCATAAAGTTTTAAGAAATGTCATAATGACATGAGCTTGAAATACCTGTAGTACCACTGATACTTTTGTAGTATATATTCCACCATGATGTAGAACTTGGCACATCTGGGCTTATCTTGGGCCTAGATAAGTTTCATTAGGTTTATTCTTTTTTTTTAGTATGTAAGCCCTCAAATTCTCATGCCTTAGTACTTACATAACAATATCACAATAATGCCAGTCTTTTGCTGTTCATGAAACGGTAGCAATGTGTCTAGAAATAAGAACTAGGACATTGGTAAGCTGAGATGATAAAGATAAATGTTGGGCTTTCAAAACAATTTCAGAGCATAGACCAAAAAGATTATAAGATATAGTAAGCTGGGGAACATATTTCTCCACATAAGGGAAAAACTTTTATATTATGTCACAATATGATAACTGCCACATAAAAGCTTAAATAATTATGTTAGAATATGTGTGTGTGTGTGTGTGTGTGTGTGTGTGTGTGTGTGTGTGAGAGAGAGAGAGAGAGAGGAGAGAGGAAGAGAGAGAATGGGTGAGAGAAAATACATAATAGCTTTTGTGTTGAATTTAACATTGCAAAAACAAAATTATTAGCAGATGGGATCTGTTGAAGTATAGTGAGGGCTTGCTTTGACCTATATAAAATATTTCTATTAATAAAAATTTATTTTATTAATATTTAATAAAAGGAGTTATTTTAAAAACTTGGTGTTAACACACTAGAAGATGGATTCTTTGCTACTAAGTAACTGTGACCTTGAGTATAAGCTTCAATTTCCTCATCTCTAAAATGAGGCAATAGAACAATAGACTTTACCTGTAGTGTACAACTCAAATGTGAATGTTATTTTACCTCAGACAATGAATTTAATATTGTTTTACAATTGCATTGTATGTGTCTCTGTAAAAGGCACTACTTGTCTTACCAAACATGTACTTTCAGGATAGTGTGCAAACTGCTTAGTGAGATTTATGAACATATTCATTGCTTACATAAACTGTCTGACACTGTGTCAATGCTGGATATGCTACTGTCATTTGCTCATGCCTGCACTCTTTCTGACTATGGTAAGTTACTTTCTTTGGGATAAATACGTTGCGTACTGAAATTTGTATTCCGTTCAAGCAATTTTATGTAACAATTATGAATGGTTTACATTTTTTCTTTTTACCTGAAATACAATGTCTTGCTTATGGTCCTAGACTAAGACTCAAAATACAGAAAGTGAAATTATCCTTAAATTTTCTTTTAAAAGTCAGAAAATTATTTACTGAGAAATTGAGAAATCACAAAGAAAAAAAAACAGCAAGAAACTTTAAAGTTTCCCCAAATAAGAAAGACTGTATGATGAGAAAAGGTATTTTACAAAGATTTTTTTCATTTTTGATATTTCTGTATTTCTTATGGAAATGTTAAATTTTTCAATTGGTATTATATAGGCCAAAACTTTTCAATCTTTTATGTCTCTTTTGGGGTTAAAACCTTACATTAGAGATCAGCTATTTTAATAGTAGTTTTCTTAACTATTAAGATATTTGATGTTGCTCCATTTTGAGAGGGACCATTCTAAAACTCAGAACTTATAAATAGTGAATTTTTGATGTTAAGAATGATTTAAAAATAGTAAAAAAAATTTCTAATCAGCCTCACTTTTATAATGAATACTTTCAAGTTTATCCATGTGTTTCATCTAGAAGCATGTAGCATTTTAATTTTTACTTGTCCTCCCACCCTCTTCACCTCAGAAATTATCTATACAGACCTGATCATTGTTTCTTGATATAAATTAACAAATCTTTTGTGTCTGTTTTCTCTACCCTCTGAGATTTCTTTTTACACAAAATTTCTATAACTTTGGACATAAAATTGTTTTTATTTGGTTTTACTCTATTTTTAGACCTCATTCAGAAAGCTAAGTATATCAAATTTGAAGTAATGCTTAAGACAAGGATTAAGTAAACGTGCAATTTTAGAGTACTTGTAAATTAATTATTTTAAAAGTGTTATCAATGGCTGATTGATTCATTTTAATTTATGCAAATCTGAAAAAGTTATGAACTCTTTTGGAGCCCAGCACAATGACACAGAGCTAAGTCTTAGATTTTTCTGGAAATGAATAAAAGTTGTGATGTGATTAGACTATGTCAATTATAATTTAGAAGGATTGGAGATAAAATGATACCTTAATGATATTGTTCCAAATTGACCCAGGTAAAATCACTGAAGTATAAACAGTATGTACATACCACAAAATCTTTAAGTATAAATATATTAATCTTTCAAAAACATTTTTCTCTTTAGTTCGGCCAGAGTTTACTGATACTTTAGCAATCAAACATGGATGGCACCCCATACTTGAAAAAATATCTGTGGAAAAACCTGTTGCCAACAATACCTATATTACAGAAGGGAGTAATTTTTTTATCATAACTGGACCAAATATGAGTGGGAAATCCACATATTTGAAACAGATTGCTCTTTGTCAGATTATGGCCCAGATTGGTAAGTTGTGGATTTACTTTATAATTACCAATTCTGCTCCCTATTTAAAACATTTTGTGCCCACTGTTTTATTTTTATTTTTTTAACATCTTTATTGGAGTATAATTGCTTTACAATGTTTTGTTAGTTTCTGCTGTATAAAAAGTGAATCAGCTGTTTGCTTACATATATCTCCATATCCACTCCCTCTTGCATCTCCCTTGCACCCTCCCTATCCACCCTTCTGGGTGGTCACAAAGCACCAAACTGATCTTTCTGTGCTATGCAGCTGCTTCCCACTAGCTATCTGTTTTACATTTGTTAGTGTGTATATGTCAGTGCTACTCTCTCACTTTGTCCCAGCTTACCCTTCCTCCTCCCCGTGTCCTCAAGTCCATTCTCTACGTCTGCACCTTTATTCCTGTCCTGCCCCTTGGTTCATCAGAACCATTTTTTTTTTTTTTTAGATTCCATATATATGTGTTAGCATACAGTATTTGTTTTTCTCTTTCTGAATTACTTCACTCTGCATGACAGACTCTAGGTTCATCCACCTCACTACAAATAACTCAATTTTGTTTCTTTTTATGGCTCAATAATATTCCATTGTATATATGTGTCACATCTTCTTTATCCACTCATCTGTGAATGGACACTTAGGTTGCTTCCATGTCCTGGCTATTGTAAATAGTGCTGCAATGAACATTGTGGTACATGACTCTTTTTGAATTATGGTTTTCTCAGCGTATGTGCCCAGTAGTGGGATTGCTGGGTCATTTGGTAGTTCTATTTGTAGTTTTTTAAGGAACCTCCATAATGTTCTCCATAGTGGTTGTATCAATTTACATTCCCACCAACAATGCAAAAGAGTTCCCTTTTCTCCACACCCTCTCCAGCATTTAGTGTTTGTAGATTTTTTGATGATGGCCATTCTGACTCGGTGAGGTGATACCTCATTGTAGTTTTGATTTGCATTTCTCTAATGATTAGTGGTGTTGAGCATCCTTTCATGTGTTTGTTGGCAATCTGTATATCTTCTTTGGAGAAATGTCTATTTAGGTCTTCTGCCCATTTTCGATTGGGTTGTTTGTTTTTTTGATATTGAGCTGCATGAGTTCCTTGTATATTCTGGAGGTTAATCCTTTGTCAGTTGCTTTGTTTGCAAATATTTTATTTGATCCATTTGAAGTTTATTTTTGTGTATGGTGTTAGGGAGTATTCTAATTTCATTCTTTTACATGTAGCTGTCCAGTTTTCCCAGGTCCACTTATTGAAGAGGCTGTCTTTTCTACATTGTATATTCTTGCCTCCTTTGTCAAAGATAAGGTGACTATATGTGCGTGGGTTTATCTCTGGGCTTTCTGTCCTGTTCCATTGATCTATATTTCTGTTTTTGTGCCAGTACCATACCGTCTTGATTACTATAGCTTTGTAGTATGTCTGAAGTCAGGGAGCCTGATTCCTCCAGTTCCATTTTTCTTTCTCAAGATTGCTTTGGCTATTTGAGGTCTTTTGTGTTTCCATACAAATTGTCAAATTTTTTCTAGTTCTGTGAAAAATGCCACTGGTAATTTGATGGGGATTACTTTGAATCTGTAGCTGCTTTGGGTAATATAGTCACTTTCACAATATTGATTCTTCCAATCCAAGAACATGGTATATATTTCCATCTGTTTGTATCATCTTTGATTTCTTTCATCAGTGTCTTGTAGTTTTCTGCATGCAGGTCTTTTGCCTCCTTAGGTATGTTTATTCCTAGGTATTTTATGTTTTTGTTGTTATGGTAAATGGGAGTGTTTCCTTAATTTCTCATTCTGTTTTTTTGTTGTTAGTGTATAGGAATGCAAGAGATTTCTGTGCATTAATTTTATATCCTGCTACTTTACCAAATTCATTGATTAGCTCTAGTAGTTTCCTGGTGGCATCTTTAGGATTTTCTATGTATAGTATCATGTCACCTGTAAACAGTGACAGTTTTACTTCTTCTTATCCTACTTGGATTCATTTCATTTTGTTGTTTTCTCTGACAGCAGTGGCTAAAACCTCCAAAAGTATGTTGAGTAATAGTGGTGAGAGTGGGCAACCTTGTCTTGTTCCTGATCTTAGAGGAAATGCTTTCAGTTTTTCACCATTGAGAATGATGTTGGCTGTAGGTTTGTCATATATGGCTTTTATCATGTTGAGGTAGGTTCCCTCTATGCCCACTTTCTGGAGAGTTTTTATCGTAAATGGGTGCTGAGTGTTGTCAAAAGCTTTTCCTGCATCTATTGAGATTATCATATGGTTTTTAATACTTCAGTTTCTTAATATGGTATATCACATTGATTGATTTGCATATATTGAATATATATTGCATATATCCCTTGAATTCCAGGGATAAACCCCACTTGATCATGGTGTATGATCCTTTTAATGTGCTGTTGGATTCTGTTTGCTAGCATTTTGTTGAGGATTTTTGCATCTATATTCCTCAGTGATATTGGCCTGTAGTTTTCTCTCTTTGTGACATCTTTTTCTGGTTTTGGTATCAGGGTGATGGTGGCCTCGTAGAATGAGTTAGGGAGTGTTCCTCCCTCTGCTATATTTTGGAAGAGTTTGAGAGGGATACGTGTTAGCTCTTCTCTAAATGTTTGATAGAATTTGCCTGTGAAGCCATCTGGTCCTGGACTTTTGTTTGTTGGAAGATTTTTAATCACAATTTCAATTTCAGTGCTTGTGATTGGCTTGTTCATGTTTTCTATTTCTTCCTGGTTCAGTCTTGAAAGTTTGTGCATTTCTAAGAATTTGTCCATTTCTTCCAGGTTGTCCCATTTATTGACATATAGCTGCTTGTAGTAGTCTCTCATGATCCTTTGTATTTCTGCAGTTTCAGTTGTTACTTCTCCTTTTTCATTTCTAATTCTGTTGATTTGAGTCTTCTCCCTTTGTTTCCTGATGAGTCTGGCTAATGGTTTATCAATTTTGTGTATCTTCTCCCAGAACCGGCTTTTATTTTTATTGGTCTTTGCTGTTGTTTCCTTCATTTCTTTTTCGTTTATTTCTGATCTGATCTTTATGATTTCTTTCCTTCTGCTAACTTTGGGGTTTTTTTGTTCTTCTTTCTCTAATTGCTTTAGGTGTAAGGTTAGGTTGTTTATTTGAGATTTTTCTTGTTTCTTGAGGTAGGATTGTATTGCTATAAAGTTTCCTCTTAGAACTGCTTTTGCTGCATCCCATAGGTTTTGGGTCGTCATGTTTTCATTGTCATTTGTTTCTAGATATTTTTTGATTTCTTCTTTGATTTCTTCAGTGATCTCTTGGTTGTTTAGTAGCGTATTGCTTAGCCTCCACGTGTTTTGTTTTTTTTTTTATTTTTTTTCCCTGTAATTGATATCTAGTCTCATAGCGTTGTGATTGGGAAAGATACTTGATATGATTTCAATTTTCTTAAATATACCAAGGCTTGATTTGTGACCCAAGATATGGTCTTTCCTGGAGAATGTTCCATGAGCACTTGAGAAGAAAGTGTATTCTGTGGTTTTTGGATGGAATGTCCTATAAATATCAGTTAGGTCCATCTTGTTTAATGTGTCATTTAAAACTTTTGTTTCCTTATTTATTTTCTGTTTGGATGATCTGTCCATTGGTGAAAGTGGGGTGTTAAAGTCACCAACTATTATTGTGTTACTCTTGATTTCCCTGTTTAAGGCTGTTAGCATTTGCCTTATGTATTGAGGTGCTCCTATGTTGGGTGGGTAAATATTTACAGTTGTTATATCTCATTCTTGGATTGATCCTTTGGTCATTATGTAGTGTCCTTTGTCTCTTACAATAGTCTTTATTTTAAAGTCTATTTTTCTGATATGAGAATTGCTACTCCAGCTTTCTTTTGTTTTCCATTTGCATGGAATATCTTTTTCCCATCCCCTCATTTTCAGTCTGTATGTGTCCCTAGATCTGAAGTGGGTCTCTTGTAGAGAGCGTATGTACAGGTCTTGTTTTTGTACCCATTAAGCCAATCTGTATCTTTTGGTTGGAGCACTTAACCCAATTATCGATATGTATGATCCTATTACCATTTTCTTAATTGTTTTGGCTTTGTTTTTGTAGGTCTTTTCCTTCTCTTGTGTTTCCTGCCAAGAGAAGTTCCTTTAGCATTTGTTGTAAAGCTGGTTTGGTGGTGCTGAATTCTCTTATCTTTTGCTATCTATAAAGGTGTTTTTTTTAAAGATTATTTTAAAAATTTATTTGTTTTTGGCTGTGTTGGATCTTCATTGCTGTGCACAGGGGTTTCTCTATTTATGGCGAGCAGGGGCTACTCTTCATTGTGGTGCACGGCTTGTCATTGTGGTGGCTTCTATTGTTGTGAGCACGGGCTCTAGGTGTGTGGGCTTCAGTAGTTGTGGCACATGGGTTCAGTAGTTGTGGCTTATGGGCTCTAAAGCGCAGGCTCAGTAGTTGTGGCGCACTGGCTTAGTTGCTGCACAACATGTGGATCTTCCCAGACCAGGGCTCAAACCCATGTCCCCTGCCTTGGCAGGTGGATTCTTAACCACTGCACTACCAGGGAAATCCCTTGTCTGTAAAGGTTTTAATTTCTCCATCGAATCTGAATGAGATCCTTGCTGGGTAGAGAAATCTTGGTTGTAGGTTTTTCCCTTTCATCACTTTAAATTCGTCCTGCCACTCCCTTCTGGCTTGCAGAGTTTCTTCTGAAAGATCAGCTGTTAACCTGATGGGGAATCCCTTGTATATTATTTGTTGCTTTTCCCTTGCTGCTTTTAATATTTTTTCTCTGTATTTAATTTTTGGTAGTTTGATTAATATTTGTCTTGGTGTGTTTCTCTTTGGGTTTATCCTGTATGGGACTCTCTGCACTTCCTGGACTTGATTGACTATTTCCTTTACCATGTTATCGAAATTTTCGACTATAATCTCTTCAGACATTTTCTCAGACCCTTTCTTTTTGTCTTCTTCTGGGACCCCTGTAATTCGAATGTTCCCATGTTTAATGTTGTCCCAGAGGCCTCTGAGCCTGTCCTGAATTCTTCTCATTCTTTTTCTTTATTCTGCTCCCTGGCAATTATTTCCACCATTTTATCTTCTAGCTCACTTATCTGTACTTCTGCCTCAGTTATTCTGCTATTGATTCCTTCTAGAGTATTTTTAATTTCAATTATTGTGTTGTTCATCACTGCTTGTTTGCTCTTTAGTTCTTCTAGATCCTTTTTAAATGTTCTTGTATTTTCTCCATTCTGTTTCCAAGAGTTTGGATCATCTTTACTATCATTACTCTGAATTCTTTTTCAGGTAGTTTGCGTATTTCGTCTTCATTTGTTTGGTCTTAATGGTTTTTACTTTGCTCCTTCGTCTGTAACATACTTTTTTGTCATTTCATTTTCTATTTTTTTGGTGGGTTGTGCTGCATTCCTGTCTTACTGGTTTTTTGGCCTGAGGCATCCAGCACCAGAGTTTTCAGGCAGTTGGATAGAGCTGGGTCTTGGTGCTGATATGAGGACCTCCAGGAGGCCTCACTCCAATTGATATTCCCTGGGGTCTGAGGTTCTCTGTTAGTCCAGTGATTTGGATTTGGAGCTCCCACCACAGGAGCTCAGGCCTGACCTCCAGCCTGGGAACCAAGATTCCGCAAGCTGCATGGCGTGGAAAAAAAAGAAAGAAAAGAAAGGAGCAGTACAATATCAAAGAATAATAAACAAAATAAAGTTAGAAAGATAAAAAATATATTAGGAAAAATAAAAATATAATTGAAACAACTGCAACAAGGTAAAATAAAACCACAACAGAAAAAAAAAAAAAAAAAGGAGGGCCTCCGGGGGGAACAGGCCAAAAGGAGAGAACAATAACAAAGTATAAAGAATAAAAGAAAATTAGAAAAATAAAATATTTATTAGGAAAAATAAAAATATAAATGAATGAACAACAATGAATCAACAAGGTAAAACAGAACCCGAATCTAAAAGAGGGGGAAAAAAAGTCTTGGCTTTGGGGGTGGAGTTGAGGGGGGGGAACTTAACAAGGGGTGGGGTTTAGGGCAGGGCAGCACCTAGGCGGGTGGGGGGGTGACGTTTGAGTATGGGGCGGTAACTAGGCTGAGGACCCATGCAGCCAGAAAAGGCCTTGGTGGTGGGGCCTAGGTAGGGTGACATTCAGATGTGGGGTGGAGCCTCTACTTAGGACCTGTGCTGAAGGGGAGAGGCAGCATGTGGAAAGGAGGGCCTCTGGAGTGTGGGGTTTTGGAGTTTGGAGATAAGGCCCTGAGGGAGGGTATGTGGGTGGGGTTTAGGCCCAGCGCATTGGAGGGTGTCTCCAAGTGTAGAGGTAGGGCCCTGGATGGGGGTGTAGGGGCAGGGCTTGGGCTCTGCACGTCAGGAGGGAGCCTCCGAAGGCAGAGGATTAGTCCTGGGAACCCAGCAGGCTCCCCAGTGCCTAAGTGGACAGGGAATTCCCAGCACTGGCTGTGTTCCCTTCCTCCTCTGCATGCCCCACCCCACCGTGTCTTCCAGTGTCTCCTCCAGGGTCTCCCCCGTCCCTACTGGACCCCTAACCGTGGGTGGGTCCCACTGGGTGTAGGAATACCTATCCTCCCCCAGCCACCCTTCAGGGGTGCCAGTCTCGGAGGTCCGGCCTTTACTTTTGCTTTCCTCCCTCCCTCCCACTCCCTCAGGATCCGCCAGGCTGGAGGGGCCCTTGGTGGACAGAGGATCAGGCCTTGGATCTCAGCAGGGTCCTGGGGGCCCAAGTGGGCAGGGGAAACCTGGCCACACTCCCTTTTGATTCTCTGCCCTCCCAATGGTTCCCCAATTTCCCCCTTCGGGTGTGGGATCCCTTCCCCTCCCCCAGCTGCCCCTCAGGATCACCAGTCCCATCCCACCTCCACTTCTCCTTCCGCTTCACTCCCCACATGCCCCACGTCCTACCCGGTCGCTGGGGGTTCCTCCCATCCCCTTAGGTGTCCGTGGCCCTCCAGTGGTGCCTGGTAGGTGCCCTAGTTGTGCAGAGACACGAATTCTACATCCTCCTAGTTCACCATCTTGACTCCGCCTGTGTCCAGTATTTTAGATCTAGGTGCGTAATTAACCCAAGAACAGTTTGGAGTAGATTTTCTTACCTAAAAGTATAATAGTGTCTAATATATATACATACCATAAGTTTTACTATTTGGTATTTATTAAGCTCCATCCAGTTTGGATTACATTGTACTGAAAATTTTGTGGGATATAACAAAAGTAGAAATAACCTTACAATAGCTATTAGTGTTGCATCAACTACTGCTAAACTGAATCATATAATTATCTGAGATTCAAAAAGTTCGTTGGGAGGAAAAGTGAAATAAGTAGGATAAACTGCTGCTTCTAATAACCCATGTAAGATTTTCCCCAAATTATAACATTGGGCACAGAAACATTTCCCTTACTTAATTTAAGGGGTACCAATAACTTGGCTACAGCAACTGATATATTACACACATGTGTGTATACACACACATGTAAATGGCTATCACTGGCCCAACATTGTTACATATTTCTTGTCATAGAGGCATACTCACTGCTTATCTCTGAAAACTGGGTTCCTTGAGGACTATATGAATCAGAGATGAGATGATTGGTCCTAATGCAGTGGTTCTCAAGCAGGGATGATTTTGGTTCCCCTCATCCCCTGGAATTTGGCAATGTCTGGAGACATTTTTAATTGTAACAACTGAGGGGAGTATAAAATCCAGAGATGCTGCTAAATATCCTGCAATGCACAGAACAGCCACCTTCTCCATTTCACCCACCCCACCCCAGTCCACACACATACACAAGAAAGATTTATCCAGCCCAAGATGTGGTTGAAAAACCTTGGTCTAGTGTAATGGATTGTAAGAGAAATACAGCAATAGCAATATTGATCATACAGTACAAATTTACCCTTACTACCAGGAAAGAAAATTAGAGATGAACGAATGAATGAATAAACAGTAAATATTTTATTGAGTTTATAGTTTAAAAGGCCATCTTAGATAACTTCCCTCCCCTTATAAGAATACTGATTCATACGTTACATGATAATCTTACTTCTGTTTGAATTGTTATAAGGAGTTCTGTCCTTTAAAAAAACAGGCTATCTAATTGTTGGATAGCTGTAATTGTTAGAACATTCATTATACTGATTTGAAATTTAACTTCCTATAACTTCTACTCACTAGTCCTAATTGTTATCATCTATGCATTTCAGAATCATCTAGTATCTCCTGAGAATAGCCTCTCAAATATTTGAAGAAAATTACTATTACTCTACTTCTCTTGTCACTGTCCATCTTCAGCCTCTGAAATACCTAAAAGTATATATATGATCTGATCATAAAGGAAACAGTAGGACTTGAAAGGCACCAAAGTTAAGAATACAGGCTTTGGAGCTAGACCTAGCTTGTCTAGTTACTGGCTGTATGATCTTAGGCAAATTATTTAACCTCCTTAGTTTTTCTATCTGTAAATAAAAATTATAATAGTACCTATGTCTAAGAAGTGTTGTAAAGATTAAGCAAGATAATATATATAAAATCCTGTGGACTTAAGGGAAGGGTATGAGAAAGAAAGAGACTTTCCAGATAGAGGTAAGAGAATGTTCCAAAGCACAGAAGCAAAAAACAGTATGATGTTCCCAAGGAACCACAAGGAATCCAGAGGCTTAGTGGTTCTTTTGCTTTGTAGAACAAAGAGTGGCTGTGAGAAGTGGCAGGCTTAAAGCTGGAGAGATGGGCAGGAGTCAGATTGTGAAGGGCCTTAGATACTTAATGGAAGAGATAGAACTTTATCCAGAAATCTGTAGGGAGCTATTGAAATTTAAGTAGGAGAATGGCACAATTGGACTTGAGTTTTAGATAGCTCACTCTGGTTAATGTACGGTTAGAGGAGAGCCAGATTAGAAGCAAAATAGCAGCCAGTAGGTTTCTTTGATATAATGATAAGTTGAGAGCCTTTTAGGTGGAGATAACAGAGAAGCGAAAATATTAACATATACCATATACGCGATATTCTATACTTGATATTTTCACATTTATTTTCACATTTAATCCTTTTGGCAATCCTATGAGAAAGTTGTATTTAAGATAGCTGCTTTCTGAGGTGCGATAATTATAATTGCCACTATTATTATTATTACTTTTATTTTTATTAGTATTATCCTGACTTTTGCTTTCTCTTCCTGCTAGTCCTTATTATTCAGAGATAGATCCTATTCTTCACCTTTGCCTTTCTTTTATTTTATTTTGTTTGTTTTTTGTTTTTTTGCGGTACGCGGGCCTCTCACTGTTGTGGCCTCTTCCGTTGCGGAGCACAGGCTCCGGACGCGCAGGCTCAGCAGCCATGGCTCACGGGCCCAGCCTTTCTGCGGCATGTTGGATCTTCCCAGACCGGGGCACGAACCCATGTCCCCTGCATCAGCAGGCTGACTCTCAACCACTGTGCCACCAGTGAAGCCCTGCCTTTGTTTTAAATCCTGTACTAATCTGGCTTTGTTTGTTCGCCCCCATTATTTCACCATTTTGTCTGTACAGAGTTCTGTATACTTGATACTTTTCCCATTCAACTATTTGTATATTTTTATCTTCCTGTGGTTTTAGAATGCCTTTTATATCCCACTTTGTAGAGAGGTATATTAATCAGATTGATTTGTTTTCAAAAGATGAGTATTTTAGATTAGTTAGCCTGATAATTTCTCAGACAGAAACAGTCTTGTGGATGAAAATTTACCTTATTAAAAAAAGGACATATTTAAAGTGATGAAGGAGAAAAACCTACAACCAAGATCTGATTCAGCAAGGATCTGATTCAGATTTGAAGGAGAAATTAAAACCTTTACAGACAAGCAAAAGCTGAGACAGTTCACCCCACCAAACCAGATTTACAACAACTGCTAAAGGATCTTCTCTAGTCAAGAAACACAAGAGAAGGAAAAGACCTACAATAACAAACCCAAAACAATTAAGAAAATGGGAATAGGAACATACATATCGATAATTACCTTAAATGTAAATGGTCTAAATGCTCCCACCAAAAGACACAGATTGGCTGAATGGATACAAAAACAAGACCCATATATATGCTGTATATAAGAGACCCACTTCAGACCTAGAGACACATACAAACTGAAAGTGAGGGGATGGAAAAAGATATTCCATGCAAATGGAAACCAAAAGAAAGCTGGAGTAGCAATTCTCGTATCAGACAAAATAGACTGTAAAATAAAGACTATTAGAAGAGACAAAGAAGGACACTACATAATGATCAAGGGATCAATCCAAGAAGAAGATATAACAATGGTAAATATTTATGCACCCAACATAGGAGCACCTCAAAACGTAAGGCAAATACTAACAGCCATAAAAGGGGAAATTGACAGTAAAACGTTCATAGTAGGGGACTTTAACACCCCACTTTCACCAATGGACAGATCATCCAAACAGAAAATAAATAAGGAAAAAAAGCTTTAAATGACACATTAAACAAGATGGACTTAATTGATATTTATAGGACATTCCATCCAAAAACAACAGAATACACATTTTTCTCAAGTGCTCATGGAACATTCTCCAGGATAGAGCATATCTTGGGTCACAAATCAAGCCATGGGAAATTTAAGAAAATTGAAATTTTATCAAGTATCTTTTCCGACCACAATGCTATGAGACTAGATATCAATTACAGTACAAGATATGTAAAAAATACAAACACATGGAGGCTAAACAATACACTACTTAATAACGAAGTGATAACTGAAGAAATCAAAGAGGAAATCAAAAAATACCTAGAAACAAATGACAATGAAAACGCGATGACCCAAAACCTAGGGGATGAAGCAAAAGCAGTTCTAAGAGGGAAATTTACAGCAATACAATCCTACCTTAAGAAACAAGAAACATCTCAAATAAACAACCTACCCTTACACCTAAACGAATTAGAGAAAGAAGAACAAGAAAACCCCACAGTTAGCAGAAGGAAAGAAATAAAGATCAGATGAGAAATAAATGAAAAAGAAATGAAGGGAACGATAGCAAAGATCAGTAAAACTAAAAGCTTGTTCTTTGAGAAGATAAACATAATTGGTAAACCATTAGCCAGACTCATCAAGAAAAAAAGGGAGAAAACTCAAATCAATAGAATTAGAAATGAAAAAGGAGAAGTAATAACTGACACTGCAGAAATACAAAAGACGATGAGAGATTATTACAAGCAACTCTATGCCAATAAAATGGACAACCTGGGAGAAATGGACAAATTCTTAGAAATGGACAACCTGCCAAGACTGAATTAGGAAGAAATAGAAAATATGAACAGACCAATCACAAGCACTGAAATTGAAACTGTGATTAAAAATCTTCCAACAAACAAAAGTCCAGGACCAGATGGCTTCACAGGCGAATTCTGTCAAACATTTAGAGAAGAGTTAACACCTATCCTTCTCAAACTCTTCCAAAATATAGCAGAGGGAGGAACACTCCCAAACTCATTCTACGAGGCCACCATCACCCTGATACCAAAACCAGACAAGGATGTCATAAAGAAAGAAAACTACAGACCAATATCACTGAGGAACATAGATGCAAAAATCCTCAACAAAATGCCAGCAAACAGAATCCAACAGCACATTAAAAGGATCATACACCATGATCAAGTGGGGTTTACCCCAGGAATGTAAGGATTCTTCAATATATGCAAATCAATCAATGTGATACACCATATTAACAAATTGAAGGAGAAAGACCATATGATCATCTCAGTAGATGCAGAGAAAGCTTTTGACAAAATTCAACACCCATTTATGATAAAAACCTTGTAGAAAGTAGGTATAGAGGGAACTTTCCTCAACATAATAAAGGCCATATATAACAAACCCACAGGCAACATCGTACTCAATGGTGAAAAACTGAAAGCATTTCCACTAAGATCAGGAACAAGACAAGGTTGCCCACTCTCACCACTCTTATTCAACATAGTTTTGGAAGTTTTAGCCACAGCAATCAGAGAAGAAAAGGAAATAAAAAGGAATCCAAATCGTGAAAGAAGAAGTATAGCTGTCACTGTTTGCAGATGACATGATACTATACATAGAGAATCCTAAAGATGCTACCAGAAAACTACTAGAGCTAATCAATGAATTTGGTAAAGTAGCAGGATATAAAATTAATGCACAGAAATCTTTGGCATTCCTATACACTAATGATGAAAAATCTGAAAGTGAAATCAAGAAAACACTCCCATTTACCATTGCAGCAAAAAGAATAAAATATCTAGGAATAAACCTACCTAAGGAGACAAAAGACCTGTATGCAGAAAATTATAAGACACTGATGAAAGAAATTAAAGATGATACAAATAGATGGAGAGATATACCATGTTCTTGGATTGGAAGAATCAATATTGTGAAAATGACTCTACTACCCAAAGCAATCTATGGATTCAGTGCAATCCCTATCAAACTACCAATGGCAATTTTCACAGAACTAGAACAAAAAATTTCAGAATTTATATGGAAACACAAAAGACCCCGAATAGCCAAGTTAATCTTGAGAACGAAAAACGGAGCTGGAGGAATCAGGCTCCCTGACTTCAGCCTATACTACAAAGCTACAGTAATCAAGACAGTATGGTACTGGCATAAAAACAGAAATATAGATCAATGGAACAGGATAGAAAGCCCAGAGATAAACCCATGCACATATGGTCACCTTATCTTTTCTAAAGGAGGCAGGAATGTACAGTGGAGAAAGGACAGCCTCTTCAATAAGTGGTGCTGGGAAAACTGGACAGCTACATGTAAAAGTATGAGTTTAGAACACTCCCTAACACCATACACAAAAATAAGCTCAAAATGGATTAAAGACCTAAATGTAAGGCCAGAAACTATCAAACTCTTAGAGGAAAACATAGGCAGAGCACTCTATGACAAAAATCACAGCAAAATCCTTTTAGACCCACCTCCTAGAGAAATGGAAATAAAAATAAAAATAAACAAATGGGACCTAATGAAACTTCAAAGCTTTTGCACAGCAAAGGAAACCAAAAGACCAAAAGACAACCCTGAGAATTGGAGAAAATATTTGCAAATGAAGCAACTGGCAAAGGATTAATCTCCAAAATTTACAAGCAGCTCATGCAGCTCAATAACAAAAAAACAAACAACCCAATCCAAAAATGGGCAGAAGACCTAAATAGACATTTCTCCAAAGAAGATATAAAGTGCCCACAAACACATGAAAGAATGCTCAACATCATTAATCATTAGAGAAATGCAAATCAAAACTACCATGAGATATCATCTCACACCGGTCAGAATGTCCATCATCAAAAAATCTAGAAACAATAAATGCTGGAGAGGGTGTGGAGAAAAGGGAACACTCTTGCACTGCTGATGGGAATGTGGGTTGATACAGCTACTATGGAGAACAGTATGGAGGTTCCTTAAAAAACTACAAATAGAACTACCATATGACCCAGCAATCCCACTACTGGGCATATACCCTGAGAAAACCATAATTCAAAAATAGTCATGCAGCTCTATTTACAATAACCAGGAGATGGAAACAACCTAAGTGTTCATCATCGGATGAATGGATAAAGAAGATGTGGCACATATATACAATGGAATATTACTCAGCCATAAAAAGAAACAAAATTGAGGCTTCTCTGGTGGTGCAGTGGTTGAGAGTCCACCTGCTAATGTAGGGGGCGCGGGTTCGTGCCCCGGTCCGGGAAGATCCCACATACCGCGGAGCGGCTGGGCCTGTGAGCCATGGCTGCTGAGCCTGCGCATCCGGAGCCTGTGCTCGGCAACGGGAGAGCCCACAACAGTGAGAGCCCGTGTACCACAAAAAAATAAAAAACAAAAAAATAACGAAATTGAGTTATTTGTAGTGAGGTGGATGGACCTAGAGTCTGTCATACAGAGTGAAGTAAATCAGAAAGAGAAAGACAAATACCGTATGCTAACACATATATATGGAATCTAAGGGAAAAAAATGTCATGAAGAACCTAGGGGTAAGACAGGAATAAAGACACAGACCTACTAGAGAATGGACTTGAGGATATGTGGAGGGGAAAGGGTAAGCTGTGACAAAGTGAGAGAGTGTCATGGACATATATACACTACCAAACATAAAATAGATAGCTAGTGGAAGCAGACACATAGCACAGGGAGATCAGCTCGGTGCTTTGTGACCACCTAGAGGGGTGGGATAGGGAGGGTGGGAGGGAGGGAGACGCAAGAGGGAAGAGATATGGGAACATATGTATATGTATAACTGATTCACTTTGGTATAAAGCAGAAACTCACACACCATTGTAAAGCAATTATACTCCAATAATAATGTAAAAAATAAATAAGAAATAAAGATCAGCTGTTAACCTTAAAAAACAAAATTAAGTGTTTTGCATTCATTCTAATTATGGGTATTTCTGTACTCTTCTAATAACAGATATTTCCTAATATATCTTTCTATAATGATTTTATCAACTTGAGCTTCGTAACCATTTCCTTCAGATTTACATATTTTGAGTATTCTTTATCATCTAAATATATAAAATTTTTGTCATGTTTATAACTTTCCTAATATACTTGAATATATATTATCTATTTTCAACTTCCAAATAACTGTACAATAGGTAGGATAAGTATTTCCATTTTTTATGTGAGGAAGATGAAGCTGGGAGAATTAAGTGCTGTCCAAGGTTGTACAGCAAATGACGGGGCTGGGGCCACATCTTCTAGTTCCATACCCAGTGATCTTTCCACCACATTAATTCTTAGACAGGCTAGTAAATAATCTGAGTTGGTGGAAAGTGCAAAATGTTAGTAGTACTTATGTTTTATAAAAGCATCTCAGTTTACTTTGACCTTATATTTTATAGGATCATATGTTCCAGCAGAATATGCTTCCTTTAGAATTGCTGAACAGATTTTTACAAGAATAAGTACTGATGATGATATTGAAACAAATTCATCAACATTTATGAAGGAAATGAAAGAGGTACCCAAGCTCAACTTTTCTTCTGTTAAAAGCATATTGAATTCTCCTATTAATGGTCAGTTATAACATAAGAAAGTATTCTTATACTAAAGCATGCAGATGTGTTTATACTCCTCTACAAGAGCCAGAGGGCAGTCAAAGACAGCTTCCTAATTTCTGTCTTATGTGGAAATGGAAGCAAATGTTTTAATGAAAAATACAGCTTTAAAGAAAAAGCTAGTATTATTGAGTGATAAAAATGCGCATTCATGTTTTTGTGTGAAATATATAAAAGACTTCAGAAAACAATGACCTATTCAGGAACATTTTGCATAATATCTATTGTTCCTGTTAGGCTTGGTTTTAAAATAAAAGATCACTGTGTTAAAAGGCTTTTAAAAATCATCCACTTCTGTGCTCTTGTAGAATTTTCACTTCCTCTAACAAAGTACGTATCATCACCTATTTTTGATCTGAGCAAATGTCAAGTAAGCTTGAAGGGCTAAAGGAATTCAGTACAGCTCTTGGGCTATCTTTAGTAGGTAGGAGTTATTGGATCACTATGCAGATAACTTTTTTTCTTTAGATAGCGGGAGAATAAAGTTATTTGCCCACAGTATATGATATTTATATAATTATTTAGTATGCGTTGACTATATATGGGAGAATATAGCAATATACTAGGTGTTTGAGGTGTATTTTTAAGTGGTCCTAGCTCTCAAGAAGCTTAATTCTATGGAAAGGTAAAATGGCCATGAAGGTTACTATTGTGTCATGTCATACGTCTTTATTGGGCATGGGTTTAAGTTTCTTTAATTGGGAATCAATGGACTTGGATGCTTTTCCCTAAATTTTTCTTTTCATTTTTACTGGCTATAGAGATGGTAAAATAAATTTGAGAGATAGTTCCGCGCATTTTATGACAACAATTGATTAATCATTTGTAGAGAAGAAAATGACCATCTTTGTGCTTTATTTAAACATTTAATTCATTGTTTTATTTCACTGTATCTGAAATATCAATATTTTAGATAATGTTTATTTACCCTGTTGTCTCATACACATATGCATATGACTATTTATGTACACTCCAAAAATGTATTCTGTTAATACATTTATTCTATTGGAATTACTAAGTAATGAGATTTTTAGAAAGAAAAGCAATGCGTTAGTTTCTGCTCAGCAGGATTTCTCTGTAAAAATATATTTCAAATGAACTAATTATGAGACTGTATTTTTCCTCATTTTTTCCTATAATAGTGACAGCTGTTTGGTCACAATGAATAATACTGAAATTATATTTTCAGATAGCATATATTCTACATAATGCTAATGACAAATCACTCATATTAATTGATGAACTTGGCAGAGGTACTAATACAGAAGAAGGTATTGGCATTTGTTACGCTGTTTGTGAATATCTGCTGAGCTTAAAGGTATTCTTCTCTATTTATTTTAAGTACATTAATTTTGAGCCTTTTTTAAAATTTCTTTTATTGAATGAAAAATTTTTAAAATTATACAGTGCCTTACAATTTTCAAAAGTTTCACCCAGATAATTTCATATAATCCCATAATAACCCTTTTTCTTTTTTCCCCTGCCCATATATTGCCTCTCCCTCCTTCCCTCTCCCCACTGGTAGCCACTAGTTTGTTCTCTATATCTGTGAGTCTGTTTCTTTTTGTTTTATTCACTTTGTGTTGTAGTTTTAGATTCTACATATAAGTGATACCATACAGTATTTGTCTTTCTCTGTCTGACTTATTTCACTTAGCATAATGCCCTCCAAGTCCATCCATGTGGCTGCAAATGGCAAAATGTCATTCTTTTTTCAGACATGGAAAACAAACATAAGGTTACCAAGGAAAAGTGGGGAGGGGTAAACTAGGGATTAACAGATACACACTATTGTATACAAAATAGATAAACAACAAGGACCTACTGTAGCACGGGGAACTATATTTAATATCTTGCAATAACCTATAATGGAAAAGAATCTGAAAAATAATATATATATATTCTTTTGCTGTACATCTGAAACATTGTAAATCAACTATACTTCAATTAAAGAATTTTTCATTCTTATTAATGGCTGAGTAGTTTTCCACTGTGTGTGTTTGTGTGATATATATATGTATATATATATACCACATCTTCTTTATCCACATATCTGTTTTTATAAATTTATTTTATTTTATTTATTTTGTTTTTGGCTGCACTGGGTCTTTGTTGCTTCGCGTGGGCTTTTCTCTGCTTGCAGTGAGCGGGGGCTACTCTTGGTTGTGGTGCACGGGCTTCTCATTGCGGTGGCTTCCCTTGTTGGGAGCACGGGCTCTAGGTGTGTGGGCTTCAGTAGTTGTGGCACATATGCTCAGTAGTTGTGGCCCACAGGCTCTAGAGTGCAGGTTCAGTAGTTGTGGTGCACGAGCTTAGTTGCTCCACGGCATGTGGGATCTTCCCGGACCAGGGCTTGAACCCGTGTCTCCTGCATTGGCCGGTGGATTCTTAACCACTGCGCCACCAGGGAAGCCCTCCATATACCTGTTGATGGACACTTAGGTTGCTTCCATACCTTGGCTATTGTAAATAATGTGTTGAGTCCTTTTTTGATGTATCCTTTATAAATTCATTACAATTGGATTTTACAGGCACCTACAAAATGGCTCATTAAACAATTTTAGTTAATAAAAACATACCATAGCATTTATATTTTCTTCATTTCTGACGGAAGCAAGAACAGTTAATATGATAGTCATGATGTACAAAATGAAAGGAGGAAATCAAGAAATAAAAATAATGTCAAAACTAGTCACTTGGCTTTAATTTAATCAAATTAAATAGCAAAACATGAAAACATTTCAATAATTGACTCTATGTGTAATAACATTGACTGTGATGTCACAACATGAAGTAAACTATGTATCTGAAGTCACTTTATGGAAAATCTACTTAGCTGAGATTTCACTTCTTTAAAGGAAATGTTTTTTCATAAATCAACTATGTTAAACAAACTATGATTTTTGCTCTATTATTAAGGTAACTTGTAAAATATCTTTTTTAGATAATCACTCAAAATATATACTGGTATGAAAAACTTAAATAAAAATAATTTTCTATATTTAAAGTACCTTAAAATATCCCTAAGATGAGGTTCTATACCTTAAATGAGCCCACAGTGATTTATTATATATAGAATGAGAAAAATCTTTTTTTCTTTTTTTTATATTTTTCATGTTTTTCTTTTCTTTTTTGAGAAAAATCTTATTTTATACTTAAAGAAGGATATGTGATGAATCAGAACTAATGTTAATAGATAACATTATTCTTTGTAATTCTGAATCTATTTCAGTCGATAAGAATTTCTCGTATAAATAAGATGCATATATTACTTATTGGGATTAAAAGCTAATTAGTAACAGTGTTGCTAAATTTTATATGTCAGCTTGACTGGTCTATGGAGTACCCAGACATGTGGTCAAACATTTTCTGGGTGTATCTGTGAGGGTGTTTCTGAATGAGATTAGAATTTGAATTGGTAGAATGAGTAAAGCAGATTGCCCTTTCTAATGTGGGTGAGCCTTAGCCAGTCACTTTTGAGTAGGGCCCAGTTGAAGGCCTGAATAGAATGAAAAGATTGACCCCTTGGAGTAGGAGGAAACTCCTGCCTGACTACCTTCAGTCTTGAACATCGGTTCTTTCCTGCCTTTAGTCTGGAACTGAAACATCAGCTCTTTCTGGGTCTTGCGCCTGCTAACATTTAGACTAGAACTACACCGTTGACCCTCCTGGTTCTCAGGCCTTTGGACTTGGAGTGGAACTACAGCATTAGCTTTCCTGGGTCTGCAGCTTGATGATTGCAGATTTGGGGACTTGTCAGTCTCCATGATCATGTGAGCCAATTCCTTATAATAAATCTTTCTCTTTCTCTCTACAGACAGACAGAGACACAGACACACACCCACGTACACACACACACAAATATATCCTATTAATTGGTTTCTCTGGAGAACCCTGACTAATACAGATTTAATATCAAGAGTGGTTCTAGGGGAACAGAATTTTAAGGATGAATGTTTTGAGTTAGTTCTGGAGTTTCTAGAATCGATTTTCTAAGCTAATTAGATTTAAAGATACTAATGACTCTATTTCCAGTAGTAAAGAAAGAACTGGTAGTCCATAGTGTGATCTAGCAATAGAAATATGCAAGATATCACCATTGGATATTCTTTTTTAAAAATTTTTTAAATTATTAATTTATTAATTAATTTATTTTTGGCTGCATTGGGTCTTTGTTGCTGCACACAGGCTTTCTCTAGTTGCAGCAAGTGGGGGCTACTCTTCACTGTGGTGTGCAGGCTTCTCATTGTGGTGGCTTCTCTTGTTGCGGAGCACGGGCTTTAAGTGCACGGGCTTCAGTAGTTGTGGCACGCAGGCTCAGTAGTTGTGGCTCACGGGCTCTAGAGCACAGGCTTAGTAGTTGTGGTGCACAGGCTTAGTTGATCCGTGGCATGTGGGATCTTCCTGGACCAGGACTCGAACCCGTGTCGCCTGCATTGCCAGGTGGATTCTTAACCACTGTGCCACCACAAAAGTCCCACCATTGGATATTCTTAATCAACCACTTATAAGAAGCAAGGAGCTGGGTAACTGTGTATATGATACTTTCAAACGTTTTTGGCAAACTAACAAATATAATGAGATTGGCTGGTTGCTTCTAATTTGCTGAACAAAGTGGGGAAAGAAAAGATGAGTTCAGGAATTCAAATTCCTGAGTAAATCCCTGCCTAAATGACCTGAAAGCTTCTACGTATGTCCTGAAGGAGACTCTTATCTCCTATAGCCTGAGGTTACTGAAAATCAAACCCAGAGTCTCATTCTTTGACTGGCTGAATTACAGTGCAAGTTGAACTCCCAGCCACATAGTAGCAACTCTATTTTTAAAGTCAAAGCATTGATTGGCAAGGAATGGGATCCTGAAGGTTGGAGTGGAGACATGTAGGAAGACTCTAATAAAGCTGGGGACATTGAACCTCTAAGTTCTAATGAGTCTTCTTTGCCAGTGGAAGAGGCTTCTCTACCCTCAGTGTGAGTAGCATCCCCAGCCCATATGAGGGGATTAAGTCTGCTTTGTCTGAAGAAACTGTAATGACTTCCCCTAAGGCAGTTGCCCTGTAAAACAATGCTAATTCTCCTCAGGATCCACCCTTACCATCCTTCTATGCTTCTAAACTATAAATAGACTCAGGTCCCAGCAGGCCCATAAAGGTGAGGTATGAAGTGTGGCCCATGAGAGGTACACTACACTTCGAAAGAACTACTTGAGTTTTCTAATAAATACAGATAGAAATCTGGGGAACATGTATGGAACTGAATATTAAGGATGTGGGATAATGATGGAAGGAACATGAAGTTGGATAAGGCCAAATTTATTGATATGTACTCACTAAGCAGAGGTTTTGAATTTCATGTTGCAGCTCAGGATGTTTGGTTTGTTAGTTGAAACATGAACCAAAATGTAGCCCATAGTGAGTGACTTGCAAATGCTGTATCTGCCTTGGTTTAATGTAAAGGAAAAGATTCAGAGGATTAGGGAGATTGGAATGTTATGGATTTGTCATTTAAGACCTACTCACCTACTCTGCAAGGGTCCAGAAGACATACCTTTCACCGTGACTGTGAGAAATAAATTTGTGAGGAGAGCCCCAACATCCTTAAAGAGCTCTGTGATCACTCTTCTCTGTAGGTCATATCTTACAGTGGAAACTGCAGTCACTGAATTAGGAAACCTGAATACAGTGGGAGTAATTGGATCTTGCCATAGCAGGATGTACCAATGGATGGTACTCTACTACCAAAGGCAAGACAGGCATGGTTACCAAAACAGACAGCAGAGTCCAAGCAGCAATCAGAATAGTCTTGACTTGGGCAGTCATATGGCATTTGCTAGTTGATTGTGGTGTCCCTAGAAGTGAAATAGAAAGGAAGCTTATTAAATTTGTACGTGATCTGTAGAAGCAGAAAAGTTTTAGGTCAGGTGAACAAAAGTCTAGCCTGAACCATAAAAAAGAGGGTCAGGGCCCCTCAGCCAGTTTCTAGATCTGAGCCAGTTTACAGATCTAGAAGTTCTTAAATGAAGGGGAAGCCAGGTCCCCAGGAGGAGGGACTCTGGTATACCCCAAAAATGTTTTATGTTAATTTTTCTCCCAGCCTTCTCCAAAGGGACCTACAGCCTTTTACTAGGGTAACTGTGCATTGGGGAAAGAGGAAATAATCAGGCTTTTTGAGGGCTACTAGACACTGGCTCTGAACTGACTCTAATTACAGAGACCCAAAACATCACTGTGGTTTACCAGTCAGGGTAGGGCTTACGGAAGTCAGATGATCAATGGAGTTTTAGCTCAGGTCTATCTTACAGTGAGCCCGATGGGTATGCAACCCATCTTGTGATTATTTTCCCAGTTCTAGAATGTATAATTGGGATATGTGTATTCAGCAGCTGGTTAAATCCCCACATTGGTTCCCTGACCTGTGGAGTGAGGACTGTTATGGTAGGAGAGAGCAAATGGAAGCCACTAGAACTGTTTCTTGGTAGGAAAATAGTAACCCAAAGCAGTACCCCATTCCTAGAGAGATTGGAGACATTAGTGCCACCATCAAGGACTTGAAAGTTGCAGGGGTGGTGATTCCCATCACATTCCCATTTAACTCATCTATTTTGCCTGTGCAGAGGACAGATGGACCTTGGAGAATGACAATGAATAATTGTAACCTTAACCAGGTGGTGACTGCAATTGCAGCTATTTGTACCAGATGAGATTTCATTGCTTGAGCATATTAACATATCCCGTGGTACCTGGTATGTGGCTAATTAATCTAGCCAATGCATTTTTCTCCATACCTGTCAATAAAGATCACCAGAAGCAGTTTGCTTTCAGCTGGCAAGGTCAGCAGTACCCCTTCACTGTCCAACTTCAAGGGTATATCAGCTCTCCAACTCCGTCATAATCTAGTTTGTAAGGATCTTGATTCCTTTTGACAGGATATCACACTGGTCCATTACATTGAGAACATTATGCTGATTGGACCTAGTGAGAACAAAGTAGCAACTACTCTAGACTTATTGGTAAGACATCTGTGTATCAGAAAGGGGAGATAAATCCAACAAGAGTACAGGGGCCTAAAGACCTGTACTCTGAAAACTTAGAAGATGATGAAAGAAATTGAAGACAACCCAAACAGATGGAAAGATATACCCTGTTCTTGGATTGGATGAATCAATATTGTTAAAATGACTGTACTCCAAGGCAATCTACAGATTCAGTGCAGTCCCTATCAAATTACCAATAGCATTTTTTACATAAGTAGAACAAAGAATTTTTTAATTTGTATGGAAACACAAAAGACCCCAAATAGCCAAAGTAATCTTGAGAAAGGAGAATGAAGCTGGAGGAATCAACCTCCCTGACTTTGGACTATACTACAAAGCTGCAGTAATTAAAACAGTATGGTACTGGCACAAAAAACCAATCAATGGAACAGGATAGAAAGCCCAGAAATAAACCCACGCACCTATGGTCAAGTAATCTATGACAGAGGAGGCAAGAATATATAATGGAGAAAAGACAGTCTCTTCAATAAGTGGTACTGGGAAAATCGGACAGCTACATGTAAAAGAATGAAATTGGACCATTCTCTAACACCATACACAAAAATAAATTCAAAATGGATTAAAGACATAAATGTAAGACTATAAAACTCCTAGAGGAAAATATAGGCAGAATACTCTCTGACATAAATTGCAGCAATATCTTTTTGGATCTGTCTCCTAGAGTAATAGAAATAAAACCAAAAATAAACAAATGGGACCTAATTAAATTTAAAAGTTTTTGCACAGCAAAGGAAATCGTAAACAAAACAAAAAGACAATCTACAGAATGGGAGAAAATATTTGCAAATGATGCTACATACAAGGGCTTAATCTCCAAAATATACAAACAGCTCATACAGCTTAATATCTAAAAAACAAACAACCCAATCAAAAAATGGGCAGCAGATCTAAATAGACACTTCCCCAAAGAAGACATATAGATGGCCAACAGGCATCTATGAAAAGATGCTCAGTATCACCAATTATTAGAGAAATGCAAATCAAAACTACAATGAGATATTACCTCTCACCAGTCAGAATGGCCATCATTAAAAAGTCTACAAATAATAAATGCTAGAGAGGGTGTGGAGAAAAAGGAGCCCTCCTACACTGTTGGTGGGAATATAAATTGGTGCAGCCACTCTGGAGAACAGTATGGAGGTTCCTTAAAAAAACAAAAACAGAGCTACTGTATGATCCACCAAATCCCACTCCTGGGCATATATCCAGAGAAAACTATAATTTGAAAAGATACATGCACCCCAGTATTCATAGCAGCACTATATACAATAGCCAAGGCATGGGAGCAACCTAAATGTCCATAGACAGATGAATGGCTAGAGAAGATGTGGTATGTATATGTGTGTGTGTGTGTGTATACACACACACACACACACACACACACACACACAGTGGAATACTACTCAACCATAAAAAAGAATGAAATAATGCCATTTGCAGCAACATGGATGGACCTAGAGATTATCATATTAAGTGAAGTAAATCAGAGAAAGACAAGTATCATATGATATCACTCACATGTAGAATCTAAACAAAATGATACAAATGAACTTATTTACAAAACAGAAATAGACTCACAGACATAGAAAACAAACTTATGGTTACCAAAGGGATAGCAGGGGTTGAGGGAGACATAAATCAGGAGTTTAGGATTAACATATATATGCTACTGTATATAAAATAGGTAAACAACAAGGACCTCCTGCATAGCACAGGGAAGTATACTCAATATCTTATAATAACCTATAATAGAAAACAATCTGGAAAAGAATATACATATATGTATAACTCAATCACTTTGCTATACAATTAAAACTAACACAATATTGTAAATTAACTATACTTCAATTTTTAAAAAATGTAAAAAAGGGAAAAATTATAGGGGCCTTCTACCTCAGTGAAATTTCTAGGAGTCCAGTGACATGGGGCATGTTGAGTTATCCCTTCTAAGGTGAAATATAAGTTGTTACACCTGGCCTGTCCTACAGCTAAAAAGAGGCAAAATATATCGTTGGCTTCTTTGGATTTTAGAAGCAACCTATTTCTCATTTGGTTGTGTTACTCCAGCCCATTTACCAAGTGACCTGAATACTGCTAGTTTTGCATGGGGCTCAGAGCGGGAGAAGGCTCTGCAACAGGTTCAGCCTTGCAAGCTGCTCTGCTACTTAGGCCATATGATCAAGCAGGTCCAATAGCGTTTGAAGTATCAGTGACAGATAAGAGATGCTATTTGGCCCCTTTGGCAGGCCCTTTGTAGGTGACTTGTAGCACAGGGCATTAGGATTTTGGAGCAAAGCCCAAAGCCCTGCCATCCTCTGTAGATAACTACTGTCCTTTTGAGAAACAGCTCATGACCTGCTACTGTGCCTTAGTAGAGACACAATGATTAACCACGGGCCACCAAGTTATCATGTGACCTGAGCTGCCCATCATGAGCTGGGTGTTATCTGATCCACCAGCCATAACGTTGGGCATGCACAGCAGCACTCCATCATCAAATGGAAGGGGTATATACATGATTGGGCCTGAGAAGTCCCTGAAGGCACAAGTAAGTTACATGAAGGCATGGCCCAAGTACTCATGGTCCCCACTCCTACTAAACTACTTTCTTTCACCTTGTACCTGTGGCCTTATAGAGAGTTGACAGGGGAAGAGAAGACTTACCTTGTTTACAGATCGTTTTGTATGATATTCAGGTGCTACCCAAAAGTGGACAGCTCTAGCACTATAGTCCCTTTATAGTCCCTGAAGGACACTGGTGAAGGAAAATTGTCTGACTGGGCAGAACTTGAAGCATTGTACCTGGTTGTTATTTTGCTTGTGAGGAGAAATGGCCGGTTGTGTGATTATATATCAATTCATGGGCTGTAGCCAATGGTATGGCTGAGACTTGGAAGGAACATTTTTGGAAAATTGGTGACAAGGATGTTTGGGGAAGAGGGATGTGGATAAATCTCTCTGAATAAGCAAAAAAATGGAAATATATTTGTGTCCCATGTGAATACTTACTAAAGAGTGGCCTCAGGAGAGGAGGATTTTAATAATCAACTGGATAGGATGACCTGTTCTGTGGATATCAGTCGGCCTCTTTCCTCAGCCACCCCTGCCATCACCCACGGGGCTCATGAACAAAGTGGCCATGGTAGCATGGATGGAGGTTGTGTATGGGCTCAGCAAAATAAATTTCCACTCACCATGGCCAACCTGCCCAGTCTGCACTGAGCCTCTGATACAGCACCATTCCCCAAGATGATTAGCCAGCTGCCTGGTGGCAGGTTGATTATGTTGGACCACTTCCATCACGAAAAGGGCAGCAACTTGTTCTTACTGGACTAGATACTTACTGTGGATACAGAGTTGCCTTCCCTGCATATGTGGCTTCTGCAAAAACTACCACCCATGAACTTAACAGAATGCTTTATCCACCATCACAGTATTCCACACAGAATTGCAGAATTGCTTCTGATTAAGGAACTCACTTCCTAACAAATGCAATGCAGCAATGGGCCCGTGTTCATGGAATTCACTTGTCTTATCATGTTCTCCACCATCCTGAAGCAGCTGGCTTGATAGTAAAAATATAATTATTGCTACTTACTTTTTTTTTTTTTGCGGTACGCGGGCCTCTCACTGTTGTGGCCTCTCACCTTGCGGAGCACAGGCTCCGGACGCGCAGGCTCAGCGGCCATGGCTCACGGGCCCAGTCGCTCTGCGGCATGTGGGATCTTCCCGGACCGGGGCACGAACCCGCGTCCCCTGCATCGGCAGGCAGACTCTCAACCACTGCGCCACCAGGGAAGCCCGCTACTTACTTTTAAGGAGCCTAATTTGTAATCTAGTATCTTTAGTGCCTAGCACAATCCTTGCAATATAAAGGTCCTGAATAATTATTCGTTAAGTCTAATTAACCCAAAATAGAGTTTACAGAGTTACTAGAATAGATTGATTTGATATATAAAATTTGAGCATGTTAGTGTTATTATGAACATGGTCTCTAGCTTCTAAATATTGATAGTTTACTGGGTTTCTAAATATTTTCCTGTTGCTTTGTAAATTTGGTTTGTTTTATACCACCTTTTGGTTTGTTTAGTAGTTTTTGAGATTTATTATTTTTCTGTCATATACAAAACCATTCCTCCCTCTGCTACCCCCTTTCCATAGTTGATAGCCATTTGCCAGTCAGATACTTTCTTTTTAATGTCTTAATATTTAAAATTTCCACTAATCACCTATTTAGTTTCTCACTTTTATCTTAAAACATAATGAGTTAGAGTCATATCTCCTTCTGCTTCAGTAACTCTGGGCAGGAAGCCACTGCGCTGGTCAAAAGTCACTTGAACCACCTCCATCAAAATCACCTAAAGTACTTAGGGAAAATGCAGTTCCCTGGGGCCCTAAATTACACTGCTGATTGTTAGAATGTGAGCGGGATAAGCACCAAGAATTTGCATCTTTAACAAGCTCTCCAGGGGATTACTAAAGTTTAAGAATCATTGTACTAAGCAGTGTCCTCAACCTTTTTTCCCCTTAAGTACCTATCCCAAACACAATGCAAATATAAAAGCAAAAACCTTTGCAATTTCAAATACCTAAGACAATCCATTGATTTCACTTTCCCAAAACTACTTATATGGAAGGAAGCTAGTTTTAAAGTAAAGGTTTTTAAAAGTTGAGGGAAATTTTATTATTTCATTTGTGGATTACTTCTCTAATAAATGATTACCTCAGTTAGTAGCTTTATTTCTGGTAAACTTCATCCTTTCAATATCTTCAGGTTTCTTTTTTTTAGGATTTTTGCATTTGTTCTCTTTCCCATGGCGTAACATACGTGTGTGTGTAATCATAATAAATATTTTTCTTCATTGAATATAAAATTTCAAAACATTTTAAGATGAATTGACCATGTTAGTGTCAAAGTTCATCAGTTTCATTTCTACATTTCTGCTAAGCTACTTAGAAGGTTAAACTAAAAATTTATGTTTAAATAGTTAAAATAAAATTTTCTAGTTCATTTAAAAATACTGATATTCATTGTTGTATATTCTAGGCGTTTACACTGTTCGCTACACATTTCCTGGAACTATGCCATATAGATGTTCTATATCCTAATGTAGAAAACGTCCATTTTGAAGTTCAACATGTAAAGAACACCTCAAGAAATAAAGAAGCAATCTTGTATACCTACAAACTTTCTAAGGGACTTACAGAAGAAAAAAATTATGGTATTGCATATAGAAATTATATATATACACTGAAACACTACATATTCTTGTAAGACAAACTTTCTTCTCTTTACTTGACTGTCAGTCTAAGCAACTTTCCTTTTCATTCTTTTGAGTGCTTATATGATCTAAGACTGTATTTTCTATGTCAAACTCACATTTTACATATATTAAGCTTATTTTAAAACATATTAACAGTAACTATGTAGAATTATAATACATGAAAGTCCCAGAAGTATAGTTTCTATCCTTAGAAAAATGTAATTAGTTTATATTTGCAAGTTATATAATGAATTGAAAATTATGTATTTCTTAGATACTCTTTCAGTAACAGCATCCCTCTGTTTTCTTCAGATTCAGGGAACTTGATAACTAACTCTTAAGTCTTAAAATGGAATGTATTACCAAATTATGTGTGTTCATAAACTTGGTTAGATATTTTCTATCTAAATCATTTTGTGACATGTAAAGTGGCACAGATTGAGGGAATTTTCAGTTGAATTTTACACATAAAGTTCCAAAACTTATTTTAGCTATGAATGTGACATTTGTGAGGGTAAAAATAGCATCTTTGTTTTGCTATTTGAAATGGGAAAATCAAATGGGTAACTTAATTTGTATCAGATGTTTAATCTTTATAAGCCTCAGTTTCATCTATTAAATGGTGATATATGTGGATTTCTGAAGATTAAATGAATTATCAAATACAAACTGCCTAGCATAGTGCCTAGCAATTAGTAACTTCTAAATAAATGTTAGTGTTGCTTCTGTTGCCTCTAAAGCAATAAATAAACTATTAGCACATAGTAGAAAGTCTGTAAGGCATTTACACAATAAAAATCTGGGAACATGAGAATACTAGTTGGTATTTGAATTTGCATGAAGAGTAGTCACCTACCATTATGTCTTCAGAGAAATTCTTCCCTCGTTGATCCGCTAGACAGATGAATATTCAGCTGTAGGCTTATCTCTGACCACACTTTCTTCTACCCTGAAAAACCTGTTATTTCCTTTGACCTATAAACCAACTGAATTTGTAGTTGGAATTTCAATGTTATTACTACCATTTGATTTTTTTATTACCTCTTTTCCTTTCCCTATCATGTTTTCTGCTATCTCAGAGGTATCTTCAGAGGTAATTGATATTCTAATTTGTCTTACATGTCTTAGCAAGTAATTAAATCTCATAATTGGTAAGTTGTCATCCAGAACTTAGGGAAACTTAATTTTGAGAATTAAGTAGTTCATAAATACCTAAGAAAGGAAATTTAAGTCTGTGAAGAAAAGATTCATACTGATTAAAACAAACTTAACAAAACCAGCAATAATAATATTGAAGCCCCATTCTTGATAATTTTAGGATTAAAAGCTGCAGAGGTGTCATCACTCCCACCATCAATTGTCTTGGATGCCAAAGAAATCACAAGTCAAATAACCAGACAAATTTTGGTAAGAAACTCTTTAGCAATAAGAATTGTTTTTCAAATTCAAGAAAATACTTTTAGTGTACATTTTTATTATGGCCTCGGATCTAAATATATATAATTAATAATTAAAATATTTAAAACAAAAACCTAATTCCTAAATAAAGAAAATCCTTTTTACTTCTCAAAACTTTTTTGGTTTGATCTATTATAACTTTTCCCAGCATACCTACTAATAAGATAGGAGACAAAAGTTAAACAGTTCAGTTCCTACTTGTTACTACATTGACTTTATGATAAGAAAAGAAATCTCTATAAAGTAAGCATTAAAAATAAAAATCACTATGCACAACATTTTCATGTCTTTTTAAATAGTTTTCAAAACTCTTCTATCCATTATCATATATAAGCCTCATAACTCTTCTTGAAGCAGTTAGGTCTAATAAAAGATAAATAATAAAGGTATTATTTTTATGTGCATTTTTACAGCTGAGGTTCATAGAGCTTAAGTGATTTGCTAGGAAGCAGTAGATCCAACACTGAATTCACATCTGTTAACTGAAAATTTGGAAATCCTTTTTCAGGTTTTTACATCAAGTTGCCTTATATTGTTTTAAGAATCCAGTGTGTTCAGTAAACTATGCTAGGTGCAGTATGAAATTTTCTTCAGTATTAACAGTTTCCTGTGTCTTTCACTCTTTCTTAACCTGCATTCAATTTTTCTTTCGCATTCCTCAGTCTTTTGACCTCCTAGACTGCTTTTATGACTTTCCATGCCTAACTACTCCATTGGAATTCCTTAGCCAGTAATTTTGGCAGTGCTTCACTTCTAAAGAACCTCTCATTACCTAGTTCTTCAGAATTCCTCTTGCCAAATTCCAATTATGGGCAACCTCTCCAGTAGCCTTCTAGGTTTTGGATTTCCTGGTGCTGCTCAAAATATATTCAGGCTAATTTTAGCCACTGCAAATTTGTATATACTAACTTTGGTTGAATATTTTACTGAACAGTTTTTTCTTCTGTCCCATTAATCTATGTGGTTTCTTATAGTAACTCTTTCAAAATGTTTCTACTCTTCCTGAGCCCTCAATAACCTTACTCTCTACAAAAAAATTTACCTCCTATACTTTTTGAGAGACTTGAGGTCATCCTGGTGAGTCCTTGAACCTTTTCCTCCTTCAGAATTCTATTTTGGAATTCGTTTTTCACCTATTTCTCTTCCTTCCTATTTCAGAGGAAGAGATTACCTTTCAACCTTTTTTTTTTTTTTTTTTTTTGCGGTACGCGGGCCTCTCACTGTTGTGGCCTCTCCAGTGTTGCGGAGCACAGGCTCCGGACATGCAGGCTCAGCGGCCATGGCTCATGGGCCCAGCCGCTCCGCGGCATGTGGGATCTTACCGGACCGGGGCACGAACTTGCGTCCCCTGCATCAGCAGGCGTACGCTCAACCACTGCGCCACCAGGGAAGCCCCTTTCAACCTTTTTAAGGTTAACTTTTCTACCTTCTTTCCATCTCGATTAAGATCAGTTTCTTCATCAGTTTCTTTTCTTCTTAGTGTTTTTTTCAGTGGCTTTTTTCCCCCTATGAATATGGTTAAGTTTTTCCCAATAAATCTTTTTTTTTTTACCTTCTTAAATTATATTTCTCTTCCTTTTACTGCCAATTTCCCAAGAGTAATCTATACTTGCTTCTTCCATTTTCCACTTGCAAACTGGATCTTGTCATCACTCCACAGAAAGTTTCCTCTTAAAAACTAACTATTCATAAAATCGTATGGCCTTTTTTTCACTTCTCATCTTCCCTGTTCCCTCTACGGCATTTGCCACTACCCTTCTTTCCCTTTTCATAATTCTTCCCTGTCTTGGCTACTGTGGAATTGTCCTCTCCTGGATGTTCTTATTCTCCTACCCCTTTGATTATTACTTCTTTCCTTTCTTCACTAGTGCTTTATATTATTCCACCTACCAAACAGAAGTATTACCATCGTTTCTTTGTTTAAAATTCTATACTCTTGGGCTTCCCTGGTGGCGCAGTGGTTGAGAGTCCACTTGCCGATGCAGGGGACACGGGTTTGTGCCCCGATCCAGGAGGATCCCACATGCCGCGGAGCGGCTGGGCCCGTGAGCCGTGGCCGCTGAGCCTGTGTGTCCGGAGCCTGTGCTCCGCAACAGGAGAGGTCACAACAGTAAGAGGCCCGCGTACCACAAAAAAAAAAAAAAAAAAAAAAAAAACTATACTGTTGCTGATCTCACCTTTCCTCAGCCTCCACTTTCATTTCTTTTTGACTCTGAATCTATATATTTTTATCCATATTTCTTCTTGAAATCTTAATTTATGTTTTCACTCTTCAGTAGGTTCGAAATTAAATTTATCATCTTTTGAAAAATCTTCTCATCTCTTCACTTTCAGATCTCCCAGTGACCCATCAGAGCTATGAGTCCTTCTTCTTAATTACCTCTCATTAGGACTAAGCAGTAGGTTCTCTCTCTTTTCCAACCCATTCTACATACTTCTACAAGATTGTCTTCTAATGCATAGTTCTTATGTTGTTTCCTGCTCGGAAATTTTCAGTTGTGTCTTACCAAATAAAAGTTGAACTCCTTAGCCTAATGTTGAAAGTCTTCTATGGTTATTTCTCAAAATGTAATCTGAGGATTACCTACGTTAGAATCACCTGGGATACTGGGTACCATCCCAGATTTTCAAGGGTCTCCTGTGGCTCAAGGATTTACATTTTTCACCAGTCTTCAGATGATTTTTAAGCAAACTAAAGTTTGTTAACTACTGCTTTATGATCTCCCTTTGTTTACTACCTCAGTGTTGTATAACATTACTCAATTTAACTATAATGTACATTTCTGCCACATTGAATTACTTGTCATTCCATCATTTTGACCTGATTGTGTACCATACTTTCTAATGTGTTTGCTCTCTGTTTCTTCCATCTGGAATGCCCTCCCTTCTAGGCTCTTCTATCCATCAAGATTCATTTCAAGTACTCCATCCTATTTAAGCTTTTCTTGACACAAGCTGGAAGTGAACTTTCTTTCCTCTGAACATTTTATATCCCTCTTATGGGACTTTTCATGATTAATCAGTTGCTTGTAAACATGTGTGTTTCACTGTAAGACTGAGCCTTTTGACTTCCATTATCATGTCAGGATGACATTTTTGTATGCCCCCATAGTCATGAATGCAAGTTATAGGGTCTGGAATATAGATAATAATAGATATTCAATAACTGTCATTTAAATAATAAACTGATAGTTGATCAATCAGTGTATCAAATAGATGGATGGATCAATATATGATAATCTTATTCTACCTCACGGAGTCGTATTCATTTTTCCTATAGTGAAAGTAGAGAAATATCTGGAATTCTTGGCTATTGAGGAGTTGAAGGGATTGTATTTCCTTTAGTGAATGGAAGCTAAGTCTTTACATAAATAGTTAAGACTGAAAATGCTGCTTCCTCTTTCTAGCTCAGGCAAAGAAATGAATGTAGAATTTTCTAGCTATACTCCCAACACTGAAGGGAGGTATTCAAGGACTGAATTCTGAAGGTCTTCCAAAGTATTAGAAGATTCCCATTTTAAACATTATTTCTTGGGTATCCTTAAGTATAGTTTGTAAGTATAATTAAGACATAATTTCAACTAGCAATTTATGTTGCTTATTTTAAAAATGTAATTTACCCCTCAGGCAGTATTTTCTTTTAGGCTCTAGCAATCCTATATATGAACTGTTTTGAGGGACAAGCAGTTTACTGATGACCCATTCTGTCCACTAGTTTATCTGTTGGGGAATTAAAGTAGGAGATACAGAGTAGTACTCTGAGTGACATTTAAAATTATGAATACTGCATAGCAATGAGCAGAGTGCTGTTTTCCCATACCTTTTTGATGAGAAAGTTATGTTTGTAGAACATAACTCTGTGGATTTTCTATTACTCTTTGGTGTTGTGTTGAGATATTTGACCATTTAGCAGATTTTTTTTTCATTGAGAAGTGGTTTTCAAGGATTAAGGATCTGTCATAAAGTAGTAAATACTCATGAGAAATGTTATTCTCAAAATAGTATTTATTTCTTCTGGTACATGATTAGCTAGTTGGATGGGGCTGACTTATTCAAAGGGATTGGTTAACCATTGAGTTCTTATTTCTATGAAAGGAGATAGAATATTGCCAAAATAAAAAATGATAGTATTCATATTTTAATTTTTATCTATATTTTTTCAATAACAGCAAAGCCAAAGGAGTACCCCTGAGATGGAAAGACAGAGAGCTGTGTACCATCTAGCTACTAGGCTTGTTCAAACTGCTCGAAACTCTCAGTTGGATCCAGACAGTTTACGAACATATTTAAGTAATCTCAAAAAGAAATATGAAGCAGATTTTCCCAGGGCTGAACAAGTTTCAGGAATCACTGAAGAATAATAACAACTCATATCTTATACTAATGAAATAATATGTCTTAATATGAGGAACCTAGAATTCATTTTTCCCAAGAGCAAAAGAAAGTAATATTTGCTAAATTTTGTATTTTAATTGAAAATTACATTATATTAACCTCAGAATTATCATCTATATGTTCTATATAAGAAAATATTTGTTATATAACTTAAAAAATGAGAACTATTTAAAGAACTGATTTTGATGTTAGAAAAAAGTGTAACATGACTCTTTTTTCTTATTTATGAAACTTCATGTTAAGTTTATTTATATTTACAAGTTATGGTTTAAAATGTTATCATAAATAGTTGAGCTAAAAGAAATCTTTCTTTGCAGGTCTGAAAACTTAGGCGAGGTTTTCTTTTACACTGTTATTCAGAAGGAATATTTCTTTTACATTCTTATTATGACTCAATGATGTCTTAATTAATACCCCCAACTTCCAACACTGGATGCTTCTGAAGTTTGTTAGAATGATACCGAGAATTTTAAAGTATACTTTTTGGCATTCAGTATAGTTCTAAAAGGTGAAATTCAGCAAATAGATATTTTGTAATGCAGAGAGTGTTTCTGCGAGGAGTAGTTACCAAATAGCCAGGTGTTCCATTTTCTACTCACCAACTTCTTCTCTTTTCCCTTTTCCAAATTTTCATTTTTGACCATCTTTTTTAGGTGAGTAAACAAGGCAGCAGAAAGGTAATATTGATATGTTTGCCTTATTTCTTGGTTCACAAGGGAGCATTTTATAAAATTGTGTTTCCACAGGCATGTGGCTCACACCACCTTTTAGAGTTAACCCAAAGGTGATTATGGTTTTATAAATGGACAAAAGAAAATGGAAGACCATCAGTTGTTCAGTAACTGCAAAGAGCTGTTGTCTTCTCAAACACCTTATTTCTATAGTTCCGTCTCAGTAGAAGACTTACTCACATAATCTCAGCCCAAAGGCCTAAGGTAGGGAAATTACTCTTGGAAACGTAAGTGTCTGGAACTCAGGGTATACATTCAGTAAGCTGCAAGATTCATAGTTATTTGTATTACTGTGAATTACTATTACAAAAAATTGTTCACAGACTGATGAGGGCCCTATTTTTTGTTAATATATACACATTTTATTTTATAAAATGTAATACTAATATTTTTTACTTTATTCAGCATTCCAAGTACACATTAGTTGCCAGATATATTGAAAAAGTTATAATTTGAAATACACACATAATTTTTTTGAAAAATAATTGTAAATTAGTGTTAATAATTACATTAGATATATACTAAATGTCTTATTAGACTACTTCTATTTCCTATTCTCATGTTTTAGAAATAGAGCACCACAGTATTTGAATTTGACCATTAGTCACATTTAAATTCACGGCCTTTGAAATGAATTATATTTTATGCAGTCATTCCTAAAAGCAGTTAGATAATTTAGGTTTGTGGCAAATTTCTAGAAGGTACTGAGGAGGAAAAGGGAATGGCACATTGTTTGGGAGGGCAGGGAAGAAAAGGGAGGAAGCAATAACAGGGAGAAGGGGGCTGGCTGCGGAAGAAAAACAGGCAAGCAGAGACAGGTGTGAAGTATTAAATATGCTGAATATCATTTACTCAAATGTATTAACTTCCCTTTACATTTAACCCTAATATTAAATTCCACTAGACTTTTAAGAAATTCTTCATCATCATTCTGCAGCTTTTGATGCAAAAATGGCAGCCAACCAATTAATCCCTTTTATTTTAGATTTGGAATACTGAAATAAAAATGGGTTTATATCTTCTTAAAATTAAATACTTTTTCTTCAGTCATTTTGTGTGTTGCCGAAACATATGGAAAAGCAAATCAAATGCAGATATAATTATAAAATCGTGGTACTATAGGATGGAGGTGAATGCTAGGAAGACAATCCATCCTTTAATTTTCAGGTCTATTTGCTCTACTCTTCAGTACCTCTTTGCCTTTGCCTTTCTCTAAAATTATAGATCATTATCTTATAATTCAGTCTTTTAAGATAAATGTCCATAATGTTTTAGCAAACTCCTTGAATTTCCATCTCAAAGCCATTCTTTTAGTCTGTTCCACCTTTCTCCTCACATAAAGTAATCTTCAAGTCTAGGGGTAAGGTATATGGGAGTACAGGAAAAGGGCAGCTTATCCTCATGCCTAGGAAGTAATACATTTGTTTATTTTAAAATTTGCATAACAGTAAAATCTTTTTTGGTCTACAATTTTATGAATTTTGGCACATTTATGGATTCGTGGTACTACCACATTCAAGATGCAGAACAGTTCTGTCACCACCAGATGATTCCCTTAGTACTGTCCCTTTGTAGCCAGATTCTTCCCTGACTCCTAACTTTAACCCAGCAATCACTGAGTATGGTTAAGCATTCCTTCCCTATAGTTTTGTTTTTACCAGTCATATAGCATGTAACCTTTTGAGACTGGCTTCTTTTACTGAGCATAATGTACTTTAGAATTTAACCATTTGCTTGTGCCTTTTAATTGCTGCCTGGTATTCCATTGTTTGTATGTACCACAGTTTATCCATTCACTCACCGAAGGACATTTAGGTTTCTAGTTTTTGGTGATTATGAATAAAGCTGTTATAAACATTTGTGTACAGATTTTTGTGTGAGTGTTAAGTTTTAATTTATCTAGGTTACATAGGAGTGGAATGGCCCTGTCATATTGTAAGTGTATATTTAACTTCATGAGAAGCCTGCAGACTCTTTTCCAGAGGGCTTATACCATTTTGCATTCCTGTCAGCCATGTATGAGAGGTCCAGTTTTCCCACATGTTCTTTAGTACTTGGTATATTGTCAGTTTTTAAATTTTTTTTAGCCATTCTAATAGATGTGTGGTGAGTAATGCATTTAAAATATTTTAAAGCTATTCTGATCATTCTTTAGCAAGCAGTGATTTTTAAAAATCTTTCTTTTTCCTAAATTATTTTTTAGCTGCTTTTTAGTTTAACCTCTCTGGTAGCACATTTTTAAATCTTTCACTTCAAGCAAAAGTTTCAGAGTTTGGTAAAAAACTACCAAAAATATAATTCAATAATATTTATTATGGAACAGACTATGTACTAGGTGCTAGGCGCACAAAAGATGTCTGACCTTGAGGTAGGCTTTTCAGGTGTAGTTAAGAAAAAAACGCATGGAGTAGGGTTGAAACACCATGTGATAAGTATGATAATAGAGGAACATAAGAAATGTTAGCACAAAAAATGTTTACAGTTCTTTGTGGGTCAAGGGAGTTTAAAAGGTAGTAAAATATGTCAAGTGTTCAGGAAGGGAAGAGCATTTTAGATAAGGATCAGCATATGTAAAAGCAAAGAGATGTGAAACAGTAAGCAGCTTGGTTTAGCTGGGGGATAGAGTGCATATGAGAGAGTGGCAAAAAGATGAAGTAAGGGCTTTATATCAGTTTCTCCTTTAGATGACTGAAGAGTTTTAAGGTCTGTTGCTGGAGAGTGGAAGAGGGTGGTGGTGGTGGTAGAGGAATAACATGATAAGATTTCTATTTTAGAAAGATCATCTGGGTGGTAGCATAAATGGTTTTGGGATGTGTGGTTGAAACCAAGGAGACGAGATAGTTTAAGAAACTTTCAGTAGTGCGGAAGAGAATTGATGATTAAGGGTAGAAACAGTGAGAATGGAACAGGGTTTGTGTGTGTGTGTGTGTGTGTGTGTGTGTAAAGGAGGAGAATGGAGAGGATGGAGTGGCTGGTGGAGGAGAGAAGACGTTGATTTAAAAGATATTAAGGAGATTTAGTGCTGATTAACCAGATTTAGCGATTCATGACTTATCCGATTTTTTAGTGAGGGGAAGGTGTTATGGATTGAATTGTGTCCCTTTGAAAAAGATTCGTTAAGTCCTAACCCTCTGTACTTCAGTATGTGACCTTATTTGGAAATAGGATCATTTCAAATGTATTGATAATTAGTTAAGATGAGGTCATACTGGAGTAGGGTGGGCCCCTGATCCAATATGACTGGTGTCCTTATAAGAAGATTGCCATGTGAAGACACAGAGACTCAGGGAGAATGCCATGTGAAGATAGAGGATTGGAGTGATACATCTACAAGCCAAGGAATGCCAAAGATTGCTGGAAAACCACCAGAAATTAGGAAGGATTCCCCTACAGTTTTCAGAGGGGGTGTGGTTCTGCTAACACCTCAGTTTTAGGCTTCTGGGCTCCAGAACTCTGAGACAATAAATTACTGTTGTTTTAGCCTCCTAATTTTTGTACTTTGTTATGGCAGCCCTAGCAAATTAATACAGAAGGGAAGAGTTAAATATGATTCTAGGTGGTGATACCATCAACCATGTTGAGAAATATGGAAATAAGTAGAAGGAAGTTTCAGAGAATTCCCTGACGGTCCAGTGGTTAGGACTCGGCACTCTCACTGCCAGGTTCCCGGGTTTGATCCCTGGTCCGGGAACTAAAATCCCACAAACCATGTGACATGGCGCCCCGCCCCCCCCCAAAAAAAAAGAAGAAAGAAGTTCCAGAAATTTAGGTGCTGCTTGTTGCCCACTCTCTAGCATAGGTATGAGCCATGTTCAGTAGAAGTGATGACTAGATAAAATTCATTAAGCTCTGTTAGAGTGGATGGAAATTAGGGAATAAATGTAAAAAGATTTGCTAAAATATTTGCCCAGAAGAACCACTTCATCTGGATGAGCAATCTAGTTTTTCTTTATAAGCTAGATTAAGATTTTTTTTTTAACTTTCTTCATGTTAACACATATTTCCAACTAAAATAATTATCATATGCTACTGGTAAAATATTCAAATATTAATACATTGTGTGTTGTTTGAACTTCCTATATACTTATTTATGAGCTTAAAATATGCTCAATCATAATTAAATGTAGTTTAAGTGTAATAAATAAGCATTTCTATAATCCAACCCTGTAATGCAGTTAAAGGAACGAATGTGGAAGGAGAGGAAAAGCAAGTGATCTAGTTATATTGTTACTTGGCTATTTCCATTCTGTTCTTTAGAAAGTTAAATCACACAATTGTTTTGTCTTACTATAGGACCAAAATGAATACCCTTTTCATATGAATTGTCAAATTTTGATAGTCCCCAGATTGCAGATAGTGAGGATGGATACTGTCTACCATAATCTACTGAAATCGATCTAAATGCCGTGATGAGGTGGGGAACAGATTCTCGTTGTCAAGGACTGTGAAGTGTCTAAGATTTTTACCTTAACTTGAAAACTAGCAGTTTAGCTTACCATACTGTTTTCTGTCAGAAGACAAAAGACTGAGTCAGAAACGAAGAACTTTATTACTAATGGCACAGCATGCAAGATGAGCTTCTTGTTTGTGTTGGTTCCACGTACTCCCATCCTCTAAGATGTGTAGTTGTCCAGGTAGATGTGCACACAGTGGATTGGTGTTATAGCTGAAGAATCCCAAGCTTGGGAAACTCCAGGCTTTTAAAATGAGCTTCAAGCAAACCTCCTTGACCACTTCCCCAGAGGAAGACATTGCCTTTATTATATTAGATATTGAGCAAACCTGCCCTCTGCTCAGAGGGAGCCACTCTCTCTATCTTCTAAGGCTGCTCACTGTACAAACATCCTTAAAAAGATAGTCAAGAGTAAGACAGTTCCTCTGCTCATAAGACAGGTGGAAACACGAGAGACCCATGGAGAATTATCTTCCAGTTCTCATCTTTATGTTGCAACAGTTTGACCACATAGTTATATAGAGAACAGTCTAATATCCTAGATATTCAAAAAGCAAAGAGCTAAAAAATTGTTGTAGAATACATTCTAATTTTTTTAAGATAAGTTTCTTTGTAACCAAAGGATATGCAGATTTAACTGATAATAGTTTCATTTTGATGTGATGTTGGGTCAAAACTGTTTCTTTTTTTGTATTAAAATGCATATAGGGCTTCCCTGGTGTCGCAGTGGTTGGGGGTCCACCTGCTAATGCAGGGGACGCAGGTTCGTGCCCCGGTCCGGGAGGATCCCGCGTGCCTTGGAGCGGTTGGACCCGTGAGCCATGGCCGCTGAGCCGGCGCGTCTGGAGCCTGTGCTCTGCGACGGGAGAGGTCACAGCAGTGAGAGGCCCGCATACCGGAAAAAAAACAAACAAACATATAATTTGGGGTAGATGAAATGGGTGAAGGTGATCAAAATGTACAAACTTTCAGTTATAAATAAGTCCTGGGCATGTAATGTACAGCATGGTGACTATAGTTAATAATATTGTTATTATATATTTGAAAGTTACTAAGAGAGTAGATCTTGAGTTCTCATCACAAGAAAAAAAACTTGTAACTATGTGTGATGATGGGTGTTAACTAGACTTATTGTGGTGATTATTTCACAGTATACAAATTTATTGAATCATTCTGTTATATACCTGAAACTATTTTGTTTTACACAATTATATCTCATTAAAAAAATACTGCTGGGCTAGTAGTTAGGGGTATCACATACCAAAACACCCAAGCTCCACGTTGTAACTTAAGGCTAATTATGTCCAAATATAATCCATTTCTGTCATCCTATTCCCAACACTTTAGTTGACTAATTCTTTACCTTGTGTTATTTGTGACCACGGATGCTACAGAATTATAAATTCTTCTCTCAAGGAAGGGATCACCTCTTAATTTCATTAATTATTCCCTACTACCAAACACAGTGTTTTATTTGCAAAATAACTCAATAAACATTTGTTATTATGGATACAAAATATAAAATAATATTTACCTAACTTAGGACATACTAAAAATAAGAGCTTCAGAGTTCAGAATATTAATATGACCAGATTTTCCACAAGTAACAAGAATGCTCTAAGGCTGAAAACAACTTTTAAAAATAGAATAAAAGCATAAATCTAAAATATTTTAAAAATGCATATAATTTGTTACACTGTATAGAAAGTTAATGGGTAGAGCCATATGTTAATTTAAAAGTGATGCATTTAGGGTGTCATGTGATTGCGTGAAGTTAATAGTTTATTAACTTCTAAACCATACAACAGTGAGCATCCTTAAAGAATGAAGAAAAAGATGTGCATTAGCATTCTAAATTCAGGTAGTTCTGTAGACGAACAGGAATTAGAAGTGAAAATATTCCATTTGGGAGCATATTGTTGGTCAGTAGTTGAGCCCTGATGGTTATTCTGCAAAGATGTAATAGTTCACATGGATCTTTGTATCTTGTTGAAGGAATGTAGTCCAGCCAATTTGAAATAATTGGACGTCTTCCTAAACTTAGCTGCGTCTAAAGGAAAGGGAAAAGGGAAATTATAAACATTTTAATTGTTTTATTTGAATTCACAAAATGTATCTTAAATTTATTTAACCCTTATAATATTTTTTCTAAAACGTTTTGAGGCAAGAATTTTTACTCCCATTTTATTCTCACAATCATATATAAGGTTTAATGTGTCTAAGGACACAAAACATTATTTCTTACAACAGTGAATCTGTATGTTTTTAATTTTAGACAGATCATACATACACTTATGGTTTATTAGCTTCTTCTAGAGTAGTGTTGCCAATTTGACCAGTTTGACTGGAATTATCTAGGAGACTTTAGAAAATATTAATGCTGAGGTTCTACTCCAGAATTTCTGATTTAGTTAGTGTGGGTTGGGCACAGACAACATAAATCCTAAAAGTTCCACCAGGTGATTCCAACCATTGTAGAGTAAAACTACATACTGCTGAATCATGAGAAGACCTAACAAGAGGCCCATACACATGAAGATAACTTTTTACGTTTTAGTTAAGCTACCCTTTTAAAGATTTAGTTCTAGAAGCCAAATGTTATTAGGCTGATTTAGAAGTAAAAGACATTACTGTGTTATAGAGGTACTTCTCCAGAAGAACCTGCACTCTACAGACTACATGACACTTTAACTTAAATGATATATAATTTTTCATTGTTCAGTAAACAATTATTTAAAGAATATCTCATGTATACTCAGCATTGACCTTGGTGCTTGGGATAATTGCTAGGCTACGCAAAATAGACATAGCCTCTGCAATCACAGAACTGTGGTCTAGAAGTAAAGATATCTAAATGTATATTTACAGTAAAACTGGCAAATGTGGAAATGAAAAGCAGGGTTATTTAGAGTTCTTTAAGCTGGTTTTTATGCCATTTTTCACCTTATTGCTCAATGCTACTTCACTTATTAAGCTGAAATTCATTGGAATCCAGCTTTAACTTCTTTGCCACTTAGGTGATTTTGATCAACTCATTCTCTCCTAGTACTCTTCTATTTTGAGGGTACCTCAGCAATAGCATCATGAACCTGGTTGAGAATCGATATGTCCTATAAAAATTGTGCAGGACTAACACTGGACAAGGACAAGCAAATTACTAAAGAAGCAAAAAAAAATTTTTTTTAACATTTTTATTGGAGTATAATTGCTTTACAATGGTGTGTCAGTTTCTGCTGTATAACAAAGTGAATCAGCTATACGTATATGTACATCCCCCTTTCTCCTCCCTCTTGTGTCTCCCTCCCACCCTCCCTATCCCACCCCTCTAGGTGGTCACAAAGCACCAAGCTGGTCTCCCTGTGCTATGTGGCTGCTTCCCACTAGCTATCTATTTTACATTTGGTAGTGTATATATGTCCATGCCACTCTCTCACTTCGTCCCAGCTTACCCTTCCCCCTCCTCGTGTCCTCAAGTCCATTCTCTATGTCTGCATCTTTATTCCTGTCCTGCCCCTAGGTTCTTCAGAACCATTACTTTTTTTTTCAGATTCCATATATATGTGTTAGCATACGGTATTTGTTTTTCTCTTTCTGACTTACTTCACTCTATATGACAGTCTCTAGGTCCATCCACCTCACTACAAATAACTCAATTTCTTTTCTTTTTATGGCTGAGTAATATTCCATTGTATATATAAAGAAGCAAAAAAATTTTTTTTATTTTTTTGTTTTAAAAATTAGTTGCCAAGGACTTCTCTGGTGGTCCAGTGGTTAAGAGTCCGCGCTTCCAGTACAGGTGGCGTGGGTTCAATCCCTGGTCAGCGAACTAAACTAAGATTCCACATGCCATGTGGTACAGCCATAAAAACAAAAACAAAAAATAGCAACAAAAATTGGTGCCAGGGCTTCCCTCATGGCACAGTGGTTAAGAATCTGCCTGCCAATGCAGGGGACACAGTTTCGAGCCCTGGTCCGGGAAGATCCCACATGCCGCAGAGCAACTAAGCCCGTGTGCCACAACTACTGAGCCTGCGCTGTATAGCCTGTGAGTCACAACTACTGAGCCCATGAGCCGCAATTACTGAAGCCCACATGCCCAGAGCCCGTGCTGCACAACAAGAGAAGCCACCTCAATAAGTCCGCAGACCACAACCAAGAGTAGCCCCCGCTCGCCACAACTAGAGAAAGCCCATGCACAGCAACGAAGACCCAATGCAGACAAAAATAGATAAATAAAATAAATTTTTTTTTAAAATGCTTAAAAAGAAATTTGGTTGCCAAAATAATTTGACGAATTTGCTGTCCTTACAATTGGCCCAGGCATGGTTGATTGATATGCATTGTTAAAGCTTAAAAAACTTAAAGACCCAACAGAACTATATTTCTTAGGAGTTTATTTCTGAAGTCACACCTTTAAAGATAAGGGGAACTGCTAGATTCCTTGGTACTTTGACTGGTTTAAATTTATAGGGGTAGCTTTCTTTACCTTATGCAGACTTATTTCTTTTTTTTAAATTAATTTTTATTGGAGTATAGTTGCTTTACAATGTTGTGTTAGCTTCTACTGCACAGCAAAATGAAACAGTTATACATGTACATATATCCCCTCCATTTAGGACACTACAGTGCATTAAAATGTAGAGTTCCCTGTGCTGTACAGTATGTTCCCATCAGTTGTCTATCTTATACTTATTTCTTGATACTAATAGACATGATACAATTTGATGCTGAAACTTGCAGTTCATTTTGACAGGATAAACATGCCCTTCATGTGGTTGTTTTTTTTTAAACCTTATCAAGGAGAAACTTCACATTTCTGAGGGATAGATATTTTCAATTGAGCAAATATTTAAAGCCTTTATATTTTCATGCTTAAAATTGTTCAGGAATTTTGAAAAGGAAAATATGTTTCTTGATATGTGATTATAGTGGGGAGAAATGTAACTTTCATTTTACAATATTCTATTGGAAAAGAAGTCTGTTAAAAGTTTAATTTGTTCTGTTTTGTTTTTGTTTTTAAATTTATTTAATTTATTTATTTTTGCCTGTGTTGGGTCTTTGTTGCTGCGCGTGGGCTTTCTCTAGTTGCGGTGAGTGGGGGCTACTCTTCATTGCAGTACATGGGCTTCTCATCACGGTGGCTTCTCTTGTTTCGGAGCATGGACTCTAGGCTCGTGGGCTCAGTAGTTGCGGCTCGCGGGCTCAGTAGTTGTGCACAGGCTTAGTTGCTCCGCGGCATGTGGGATCTTCCCGGACCAGGGCTCAAACCCGTGTCCCCTGCATTGGCAGGCAGATTCTTAACCACTGAGCCACCAGGGAAGCCCTGTTCTGTTTTTGAGACATAGAAATCCTAATAAACAGGTTATTATGTAATTAGAATATAATAATAACATACATCTACTTAATAACTACTAAAATAAACTATACTAACTTTAAAAAAATTATTTTATATTTAGAAGACATAAAATTATGAAATAAAAGAGCTAATGCTCAAGATAATTAGAATTTTGCCTATTTTTAATTTATAAGCATATACTTAGTGATTCACTGGATTGATAGATGAAAAATTAACTTTATTCTTGCCTCACAATTTTATCTTAAAATTGATCGATATTTGAGGCCACACCCAAAGTACAGTATTTTGCTTACCTCTATTTCCCTGGTTGAAATGACAGAAAGCACTCTGGAACAAAGCACTAAACATGTTTTGGCATCTTCCTGGATGTCTACCAGTTCATGATCAACCATTATTCTCACTCTTGAGGGGTAGAGCAATATTGTTAACACAATGTTGATAGGGTTTTTTTCTCTTTCTATGATTCCATATTGCAGGAGTATTTTTAAGATATTAGATTGTCTCATCTGAGCTACGTAAAGTAGAGGTGTGATTCCACTTAATGGGCTTGGACAGTATACTGGTGTGAAAGTTCTGTGAATCAGACAAACAAGAAAAACCTCATTGAATATAGAGTTAAGAAATGTGGTAAAAACTTTGTCTTAACAGTAAAGGGAAAATAATAGTATTATCTTAAATAGTAAATATCTTAAATAACATTAATATAACTTCTCCTTTATATATAGTATGTCTTAAAAAGAGTTTTCCACTCCAAATCTAGGCCAACCTGAAGGTCAAAAAGTAAGAAAACTGTACTACACACTTAAATCCCGTTTACACTTGTAAAAACAAACAAACAAAAAGATTTACAATGTATGGAAAGTGTTTAGTTTTAGTAATAGCAATTCTGTTTCTCATTTGAGAAATCCATAGTGATTGGAACTAATATTATGAAACTGATATAGCTCTGGAAAATCTAAAATGGAAAAGAGGGACAGACTTTTTTATTTCGCTTTATTAATAGAACAGAATTCTGTGAACCTTTTGTTTTTGTTATTCTTGATCATGTATCAGGCTTGAGATTGAATTGAGTTTGAAAATTAGACTGAAAAGGAATAAGTTCAACTACCTTAATTCTATTTTTTCACTTTAATAAAATCAGAGTTGGTATTTTCAGGTTGAAGAAATGTAAATTATGATGAGGGTCATATCAGGTCCCTCAAGGACAGAATTTAATTTGCCTTCTTCAGTAGAGTTTTGAGAGTTCTCTGAAATCTTGTTTTTCCTGGAGTGCTATATGATGACTGGACTTAAAAATTTCTCCTCCCTTATGACAGAAATGAAAATGTTATTTTTTTCTAATTGTGTATAGTTCTTGCAATTGTTTCATTTAATAGACATTTATGTTTGCTATTGAATTGGTTACTATATGTAGATAGGACATGGTAGAATCAGCCACAGGGAATTTTGTATTAATTATCAAGCTTTGATTTGGCCAAGTAGACATGGTTTTTAGGACTAAAGGTCCTTGTCTCTGGAATTCTCTTGATTGATCTAATAAAATACTAATATATTCTGCAGAACAGCATACAAACTATAAATATTAGTTTCGGACAATTATGCCTAGCAAGAAAAGCATTATTCAAAAAGAACTTTAAGATTTAAAATAATTAAGATGAAAGGCAACATGGTATAGTGTTAAAAACAATAGAGATTTAAAGGTTCTAGATTCTAGGTTTTAGTTCTCCTAACTAATAAGTCAGCTTCTTTGAGTCTCCATTTCCTCATGCATTTATGTATTCATTTGCTCATCCATTCATTAACTAATTTATTTAACACTGGCTTGTCCAGAGTGTACTGAGTACTAGATATGCAAAGATGAAAGATGTAGTCCTTGATCTCAAGATGCTTATTATAGTCTAGTAAGGGAAACAAACAAGTAATTCAGTAAATACAGTACAAGGTGATAATTGCTACGATAGAAACATGCTTGGGGAACTGTAGAAACACCAAGGAGGGACACCTAACTCTACCTGGGTTAGTCATTGCCTGTAGGTTATCCTGGATCTAAGACCTGAAGGTCATAGTAGGTGTGTGGCAATCAAAAGATTGGAAAGAATGTTTCATTTACAAACATAAGCCAACACTGGAATATTGTTATGCAAGAACTAGCTATATAAAATACATCTTTTGTATTAGATAAGTTCTCTGGTTGAAGTGTATTTGGGGTCCTAGAGACCTCCCATATGGTGATTCTCTTGTCAAGAGCTCCAAAAAGTACAGTTTGAAAATTACTAGACCAACTAGTTTATCTCCAAAGCTTCACTGAGCTCTGAAATGTGATTAAAAAAAAATAGTGTGGTGCAGTGCAGAATAGTGTTTTAGAAATTAAGAAGTGATTTTTTTTTTGTGATTAAAAAAAAATAGTGTGGTGCAGTGCAGAATAGTGTTTTAGAAATTAAGAAGTGGGATTTTTGTCATCACTCTACCAGTGGCACTATATCTATCCTTCTAACTCTGTATAAAGTATATATACACTCTCTCCTAGAGTCATCTCCAGATCAATATTGTCCTGAACATCTCATCTTTTTCACAAATACTTCCAACACATATCCAAAATTGAACTTCTAAACTACTTCTACATTCCCTCTCCTGATTGTTGGTATTCACTTTCCCAAACCACCACTGCATTCAACTCTTTCACATTTCTTTGATTTGTATATGTTCTTCCCTTCCATTTTCAATTCTGGGACAAGTCTTGCTCATCGTATAAGACCCTGTCTAATAAACTCTATGGCACTTTGTACATAGCTCCATTAAGCTCTTATCATTTTGGACAACTTGCTTAATGTCTCTAATCTTTCATTTTCTTATGTTCAAAATCAATGCGTGGGCAAGATAAACTATAAAATTTTAAGTTCTACAGGGCAATACTCTTTGTCTGTTTAATACACTTTTATATCCCTAAATGCCTAGAACAATGCTTGGCCCATAGTACATACTCAAATATATGTTAATTGATTTTTTTTTTACCATTACCCTGAAAATTATTATTTTAAAGTTATTCTGTAGCTTTCGGGCCTAGTCAGAATTTTAGTGAAGCGCAATCATTTAACATTTTCAAAAGCAGTCTAATTTATTCATCTTGCTAACTCTTAAGAAGATATTTGCCTTAAGAGACTTATAAGTATGGGAATTCACGGGACTTAGGGGACAAAAAATACTGTAAGTGGCGCTTGTTAAGATTTAGAGATATTAGTTGATTTTAAGATATTAAGATTGACATTACTGTAGAAGATATTTTGGACCAAAAATGTTGAAAACATAACTAAAACTCAAATAGGTTTAAAATGAGATTCAAAAGTCTAGTCTGTACCCAAATGACATATAATTAATCCTCATGTTTAAAGATCATGTTATTGTAAACCAAAATTTGCTTAATCTGTCCTGACAGTTAATTATTACAGTACTTATATGGATAGAATGAGACAAGCAAAGCAAGAATCAATTTTTAAATGTGAGGTTAATGAACTGAACCCTCTGTATCTGAAAACCTGTCATATATGCACTTATGAAATGGGACATAATATTTCCATATAGACATGCAGGGAATGATTCCGTTTTGTAGCTATAATAATTATTTCTAAAAATTTTCCTAGCATTTCTCTTCTGGTTTCCAGCTGCCAATTTAATAGACCTTTCTTCATAATAATTTTGTCTTTGATATTTGACAGTTGACTTTCTTGAGATGTTTTCCCATGACTCCGTGGGACCATTCTCTTCAAGTTATGCATCTACCTCTTTGACTATTCATTCTCAACCCTCTTTCACTGATTCCTCTTCCTCTGCCCTCAACATCTAGGTAAAGTAGATGTGGCGTTTTGACTAATTTTCATCTGATTAATTGTTCTCAGGCAATTTCATCTATGACCATAACATGATAACTACTGTCTGTTAATTTATTCAACAAATACTTACTGAATGCATACGGTATGCCAGGCACCCTTTTGGGTACTTGGGATATATGAGTGAACAAAACAAAGATGCCGCTTCTTGCTAATATAGTAGTGAGGGATAACAGACAATATATAGCAGGAGGAACATAGCAAACAAGCCAATTTCATAATATGTTAGAAGGTTTGATAAGTATTCTGGGAAAAAGAAAAAGTAGTGCAGGATAAGAAGTATGGAAGTGCTGGGAAGGTGCAGTGAGGGCATTTCTCAATTTTATTTTATTTATTTTTTTAATTTAAATGCAGTTGACATGCAATATTATATTGGTTTCAGGTGTATAACATAGTGGTTTGATATTTATACACAATATGAATTGATCACCACAATGATCTATCACCGTACAAAGTTATTACAATATTATTGACTATATTCCCTATGCTGTAAATTACATCCCCATGACCTATTTATTTTATAACTAGAAGTTTGTACCTCTTAATCTCCTTCACCTATTTTTCCCAATTCCATACTACCCCTGCCGTGAAACCAACAGTGTGTATCTACGAATCGGTTTCCTTTTTGTTTTTTGTTTTGTTTTTTAGATTCCACATGTAAGTGAAATCATACAGTATTAGTTTTTCTCTATCTGACTTATTTCACTTAGCATAATACCCTCTAAATCTGTCCATGTTGTCACAAATAGCAAGATTTTATTCTTTTGTATGGCTGAGTAATAATACATTATATATATGTATATATGCACAAACACCACTTCTTTATCCATTCATCTATTGATGGACACTTAGGTTGCTTCCATATCTTGGCTATTGTAAATAATGCTGCAAGGAACATAGGGGTGCATGTATCTTTTTTAATTAGTATTTTCATTTTCTTCACATAAATACCCAGAAGTAGAATTGCTGGATCATATGGTAACTCTATTTTTAATTTTTTTGAGGAAACTACATACTATTTTCCATAGTGGCTGCACCAATTTACATTCCCACCAACAGTGCACAAGGGTTCCCTTTTCTCTATGTCTTCACTAACACTTATTGGTGGTCTTTTTGATAATACGTGTTCTGACGGGGGAAGGTGATATCTCATTGTGGTTTTATAAATTTAGTTATTTATCTATTTATTTATCTATTTATGGCTGAGTTGGGTCTTTGTTGCTGCACATGGGCTTTCTCTAGTTGTGGTGAGTGGGGGCTACTCTTGGTTGTGGTGCACAGGCTTCTCATTGCAGTGGCTTCTCTTGTTGTGGAGTGCAGGCTCTAGGCATGCGGGCTTCAGTAGTTGTGGCACACATGCTCAGTAGTTGTGGCTTGTGAGCTCTAGAGCGCAGGCTCAGTAGTTGTGGTGCAGGAGCTTAGTTGCTCCACAGCATGTGGGGCCTTCCCGGACCAGGGCTGAAACCCATGTCCCTTGCATTGGCAGGTGGATTCTCAACTGCTGCGCCACCAGGGAAGCCTCAATATGGTTTTAATTTGCAGTTCTCTGGTGATTAGTGATGTTGAGCATCTTTTCACATATCTATAGGCCATCTGTATGTCTTCCTTGGAAAAAAGTACCTATTCAGGTCCCCTGCACCTCTTTAAATTTGATTTTTATAATATTGAGTTGTATGAGTTCTTTATATGTTTTAGATTTTTTTTTTTTTTTTCAGTATGCAGGCCTCTCACTGTTGTGGCCTCTCCCGTTGCGGAGCACAGGCTCCAGACACGCAGGCTCAGCAGCCATGGCTCATGGGCCCAGCCGCTCCGCGGCATGTGGAATCTTCCTGGACCGGGGCACGAACCCGTGTCCCCTGCATCGGCAGGCGGACTCTCAACCACTTGCGCCACCAGGGAAGCCCTATATGTTTTAGATATTAACCACTGGTTGGATACATTGTTTGCACATAACTCTCCCCACTCAATAGGTTGCCTTTTCATTTTTTTGATGGTTTCCTTTGCTATCCAAAAGCTTTTTAGTTTGATGTAGTCCCATTCGTTTAGTTTTGCTTTTGTTGCCCTTGCCTGAGGATACATATCCTAAAAAATATTGCAAAGACTGATGTAAAATTGCATACTGCCTATGTTTTCATCTAGAAGTTTTATGGTTTCAGGTCTTATATTTAGATCTGTAACCATTTTGAGTGTATTTTTGTATATGGTGTAAGAAAGTGGTCCAGGTTGATTCTCTCGTGTGTAGCTGTCCAGTTTTCCCAACACCATTTATTGAAGATGTTGTTTTTTCCCCATTGTATATTCTTGCCTCCTTTGTTATAGATTGATTGACCATATAAGCATGGGTTTATTTTTGGACTGTCTATTCTGTTCCATTGATCTATGTGTCTGTTTTTGTGCCAGTACTATACACTTTTGATGACTATAGCTTTGAAGTATAGCTTGAAATCAGGGAGCATGATACCTCCAGCTTTGTTCTTCTTTATAAAGGTTGCTTTGGCTGTTCATGGTCTTTCAAGATTCCATACAAATTTTAGGATTATTGGTTTCAGTTTCATGAAAAATACCATTGTTATTCTGATAGGGATTGCATTGAATCTGTAGATTGCTTTGCGTAGTTTGGACATTTTAACTGTTAATTCTTTGAATCCATGAGCATGGTATATCTTTCCATTTATTTCATCAATACCTTCAATTTCTTTCATCAATATCTTATAGGGTTTTTTGTGGTAAGTTTATTTATTTATTTTGGCTGCATTGGGTCTTTGTTGCTGTACACAGGCTTTCTCTAGTTGCAGCAAGAGGGAGCTACTATTCGTTACAGTGTGCGGACTTCTCATTGCAGTGGCTTCTCTTGTTGCAGAGCATGGGCTCTAGGTGCTCGGGCTTCAGTAGTTGTGGCTTGCGGGCTCAGTAGTTGTGACTCGCAGGCTCAGTAGTTGTGGCGCACAGGCTTAGTTGCTCCGCAGCATGTGGGATCTTCCCAGACCAGGGCTCAAACCCGTGTCCCCTGCATTGGCAGGCGGATTCTTAACCACTGCACCACCAGAGAAGTCCCAATATCTTATAGTTTTCAGAGTACAGGTTTTTCACCTCCTTGGTTAAATTTATTGCGAGATGTTTTATTCTTTTGACACAATTATAGATGGGATTGTTTTCTTAATTTCTCTTTCTGATAGTTGGTAACATTTAGAAATGCAATAGATTTCTTTATTGATTTTGTATCCTGCAACTTTACTGGATTTGTTTATTAGTTCTAATAAATTTTTTGTGGACTCTTTAGGGTTTTCTCTATATAGTATCATGTCATCTGCAAATACTGACAGTTTTACTTTTTTCTTTCCAATTTTTCCAATTTTGTCTCTTTTTCTTGTTTGATTTGCTCTGGCTAGGACTTCCAATACTATGTTGAATAAAAGTGGTGATAGTGGGCATCCTTTTCTTGTTCCTGATCTTAGAGGAAAAGCTTGCAGGTTTTCAACTGAATAATATGTTAACAATGAGTTTATTATATATAGCCTTTATTATGTTGAGGTATGTTCCCTCTATACCCACTTTGTTGAGAGTTTATATCATAAATGGATGTTGAATTTTGTCAAATGTTTTTTCTGCCTCTATTGAGATGATTATATGGTGTTATTCTTTGTTTTGTTAATGTGGTGTATCAGGTTGATTGATTTACACATATCGAACCATTCTTGCATCCCTGGAATAAATTCTACTTGATCATGGTGTATATCCTTTTAATGTATTGTTGAATTTGGTTTGTTATTCTTTTGTTGAGGATGTTTGCATCTGTGTTCATCAGGGATATTGGCCTGTAATTTTATTTTATTTTATTATTTTTTTCAAAGTGCGTTTATCTGCTTTTGGTATCAGGCTAATGTGGGCCTCATAGAATGAGTTTGGGAGCATTCCTTCCTTTTCAATTTTTTGGATGGTTTGAGAAGGATTAAGTCCTTTTTGAATGTTTGGTAGAATGCATGAAAGTGTCTGGTCCTGAACTTTTGGCATTTTCCAATTTTAAATAGGATTATAGGAGAGGGCTGTACTGAAATGTGACATTAGATAAAGAAGAAGGAGATGGAGAAGTTAGCCATTTGGACATTTAAGAACCCTAAGGCAAGAGAGTGTGCCTGGGGTGGTGGAGGAAGAGTAAGGGAGCCTGTGTGGCTAAAAGTGTGAAAAGGGTGAGGGATAGTAGGAAATGAGGACAGAGGTAATGGGATGTCACATCGTGTAAAGCCTTGCAGATCACTGTAAGAACTTCATCTTTTACTCTAAATGGAATGGAAGAGCCACTGGAGATTTTGAGTAAAAAAAAGCAGCACGATCTCACCTTTATTGAGAATTTGTTATGGAATAGAAGGAGAGAAATCACTTAACTTAGGTGATAACAGTGGAGATGATCAAATTCTGTATATTGTTTAAAGGTAGACTCAACAGATGTCCTGACAGACTAAGATGTGCAATGTAAAAGAGAGACATCAAGGATGACACTACATAATAGCTACCTACTGCACATCTTTACCTGGATATCCCTTAGGCAATGCAAACACATTGCTGCTGCTGTTACAGCAGCAAAAGGAAGCTAATACAATCATCAACGAGTCTCAAAATTTAGAAATTTGAGGAGTAACTCTTCTCTTTCATTTTCTACTTCTAATCACCTACTGTAATGCCTGGTTATTCTATTTAGTAATATCTCTTCTTTTCCCTATTGCTATTGTTTTTAGTTTAAGTCCTCATTATGATTTACCTAGGGATTGGGGGGGGATGGTGGCAGAGCAGATTAGTTCTTCCCCCAAAACTATTATAAGTACACATGTAATCTTAGTTAGCACACTGGGCATGCTATGCAAATTCAGTTTCAAGCACCTCCTCTAACCACCTCCCTCTTTTCAATCAGATTGCTTCCCTCAACCCTTCCTCTACAGAAATTCTGGACCTGCCATTCTACCTGGAGTGTTTGAGCAGTCTACTAACTAGCTTCCCTAATTCTAGCTGCACCCTCCCTTACCACAGTCCAGTCTTCAAATGGGAGCTGATGAATCTTTTCATACTTCAAGTCTGAAAAGACCTTCACTGATTGGGCATCACCCATGGTATAAATTTCAAATTCCTTGGTATGGCCTCCAAAGTCCTTCAAGGGCTCTCTTTTAGGCCTTATCTGTCACTATTACCTGATTTCCATCTCACTCTCTAGCAATTGCTGAATTGCCTGTAGTCACTGTATACAACGTGTTTGTATCTCTCTTGGCTTTAGTCAGCCTCTCTCTGCCTAGATTACATTTCTTCAAGGGAAAGACAGGGAGAACTCCTTTTTACATTTTAAAAATAAATTTAAGACATCACCTCTTCTAAAGTGCCTTCTCCGATACCAGCTCCTCCCCAATATTAACGATGTCCTCTGTTCTTTCTACCTCTATATGCTTCTATTTTTGAACTTATAGTATAATTATAATTTTTTATGGCTTATGTACTAGTCTGTGAGCTCTCCAAAATCAGGAAATATGACTACTTTGTTTTTGTATCCTCAGCAAATAACACAGTGCCTGGTACTTAGAAAATGCTTAATAAATGATTATTGTTATTTTAACTGAATGATGTCATCTCTCTTTATCCACTTACAGTCTTCCATATTGTAGCATTTATTTTTGCAGGTTTATTGCAAAAATGAACAAACTTAAGTTCCTTTCTCTCATTAATTCTGTCTCTTCTCCTCCAGAGACCTATTTAGACACCTCATTATTGGGTTAGCGAAATTATCAAACTGGAGTGTATACAGGGGAAGGTGACCAAAGAATGATGCTGCTATGGAAATAAAGAACAACAGATAATAGGAAACGTAAGGTATTTATTATGGGAACATAATAGCTATGTTCAAATATTTGAGAGGTTTTCATACAGGACAGAGAATGAGTAGACTTTGTATTCTATATCTCGGGGGGCAGAGTTGGAGAAATGGAGACAGAATTCAGTGCACTATGAGGAAGAAGAATCTAATAAAGCTGTATAAAAATTCATTTTTTCATCCAACACGATCTTCATTAACCACTTACTATGCATCTGCATAGTTCTAGCCGTGAGGATTCAAAGCTGAAGCAATAGTCAAAGTTCCTCCTTTCATGGAGCTTACTTTTAGCAAGAGTAGACAGTGGACAACAAATGTGTGGTTGGAATATAGTGTTCAAGGGGGAGAATGACATGAGATTAGAATTTGGGAGATTGGATTTGGGGACATATCATATGGGAGGTGTTTTTTTGTTTTTTTTTTTTAATTTTTGGCTGCGTTGGGTCTTTGTTGCTGCACGTGGGCTTTCTCTAGTTGTGGCGAGCCAGGGCTACTCCTCGTTGGGGTGTGCGGGCCTCTCACTGTGGTGGCCTCTCCCGCTGCAGAGCATGGGCCCTAGGCGCGTGGGCTTTGGTAGCTGTGGCCCACGGGCCCAGTTGCCCTGTGGCACGTGGGACCTCCCGGACCAGGACTCAAACCCGTGTCCCCTGCATTGGCAGGCGGACTCTCAACCACTGCACCATCACAGAAGTCCCCATATGGGAGTTTTAAAAAATGGTTATTGAGTTTGAATTTTATTTCACCTGTAGTAGGAAAACTTTGGATGATTTTAAGCGTGGGTGGTATGGCCTATTTTACATTTTTATAAGGTCACTCAGGCTTCTGAGTCAAGAATCGATTGTAAGAGGGAAGAGTGGAAGCTGGAAGACTCTTTAGGAGTCCATTGGAGTTGTCTAGGCAAGAGACAATGGTGGCTTCACCTACGTTAGAAACTGAGAAGATGAAAAGTATAACTAATTGTTACATATTTTAGAGATTAAATAAAAAAGATTTGCTGATGTGTTGTGAAAGAAAGAGAAGAAGCAAACATAAATCCTAGATTTTTGGCCTGAGCAACAGAGGCCATTAATCAAGTGCAGAATTCAGGGGAAGGAGCAAGTTGGCAGGTATAGTGTGAGTAAGATCAGTATTCTGTTTTGATTCTGTTAAATTTGAGATGCTTTGTGGAGATGTTGAGCAGACAGCCTCATATAGGAGGAGTCTGGAGCTCAGAGGAGTGGTCATGGCTGGAGATAAAGATTTGGGAGTCATTGGCATATCGTAATATTTAAAGTCGTGGGACTGGGTAAAATCTTTGAGGGAAAATGAGTGGCTAGGAAAGAGAAGGGTCCCTGGCAAAGGAATGATTTACCTCAGGAAATAGTTAACTCACTACTACTAGAGTTGTTCAAGCAGAGACCAGATGAGCACCAACCAGAGATGCACTCTGGGAGTTGCTGCCCAGGAAGAGGGGTTAGGGGAGGTTTGCTAATGAATTGTTAGGTTCCATCTGAATTTAAAATTCTGTGAATCTGAAAGATCCTAAAGATATTGTGGTACTTAGAATTGGCCTGTAATGTGTTTTACCTTGTGGATGCATCTAAGTCAAAATCTGTTAATCTTCAAACAGTTTATTAAGACAGTTGTTAATGGCACTCTATCATGTCCCACCATATGTTTTTCTTTCATTTTCCTTTCTTTCCTTTCAGTTTTCCCTTCTTGCCCCTCATTAATCTTTTTTTTAACTTATTCTCTCTTCCTTTGTTTTACTTCATTTTTCTTTCCCATGGGCCTGCCTGGGATACACATAGGTACTACTTAACCCAGCTAGTGACACTCAGTGTTAGAAGCTGCTGATCTCTGCTATAGTTACAAATATAATGGTCGTAAAACAACCAAAAAGTACTACTTGGAGTTTTATTTATTGATATTGAAGACTTCAGCTCTCAGTTTTTGTACTTGGGTTATCATTAAGGAAAGTAATCCAGTGGTTCTCCATCACCACAGTGATACACAATCAAGAAAACAACTCTGCTTCAGGCAGAATCTAAATTGGTTTAGTCTTAAACTGATCTTATCTGTCTTGTTTTTCATTGAATACATGGTTCTATCATCATGCCTAGTACAGTGCCTCATGCATAGTAAGGTGAATGAATGAATAAATGCACATCTGTTCTAATCAAATTAATACCTAAAACCAAAGACTAAATTGCAGTTAGTGCAAACTAAGTAACTTTAAAATCTGTATTACAGACTACAACGAGGTCATATTGGATATTTTATTCTAAGATCCTCAGTAGTATTCATTAGCTAGATTGACATGTTGAGACAATGTGAAAATTTGGTTCTATAGCAGATTGAATCGGGTATTTGACGTTCACTGTGTTCAATTCTGGAGAATTTGGAGTCAAATTTGTAATGTTTAACATAAAAATAAGGAATTATTATGTTTAACAAGTATGACTAAGTGAATATGTGTGTATATCCTGAATTATACTTTGAAAGACAATTTAGATAGTATATAGATAAACATTCTCAGTATTCTCAAAAAGAAGAGGTCACAGTATTACAAAAAAACAATGTCTTTGACTAGTTACAGAAATCTAGGTTGTGTAACACTTACATATAAGCTTTATAGAGCAAACCACTAGTAATTTATTGGTACATAATAATCTACATATAGGTAAAATTTTATTGAATAAATAATGAAGGAATGAACAAATGAATGAGCAATCAAGTCAGGATTCTTTATCCATATGTAGTCACTATGCATATACATTTTAGAAAAAGAGAAGTAGTATATCCTCCTAAAGAGAAATTTTCTCCTTTTATGTTGAAAAAATATGAGATTATTACCTCCATATCAGTGCCAGGTTACAACTTCTGTCTTGAACATAGTCTTTTGCCCTCTTGAGGAGCAATTCCACAAAGTCAGGATTACCTTTTCTGGCGAAAACCCAGTATAGAATTGTATTCACACATATTTCAGTAAATTCAAGATTAAAATTTAGTTCAAAACAGTATCTTGATTTTTCCACAAATGCAATATAATCTGTGAGTAGTATGTCAAACTGATGCAAGTCTCCGTACCTCAGAATTTTTGCCAGTGTTCTGTAAATCCTGGGTTCATAACAGTGATATCCCCGCTGACCCAAAAACTGCAAGGATGGTCTTTTAACAATTTTGTCAATGAGATCGCAGAATATATTGCTTTGTGGACAAGAAGTCTTTCGACATAATTTAGAAGATTTACTCATTGCTACTTAAGGCAACGATATAGAAATAAAATCACAGGAAGTCATACTGTAATCCTTGAGTTACTCTACAAACAGGAATTGCTCTTTAAACTGTAGCCAGAAATAAATATCATGTGAAATATTACCATCAAGTACTGGATGACATCACAATAGATGGAGATCTGTCATCAGCATAGGTCAGAAATTTGGGATCTTATATGTAACTGGTGACCTTTGAGAAAGACATATTGGACAGAAATGGCACATGGGAGAGCTATATAATATTAATATATATATATAATATATATTGTATATTATATATAATATATATAATATATATATAATAAGATATATTTTTAACTTTCTAAGAATTCAACTCAAGCTAATATGTATGTTTATCAAGTGCTAAAATTACAGTCTATACATTAGACAAAATAGTATTAATAATCAGACTGATTATTCTTTTTAGGCTATCATATAACAAAGAGGTAATGATAGAGTGAAAAAGTTCAAGTACTGTTGTTCTCATGTTCTGCATGAGGACTGCACGTTCTCACTTAATCTTCATAGGATATTTTCCCTATGTTATAGTTGAGGAAACTAAGGCTTAGATAGGTTAATAAACCTACCAATAGGCACTGTATTAATTCTCAGAGAGAAAAGATGTCATACAATATTAAACAAAATTTGGAAACTTTGTTTTAGAATTGTAAGTTTTGTAGAGATTATTCCTCTCTATATTAGGCAGAATATATACAGTGGGGTCATTAAAAGTACTTCAAGCTGGGGCTTCCCTGGTGGTGCAGTGGTTAAGAATCCACCTGCCAATGCAGGGGACACAGTTTCAAGCCCTGGTCCGGGAAGATCCCACATGCCATGGAGCAACTAAGCCCATGCGCCACAACTACTGACCCTGCTCTCTAGAGCCTACGAGCCACAACTACTGAAGCCCACTTGCCTAAAGCCCGTGCTCTGCAATGAGAAGCCACCTCAATGAGAAGGCCACGCACTGCAATGAACAGTAGCCCCTGCTCACCGCAGCTAGAGAAAACCCACACACAGCAACAAAAACCCAATGCAGCCGAAAATTAATTAATTAATTAATTTTTAGAAAAGTACTTCAAGCTTATTATGGCATCCTTGTCTCAGTAAAATAAAGCAGAAATATGTTAAGATTGTTTTATCATTATTTTGTAGTTAATGCTTCAGCCAACTTTCCGTTAAATTTAACAACCTTGAGTGTATTTATTAGCAATTTTAAAGGTATTTAAGTATTTTCTTTTTCCTTTTGCATATTTTTCTTTACATAATATGAATGATGTCTCTTTAGTAAAGGGAAGTTATAACTTTAGGTTTACTGTAATATACTTCCAGTAATATTGTATTTTATAAAATCCAAACTCTCTTTTAGCATAAAAACCTAATAAATACTGTCATCTTTGTAAAAACTAAGAATTTTGTTGTTTTCCTCTACTTTCTTTTTCTTCTTTTCCCTAATTCAAAAAATACATTTTTAATTGAACTATTTTTATTGATTTCTTAATAATACCAAATATAAAGGTTGTAAAAAATTGAAACATAATAGAACCAGTGAAAATCCCTCCTTAAGATAAACACATTAGTCCTAAGCATAGGCCATGCCCACCGCCCAAACCCCACCCCTGCTTAGGCCCCACCCTCCACAGCCAAGGACTTTCCACCTATTTTTTTTTTTTTCTTCTACTCCTCTGTTTTACTACTGTGGTTCTGTTTTACCTTCTGGTTGTTGTTTCATCTATATTTTTATTTTTGTATTCTTTCTAACATATCTGTTAGTTTCCTAGTCTAATTTTATTTCTTTACTTTGTTATTGTTCTCCTTTTTTTTTTTTTTTTTTTTTGCCGCCCTGCACAGCTTGCAGGATCTAGGTTCATGAACCAGGGGTCAGGCTGAAGCTCCTGTGGTGGGAGCTCCGAGTCCGAACCACTGGACTAACAGAGAACCTCAGACCCCAGGGAATATTCATTGGAGTGAGGTCTCCTGGAGGTCTTCATCTCAGCACCAAGACCCAGCTCTACCCAATAGCCTACAAGCCCCACTGTTGGAAGCCTTAGGCCAAACAACCAGTAAGACAGGAACACAGTCCCACTCATCAAAAAAAAAAGGGGGGGGGTGACAAAAACATATCTCACAGATGAAGGAGCAAGGTAAAATCCTACAAGACCAAATAAATGAAGGGGAAATAGGCAATCTACCTGAAAAATAATTTAGAGTAATGATAGTAGAGATGATCCAAAGTCTCAGAAATAGAATGGCGGCATGGATTGAGACAATACAAGAAATGTTTAACAAAGATCTAGAAGAACTAAAGAAAAAACAGAGATGAACAACACAATAACTGAAATGAAAAATACACTAGAAGGAAACAATAACAGAATAACTGAGGCAGGAGAATGAATAAGTGAGCTATAAGATGAAATGGTGGAAATAACTGCCGAGAAGCAGAATAAAGAAAAAAGAATGAAGATAATTGAAGACAATCTCAGAGATATCTGGGCAACACTAAACACACCAACATTCAAAGTATAGGGTCCCCGAAGAAGAAGAGAAAAAGAAATGGTCTGAGAAAATATTTGAAGAGATTATAGTGTAAAACTTCCCCAACATGGGAAAGAAAAGAGTCACCCAAGTCCAGGGAGCCCATAGAGTCCCATACAGGATAAACCCTAGGAGAAACATCCATGATACATATTAATCAAACTAACAAAAATTAAATTCAAAGAAAAAAATATAAAAGCATTAAGGGAAAAACAAAAAATAACATATAAAGGAATTCCCATAACGTTATCAGCTGATTTTTCAGCAGAAACTGCAGGCCAGAAGGGAGTGGCAGTATATACTTAAAGTGATGAAAGAGAAAAACCTACAACCAAGATTACTGTACCCAGCAAGTATCTAATTTGATTTGAGAAATCAAAGGCTTTTCAGAGAAGCAAAAGCTAACAGAATTAAGCACCACCAAAGCAGCTTTACAACAAATGCTAAAGAAACTTATTCTAGGTGGTAAACACAAGAGATGCAAAAGACCCACAAAAACAAACCCAAAACAATTAAGAAAGTGGTGATAGGAACATACATATCGATAATAACCTTGAATATAAATGGATTAAATGTCCCAAGCAAAAGACACGGGCTCGCTGAATGAATACAAAAACATGACCCATATATATGCTGTCTACAAGAGACCCACTTCAGACCTAGGGACACATACAGACTGAAAGTGAAGGGATGGAAAAAGATATTCCATGCAAATGGAAACCAAAAGAAAGCTGGAATAGCAATACTCGTATCAGATAAAATAGACTTTAAAATAAAGACTCTTACAACAGATAAGGAAGGACACTACATAATGATCAAGGGATCAATCCAAGAAGAAGATACAACAATTGTAAATATTTACGCACCCAACATAGGAGCACCTAAATACATAAGGCAAATGCTAACAATCATGAAAGGGGAAATCGGCAGTAACACAATAAAAGTAGGGGACTTGAACACCCCACTTACACCAATGGACAGATCATCCAAACAGAAAATCAATAAGGAAACACAAGCTTTAAATGGCACAATAGGCCAGATAGATTTATAGAACATTCCACCTGAAAGTGGCAGAATACACTTTCTTCTCAAGTGCACATGGAACATTCTCCAGGATAGATCACATCTTGGGTCACAAATCAAGCCTCAGAAAATTTAAGAAAATTGGAATCATATCAAGCATCTTTTCTGACCACAACGCTGTGAGATTGGAAATCAGTTACAGGAAAAAAACTGAGAGAAACACAAATACATGGAGGCTAAATGGTGCTCTACTAATTAACCAAGATATCACTGAAGAAATCAAAGAAGAAATTTAAAAATACACAGAAACAAGTGACAACGAAAACATGATGCCCCAAAACCTATGGGATGCAGCAAAAGCAGTTCTAAGAAGGGAATTTATAGCAATTCAATCTCACCTCAAGAAACAAGGAGAATCTCAAATAAACAATCTAACCCTGCACCTAATGCAACCAGAGAAAAAGAACAAAGAAAACCCATAGTCAGTAGAAGGAAAGTAACCATAAAGATCAGAACAGAAATAAATGAAATAGAAACAAAGAAAACAATAGCAAAGATCAATAAAACTAAAACCGGTTCTTTAAGAAGATAAACAAAATTGATAAACCCTTAGCCAGACTCACCAAGAAAAGAAGGGAGCAGATGCAAATCAATAAAATTAGAAATGAAAAAGGAGAAATCACAACAAACACCACAGAAATACAAAGGATTATAAGCGACTACTACAAACAATTATACACTAATAAAATGGACAACCACGAAGAAATGGACAAATTCTTAGAAAGGTACAATTTTCCAAGACTGAACCAGGAAGAATTAGAAAATATAAACAGACCTATCACAAGTAATGAAATTGAGACTGTAATTAAAAATCTTCCAACAGGGCTTCCCTGGTGGCACAGTGGTTGAGAGTCCGCCTGCTGATGCAGGGGATACGGGTTCGTGCCCTGGCCTGGGAAGATCCCACATGCCACGGAGCAGCTAGGCCCGTGAGCCATGGTGTTGAGCCTGTGCATCTGGAGCTTGTGCTCTGCAACGGGAGAGGCCACAACAGTGAGAGGCCCGTGTACCGCAAAAAAAAAAAAAAATCTTCCAACAAAAGTTCCAAAAAGTTCCAAAAATTCCAAAAAGTCCAGGAATGGATGGCTTCAGAGGCGAATTCTATCAAACATTTAGAGAAGAGCTAACACTGATCCTTCTCAAACTTAAACAAATTGCAGAGGGAGGAACACTCCCAAATTCATTATATGAAGTCACCATCACCCTGATACCAAAACCAAAAAAAGATATCACAAAGAAAGAACATTATAGACCAATATCACTGATGAACATAGATGCAAAAATCCTGAACAAAATACTAGCAAACAGAATCCAACAACATATTAAAAGGATCATACACCATGATCAAGTGGGGTTTATCCCAGGAATGCAAGGATTCTTCAATATATACAAATCAATCAATGTGATACACCATATCAACAAATTAAGGAATAAAACCCATATGATCATCTCAATAGATGCAGAAAAAGCTTTTGACAAAATTCAACACCCATTTATGATAAAAACTCTACAGAAAATGGGCATAGAGGGAAACTACCTCAACATAATAAAGGCCATGTATGACAAACCCACAGCAAACATCATACTCAATGGTGAAAAACTGAAAGCATTTCCACTAAGATCAGGAACAAGACAAGGATGTCCACTCTAGCCACTCTTATTCAACATACTTTTGGAAGTCCTAGCCACGGCAATCAGAGAAGAAAAAGAAATAAAAGGAATACAAATTGGAAAAGAAGAAGTAAAACTGTCACTGTTTGCCAATGACATGATCCTATACATAGAAAATCCTAAAGATGCCACCAGAAAACTACTAGAGCTAATCAATGAATTTGGTAAGGTTGCAGGATACAAAATTAATGCACAGAAATCTCTGGCATTCCTATACACTAGGAACAAAAAATCAGAAAGAGAAATTAAGGAAACAATCCCATTTACCATTGCAAAAAAAATGAATAAAATACCTAGGAATAAACCTACCTAAGGAGGCAAAAGACTTGTACCCAGAAAACTATAAAACACTGATGAAAGAAATCAAAGATGGCATAAACAGATGGGGAAATATGCCATGCTCTTAGATTGGAAGAATCAATATTGTGAAAATGACTGTACTACCCAAAGCAATCTGCAGCTTCAATGCAATCCCTATCAAGCTACCAATGGCATTCTTCACAGAATTAGAACAAGAAATTTACAATTCATATGGAAACACAAAAGACCCTGAATAGCCAAAGTAGTCAGAAGAAAAATGGAGCTGAAGGAACAGGCTCTCAGACATCAAACTATACTACAAAGTTACAGTAATCAAGACAGTATGGTACTGGCACAAAAATAGAAATATAGATCAATATTTACAGGATAGAAAGCCCAGAGATAGACCCACGCATATATGGTCACCTAACTTATGACAAAGGAAGGAGAACATACAATGGAGAAAGACAGCCTCTTCAATAAGTGGTGCTGGGAAAACTGGACAGCTACATGTAAAAGAATGAAATTAGAACACTACCTAACACCATACACAAAAATAAGCTCCAAATGGATTAAAGATCTAAATGTAAAACCAGACACTATAAAACTCTTAGAGGAAAACATAGGAAAAACACTCTTTGACATAAACCACAGCAAGATCTTTTTTGACCCACCTCCTAGAGTAATGAAAATAGAAGCAAAAATAAACAAATGGGACCTAATGAAACTTAAAAGCTTTTTCACAGCAAAGGAAACCATAAGCAAGATTAAAAGACAATCCTCAGAATGGGAAAAAATATTTGCAAATGAACCAAGGGCCAAAGGATTAATATCTAAAATATGCAAACAGCTCATGGAGTTCAATATCAAAAAAACAAACAATCCAATTAAAAAATGGGCAGAAGACCTAAATAGACATTTCTCCAAAGGAGACATACAGATGGCCAAGAGGCACATGAAAAGATGCTCAGCATCACTAATTATTAGAGAAATGCAAATCAAAATTACAGTGAGGTATCACCTCACACTGGTCAAAATGGCCATTATCAAAATTCTGGAAACAATAAATGCTGGAAAGGGTGTGGTGAAAAGGGAACCCTCTTGCACTGTTGGTGGGAATGTAAATTGGTACAACCACTATGGAGAACAGTATGGCGGTTCCTTAAAAAACTAAAATTAGAACTACCATATGACCCAGCAATCCCACTACTGGGCATATACCCTGAGAAAACCATAATTCAAAAAGAGACATGTACCACAATGTTCATTTCACCACTATTTACAATAGCCAGGACATAGACATGGAAGCAACCTAAATGTCAAACGACAGATGAAAGGATAAAGAAGATGTGGCACATGTATACAATGGAATATTACTCAGCCATAAAAAGAAACGAAAATGAGTTATTTGTAGTGAGGTGGATGGACCTAGAGTCTGTCATATAGAGTGAAGTAAGTCAGAAAAAGAAAAAAAATACCGTATGCTAACGCATATATATGGAATCTAAAAAAGAAAAGTGGTTCTGAAGAACCTAGGGACAGGACAGGAATAAAGACGTAGACATAAAGAATGGACTTGAAGGTCCGGGGTGTGGAGTGGGAAGCTGGGGTGAAGTGAGAGTAGCATGGACATATATACACTAACAAGTATAAAATAGCTAGTGGGAAGCAGCAGCATAGGACAGGGAGGTCAGCTTGGTGCTTTGCAATGACCTAGAGACGTGGGATAGGGAGGGTGGGAGGGAGGCTCAGGAACAAGGGGATATGGGGATATATGTATGCATATGGCTGATTCATTTTGTCGTACAACAGAAACTAAACAGTATGGTGAAGAAATTATAGTCCAATAAAGATCTATTAAAAATTTAGATTAGTAAAAAGCATTATTTTTAAATTTAGAGGGAATGTTGGAGTTTGATATTATTGCAATCAGAGGACTCTGTAGAATATAAAATATTGAGTACCTGTCATTAGGGCTGGGAAATTTGTTTGCTTTCCTAATAATTATTCCAATTTTATATAAAGATTAAAAGCAGATTTTTTCATAAACACAAACCTATTTTTGCAGCATTTTTGGTGATAAGATTGAAACATCAGTCGATAGGACACGGATTGAATAAATCAAGTGCATCCTCCTAAGAGAGCACTGGGCAGCTGTAACATAAGGAGTAACTTCTTTTAACTATGCCGACCTAAATTGTCAGTGACTATCAGAATACTTTGTGCAGTTAGCTTTATTTTGGCAAGGAAGTGAATATAATTCATATAGTTTATGCACTTCTATATATTTATGCATTTATATCTTAATGGAAAAATTAAAACTATACAAGTGGGCAACTGTGAGGTGGGGAGAAGGAAGAGGATAGAGGAGAAAGGAGGAAACTATATTTCTCAGAAAGTACTTGTTTTGTTTTGTTTTAGAATTATATAATTATTGTGCCTGAATAGATGTAATAAAATAGTTTGATATAGTCAAATAAAACAAAACTAAAAAAAAAAGATAATCACATTAGCAGTTGTATATAGAGACTTTAAAATATTTTATGCTTATGTATATAAATAGATGTATTATTATATACTTTGTTCTTTTTATACAAATGGGAAATATTTTATATAACTTGTTCTATGAGCTGATTTTTGTTTGTATAACAATATATCATAGGTACATTTGAATGACCATATATAATAATAGTTAACTCCTATATACTTCTTACTATGTACCAGGCACTACTTTAAGCACTTTCTGTATTAACTCCTTTAATCCTTCCAATAACTCCATTTCACAGATAAGGAAGCTGAGATGCAGCACTTAAGTGACTTACCCACAATGCTATGTCTAGTAAGTAGTAAAGCTGGAATTTGAACCCAGGCAGGATGGTACCAGAGACTTCACTTCTCTCTCCTGCTTCTCCAAAAAGAGAGGCTACCTTTCCATTTTCATGGTTAGTTTATGAATAGAAATCAAGAAACAAGAGCTCTACGATTATATCTCAAAAACAGAAACAGATGGTAGATTAATCCTGTTTTGGCAAAAAATATTATTAAAGTAATAATGAGGTATATCTCTACATGTATAAATTTGAGTGATTTTTTCCTTTATAATTTTCTTTGTTATTCGAATGTCTGATTAGGTGTTTTTTAATCGAAAAAACTAGTAAAGTCATTTTCATTTTGAATATAATAACCAGAATATATTAAGTCAAAATTGGTGCTGCATTAGTTTAAAAAAATATTTTTAAATTATAGCCACTATGAATGGTAAACATCAAAAACATGTTCAGTACACAATCTGCTGATTAATAATAATAACTAATATATATTGAGTTCTTATGTACTTCGACTATACTAGATGAGTGCTTTACATGCATTTTATCATTTAATCCTCAAAATTCTCTATTATTTAATCTCTGTTTTATGGTTGAGGAACCTGAGGTTTAGATTGGTTAAGCCACTTGCCAGAGGTCATATAGTCACTGAGTAGCAATGATTTGAACCAAAGATGAGTCCACAGTCCATATCCTTTGTCTGTGTGCTCAGCTGCCTTCAGACTTGAGTATAACATCTTTGCCAGAGTGTAGTTTATACATTCTTATGTTCATGGAAAATCCCTCAGTAAAATCACTTGAAGTCTAATGGCACTGAAAATATATTCAACAGCTTTTATAAATGTCCTGATTTAAAGAAAAATGTTCTATACATTATACACTAATAATTGAAAAAGTATGAGTTTCAAATAAATATCTTACTGCTCTTCATAGTACCCTAGACATAGATTGCATGTTGACCTCTATGTGTTGTGAGTAGGCCAAAGGCTTATAGGTCTCAAATGCTGCCTAAAATTCCCACTCAGATTTTCCTTTAAGTTTGTGCATTTCAGGCCTAAGTGTTATCTGGAAGGCTTATGCTTGAAACTACTGATATTATCAGTCATAAATCTTTTAAGTAAATTCATTTTTATTAGATGCCTAAGTCTGTAATCTGGCTGGGCTCAGGGCAGCTACATTTTGTTAAGGAGGAAGCTTATCTAGAAAAATCCTAGAGCAATGGCTTAAGGATTGGGGAAGTACAAAGGATGTAACACAGCAGTACTGGACGGCCGAGAGGTGAGTAAGGGGAGGCGCCAAGGACAAACTTGGCCTGCTAAGCAGTTTCACCAGAGATAAATTCTACAGGTAAGTCACTGGTGAGGGACATGTTTGTATAATCCCAGTAAACAGTCAAACAGATGTCATTCGATGAGAATGGCCTTTTTGATGGTTTCAAAAGTACAGTTTCTACATAATTATATTAAATTACTGTTTGTAAAAATTCTATCTACTCTATAAAGTTTATAGTGGCCCTTTTGCCAGGCTTTACCATTCTCAGTACCATTGATCTTTAATACTGACTTACACATTTAAGAGAAAAGTAAAAGCAAAATTGAGAGAAGAGGGCTTTCCTGACTTTTAAATATGGATAGGAACTGTATGTATTTCCAAAAGAAGAATGAAAAGTATGTGTATATATTGTATGATGCCTTTTGTATAAGTATGAATACAATAGCTCTATGTCAGTTTTAGGGGATATCCTAAAAGATATGGCAAACTGAATTTTTTATTCTTCTATCTATGACTGAGGCAACCCTCCAGAAACACTTAGACTCATAATTCTGGTTCCCTCAGAACTTTGGCTTGCACAGAGCTACAGTTGGTTAGACTTCTCTCTACCTCATGGCATCCAGTCAAAAATTTGACTCAATTTTTTTTAATTAATTTATTTTTGGCTGTGTTGGGTCTTCGTTGCTGAGTGCAGGCTTTCGCTAGTTGTGGTGAGCGGGGACTACTCGTTGCTGTGGTTCGCAGGCTTCTCCTTGTGGTGGCTTCTCTTGCTGCGGAGCACGGGCTCTAGAGCACAGTCTCAGTAGTTGTGGCACACGGGGCATGCCACATGCTCCGGGGCATGTGGGATCTTCCCGGACCAGGGCTCCAACCCATGTCCCCTGCATTGGCAGGGAGATTCTTAACCACTGCGCCACCAGGGAAGTCCCTTAACTCAGTTTTTAACCTGAGTTTTAAACTAAGTTATTTTAAGTTGTAGATCCCTGGCCAGTTTGTATGTGAGTTGTCCTGGGACAACGTCTCCCACTCAGGCTAGTCAGGTGTGGCTATAGGGGAGGCAGACACTACAGAATATCTAGTATTACAATTAAAAATCTTAAATAAACATACAGGTCATTTATATTAAGCATATTAGAAATACAGTTATTTACAGAAGAATAGTAAGCACATCTATGAAATTTTTTAGACATTTAAAAACTAAAGTGTAATGTCTAATCTCTCTAATTTATACTTAAAAGTTTCACCGTGATAGATGTTCTAGAATGATTAGGACCTGAGAGCTACCAGGGGATTCTTATCTGTCATTCTTCTGTTCAGCTATGCAAGGCTCCTTCAGATGAACATATCTAACAGAAGTACATTAAAATCAAAAGTACCCTAAAATCCAGACTTCACTCTTCTGTGCGGCAATCACCTGACCTTTCATTCCTAAGAATGCAGGTAAGGTTCTTAACTTCCCCTTCTGCAATGGAATGTCACTTCTGCCACTTCTGTGTCTTTCTGTTTGTTTGTTTGTTTTCCTAGTACATATTTATCTTATAACTGAAAGTTTGTACTTTTTGACTGCCTTCATCCAATTCCTTCTTCTCTTACCCGCTGCCTCTGGCAACCACAAATCTGATCTGTTTTTCTATGAGTCAGTTAGTTTTTGAAGTATAATTGACCCACAGTGCTATGCCAGTTCCTGTTACACAGCACAGTGATTCAGTATTTCAGTACATTTCAAAATGATCACCACAATAAGTCTAGTTTTGATCTCTCACCACAGAAAGATATTACATAGTTATTGACTATGTTCCCCACGCTGTACATTTCGTACCCATGACTCATTGATTTTGCAAGTGGGATTTTGTACCTCTTAATCTCCCTTTCCTATTTCTCTTTCCCCCACCTCCCTCCCCTCTGGTAACCACCTGTTTTTTCCGTATCTATAACTTTCTGTTTTGTTATGTTTGATCATTTGTTTTGTTTTTTAGATTGCACATGTAAGTGAAATCATACAGTATTTGTCTTTCTCTGTCTGACTTATTTCACTTAGTTTAATTCCCTCTAGGTTCATGCACACTGTGGCAAATGGCAAGATTTCATTCTTTTTTATGACTAATATTCCATTGTGTATAAATATATACATATACCACTTCTTCCTTATTCATTCATCTTTTGATTGGCACTTAGGTTCGTTTCATATCTTGGCTATTGTAAATAATGCTGCAATGAACATAGGGGTGCATATATCTTTTCTAATTAGTGTATTTGTTTTCTTTGGACAAATACCAGGAGTGGAATTGCCAGATTGTATGGTAGTTTTATTTTTAGTTTTTTGAGGAAGCTTCATACTGTTTTCTGTAGTAGCTGCACCAATTTATATTCCTACCAATAGTGTACAAGGTTTCCCTTTTCTCCATATCCTTACCAACACTTGTTATTTGTTGTCTTTTTGACAATAGTCATTCTTACAGGTGTGAGGTGATATCTCACTGTGGTTTTAATTTGCATTTCTGTGATATTGAGCATCTTTTCATGTACCTGTTGGCCATCTGTATATCTTCTTTGGAAGATGTCTATTCATATCCTCTGCCCATTTTTTAATCAGGTTTTTTGTTTTATTGATGTTGAGTTATATGAGTTTTTGCACATTTTGCATATTACCCTTATTGGATATGTTGTTTGCAAAATCTTCTCCCATTCAGTAGGCAGCCTTTTCATTTTGTTGATAGTTTACTTTGCTGTTCAAAAGCTTTTTAGTTTGATGTAGTCCCATTTGTTTATTTTTGCTTTTATTTCCCTTGCCTGAGGAGACATATCCAAAAATACATTACTAAAACAGATGTCAAAGAGTGTGCTCCCTATATTTTATTCTAGAAATTTATGGTTTCAGGTTTTAAATTTAAGTCTTTAATCAATTCTGAATTTATTTTTGTGCATGGTGTGAAAAACTAGTCCAATTTGATTCTTTTGCATGTAGCTGTCTAATTTTCTCAACACAATTCATTGAAGGGGCTGTTTTTTCCCCATTGTATATTCTTGCCTCCTTTGTCTCGGAGTAACTGCCCATCTAAGTTTGGTCTCATTTATGGGCTCTGTTTTTTTTTAAATTGTGATTAAAAAGATACTTAAGGGCTTCCCTGGTGGCGCAGTGGTTGCGAGTCCGCCTGCCGATGCGGGGGACATGGGTTCGTGCCCCGGTCCGGGAGGATCCCACATGCCGCGGAGCAGCTGGGCCCGTGAGCCATGGCCACTGAGCCTGCGCGTCCGGAGCCTGTGCTCCACAACGGGAGAGGCCACAGCAGTGAAAGGCCCACGTACCGCAAATAAAAAAAAAAAAAAAAAAAGCAAAAAAAGATACTTAATATGAAACTTGCCCTCTTAACAAACTTTTAAGTATACAGTACAGTATTGTTAATTATATACACATTGTTGTACAACAGATATCTAGAACTTTTTCATCTTGTATGACTAAAACTCTATGCCTATTGAAGCAGCCAACTCCCATTTCCCCCTTCTCACAGACCCTGATAACCACCATTTTATTTTCCACTTCTATGGGTTTAACTACTTTAGCTATCTCATGTAAGTGGAATCATACAGTGTTTTTCTTCTGTGACTGGCTTATTTCTCTTAGCTTAATGTCCTCAATGTTCATCCATATTGTCACACGTGGCAGGATTTCTTTCCTTTTTAGGGCTGAATGACATTCAACTGTATGTACGTACCACATTTTATCCATGTGTCTGCGGATGGGCCATTAGATTGTTTCCACATCTTGGCTATTGTGGATGATGCAGCAATGATTATAGGAATGGAATATCTCTTTGAGATACTATTTTCAATTCTTTTGGATAAATACCCAGAAGTAGAATTGCTAGATTACATGGTAGTTCTTTTTTTAATTTTTTGAGGAGCCTCCGTACTGTTTTCCACAGTGGTTGCACCATTTTACATTCCCAGCATCACCCAAGAGTTTCAGTTTCTCCACATCATTGCTAACATTTGTTGTTTTCTATTGTTTCCATAATGGCAATCCTAACAGGTGTGAGATATCTCATTGTGGTTTTGTCTTGCATTTCCCTAAGAATTAATGATGTTGAGCATCCTTTCATATACCTGTTGGCCATTTGTATGCCTTCTTTAGAGAAATGTTTATTCAAGTCCTTTGCCCCATTTAAAAATCGGTTTATTTGTTTTTATGTTATTGTGTTGTATGTAAGGAGTACATTATATACTTTGCATATTAACTCCTTATCAGATATATGATTTGCAAATATTTTCTCCATTCTGTAGGGTTTCTTTTTACTCTGGTGATTGTTTCCTTTGCTGCACAGAAACTTCCAATTTTGATGTGGTCCCACTTGTCTATTTTTGCTCTTGTTGCCTGTATTTTCAGTGTTAAATCCAAGAAATCATTGTCAAGGTCAGTGTTTTGAAGCTTTTCTCCTATAGTTTTTTCTAAGTTTTATAGTTTCAGGTCTTACATTTAAGTCTTTGATCTCTTTTGAGTTGATTTTTGTGTATGGTATAAGATAAGGATCCAGTTTTTTTTCTTTTTTTGCATGTGGATATTCAGGTTTCCCAGCACTGTTAGTTGAAGAAACTATCCTTTCCCCATTGTTTAGTCATGGCACCCTTGTTGAAGACCATTTGACCATGTATGCATGGATTTATTTCTGGGCTCTCTATTCTGTTCCATTGGTCCATATGTCTGTCTTTAGGCCAGTACCATACTGTTTTGAATACTGTAATATTGTAATATGTTTTGAAGTCAGGAAGTATGAGGCTTCTAGCTTTGTTCTTCTTTGTCAAGATTATTTTGGCTAATCAAGGTCCTCTGTGGTTCTATATGAATTTTCAGATTGGTTTTTATATTTCTGTAATAATGGCAGAATAATGTAAAATGGCATTGGCATTTTGATAGGGATTGCATTGAAGCTGTCAATTACTTCTGGTAGTATAGATACTTTAACAATGTTATGTCTTCCAATCCATAAACACAAGATGTCTTTCCATTTATTTGTGTTATTTTAAATTTCTTTCAGCAATGTTTTATAGTTTTCAATGTACAAGTCTTTCATTTCCTTGGTTAAGTTAATTCCTAAGTATTTTAATTTTTTTTTTAAATAAATTATTTATTTATTTATTTATGTATTGTTGGTTGTTTTGGGTCTTCGTTGCTGCACACAGGCTTTCTCTAGTTGCAGCAAGCAGAGGCTACACTTCGTTGCAGTGCACAGGCTTCTCATGGTGGTGGCTTCTCTTGTTGGGGAGCTTGGGCTCTAGGTGCATGGGCTTCAGTAGTTGTGGCACGTGGGCTTAGTAGTTGTAGCTCGTGGGCTCCAGAGCACAGGCTCAATAGTTGTGGCACACGGGCTTAGTTGCTTCGCGGCATGTGGGATCTTCCTGGACTAGGGCTCGAACTCATGTCCCCTGCATTGGCAGGCGGATTCTTAACCACTGCACCACCAGGGAGATCCTCCTAAGTATTTTATTCTTTTTAATGATATATTTAAATGGGATTTTTTTTTTAATTTCCTTCTAAGATTTTTCATTGTTAATATATGGAAATACTACTGATTTTTGTACGCTGACTTTTTTATCCTGCAACTTTACTCAACTTGTTTATTATTTCTAACATTTTCTTTTTGGTGGAATCTTTTAGGGTTTTCTACATATAAGATTATGTTATTGGCAAGCAGAGATAATTTTACTTCTTCCTTTTTAAAACTGTGATGTCTTTTCTTTTTCTTTCCTAGTTGCTCTAGCTAGGACTACAGTATTATGTTGAATATTAATGGCAAACATGACATTCTTGCCTTGTTCCTGATCTTAGAGGAAAAGCTTTCAGTTTTGTACCATTAAGTATGATGTTAACTATGGGCTTGTCATACATGACTTTTATTATGTTGAATTAATTTCCTTTTATTTCTAGTCTGTTGAGTGTTTTTATCATGAAATGTGTTAAATTTTGTCAAATATGATCATGTGATATTTTTCTACTTTGTTCTATTAATGTGGTGAATCATTTTTTTTTTTAATGTTGAAACATCCTTGCATCCCAAGGATGAGTCCCACTTGGTCATGGTGTATAATCCTTTCAATATGTTATTGGATCCAGTTTGCTAGTATTTTGTTGAGGATTTTTGCATCTACATTCATCAGGGATATTGGCCTGTAGTCTTTTTTTTTTTTTTGCTGTACGCGGGCCTCTCACTGTTGTGGCCTCTCCCGTTGCGGAACACGGGCTCCGGATGCACAGGCTCAGCGGCCATGGCTCATGGGCCCAGCCACTCCACGGCATGTGGGATTTTCCCAGACCAGGGCACGAACCCGTGTCCCCTGCATCGGCAGGCGGACTCTCAACCACTGTGCCACCAGGGAAGCCCGGCCTGTAGTCTTATTTCTTGTCTTTGCCTTTGGTATCAGGGTAATGTAGGCCTCATAAAATGAGATTGGAAGTATGCCCTCTGAGACAGACCAGACAGAAACCAGTCTCTTGGGCAGCCCTCTGAAAAGTCAGAATGTTAGACACATGCTCCAACTTTTCCCCTCCTCTGGAAGAAGCTGGGGCGAGTGGGAGTTTCCTCCTGATCATGCTATACCTGGGGCAGGGAGGCTCTGGAGAGTGGGTGCCATGAATTTTCTTGTTGGCTTTGATGCAGCTGGTTTCATGCTTGCCTGTGGCACAGGAGCCTCTTAACTTTTGGGTTTTCTCACAAAGGGAATTGATCTATGTATTGTAGTTAATTTGGTGTCTCAGTGTGAGAAGGAGAGTCTTGAGCTTCCTATTCTACTGTCTTGCTCGTCATCCCCTACTTCTGTGTCTTATATCAAGCATTCATAATAATAAATTAGCATTTTAGAGAATTCAAGCATTAAATTATTGGAATCTTGCACTTAATCAGTGGTCAGTTGAGAGCTGATATTTAAAAGAGAGAAAAATCTAAGGGACAAATTAATGATATATTTCTTTAGGTTATGCTAATGTTATTTCTGCATTATTAGATTATTAGGAATTAAAGTTTCCAGATCTTTTGTTAAGCCACTGTCATGTTGCTCCTTTTGATAATGGACACTAAATAGCAAAATGAGCAATGTTTTTTAAAAAATTGAGATATAATTCATATGCCATAATATTTACTCTTTTAAAGTATAATGAACATGTTTTTGGCTAGAGTTTTATAAAAATCCCCAAACCTTTTATTGGATATTTCTTCTATTATTCTATTCCCTTCATCTCCTAAAAGAAAAGGATATGGTATTTATTAATAATGTAATAAAGGCATGTCTGTAACAAGCTTAGACAACATTATCCAAGTATATTTTTTGGCAATAAAACTGAATAACTTGGAAATATTGGCAGTTGCTAAGAATTACTTTAGTACTTAGAACATTTTTTATAGCCTCTGTACTCCTGTGTCAGTAACACAATTGATTTTAAGTATTAAAATGCCTTTAAAAGCGTTATCCCTCTTTTTGAATTATCATTTTACCTCTCTGTTCTGTCTTAATATATGAATATTCAGTTTGAACATGCATCATATAGAGAGGGATTTAGACTCCAGTAAGTCAGAGGAAGTGTGTAGTTTAAATTTTCATTCTTTAATCCATTATCATTCTTTTGATTTTAAGTTCATGAATTTCTTTCTCCTCCCTCCCTCCCTCCCTCCCTTCCTCCCTTCCTTCTTTCCTCTCTCTTTCCTTTCATTCTTATTTAACTGCTGCTAGTCTGACCAATCCAAAACACAAATATGAAATGAAAAAAAGGTCTTTGAGTATCAAAGAAGGAAAAAAGAGCCATTTACAAAGCTGATGTACGTTAAAATAGAGGAAGGCCAGATAAATTCTTATACATAATGTTAAGGCTATTGACTTAAAATTGGTTATTTGCTCTTCTCAGGTAACTCTCATGATTGACATGTTTCCCAAAATTGGAAATTAAATTAAGGAGTAGAAGGTGGAGCCAAGCAAGTGCCACTGGAAGGTTCTCCTTATACAGGTAGAGATGAAGTAAATGTCTCCAATTATTACAGAGTCTGGGGTTGTTTATTTTGGAGGAAAACACAATTATATTAAAACTTGAGGCTATTTTATACTGTATAATAACTGATACGAATATATTTGTAGGCTCTTTTTGGCAAGTAGGTATGTTTATAATTATTTTATACCTTTATAACTCGATTATAAAATTAGTTTCTATCAAAGTGTAAAGGAAAGGTGTAAAGGAAAGGAAAATCATCTGTAATTCTTCCACCCAGAGATAGATACTCATGAATGTTTGAATGTAATCAGATATATATCTTCTTAAAAATTAGTATTATACTATATAAATATATGTAGTATAAGTGCCTGACAGTAAGCTTTTTTGATTGTAATATAAATGCCTGACATTTAACTTTTGACTGCTGAGGCATCTGTTTCAAATGCATCCATCTTGAATCAACTTATTATCAGCTATATGACACAGGTGCTAGCAAAACAGTAACCCGACTTTTCCCTTCCTGCACCCTAATTCCTGCTCTTATGTTTTAAATAAAGAGTAAGCCCGCGAAACCCTAGGGACCCCATCCTTGACCCCAGTAAAGGCAGAACCCCAGATACATGCTTTCTCCCTCTCTCTCAACCTGCAACTTCCCTGTGTGGCCCTGAGGTGTGTGCCATGTATTCTCTAAGAGCTGTGAGTAATAACCTTGTCTTTTCAATGTTCCTTGATAGTTGTTGCTGAGGTATGTGTTGCAATCATAATAAGAACCACAAGGGCAGATCCAGCCACAACATTGGCTCTGTTGGAGGAAATGTGTTGGGGAGCTGCCACAAGTAGTACAGTGCCCCAAGCATTCCTAGCCAATAGCATTGCTGTCAGTAGGATGAGACTAACATGAAACAATGTATGTAGTTTTGTGACTAGATATCTTACTAAACTCTCCTATTAGTCTTAGTCTTTGCCTTTTCCATTTCTTCTCTTACATTTTTAGTTGGATAACAGTATCATCTGAAAATAAAAATAATTTTGACCCTTCGGGTACAATCGCTGTACATCATATTTTTGTTTCTTAACCTATTTATTGTACTGAAATTTCTAGTCAGTGTTTAATAACTGTTGCTAGTGGGCTTCCTGACTTGTTACCGACTTTACTTATTTATTTAAATAATGTCTTTTTTTTTTTTTAATTTATTTGGTTACACCAGGTCTTAGTTGCAACAGGCAGGCTTACTTAGTTGCAGCATGCATGTGGGATCTAGTTCCCTGACCAGGGATTGAACCCCCACCTCCTGTATTGGGAGCGCAGAGTCTTAACCACTCTGCCAACAGGGAAGTCCCTTGTTACTGTCTTTAAAGGAAATGTTTCTAGTGCACCAAGGAGGACTTTTTTCTGCTTCAGCCTCACAGATTCCCCCCACTCCACCTTCCTTTTTCTGCCTCAGGGCATTTTCATAAGCTGTTTCCTCAAACTGCCTCTTCTTTTCACCTTAATAACACTTACTAAATCTTTATAGAGATTTCAGTTTAAACATTTCTTCAGAGAGGTTTCCTTGACACCCCTATGGCTCTTTAAAGTCTCCTTAATATCTGTTCTTTCCTTTTCCCGTGCTTAATTTTGTGTATTTGTGGTTCTTTTTTATTTGTGGATTCAAATTTCTGGAAAATTGTGTGTTTGTATTTTCTCCCAAGACATCTTTCATTCATTTATTTACTTATGTATTCATTTCACACAAATGTTTCAAGCCCACTTTATATGGAGAGCACTGTATTGGGCACTAGAGATTCAGTGGTGAAATGATCAGATATGGTCCTTGCCTTTGTGATACTTATAATCTAGCAGTGAATAAGTAATGTAATTGGGATAAGAGCTAGGGTGTGTGGATGCATATACAAGAAGGAGTTAACCCATATGGGTGTCAAGGAAACCTCTGCAAAAATAATGTTTAAACTGAGATCTCTATTGATTTAGTAAGTGTGATTTAGGTGAAGAAGAAGAGGCAGATATCATTGCAGTTTGAGGAAACAGCTTATGAAAATGCCCTGAGGCAGAAAAAGGAGACTAAAAATCACCAGTATGGCTGAAGCACAAAGTCCTATTGTTTTCCTTCACTAATAATAATTTCGGCTTTTATTAATATTATTCCTTTTTCTTCATTTTTAAAGAGCTGCTAATTTTTCTTTCCTTTATTATCTCTTAGTTCATTTTACTAAAAATATTTAAAGTTATACATTTTTTATTGAGTATCACTTAGGCTGTAATAATTTTTAATTTGATGCATTTTTGTTATTTTCTCAATTGTTTCTATTTGTAGTCTTGATTTCCTTTTTTGGACTAATAAATATTTAGCAAGTAATTTAAGTTAATGTATGTAATATAAAGAATTTATTGTGAGAAGATATTGCTGGCCTAACCTGGGAATGTTTTGTGGATCTTTAGCTGGATTTACCTAAAATAGGAGACAGCCTCTTTTAAAATCTGTTCTGTCTGGGATGCCTTTATTTTCTTCACAAGGTTATACTTCTAGACTTCAAAATGCTTTTGTCTTATCTCCCTTAGATAATCATTAACTGGAAATCTTCACTGTTGCCAACTAAAATAATTATGGAACTAATTTTTTATCTCTATATTTTTATCACATTAATTCATATATATGCTGATATTATACCAAATTGTATCAATTATTGGATAACTGTACACATTTTTAGATTTTTTCAGAGAAAAATTATCATTATATAAGATAAATATAGTGGACTATTATATATATATATGAACCATTTTTCGTAAGTTAAGGAATACTAAAATCCTTTTCCTTTTTCTGCTATAGATTAAAAGAGATGACTTCAGTGACTTCTCTATTATAATTCAGTGTGAAGCTAGCTTCAGTGTGAAGCTATGTTTAAATACAACTCAATGTGAGTTGTATGTGAGTGCTGTCTGAGGCAACTGACATTTCAAATTGTGACTCTTTTCACCCGAAAAGCAAGAAGGTCTGCTCTTTCCTGTAGTTGGAGCTATTAAATGAAGTTAATTCAAGAAGTCAGAATCTAACTCGTGACTTATTAGATTCTTTCATTTGCATTACAAATCGTTTGAAGGGAATGAAGCAATTGACCAAAAAATATTGAAGAAAGACTAGAGTAAAACATTATTAATTTGAACTCGCTTATTTTTGAATATCTGATCATCTAGGCATAGGGAATGAAAGACAGTGGATGAAATAATTTACAATGGAAATCAATAAGATTTTACAGGAAAGATTAAACTATTCACTAGAACAAACTTTCCAATCACTATCAGTACCTGAGACTTGAAACCAAATATTGCATATTACCCCCACCTCAAACAAATGTAAAATTTCTTTAGCTAAACTGAGTTCCAAACCAAAATATTATATTTTGTTAAAATAATCTCCATATTCACACAGTCTTCTCCCCTCTGTATCTGTGTGTTAGTGTCCAAAATTTTATCTTATAAGGTTATCAGTCATTGGATTAGGGCCCCCCTTAATCCAATATGACTCATTTTAACTTGATTACATCCATAAAGACCCTATTTCCAAATAAGGTCATTTTCACAGGTACCAGCGTTTAGGACTTGAACTTGTATCCCTATATTTTTTTAGGGATACAACTCAGCCCACAATAGCACCCATCCTTGCCTTTAATTTTTTCAACCTCCCAATAGCCTTCCTGTTTAAGTATATTCCTCTCAGATTTGTCCTCTTCTTTCTTCTTAGTGACCTTGTTTCAGGTATCATATTCTTCTTGTGTATCTTCAAACTTTATCTCTTTTCTGGCTGTTTCATCATCATATAAACATATTCAAGTCATGTTCATCTTAAAAGCAACAACGAATCCTACCTATCTCAACCCTATATTTCTTTTTACCTCCTATCCCTTCTCCTTCCTATATCCCTGAACATGTGTCTTATATTCATATTTACTATGTCTTCTCTTCAAATCACTCTTCAATCAACTGAAGTCTGGCTTCTGCCCCACCACTGAGACTGCTTGCTCTTGTCAAGATTTTCAGTGCCCCCTTTGTTGTTAAATCGATGGACACATCTTATTTCTTCTACTGTAAAACTCAGTGCCTCACAGGACTTTTTTGGCCACTCTCGTCTTCTTCAAACCAGACCCTTCAAATCAAATCCTTTGATTTCCATGGTATTTCACTTTCCAGATGTTTCCTCTGAGTGCTTAGCCTTCTTGGAAGGCTTTTCTTCCTCTACTTACTTTATAAATTGTGATGTCCTCCTAGGATTAATTTATCTTTCTTTTCTTACTGTATAATCTTTTTGTGGTTAGTCTTATCTCCTTGCATGTCTTCCACATCAACTGTATGATACTGATCTCCCAGAATGTATGTCTGCAGTCCATATTTCTTTTCTGAACTCTAGTGTATATGCAGCTGCCTGTTACACATTATCTCTTGGGTGTCTCACAGACACTTCAGATGCAACAAGTTAAAATTACTCCTTATCCTATATTATTTTCTTTCTTAGTGAGTGGCACTACTATCTAGCCAGTTACCCTAGTGAGAAGCCTCAGAGTCGTCATCATAACTCTTCCATTTTCTTTACCTCCATATACAATTTCCTATATATTATGTCTCTTTGTAATGTCTTCAAATTAGTCCTCTTTTCTCCAGCATCACTTGAACTGACTTAGATTAGGCCCCATATTTTCTTCCTAGCTTCTTTAATTATAACATTTTGTCCAGTCCAAACCATTTCCACATTGCTGCCTGTTTGATTTTCCAAAATGCAATCAGATGATTGGATTCGGTGCCCCTTGATGAATCTTTTATATACTCCCCTAGGTTATGTGTTTACCTCTGTGCAACAACATAGATGAGATCTTTTTTTTAACCCCCAGACATTAGCACAGTGTTTATCACATAAAATCCACTCAAAAGTTTTTTAAATGAATAAAGTCATCAATATGTACAAGATTAATCTAAATATAGAGTAATAAGAGAAGGTGACAAAGATTGGATTCTTAGGGAAAGATAAATATTTAAGAAGTAGGCAGGGGATGAAACTGGGTAAGAGAAATCAAATGGTGGTCAAAGGTTCTCCAAAGAGTAGAACCAAGAGAGAGTGGAAGTACTTGGTCATACATGCTAGTTTGTCTAGTTCAGCACTGAATTACAGCTGCTATACTGACTCCTGTCCAGTTTAGCATTGTTCCAGGTTTTTCACTTTTAATGAGAAGTTGTTATGAATAGTTGCATTGAGATAAGCTGGGTTGTGTTTGGAGAAATAGTAGATGCCAAGTTATGCTGCCCTGATTCTTCCAAAGACCAAAGCACTCATTTCTCCAGCTACTGGTAGTGGCTGGCAGCAGACAGCTCTCAACTGAATTCTTCTCTAAATGCTTAAAATGTATGGTCTATTAATTTAATTCCAAAGCTTGTCCTCAGAACCACATTGTCTCATCTAATGACTGATAAATGCAGGGAGTTAAAGTCTCATCCTCTTTCTATTTTGAGCAATTATAAGAACCATCCCAGCTCCAGAGCTCCTCATGGGATCAGCAAGGGCCTTTGTTGTGACTGCATTGCTACTCAGTTCTCCCTCTGCCCAGTTCTACTTCTTTTGCTCCTACCACATATTTTGATCCAAGAACACACTCCTACAAACTTCTTGTGTAGTCTCCATCTCTGAGTCTGCTTTATGGGGAAGCTGTTGTGTGACATTAGATCTCCACTTTTCACTTCTAGCTACTGCCATGGTCTCATCTAGCAGTATATGAAATGTTTGTGCAGTTAACAGATTTCTCACTTTGACACATGGTGAAATCTGAAAGATGACCTTAAGATAACCTGAATCTGTGTCTTGACCCCTCCCAGATGCAATAAACCAATACCTTCCTTTCAAAGGCAGCATAATGGTGCTCACTGGTAAAATGAAGCATTTCAGCACAGAGGTTAAATTTATTTACCTGTAGCATAGAAACAGGTAACTCTGGCTGCAGGTGGTGGTAGATTTATTCAACGGTGATGTCCCTGACAACACCTGTCATTCCAGCCATTGTGATGTGGCTTGTGCTACAACATTCAAGACACCCAAGGCTACCAGGCCATTAGTAGGCAGAGTCAGTGGGAAACAAGGAAAATTATTGGTTGAGTGTGCATGAAATATGTGCAGAAAATAGAGGCTGAACACTCCTGATCTATAGTACGTCGTATATATTAAAAACTCTTCTTATAATTGTTTATTTACTGTACAATGAAATTACTTTATAATTTGATTAACAGTATTGTGTTTTCCAATACACTTTTTCAGCAGTAATGATCTAAATAAAGTGCATGCTTTATTTAGTAAAAAATTTCATACAGAATTTACATTTCTCAAAGAAACTGATGATGAGCAGAATGTATTTTGCACAAAACATTTGTCAATACTGCAACCCACGTGGGGGCCATATCTGGTCACTTGGAATACAAGAGACACAAATCTGCTGAAGAAGCAGTATCATTAATTTCAAAATTAGCAGTTTTCTGAAAAAGACTGTGTCCAAAGTTGATAATTTTACAAGTGTACTTTCAGAATAAACATTTATACATTACAGTGGAAAGCATGATTTTTTTCATCTAGATCAAAAAATAATTAAAAAGTAATTTCTTGCTCATTTTTTATTCAAACTTTTTATGTGTAGATAGGAAAGGGAAGTGATAGTTCACTTTACCAGTGAATAAATAGCATTAGAGACAGATAAGTAAGAAACTATTAAGGAATATGAACATGTTGGCTTCATCAGCAGAACTTCACAAGTAGTCAAATGTTACCAATTTTATATTAATGTCATCAAATTATTCAAATATAAAGTCAGTTTATTCCAATGATGGTTCAATTTTTCATCCAATTTATGGAATCAAAGTAAAACTTTTGGGAATTTATTATGTCAAAGTGAAACAGCTAATATTTTGAATGTAATTACAAGTTCAGTGATAAAGTTTCTCACTAAAAAGAAAATTATTGGGTTTAACAATGATAATATGAAACAGATTTTATTAAGAAGCACAGCCTTGTGGTAAAAACAATGTTCTTAGTAAATTAAGAAACCTATGGAATAGAAATGTACTAGGAATTGTTTGTGGAACACATATGATGTGCAATTGAATCCAAACAGCTGATATTTTAAATAGAAGCCAATCTAAATAGAAGCTTTGGTTGTCAAAATGTAAACATACATATGTACATAGGACAATTAACTTACAAAGTTAACTGCAGTTAATTCAACAAAGAAGCATATGTTGAATTATAAAACATTTCAGAAAGTATGCACTTTCTCTCTTCATCCATAACCAGTCAGACTGCAGAAATACTTGAGCCTTTGAAGAAGTATTTTGTAAGTCAGCCTAAGCTACAATAATGGTATTGGGCTATTTTTGGAAACAGATACTCCAAATTTTTGTTGAATTTATTCAAAATCAGTTTGAGACCTTAAATGAAAATATTTAATGAATGGAACACCCAACACCTCCAGTTTTTAAAGCTTTTAGAAAATTGCAATTATGAAATAAAAAGTCACACAATGGAAGATGTTGAACTTTATCCTCACAAGCAAGGGAAGTATTGAATAAATTGTATGAGCTTTGATTTCCAAATTCTCTAATTCCACCTTGTAAAATTCAATTTGTAGGAACTTTTAACTGGATAAGTTTACATTATGTCTGGAATGAATAAAATTTAGAAGACAGATTTGCAGCATCTAAATTTGGTGAAACATTGAAAGGAAACAGGTGACTTTTAAAAAAACACAAATTTATTTATTTATTTAATTTTGGCTGCGTTGGGTCTTCGTTGCTGCACACGGGCTTTCTCTAGTTGCGGTGAGTGGGGGCCACTCTTCGTTGTGGTGCACGGGCTTCTCATTGAGGTGGCCTCTCGTTGTGGAGCATGGGTTCTAGGTGTGTGGGCTTCAGTAGTTGTGACACAATGGCTCAGTAGTTGTGGCTCGCGGGCTCTAGAATGCAGGCTCAGTAGTTGTGGTGCACAGGCTTAGTTGCTCCGCAGCATGTGGGATCTTCCTGGACCAGGGCTCAAACCTGTGTCCCCTGCATTAGCAGGCGGATTCTTAACCACTGCACCACCAGGGAAGTCCCATAGGTAACTTTTTTGACAATTGTAGAAAGGTACTCTGAATGGTGGCCAAAAAATAGTGCTCTGTAGAAATGTTTGGGCTGAAATACTTACACATTTGTGGTGGCTGTGAGATGTGCCTGACAGCACTCCAACCTCAGCTTACGTCTCTTCCACCCAACGTTCCTTCCTCCCTCCTTCACTCAGTGTTAGACTTCCATTGCACTCTGACAACTCTCCCAGCCTTCTCTAGATCCCTTCCCATTTCCTCTCACAGTATTCCCTTAAGAAAATCCTTCCACATTTAATCCTATATTGGCATCTGCTTCTCAGAAAACTGGGACTAACACACGACATTTTATTTTAAAACATAGAATTGAAAATATCCTTCACTTATATATAACTTGCTTTTGCTCTGAGCTTATCAGGTACTTCCGCACCCTTAGAGTAATTTTTCAATTGATAATATTTTGGCTTATAGAAAAAGTCAACTGAAGGTGTCAACGTTTCAAATTTCTTAACCATAAAATATTATTTTCTTATCCAGATCAGGAAACATTTGAGAGTGAAAGGAAGTGCTAAAATTTATATAAATTTTGAGCTATGTATTTGTTGATGAACAGATTTCTATCCAGTAACTTTTTTAAAAAGTTAAATTCTTTCTAAAAATACAGAATAACACATATTTCTGTACATGAAAACAAAATTATATTGTAAAAGGTCTTTATATTGAATTTTTAGTGAGGTATGATTGATATAAAAAAGTCATACATTTAATTTATACATTCCGATGAGTTCAGACATATGCATACGCCCATGATACCATCACCAAAACCAAGGCACTGTACATATTCATCACCTCCAAAAATTTCTTTGGTTCTTTTTTTTGGTAAGAACACTTACATGAGATCTATCCTCTTAATGTATTTTACAGTGCATAATACCATACTGTTAACTACAGGTACTATGTTGTACAGCAGATTTCTAGAACTTACTCATTTTGCATAACAGAAACTTTATATCATTGAAAACAATTTCCCATTTCCTCTCCCACAAGCCCCTGGCAAACCACCATCAACTATTATAGATATGCCATATAAGTGGAATCATGTGGTATTTGTCCTTCTGTGACTGGCTTACTTCATGTAATATAATATCCTGTAGACTCATCCATGTTGTCATAAGTGGTAGGGTTTCCTTCTTTTTTAAGGCAGAATAATATTTTACATATAGACTACATTTTCTTTATTCATTCATTATTTTTGGATATTTTGGTTGTTTTCTTGGATTCATTTTCCACTTGGATATGAACATGGGGTTGCAGATACCTCTTCAAGATACTGATTTCAAGTCTTTTGGGTATATACACAAAATGGGATTGCTAGATTAAGACCACAGTAATTTATAACCTCATTCATACCTTTTAGGATGGCTATTGTAAAAAATTTTTTTAAATGTTGGCTAGGATGTGGAGATATTAGAACCCTTGTACACTGTTGGTGGTAATGTAGAATGGTGCTGCCACTACAGAAAATAGTATAGAGGTTCCTCAAAAAATTAAAACTAGAACTACCATATAGTGATGTTTGAACATTACAAAGTAAATCAGAACATTTATACTTGATATATATTCACATACGTTAATAATTTCTGAGACTTCTCTGTTGCTGATACCATGTTGCTGATAGGTGTTTAAATATAAATTTTTGTTTACAGCTTTTCCCCAGAGCCCTGAGGGTTGTAGGTGTGTTTCAAGGACCCCAGTAGGGTGTGGCCCATCCAACCGGTGTGTGTCCAGACCTGCTCCCCCGGGCTTGAACTGAAGCAGCCCACTTCATGTGTTTTATGTATTGTTCTTGCAAAAACATTTCCTTTTGCAAAATAAATGCTGCTAAAAATATGTGAAAACTACTGGCCTAGTGTTCTCTTGTACTGCACTTTAAAGCAAAAAGAACAGTGTCTAAAAATATTTCTACCATTTATATTTTCAACTCTTGTGAAGTAGGTTGCTTTTTTGGATTCTTCCTTCCTCTCCTTTTTCTGAATTAGTTTTATTGTTTTTTGTACCCACTTAAATGATTTGCAGGGAGAAGGCTTTGAAATGGCTTTATTAGGCTGGAGACTTTTCTTTTTAAAATAATAACATGCAAAACCAGACAAAGATGTCACAAAGAAAGAAAACTACAGGCCAATATCACTGATGAACATAGATGCAAAAATCCTCAACAAAATGCTAGCAAACAGAATCCAACAGCACATTAAAAGGATCATACACCATGATCAAGTGGGGTTTACCCCAGGAATGTAAGGATTCTTCAATATACGCAAATCAGTCAACGTGATACACCGTATTAACAAATTGAAGGAGAAAAACCATAATGATCATCTCAATAGATGCAGGGAAAGCTTTCGACAAAATTCAACACCCATTTATGACAAAAACCCTCCAGAAAGTAGGCATAGAGGGAACTTTCCTCAACATAATAAAGGCCATATATGACAAACCCACAGCCAACATCCTCCTCAATGGTGAAAAACTGAAAGCATTTCCACTAAGATCAGGAACAAGACAAGGTTGCCCACTCTCACCACTCTTATTCAACATACTTTTGGAAGTTTTAGCCACAGCAATCAGAGAAGAAAAGGAAATAAAAGGAATCCAAATCGGAAAAGAAGAAGTAAAGCTGTCACTGTTTGCAGATGGCATGATACCACACATAGAGAATCCTAAAGATGCTACCAGAAAACTACTAGGGCTAATCAATGAATTTGGTAAAGTAGCAGGATACAAAATTAATGCACAGAAATCTCTTGCATTCCTATACACTAATGATGAAAAATCTGAAAGTGAAATTAAGAAAACACTCCCATTTACCACTGCAACAAATAGAATAAAATATCTAGGAATAAACCTACCTAAGGAGAAAAAAGACCTGTATGCAGAAAATTATAAGACACTGATGAAGGAAATTAAAGATGATACAAATAGATGGAGAGATATACTATGTTCTTGGATTGGAAGAATCAACATTGTGAAAATGACTGTACTACCCAAAGCAATCTACAGATTCAATGCAATCCCTATCAAACTACCACTGGCATTTTTCACAGAACTAGAACAAAAAATTTCACAATTTGTATGGAAACACAAAAGACCCCAAAAAACCAAAGCAATCTGGAGAACAAAAAACGGGGCTGGAGGAATCAGGCTCCCTGACTTCAGACTATACTACAAAGCTACAGTAATCAAGACAGTATGGTACTGACACAAAAACAGAAAGATAGATCAATGGAACAGGCTAGAAAGGCCAGAGATAAACCCATGCACATATTGTCACCTTATCTTTGATAAAGGAGGCAAGAATATACAGTGGAGAAAAGACAGCCTCTTCAATAAGTGGTGCTGGGAAAACTGGACAGCTACATGTGAAAGTATGAGATTAGAACACTCCCTAACACCATACACAAAAATAAACTCAAAATGGATTAAAGACCTAAATGCCAGGCCAGAAACTATCAAACTCTTAGAGGAAAACATAGGCAGAACACTCTATGACATAAATCACAGCAAGATCCTTTTTGACCCACCAACTAGAGAGATGGAAATAAAAACAAAAATAAACAAATGGGACCTAATGAAACTTCAAAGCTTTTGCACAGCATAGGAAACCATAAACAAGACTAAAAGACAACCCTGAGAATGGGAGAAAACATTTGCAAATGAAGCAACTGACAAAGGATTCATCACCAAAGTATACAAGCAGCCCATGCAGCTCAATAACAAAAAAACAAACAGCCCGATCAAAAAATGGGCAGAAGATCTAAATAGACATTTCTCCAAAGAATATACAGATTGCCAACAAACACATGAAAAAATACTCAACATCATTAATCATTAGAGAAATGCAAATCAAAACTACAATGAGATATCATCTCACACCAGTCAGAATGGCCATCATCAAAAAATCTAGAAACAATACATACTGGAGAGGGTGTGGAGAAAAGGGAACACTCTTGCACTGCTGGTGGGAATGTAGGTTGATACAGCCACTATGGAGAACAGTATGGAGTTTCCTTAAAAAACTACAAATAGAACTACCATATGACCCAGCAATCCCACTACTGGGTATATACCCTGAGAAAACCATAATTCAAAAAGAGTCATGTACCAAAATGTTCATTGCAGCTCTATTTACAATAGCCAGGGCATGGAAGCAACCTAAGTGTCCATCATCGGATGAATGGATAAGGAAGATGTGGCACATATATACAATGGAATATTACTCAGCCATAAAAAGAAATGATATTGAGTTATTTATAGTGAGGTGGATGGACCTAGAGTCTGTCATACAGAGTGAATGAAGTAAGTCAGAAAGAGAAAGACAAATACCGTATGCTAACACATATATATGGAATCTAATGAAAAAAAAATGTCATGAAAACCCTAGGGGTAAGACGGGAATAAAGACACAGACCTACTAGAGAATGGACTTGAGGATATGGGGAGGGGGAAGGGTAATCTGTGACAAAGTGAGAGAGTGGCATGGACATATATACACTACCAAACGTAAAATAGATAGCTAGTGGGAAGCAGCCACATAGCACAGGGAGATAAGCTCGGTGCTTTGTGACCAACTAGAGGGGTGGGATAGGGAGGGTGGGAGGGAGGGAGATGCAAGAGGGAAGAGATATGGGAACATATGTATATGTATAACTGATTCAATTTGTTATAAAGCAGAAACTAACACACCATTGTAAAGCAATTATATTCCAGTAAAGATGTTAAAAAAAAAAAAGAAATATAATTCAATAGTGGTGGCTAGAATGATAAATAGTGTTTGGCCAGGGAGTCCATTTTGGATATGAACAACCTGTACTCCCACTTTTCTATTAAGAATAAATAAAATACTTTCAATATCTGTTTTTTAAAAAATTAAATAATAATATGTATTTTAAAATAGGAATGTAGTGATAATGAAAAGAAAATATGTACCCTTGAAAATTAGTATACAGAGACTTATGGTGATATATTCTATTTGAAGAAATGGCAATACTGAAAAGAAAACAGACCTTTATGTTTTAAAATTATGTCAAATTCTTACTGCCAAATAGTGTTTAAAATTAGAGATGACCTCTACATATAGAAATATTTAATAGAGAGAGAAATATAATCACAATTAGAATTTTAAAGGGTGACAGGAACTAATGTGAGATTGTAATAGATTTGGTCATAACATTCGTAAAAGATCTCTGCTACATAAATTATGTCACAGGAACTAATGTGAGATTTTAATAGTTTTGGTCATAACATTCGTAAAAGATCTCTGCTACATAAATTATGTCATAGTTATAACTTAAATCTCTATATTAAAGACTTTTGTAATATATTTTCAAAAATGCTATTATCTTGTAAAAATTTTTAATCTTGATTATTTATGGAGTAGTATTGGAATAAAAAAAACCCCACATGACTTTAAGAAACCAATATATACAGTCCAGTCTATATTTTTAAAAAAATCTGTATATATATATATATATATATGAATAGAAATAACTGGTAAGATATATACATCAAAATGTTAATACTGCATATTTCTTTTTAATATGGTTAATGGTGATTTTAATTTTATCATTTTCTTTGTTTCCTAAATATTTGCCCAATGCACATGTGTTTCTTTTGTAATCGTGCAAGCAAAACCAAATTAATTTTATTTTTGAAATCAGTGTTGTAACGTTTTGGTCATATTGTAGTATATAAACAAATAGAGCTGAGGTCAAAATGATCAACAGCAGTGTCTAGGTGAGGTTAGGAAGGAAGAGAGGTCAGGAAAGGATTGGGCTGGTAGAAAATGGAACAACATTTCTCCATGGCCAAAGACTAGGTGAAGCAGGAGTGAAGGAGATGTGACAGGATGGAAGTTGTGGTCAGAGAGTGCAGTGTCAAAGTTTAATGTATCTGAGGGGGGGATGTTCTACTGAAGACAAGAGCCACTTTAGAGCCTGGGAGTAGAGTTAAGCTTATTGCAATTTAAGGGTCCAGCAATTTTATGACAAGGTCATTATATTAATTGTTCCTGTTGATGTTGTAGGAATATTCTAAAAGTTAGGGCAGGTAAAAAATGTGACTAAAATGTCATAATCTTCATTAATAAGGGGGTGCGTGGCAAGTCTACAGATGATAGCAATGAGGAGTGCTAAAAAGCTTTGTAGTGGAGTGGCTTAAGTTTTAGATGAGTGATATGTCAGATATATATACCTCATTTTACTTATTTGTTTTATTTACATATCAACTTGTAAAATATAAAGTGTCAATATAGATTATACTTGGTACAAAGCCTTAAGGAAAATAAGGCTTACTATTTTGAAATTTAAACTAATCAAACTAACACATTATGAGTACTACAAAATGTCTCTTAGGTCCATGGAGAAAAATTACTTTACTTGATTGTTGCTTAATCAGTGATATTAATATGTATTTTAAAACTCTTACCAAAAGAATATAGCCAGCATATTAAAAAGCAGACTTTACAGAAACACATAGCAATGAGCATCCAGCATTTTCTAGAGTGTTTTAAAATCTGAATTACATGAGCATCAAGGTCTCTAGAGTCTTTCTCTGCTACAGGGCAGGAACTCTTCATGAGATTTCATCAGACTATGTTCCTTGCATAAATCCTTTCTTTGCCCTAATTCCATGCTAAGCAATTAATTTTCAAACTACAAATTCTCCTTTCAGGTAGTCAATTCTGATACAACACCTGGTTTGAAAATGTGAACTTATGCTTATACAATTGATATACTAAGGAACAAATTGAACTTAATATGAATTATGAATTTCAAATTTACTTGTGTGTGATTTTATCCATGAGAAACACTAGGTCCACACCCTGGTCATCTTCTGGTCACAGTTCACATCCCTCCCATGTGCAACACTTATTCATCCCCTCTCTTAGGATCCCCTCAGGTTTTATTTCACTACAGCATCAGCTTGAAAGGATCTTGCCACCTAAAGGATCTTGCTACCTAATCAGGTCCAGGTGTAGATAAGGCTCCTTGGGTGTAGTTCCCTCTGAAGACCTGTAAATGAGATTATATATATCCCCCACATGCTCAACATGCCGTGGTGGAATAGACATAGGGGAACCCCTTATAGGTAAAGGAGGAAAATATAATAGAAAGCACACAACAGTCACTGCTCCCTAGCAATCCTGAAACCCAGCAGGCTCATGTTGCGAATTCCTTGAATAGGTCTCAGTCCTACTTCCTAGAAGTTGTTTTCCATGACTCTTGGCTCTGCCCCTAGAGTCATGGCTTCATTCCCTCTGCCTTTTGAATCCTTCTCTATAAGAAATTGTCTGTGTTTATAGCTGAGTAAACTTAGACTGCACCTGCTGATCTTATATAGGCTTTTTTGAAGCAAGGAGTTCAGGGATTGGTGGACTTCCACAGGTGTAACTGGACAACCGTGACATCATCTGTAGAAATAGGTTATAGTAGTCCAAACACCTCTTTTTATTTCTCACCATCTCTTTCCCTTTCAATCAAAGCTGGTAAATTCTTTTAAAAACATTGTGGGCTTTTTATGTGTCGATTTATAATACACTTTTTTAGATAAAAGCCACAAACACAAATTATTTTGATATAATGCTTTCTGTACTTTGGCCTCTTGTGAGATTGTTATGGGGAAAGCCCTTAAGATTTTTGGAAAACATTGAGATTCTTTTTTTTTTAGTAGTGGACTTTTAATTTATTTTAACATCTTTATTGGAGTATAACTACTTTACAATGGTGTGTTAGTTTCTGCTTTATAACAAAGTGAATCAGATATACATATACATATATCTCCATATCTCCTCCCTCCTGCATCTCCACCCCACCCTCCCTATCCCACCCCTCTAGGTGGTCACAAAGCACCAAGCTGATCTCCCTGTGCTCTGTGGCTGCTTCCCACTAGCTATCTATTTTACATTTGGTAATGTATATATGTCCATACCACTCTCTCACTTTGTCCCAGCTTATCCTTCCCACTCCCTGTGTCCTCAAGTCCATTCTCTACATCTGTGTCTTTATTCCTGTCCTGCCCCTAGGTTCATCAGAACCATTTTTTTTTTTAGATTCCATATATATGTGTTAGCATACGGTATTTGTTTTTCTCTTTCTGACTTACTTCACTCTGTATGACAGACTCTAGGTCCATCCACCTCACTATAAATAACTCAATTTTGTTTCTTTTTATGGCTGAGTAATATTCCATTGTATATATGTGCCACATCTTTATCCATTCATCTGTCGATGGACATTTAGGTTGCTTCCATGTCCTGGCTATTGTAAATAGAGCTGCAGTGAACACTGTGGTACGTGACTCTTTTTGAGTTATTGTTTTCTCAGGGTATATGCTGAGATGATGGCCATTCTGACTGGTAGGAGGTGATATCTCTTTGTAGTTTTGATTTGCATTTCTCTAATGATTAGTGGTGTTGAGCATCCTTTCATGTGTTTGTTGGCAATCTGTATATCTTCTTTGGAGAAATGTCTATTTATGTCTTCTGCCCATTTTTGGATTGGGTTGTTTGTTTTTTTGATATTGAGCTGCATGAGCTGCTTGTATATTTTGGAGATTAATCTTTTGTCAGTTGCTTCATTTGCAAATATTTTCTCCCATTCTGACGGTTGTCCTTTCGTCTTGTTTATGGTTTCCTTTTCTGTGCAAAAGCTTTTAAGTTTCATTAGGTCCCATTTGTTTATTTTTGTTTTTATTTCCATTTCTCTAGGAGGTGGGTCAAAAAGATCTTGCTGTGATTTATGTCATAGAGTGTTCTGCCTATGTTTTCCTCTAAGAGTTTGATAGTGTCTGGCCTTACATTTAGGTCTTTAATCCATTTTGAGTTTATTTTTGTGTATGGTGTTAGGGAGTGTTCTAATTTCATTCTTTTACATATAGCTGTCCAGTTTTCCCAGCACCACTTACTGAAGAGACTTTCTTTTCTCCATTGTATATTCTTTCCTCTTTTGTCAAAGATAAGGTGACTGTGCATGGGTTTATCTCTGGAAGCCCTTAAGATTCTTAAAAGCCTTTTCTCCATCTGAAAGATTCTATGAGATATGGCCTTGGATTTTTCTGAGGTCTTAACAAAGGTCTTACAACCCTACTCTGGATTTGACCTTAGCCTGGAAGCTATTAGGGTTAGAGACAGTTTTATTTTCAAACCCAGTGAGTCCTATATCCTTTATATTTAACAGCTTATTATTTAACTAATTTCTTTCCTTTCATGTTTTATCATAGACAGTGAGAAGAAGCCAGCTGGTACTTTTAATATTCTGCCTAGAAATCTCCATAGTTAAATTCTTTACATCATTTCCTATTTTCTATGCTACCAAACTTTCCAAAACTACATAAAAAGGTTTGCCTTTCCTCAAGATTCCAGTAACATTTTCCTTACTATCCTTTGAGCACTCATTAAAAGCCTCTTTGAAGCCCTTTAGACTTCCACAAACGCTCTCCTCAGAGCCATCCAGCTTTTGCCTGGACCCAAAGTGAACGCCACATATTTTATATTTTTGGTATGGACATCTCCACTTCCAGGCTTTAAATTTTGTTCTAGTTATCTATTACTGCATAATGTCCTCCACCTCAAAGAAAAAAAAAACCTTAATGGTATAAAACAACCATTTTATTATACTCATGAATCCTATGGATCAGGAATTTAGATAGATAATAATCTTTTTTAGATAGATATATCACTAATTTAGGTAGATCACTGCTGTTTAGATAGCAGATATGGCCTTTCTCTGATCTTCATTTTCTGAGGCCTCATCTGGGAAGACTTAAAGCCCGAGAGTGTCTTGATGGCTGAGGAATGGAATCATCTGGCAATGTCTTCACTCATATGTCTGGCACTTGATGCTGGCTGTTGGCTGGCAAACCTATGCATGGTCTCTCCCTAAAGCCTGGGCTTTCTCACAGCATGATGGCCTCAGCCCTCTTAGATGGTGGCCTAGAGCTCCAAAAGTGAATGTCCTAAAAGGACAAGTTGGAAATACATGTCAGTTTTATGATTTAGCTTGTGAAATCAAATTGTATCACCTTTTCTTGTGTTTAGCTGATCAAAGCCATAATAAAGATCTTCCTAAGTTCTAGGAGAGGGGACATTGACCCATCATTTGATGGGAAAAGGGTAAAGGTCACATTGTAAGAAGAGCATGTGGGATATGATATAGCGTTGTGACCATCTTTAGGAGAATAAAATCTGCCACACCAAGTCAGCCTCAGTGAGGGGAAATATATATTTTTTAAACTCCATCTCTTTCACCATTGTCACTTGAGCAAGCACAAAACTGGCTGGGGGAAAAAGTGGCATACACAGAATATGTCATTTTGTCAACCTGATTATTGGGAACCTCCTCTATAGTGTATGTGCTTTGGTATGCATTCACGCAGGATACACCTTTGCATTGTTCCTATTACTAAAGGTCTATTCATTTACTTCTTTCCCAGACTTCCTTATGATTAATCTTCCAATTCTATTTCTTTCAAGTCCCTGACAAAAAAAACCAAACTATTAACCATTGTCTATGAATAAGTGTAGATCTGTACATATGCAATTTCTTAATCTGGATCAAGTGGATAATAAACATACTACTCAAAGATTTAGCTCACTGGGAGAATTTCCCTTCATCACTGTTCAAGAACACTCCCAGTTGGGCTTGTACTGCTGCAAAAGTCCACCTTTTGTTGGTGCCAGCATACCATGTAGAATCGGCCATAAATCAGACTTGAGTTTTTTTCCTCCTCAGCCAATTACTCATAAGGAACATACCATGAGGACACAGATGTTGTCAAAGGATGATGGGAGCATTATTCAATATGTGGAATAAAAAGACAAAGCTGAATTGATGGCTTACTATAATAAGAGAGAGCTTTGCTAGTCAGACACAGTCCCTCTGAATAGAGCTTGGTTACTTCAATAAGATTGTTGTTGACTGATTGATACTCACAGGTGAGCTTATTGGAGCAAATCTATTCCTGATTGGCTGAATTCCAGAAGCAAGGGGCTTTCCCTGATTGGCTGTATGCCACCATGGCTACAGAACAATCAGTCTTTTTTAAGAGCATGGGAACTTTTTTATCCCCGGTCCCCCTTTTTGGTCCTCATTCAATCAAAGCTTCAGGAGAGACCAATGAGGATTGTCTGGAGCTTTACACACTCTTGTTGATTCTCCAGGTAATTCTTTGTTGTGTGGGACTGTCCTGTGCATTGTAGAATGTTTAGAAGCATCACTGGCCTCGACCTATACTCTCTGCAATTGTGAAAATCAAAATGTCTCCAATATTGAATGGATAAACAACAAGGTCCTACTGTATAGCACAGGGAACTTTATTCATTATCCTGTGATAAACCATAATGGAAAAGAATATGAAAAAGAATGTATATATATATATATATATGTATAACTGAATTACTTTGCTGTACAGTAGAAATTAACACAACATTGTAAATCAACTATACTTCAATAAAATTTTTTAAAAAGTCTCCAGACATTGCCAGATGTCCCCTGGGGGGCAAGGTCACCCCAGTTGAGAGCTACTGACACAGACAAACCCATTACAAACAAGAAAGGTACTGTAATTGGCCAAATTGTATACTTTTTTTTAAGTGCTGGCCATTTATTTATTTACTTTTGGCCATGCCCCGTGGCACGCAGGATCTCTGTTCCCTGACCAGGGATCAAACCCATGCCCCCTGCAGTGGAACCATGGAGTGTTAACCACTGGACCACCAGGGAAGTCCCCAAAGTGTATACTTTTGAACACTGTCTCAAGTTCCTCAACCAAGCAAAGACTAGAAAGGGGCAAACTATCAACAACCTGACTATCATTGACCCCAGAATATGGACTAAACAAAGTGGTCTTCTTTCACAAATGAAGAAGAAAAGCTTTGAGGGAACTCCAATGAAAATATTGACCAATCATCTTTTCACAAATTTATTGCCAATCCAAAGGGCCTTCATAAGACAACTTCACAGCCCCATAGCACAGGGAGATCAGCTCGGTCTTTGTGACCACCTAGAGGAGTGGGATAGGGAGGGTGGGAGGGAGACGCAAGAGGGAGGGGATATATGTATACGTATACCTGATTCACTTTATTATAAAAACAGAAATTAACACATGTTTGTAAAGCAATTATACTTCAATAAAGATGTTAAAAAAATATAGGACAAGCTTCATAGGTGTGTGACCTGGGCAGTCCCACAAGGCCCCCTGCTTAGAAGGACACCACACTTGCTTTTTCTTCTGTTTTCTTCTGTTGCTATCTTGAAATTTTTAATAATTAAAATTTTTTCTGTGGGCTCACAAATTATTTAGTTGGTTCTGGACCTCCATTCACTAGTAGTCATGGTCAGCTCGGACTGTACTGGAGGCCTATCAAGCCTATATCTCCATTCAGTTCCCTATCACACACTCAGTTATATAAGCAGAGTATAACAGAAGCAAGACAACGGGGACAAAACAAAAAACATGAAATAAGACCCCTGTATATATAGACAAACAAATGCAAACAAACAAACAAACAAAAACAGTGGAAAAATAAGCAGGTGACAGGTGAACAGGTGAATGACTAAAATATTTATCAAATGATATATCTTTATCGTGAAAGGTTTCATTACTTTATACAAAGATGTAGTTCTGATTCGCTTATTCAAATCTGAGTACAAATCCTTAAATGAGAAAATTCAGTAATAAGAGTTTAATGAAATTAGAGCTCAGATCATTGTTGACTTATGTGGCAGCAGATGACAAAACAGTTTGGGCACAAGGGCCCCGGTGAGTATTCCTGTTGGTCCAAGGGTCCCCTGGTGTGCTGTCGCAAGCAGGGGTCTTCAAAATGATCTTGAGAGAACCTCAAGTAATGTTAAATGATAAATAGGCCATGAATAAAATCTGAATAAAAGAGAAAGCTGAATTTCTTGCTTATTATGTGAGAGCTATGCTGGCTAGACACAGTCACTCTGAGTAGAGCAGACTGCTGATTTAATATAGGGATTTTTAGGAAGCTTGGAGTTCAGGGATTGATGGACTTTCAGAAGTGTAAGTGATCTGACATAATCTGTAAAATCATGGTTACTTGAGTGAGATTGTTTATTGTGAAGCTGTACCCCATAGGGTTAACAGAAGCTTGTGCCTTAACAGAAGTCCTTGAGTGTGTCTTACAGAACAGCAGGTAAAGGAATGGCTTGTTAAAAACCCCTCTGCTTGTAACCAGACTTTACTAATTAAGCCTACTTTAGTTGTTTTTTCTTTTTTTAACTGCATACCCTCTAAGCTTCACATAGCCTAGGTAATAGATCACCAGACTTCTTAACCACTTCTGTAGATAAAACCTCTAACTTATGGGTCACTATAATAAAGGCGGGGGGAGTTAAGTTGTTTTCCAGGAAGCTGGAGTTGGCTCCCGCCCAGTTCAATCCAGCCTAGACTGGTTGGGACCACCCCAAAACTGAGCATGTACTGGTGTCCTGTGAGAGACCTTTTGATGTCAGAGGGCCCAAAACTCCACCCTCAGATCATGCTAAGTGCCTCCATTTTTGAACATTTATCAGTGAAGAAACATGTAACCCAGGTATGTCTGCACAGAACACTGATTACCTCACCTTTTTCCTACCTACAAACTCCTTTCCCCATTCCCAAGACTACTCTGCTTCCTTATCCCATAAATATCTCAAACACCTCGCCTTTGGGGAGGCGGATCTGAGACTTGTTTTCCCATCTCCTTGCTTGGCTGCCTTGTGAATGAACTCTTTCTCAGCTCCAAACTTCCATGTCTCAGCATTTGGTTTGCTGTGTGCTGGGCAAACGAGCCTAGTTCAGTAACAATTGCTTGGCATTCAAAGGAGATTTATTGGAGCTTGTTCCTGACAAGGTGACTTTCAGAGGGGAGCAGCTCCTACTTATTGGTTGATTTGCAAAAACATTTTCACTGAGGCATATTGCCACTGATCCATTGAAAAGGTTTAAACTGTTTCTGGTGGCTAATTGTTACTTTCTACCTGCCACTTCCTGACAATCTACTTGCCATTTCCCCTAGGCCTAAGTCTATTTCCTACAAATTCTGAATTCCTCCAATTTCATTGGTAAGATTTGTCATCTGTAATTTGCTTCAAAACTTTCACCACTTATCACAAATAGACATCCATCCTTGCATCAAACCCTAATCTACAATCTGATACACCACAAAGGATCAGATCATCAAATCAGACTCAGATGAATCAGAGATCTTGCCCAATGTTAAGCTTTACTAATTATTTCAAGGATAGAAAATCAAGAAGCAGGTTTGGGATATGGAAGTTGACTCCCACTGTGTGAAGTAACTTCACAAGACCTCATGGCTGACCTCTTCTGGGCCAGAGAGTTGCATGTTGGCTACAGGAATAAAGTGTCGGAGCCATCCTCAACTATATGGTTTTTCTTCTTTGACTTATTAGTATGGAAAATATTTGAGTAAATTTCTAATGATTGAACTATCTTTGCTTTCTGATGGTATTTTAATATTTCTAAGCATTTTGAATTTTTGAATTAAAAATTATTTCTGTGTATTATTATTAAGTGTATTATTATTGTACACTTCTCTGAGAATATGAGTCATTCAGTTTTTGCTTTTTGAAGTGTCTGCAGATTTTTTTCAGTGATCTCTTGGTTATTTAGTAGTGTGCTGTTTAGCATCCATTTATTTGTGTTTTTTATAGTTTTTTTTTTTTTCCTCTAATTGATTTCCAGTCTCATAGCGTTGTGGTCAGAAAAAGTGCTTGATATGATTTCGATTTTCTTAAATTTTCTGAAGCTTGATTTGTGACCCAAGATGTGATCTATCCTGGAGAATGTTCCGTGTGCACTTGAGAAGAAAGTGTATTCTGCCACTTTCTGGTGGAATGTTCTATAAATATCAATTAGATCTATCTGGTCTATTGTGTCATTTAAAGCTTGTGTTTCCTTATTGATTTTCATTTTGGATGATCTGTCCATTGGTGTAAGTGGGGTGTTCAAGTCCCCTACTATTATTGTGTTACTGTCAATTTCACCTTTCATGGTTGTTAACATTTGCCTTATGTATTTAGGTGCTCCTATGTTGGGTGGGTAAATATTTACAATTGTTATATCTTCTTCTTGGATTGATCCCTTAATCATTATGTGGTGTCCTTCCTTATATCTTGTAACAGTCTTTATTTTATTTTTTTAAATTATTTATTTTGGGGGGCCCTGCATTATACCTCTGCCACATTCTGACTAAAACTGAAGTGGATTTAGCCCCTAACTGGCTTCTGAATAATTAGGCTTTAAAATGCTTAGGCCCTAGATTCTACCTCAGCCAGTTTCTGAATAAAACTGAAGTGGATTTAGCCCCTACCTGGCTTCTGAATAACTAGGCTTTTTTTTCTCCCTTGCTTTTTATTTCTATAATTAATTACTTTTAATTGACATTTGTTATGCATTTATTTTCCAATTATACTTTCTTGGAATCTTTTATTTTATTTTATTTTATTTTTTTTAAATCTTTATTGGAGTATAATTGCTTTACAATGGTGTGTTAGTTTCTGCTTTATAGCAAAGTGAATCAGTTATACATATACATATGTTCCCATATCTCTTCCCTCTTACATCTCCCTCCCTCCCACCCTCCCTATCCCACCCCTCCAGGCGGTCACAAAGCACCGAGCTGATCTCCCTGTGCCATGCGGCTGCTTCCACTAGCTATCTACCTTACGTTTGGTAGTGTATATATGTCCATGCCTCTCTCTCGCTTTGTCAGAGCTTACCTTTCCCCCTCCCCATATCCCAAGGCCATTCTCTAGTAGGTCTGTGTCTTTATTCCTGTCTTACCCCTAGATTCTTCATGACATTTTTTTTTCTTAAATTCCATATATATGTGTTAGCATATGGTATTTGTCTTTCTCTTTCTGACTTACTTCACTCTGTATGACAGACTCCAGGTCCATTGACCTCACTACAAAAAACTCAATTTCATTTCTTTTTATGGCTGAGAATTATTCCATTGTATATATGTGCCACATCTTCTTTATCCATTCATCTGATGATGGACACTTAGGTTGTTTCCATCTCTGGGCTATTGTAAATAGAGCTGCAATGAACATTTTGGTACATGACTCTTTTTGAATTATGGTTTTTTCTCAGGGTATATGCCCAGTAGTGGGATTGCTGGGTCACATGGTACTTCTATTTGTAGTTTTTTAAGGAACCTCCATACTGTTCTCCACAGTGGCTGTATCAATTTACATTCCCACCAACAGTGCAAGAGAGTTCCCTTTTCTCCACACCCTCTCCAGCATTTATTGTTCGTAGATTTTTTGATGATGGCCATTCTGACTGGTGTGAGATGATATGTCATTGTAGTTTTGATTTGCATTTCTCTAATGATTAATGAAGTTGAGCATTCTTTCATGTGTTTGTTGGCAGTCTGTTTATCTTCTTTGGAGAAATGTCTATTTAGGTGTTCTGCCCAATTCTGGATTGGGTTTTTTGTTTTTTTGTTATTGAGCTGTATGAGCTGCTTATAAATAAGGAGATAAATCCTTTGTCAGTTGCTTCATTTGCAAATATTTTCTCCCATTCTGAGGGTTGTCCTTTGGCCTTGTTTATGGTTTCCTTTGCTGTGCAAAAGCTTTTAAGTTTCATTAGGTTCCATTTGTTTATTTTCTGGGAGGTGGGTCAAAAGGATCTTGCTGTGATTTATGTCATAGAGTGTTCTGCCTATGTTTTCCTCTAAGAGTTTGATAGTTTCTGGCCTTAAATTTAGGTCTTTAATCCATTTTGAGCTTATTTTTGTGTATGGTATTAGGGAGTGATCTAATCTCATACTTTTACATGTACCTGTCCAGTTTTCCCAGCACCACTTATAGAAGAGGGTGTCCTTTCTCCACTGTACATTCCTGCCTCTTTTATCAAAGATAAGGTGACTATATGTGCGTGGGTTTATCTCTGGGCTTTCTATCCTGTTCCATTGATCTTTCTTTCTGTTTTTGTGCCAGTATCATACTGTCTTGATTACTGTAGCTTTGTAGTATAGGCTGAAGTCAGGGAGCCTGATTCCTCCAGCTCCGTTTTTCTTTCTCAAGATTGCTTTGGCTATTCGGGGTCTTTTGTGTTTCCATACAAATTGTGAAATTTTTTGTTCTAGTTCTGTGAAAAATGCCCTTGGTAGTTTGATAAGGATTGCACTGAATCTGTAGATTGCTTTGGGTAGTGGAGTCATTATCACAATGTTGATTCTTCCAATCCAAGAACATGGTATATCTCTCCATCTGTTTGTATCATCTTTAATTTCTTTCATCAGTGTTTTTTGGTTTTCAGCATACAGGTCTTTTGTCTCCTTAGGTTTATTCCTAGGTATTTTATTCTTTTTGTTGCGATGGTAAATGGGAGTGTTTCCTTAATTTCTCTTTCAGATTTTTCATCATTAATGTATAGGAATGCAAGAGATTTCTGTGCATTAATTTTGTATCATGCTACTTCACCAAATTCATTGATTAGCACTAGTAGTTTTCTGGTAGCGTCTTTAGGATTCTCTATGTATAATATCATGTCATCTGCAAACAGTGACAGCTTTACTTCTTCTTTTCCGATTTGGATTCCTTTTATTTCCTTTTCTTCTCTGATTGCTGTGGCTAAAACTTCCAAAAGTATGTTGAATAAGAGTGGTGAGAGTGGGCAACCTTGGCTTGTTCCTGATCTTAGTGGAAATGCTTTCAGTTTTCCACCATTGGGGACGATGTTGGCTGTGGGTTTGTCGTATATGGCCTTTATTATGTTGAGGAAAGTTCCCTCTATGCCTATTTTCTGGAGGGTGTTTATCATAAATGGGTGTTGAATTTTGTCGAAAGCTTTCTCTGCATCTATTGAGATGATCATTATGGTTTTTCTCCTTCAGTTTGTTAATATGGTTTATCACATTGATTGTTTTGCTTATATTGAGGAATCCTTGCATTCCTGGAATAAACCCCACTTGATCATGGTGTATGATCCTTTTAATGTGTTGTTGGATTCTGTTTGCTAACATTTTGTTGAGGATTTTTGCATCTATGTTCATCAGTGATATTGGCCTGTAGCTTTCTTTCTTTGTGACATCTTTGTCTGGTTTTGGTAGCAAAGTGATGGTGGCCTCGTAGAATGAGGTTAGGAGTGTTCCTCCCTCTGCTATATTTTGGAAGAGTTTGAGAAGGATAGGTGTTAGCTCCTCTCTAAATGTTTGATAGAATTCGCCTGTGAAGCCATCTGGTCCTGGGCTTTTCTTCGTTGGAAGATTTTTAATCACAGTTTCAATTTCAGTGCTTGTGATTGGTCTGTTCATATTTTCTATTTCTTCCTGATTCAGTCTTGGCAGGTTGTGTATTTCTAAGAATTTGTCCATTTCTTCCAGGTTGTCCATTTTATTGGCATAGAGTTGCTTGTAGTAATCTCTCATGATCTTTTGTATTTCTGCAGTGTCAGTTGTTACTTCTTTTTCATTTCTAATTTTATTGATTTGAGTCTTCTCCCTTTTTCTCTTGATGAGTCTGGCTAATGGTTTATCAATTTTGTTTATCTTCTCAATGAACCAGATTTTAGTTTTATTGATCTTTCCTATTGTTTCCTTCATTTCTTTTTCATTTATTTCTAATCTGATTTTTATGATTTCTGCTAACTTTGGGTTTTTTTTTTTGTTCTTCTTTCTCTAATTGCTTTAGGTGCAAGGTTAGGTTGTTTATTCGAGATGTTTCCTGTTTCTTAAGGTAGGATTGTATTGCTATTAACTTCCCTCTTAGAACTGCTTTTGCTGCATCCCATAGATTTTGGGTCATCGTGTCTCCATTGTCATTTGTTTCTAGGTATTTTTTTATTTCCTCTTTGATTTCTTCAGTGATCACTTCGTTATTAAGTAGTGTATTGTTTAGCCTCCATGTGTTTGTATTTTTTACAGATCTTTTCCTGTAATTGATATCAAGTCTCAGAGTGTTGCGGTCAGAAAAGATACTTGAAACAATTTCAATTTTCTTAAATTTACCAAGGCTTGACTTGTGACCCAAGATATGATCTATCCTGGAGAATGTTCCATGAGCGCTTGAGAAAAATGTGTATTCTGTTGGTTTTGGATGGAATGTCCTATAAATATCAATTAAGTCTATCTTGTTTAATGTATCATTTAAAGCTTGTGTTTCCTTATTGATTTTCATTTTGGATGACCTGTGCATTGTTGAAAGTGGGGTGTTAAAGTCACCATCTATGAATGTGTTACTGTCGATTTCCCCTTTTATGGCTGTTAGTGTTTGCCTTATGTATTGAGGTGCTCCTATGTTGGGTGCATAAATATTTACAATTGTTATATCTTCTTCTTGGTTCGATCCCTTGATCATTATGTAGTGTCCTTCTTTGTCTCTTCTAATAGTCTTTATTTTAAAGTCTATTTTGTCTGTTATGAGAATTGCTACTCCAGCTTTCTTTTGGTTTCCATTTGCATGAAATATCTTTTTCCATCCCCTTACTTTCAGTCTGTATGTGTTTCTAGGTCTGAAGTGGGTCTCTTGTAGACAGCAATTATATGGGCTTGTTTTTGTATCCATTCAGCCAATCTGTGTCTTTTGGTGGGAGCATTTAGTCCATTTACATTTAAGGTAATTATTGATATGTATGTTCCTATTCCCATTTTCTTAATTGTTTTGGGTTTGTTATTGTAGGTTTTTCCTTCTCTTGTGTTTCTTGCCTAGAGAAGTTCCTTTAGCAGTTGTTGTAAATCTGGTTTGGTGGTGCTGAACTCTCTCTGCTTTTGCTTGTTGTAAAGGTTTTAATTTCTCCATCAAATCTGAATGAGATCCTTGCTGGGTAAAGTAATCTTCATTGCAGGTTTTTCTCCTTCATCACTTTAAATATGTCCTGCCAGTCTCTTCTGGCTTTCAGAGTTTCTGCTGAAAGATCAGCTGTTAACCTTATGGGGATTCCCTTGTGTGTTATTTTACCCTTGCTGCTTTTAATATGTTTTCTTTGTATTTAATTTTTGACAGTTCGATTAATATTTGTCTTGGCATATTTCTCCTTGGATTTATCCTGTATGGGACTGTCTGTGCTTCCTGGACTTGATTAACTATTTCCTTTCCCATATTAGGAAAGTTTTCAACTATAACCTCTTCATATATTTTCTCAGTCCCTTTTATTTTCTCTTCTTCTTCTGGAACCCCTATAATTCGAATGTTTCTGTGTTTAATGTCATCCCAGAGGTCTCTGAGACTGTCCTCAGTTCTTTTCATTCTTTTTTCTTTATTCTGCTCTGCAGTAGTTATTTCCACTATTTTATTTTCCAGGTCACTTACCTGTTCTTCTGCCTCAGTTATTCTGCTATTGATCCCACCTAGAGTACTTTTAATTTCATTTATTGTGTTGTTCATCGTTGTTTGTTTCACCTTTAGTTTTTCTAGGTCCTTGTTAAATGTTTCTTGCATTTTGTCCATTCTATTTCCAAGATTTTGGATCATCTTTACTATCATTATTCTGAATTCTTCTCAGGTATACTGCCTATTTCCTCTTCATTTGTTAGGTCTGGTGGGTTTTTATCTTGCTCCTTCATCTACTGTGTGTTTTTCTGTCTTCACATTTTGCTTATCTTACTGTGTTTGGGGTCTCCTTTTTGCAGGCTGCATGTTCGTAGTTCCCGTTGTTTTTGGTGCCTGTCCCCAGTGGCTAAGGTTGGTTCAGTGGGTTATGTAGGCTTCCTGGTGGAGGGGACTAGTGCCTGTGTTCTGGTGGATGAGGCTGGATCTTGTCTTTCTGGTGGGCAGGTCCTCGTCTGGTGGTGTGTTTTGGGGTGTCTGTGGACTTATTATGATTTTAGGCAGCCTTTCTGCTAATGGGTGGTATTGTGTTTCTGTCTTGCTAGTGGTTTGGCATAGGATGTCCAGCACTGTAGCTTGCTGATCGTTGAGTGAAGCTGGGTGCTGGTGTTGAGATGGAGATCTCTGGGAGATTTTCGCCCTTTGATATTATGTGGAGCTGGGAGGTCTCTTGTGGACTAGTGTCCTGAAGTTGGCTCTTCCACCTCAGAGGCACAGCACTGTCTCCCGGCTGCAGCACCAAGAGCCTTTCATCCACACGGCTCAGAAAAAAGGGAGAAAAAGTAGAAAGAAAGAATTAGTAGAAGTAGAAAGAAAGAAAGAAAGAAAGAAAAGAGGGAGGGAGGAAGGAAGGAAGGAAGGAGGGAAGGAAGGAGAAAAAGAAAGATAAAGTAATGAAAATAAAGTAAAATAAAATATAATAAAGTTATTAAAATAAAAAAGGTTATTGAGAAAAAAAAAAAGGATGGATAGAACCCTAGGACAAATGGTGGAAGCAAAGCTATACAGACAAAATCTCACACAGAAGCATACACATACACACTCACAAAAAGAGGAAAAGGGGAAAAAATCATAAATCTTGCTCTCGAAATCCACCTCCTCAATTTGGGATGATTCGTTGTCTATTCATGTATTCCACAGATGCAGGGTACATCAAGTTGATTGTGGAGATTTAATCTGCTGCTTCTGAGGCTGCTGGGAGAGATTTCCCTTTCTCTTCTTTGTTCTCACAGCTCCCGAGGCTCAGCTTTAGATTTGGCCCTGCCTCTGTGTGTCAGTCGCTGGAGGACGTCTGTTCTTCGCTCAGACAGGATGGGGTTAAAGGAGCAGCTGCTTCTGGGACTCTGGCTCACTCAGGCCGGGGGAAGGGAGGGGCACGGAGTGCAGGGCGAGCCTGCAGCGGCTGAGGCCTGCGTGACGTTGCACCAGCCTGAGGCGCCCGTGCGTTCTCCCGGGGCAGTTGTCCCTGGATCCTGGGACCCTGGCAGTGGTGGGCTGCACAGGCTCCCCAGAAAGGGGGTGTGGACAGTGACCTGTGCTTGCACACAGGCTTCTTGGTGGCGGCAGCAGCAGCCTTAGCGTCTCATGCCCGTCTCTAGGGTCCGCGCTTTTAGCCGCGGCTCGCGCCCGTCTCTGGAGCTCCTTTAAGCAGCGCTCTTAATCTCCTCTCCTTGCGCACCAGGAAACAAAGAGGGAAGAAAAAGTCTCTTGCCTCTTCGGCAGGTCCAGACTTTTCCCCGGACTCCCTCCCGGCTAGCCGTGGTGCACTAACCCCCTGCAGGCTGTGTTAACGCAGCCAACCCCAGTCCTCTCCCGGTGCTCCGACCGAAGCCCAAGCCTCAGCTCCCAGCTCTGCCCGCCCCGGAGGGGGAGCAGACAAGCCTCTCGGGCCGGTGAGTGCTGGTCGGCCCTGATCCTCTGTGCGGGAATCTCTCCGCTTTGCCCTCTGCACCCCTGTTGCTGTGCTCTCCTCCACGGCTCCGAAGCTTTCCCCCTGCGCCATCCACAGTCTCTACCCGCGAAGGGGCTTCCTAGTGTGTGGAAACCTTTCCTCCTTCATAGCTCCCTCCCACTGGTGCAGGTCCCGTCCCTATCCTTTTGTCTCTGTTTATTCTTTTTTCTTTTGCCCTACGCAGGTACGTGGGGGGGTTTCTTGCCTTCTGGGAGGTCTGAGGTCTTCTGCCAGCGTTTAGTAGGTGTTCTGTAGTAGTTTTTCCACATGTAGATGTATTTCTGGTGTATCTGTGGGGAGGAAGGTGATCTCCGTGTCTTACTCTGCCGCCATCTTCCTGGAAGCCCCCCTCTTCTGAATAACTAGGCTTTAAAATGCTTAGGTCCTGGATTCTACCTCACCCAGTTTCTGACTAAAACTGAAGTGGATTTAGCCCCTACCTAGCTTCTGAATAACTAGGCTTTAAAATGGTTACGCCCTGAATTTTACCTCAGCCAGTTTCTGACTAAAACTAACAGTCTTTATTTTAAAGTCTATTTTATCTGATACAAGTATTGCTACTACAGCTTTCTTTTGATTTCCATTTGTATGGAATATCTTTTTCCATCTCTTCACTTTCAGTCTGTATGTGTCCCTAGGTCTGAAGTGGGTCTCTTGTAGACAGCGTATATATGGGTCTAGTTTTTGTATCCATTCAGTGAGCCTGTGTCTTTTGCTTGGGGCATTTAATCCATTTACATTTAAGATTATTATCCATATGTATGTTCCTATTACCATTTTCTTAATTGTTTTGAGGTTGTTTTTGTGGGTCTTTTTCTTCTCTTGTGTTTCCCACCTAGAGAAGTTTCTTTAGCATTTGTTGTAAACCTGGTTTGGTGGTGCTGAATTCTCTTAGCTTTTGCTTGTCTGAAAAGTTTTGATTTCTCTGTCAAATCTGAATGAGATCCTTGCTAGGTGAAGTAATCTTGGTTGTAGGTTTTTCTCTTTCATCACTTTAGGTATATCCTGCCACTCCCTTCTGGCCTGCAGAGTTTCTGCTGAAAAATCAGCTGATAATCTTATGGGGATTCCTTTGTATGTTATTTTTTGTTTTTCCCTTGCTGATTTAATATTTTTCCCTTGAATTTAATTTTTGTTAGTTTGATTAATATATGTCGTGGTGTGTTTCTCCTAGGGTTTATCCTGTATGGGACTCTCTGTGTTTCCTGGGGTTGGGTGACTATTTCCTTTCCCATGTTAGGGAAGTTTTCCACTATAATCTCTTCAAATATTTTCTCAGACCCTTTCTTTTTCTCTTCTTCTTCTGGGACCCCTATAATTCGAATGATCGTGTGTTTAGTGTTTTCCCAGCAGTCTCTGAGATTTTCTTCAGTTCTTTTCATTCTTTTTTCTTATTCTGCTCCTTAGCAGTTATTTCCACCAAATTTCATCTTCTAGCTCACTTATTCATTCTTCTGCCTCAGTTATTCTTTTATTGATTTGTTCTAGTATAGTTTTCATTTCAGTTATTGTGATGTTCATCTCTGTTTGTTTGTTCTTTAGTTCTTCTAGATATTTGTTAAACATTTCTTGTATTTTCTCAATCCATGCCTCCATTCTATTTCTGAGATTCTGGATCATCTTTACCAAAATTATTCTGAATTCTTTTTCAGGTAGATTGCCTATTTCCTCTTCATTTATTTGGTCTTGTAGGATTTTACCTTGCTCCTTCATCTGTGACATATTTTTTGCTCTTTTTTTTTTTTTTTTTTTAATGAGTGGTATTGTGTTCCTGTCTTACTGGTTATTTGGCCTGAGGCTTCCAACATGGGAGCTTGTAGGTTGTTGGGTAGAGCTGGTTCTTCTTGCCAAGATGAGGACCTCTGGTAGACCTCACTCTGATGAATATTCCCTGGGGTTTGAGGTTCTCTGTTAGTCTAGTGGTTTAGATTCAGAGCTTCCACTGCAGGAGCTTCGGCCCAACCCCTGGCTCGTGAACCAAGATCTCGCAAGCCATGCAGGGTGGCAAAAAAAAAAAAAAAGGATGACAATAACAAAGTAAAAAATAAAATTAGAGTAGGAAACTAACAGCTATTTTAGAAAAAATATAAAAATAAAAATATATATGAAACAACAACTGGAAGGTAAAACAGAACCACAATAGTAAAAAAGAGGAGAAAAAAAAAAAGAAAAAAGGTAGAAAAGGCCTTGGCTGTGGAGGGCAGGGCCTAAGCAGGGGTGGGGTTTGGGTGGTGGGTGGGCCCTATTATTAGGACCCACAGGTCTGGAAAAGGCCCTGGGAGGTGTGGTGGGTGGGGCTTAGGTTCAACAGAACAGAAGGGCCCAGGCATTCCTCCCGCCTCGGCTCTCAGAAGGCAGGGGACCCCACTTGGGAGCCCAGCAGCCTTCCAGGGCCTGGGTGGGGCCAGTGGGTGGGGCCAGTGCCCTCCACTCCTGTCCTGCTCCCCCAGTCCTGGAGGGCCCTTCCCCTCCTGTCCTGCTCCTCCAGTCCTCCAGGGTCCCTCCCCTCCCACCTGCCTCTCCTGCTCTCCCCCAGCCTCCCTCCTATGACCCCAGGACCCACGCAGCCCAGAGGGGGTTTTGGAGGGCAGGGGACCAGGCCTGGGCACTTAGCAGGTTTCCCAGGCTCGAGTGGGCAGAGCCAATGCCCTCTGCTCCTTCTCCTGCTCCTCCAGTCCTGGAGGGACCCTCCCCCCCGCCTCTCCTGTTCTCCCCTGGCCTCCCTCCTATGCCCACCAGGACCAATGAGGCCTGGAGGGGGCCTCTGAGGGTGTAGGACCTGGCCTGACAGCCAGGCAGATTTCCCCGGGGAAACGCTGGGCGCGCTCCCCCCCTCAGAGACCCCATGGGTCCCTCCAGGCATGCGAACCCCTCCCCCCTCTCAGCCACCCCTCAGAGGTGCCAGTCCTGTCCAGCCTCCACTTCTCTTCCCCCCTCAGTCCTCCCACATCCTACCAGTTCACTTGGGGGTTCCTCATGTCTCCTTTGGCATCAAGGTCCCCCACCAGTGTCCGGCAGGTGCCCTAGTTGTGGGGAGACACAAACTCCATGTCTTCCCACACCACCATCTTGACTCCGCCTTTGTATGCATATACTTTTGACATTTTCAATACAATTTTTTTCCACTGGAAGTAATAGTTATTCAGTACAGGTATTATGTTGATTCAAAGTTATAGTTATTGAAAAAGTTGAAAAAAAGTTTAAATCATGTGATAAACTTGTTTAAAGAATAACATTTTTCTTTTTATGCCTACAGCCATCATCTATTAGATGAGAAAATGAGTCACCATAATAATGATGAATGAAAATACTGCTTGTTATAAAGTCAAGGAAGCTACCCTGTGAAACTAGGCTATCATTTGGCAGTGTTGTTGAGTTTTCCCTTCTAAATTCAGGTAAGGTATGATTTTTATGTGGCCTATATTTCTGGAATTGGGCAGTTTGTTCCAGATGGAGTTTTTATGGCTAGGAAATACTGCTGTGCTTGCTGATCATTCATTCTCTGATAAACTGAATTGACTTTCCCATGTACTTAACTCAGTTTTTCATTGTGATGTAGTGAGGTGTAGCTGGATTTGGAGTCAAAAGACCTGAGTTTAAGTATAGGCTCTCCTAATTACCTTATGTGTGACTTTGAACAAGTCCTTTAAGCCCTTTGAACTTTAATTACCTTATCTGCAAACAAACAAAAATCCTACTTCATAGGGTTGTTGCAAAAGATAAATTAGGTAATGTGAAAAATTCCTTATGGTTTATAAAGCAGCACCCAATTGTAATGGATTATTATCTATATTTTTCAACTTATTAAGAAGATAAATAGCCTCTTTTAGGAAAAAATTTCTATCTTCTACCTCAAACTTGTGTAATCTTTTTTTTTTATTATTTAAACTGGAAAAGAAAGATGTGATTGGGTTTTTTTAAATGCAGTAAGATTGGAAATGAAGAGAAAAAGAATTTGTTTTTCTTTGGATTCCTTTCTAGCCATATATTTCAATTGTTTTCTCTGTTATCTTCATTCCTTCTACAATATGGTATTATGTCTTTTGGAAATGTTCAATAATATCTTGCTAATTTTTTTACACTGATCCTGGCTTCAGGGATAGGTTTACCCAGTTGAACAAACCTCTATCTTTATGTTCTTTTTTTCTTCTTAACATTTTTGCTGTTAATCAAGTTCAGTCTATCAGTAATTCATGCAACCAATATTTATGGCATACCTGCTATGTAAAAAACATTCTTCCATTATTAACTTAAACATTTATATGTATAATATCTGTCCTGGTTTTCATTCTTTTGGATAATAAACACTTTTGATTACCTACTATATTCAAGGTATCATGGTCATATATTAATGACTCCTGTTCTCAAGATGTCTTCATATTATTTTGGGAGACGCACAGAGAAGCAATCTCAACAATAAAATTGTGGGTATGGAGAGGAGAAATGAAGAATTTACAGAGAAGGGAATATTTATGAAGTTGTCTCAAATGAAGGGATACTGTTTATGTAAAGTGTGGTACTTTCAGTTACACCAGAATCTGATTTTTATTTAGAGAGCTTTTAGGAATAGTATTGTGGCACTACTTGGGAGAGGGATTTGTCATCTGTTGCTGTGTAAGAAATTACCTCAATATGTAGTAGAAGTCATGCTTTATCTCTTCTGCCACGTTCTATTGATTAGAAAGGAGTCGCTAAGTCCAACCCACATAAAAAGGAAGGGGAATTAGGCTCTATGCTTTGAAGACAGGAGTATGAAAGAATTTTCAGATGTGTTTTAAAACCACTCTAGTCTGCCCTCCAGCGAAAAATTATTTACATTTTTTTTCACATGCAAAATATTCTTAGTCACTCCCAAGAACCTCCCCACAAAGTCTCATCCTTTACAGCATTGACTTAAATTCTAGGATCACATTATTTATGTTAGATTCAGGTGTGGATGAGGCTCCTCTGGTGTAGTTCCTTAAGTACAGTTCCTCAAATGTAGTTGCTCTTGACCTGAAGACCTATGAACCAAAGAGGCAAGTTATTTGTCCCACAAATACTCAGTATACAACGGTAGAACAGGTATAACATAAATGCCAAAGATACTCCCATCCACAGAGGGTAAAAACATGAGGCTTGGGCTTCCCTGGTGGCGCAGTGGTTGAGAGTCTGCCTGCCGATGCAGGGGACACGGGTTCGTGCCCCGGTCCAGGAAGATCCCACATGCCGCGGAGCGGCTAGGCCCGTGAGCCATGGCCGCTGAGCCTGCGTGTCTGGAGCCTGTGCTCCACAACGGGAGAGGCCACAACAGTGAGAGACCAGCGTACTGCAAAAAAAAAACAAAAACCAAAAAACAGGAGGCTTACAAGAGCCACAGGTCCATAGAAACTCTGTAATATAGCAGAGCACTAGTTTGCAGTGCCTTGATTGGGAATCAATGCTTGGGAATAAGTCTCCATCCCTCTTGACTCTGCACCCTGGTCTCTTGGTTTCACCTTCTGAGTCATCCTTCCTTTTTCATGAAATGTAGACAAGCCTTATAGTTGAGTAGTCTCGTAAGCCTGCTTACTCCCTGTAGAAGTTTGGAAACCCAAAGATCTCTCTTCATTTTGTACTATATTGTTCCTTTCAGTCCAACTTAGTTGTATTTCTGCCATGCAATTCTCTTTAAAACTTGTGGGTCTCCTATGACTCTTACTGAGAGTTCATGTCATTAAGCCAGACCCATGAATATTTTTGAGATATGCCCTTCCCTACTCAGGCTTCTGCTGAGACTGCTGAGAGAAGAAGCCCTAAGCTTTTTAGAAGTCTTATTTTTTAACTAAAACTTCTCTGAGGCACCTTCCTTCATCTTTCTGAAGTCTAATCAAAGGGTTTTATAGTTACTCCCTCAGCTTCATCTTTACAAATATTTCTGGTAGTGTCCTGGATTTATTCTCTACCTGGGAACATTTCTTAATTTTAGCATAGTTTGACATCTGGAGAGGATGGAAAATTTCAAAACCAGCAAGTCCTGACTCTTTTACATTAAATAGTCCTTTCTTTAGCTTATTTATCTTCTCTCACATTTGATTATAATCAGTCTGAGAAATACAGGTGACAACATCAACACAATTCCTGGAAATCACCTTAGTTAAATAAACCAATTTATTAGTACATTTTTAACTTTACATGGAGCTGCCAGTAACAGTGTCACTAAGTTTTCTGACAGTACATAACAGGGATTTTCTGTCCTCCAGTTTCCAGTAACATTTTTCTTACTTTCCTTTAAGACCACACCAGTAGCTTCCTCAAAGGCTATCAAGATTCTGCTAACATTCTCCTCAAAATCCTTTCAGCTTCCTCTCACTTCTTGGTTCTAAAACCTCTCCCACATTTTAGTTTGTTATTATAGCATTATACCATTTCCAGTACTAAAATCACCATTAGTTATCTATTGCAGTGTAACAAATATCCCAATATGTAGTAGCTTAAAACAATAATAAGCATTTATTACCTTCACACTTTCTGTGGGTCAGGAATGCAGGCGTAGGTAGTTCTGGCCCAGGGTCTCTCATGAGGTTGCGGTCAAGATGTTGGCCGGAGCTACATGTGAAGGCTTGACTGAGGCTGGAGAATCTGTTTCCAAGGTGGCTCACTCACAGGGCTGGCGAGTTGATGCTTGTTGTTGGTGGGAGGCTTCATTTGCTTCCAATGTGAGCCTGTCCACAGGTTGCGTGAGTGTCCCCCCAGCGTGATGGCTGACCTCCTTCAGAGCAGGCTGTTCAAGAAAGCAAGGTGGAAGTGAAAGTGCCTTTTATGACTCAGTATTAGAAATCAGAAACCATCACTTCTACCACATTCTATTCATTAGAATCAAGTCACTATGTCCATACACAAAGGGAGGAGAATTAGGCTCCATCTTTTGAAGAGAAGAGTGTCAAAGAATTTGTAGATATACTTTGAAACCACCACAGTCTGAATCCTGCTCTTGACCAATAAGTCCTCCAGAAAGATCTCCAAGGGGATGTACACACACACACACACACACACACACACACACACACACACACACACAAATGAAGATGCAAGGCAAAGCTGGAGTTTGACCCTGAACCTCAATGCATAACCCCAGGTCTGCGGAAAGTTTTTCACTGAAGCTAGATGGGTCTGAATGACGTAATACAAAAGCAGACCAGATGGCTCTTAGGTATGCTCCCACTCCAACACTAACCACTCCAGTGGGAGAAAAGTAGAAGAAGCACCTATGAGAGAAGAGAGAGAAAAGCAGGGAGAGCAGAGAGACAAGGCAGATTTCCTTTAGTGCCTAGAGTTGCTTGCCTCTAGTTGTTCTAAACAGGGTAGTAGCTCCAGGGTTTCTTATGTTTGGGAGAAAACAATCTGGAAAAAGGGAAGGAGAGATGATGGAAACTTCTTAGGGCAGCTGTAGTATTCTTATTACTCGAGACCTGCGAAAGAAAAGAGAGAAAGAATGGCCCAATGTATGTATCCTGTGATGTTTTATTAGCAAAGTGACTCTACCCAGTAGTACAGTAATCAGTAGATTGCCTTTAAAACTGACCAGATCGTTTCCCTTTTCAAAGTGCAGCAACTTGGGGCGCCTAAGTTTAGCACTTCCCCAATTTATATTTTTATCCTATTAATCTAGTTGACTTAACAACCATACCAACGGCTAATCTAGAATGTGATCATGGCTTTTGTGGGGGAAAGATTAGCGGCACATTAGATGTCCTATTAATTCCTTTTGTGGGACTTAAAAGCAGTCTTTGCTGATGCAAAAATTGAGATCTTGGGCTTCCCTGGTGTCGCAGTGGTTGGGAGTCCGCCTGCCAATGCAGGGGGCGCGGGTTCGTGCCCCGGTTCGGGAAGATCCCACATGCCGCGGAGCGGCTGGGCCCGTGAGCCATGGCCGCTGAGCCTGCGCGTCCGGAGCCTGTGCTCCGCAACGGGAGAGGCCACAGCAGTGAGAGGCCCGCGTAACGCAAAAAAAAAAAAAAAAAAAATTGAGATCTAATATAAGGGTGGTCTAGGCCCAAGTTCCCTTATGAATGTCTCTCAAAGTTGCTCCTAGAAGTTTCCAAGGTGGATTAAGCCTGGAGATGCAGTTTATCCCATGACCACCATATGCACTAGGCTGAGATTTCATTCCTCAGTGAAATTCTTCATTCATTCCTGCCATCTCAAAGGTGTTCAACTGCATTGCCTAATGAAACAGGGTTGTTAAAATGAGCACCATGTAAAAGCATAGCCCCAAACACAGTTACACAATATAAAAATGTTCCATACTTATTGCCTTCATATTAAATTTTAAAAATCTCTTCTCACAATCAATTACTAATTATTCTGTTGCATAGGGCCAGTTTTCAGGGGGCATTTGCCCTTACCCACAGAAGAAGCCTAGCCCCAGATTCTCACTAGCCAGTTGCAGTGGTCAAGATAAGCCTCAAGTGGCAAGTTTGAGATCCTAAGATACAAATAGGTGACAGTTTAACCAGCAGGTTTAATCAGCAGCTTTCCTACTGCATTACATGGAATGCCAGCTTCCCAGCTGGGGTCAAGGGAAAGCCCACTGCTCACACCTCTCCTTGACTGAGCCAGTCCCACACATTAGGATCTGTCATTTGCAACACCCCACTGCCAGGTACCTATTTCCATATTAATCATGACTCTTGATTGCAATTCAGAACCCAAGTCACTGGTGGGAGAAGAAAAGGGAAAGAAAACAGAGTTGCCAGTTAATTATACCTCAGTCCCAATCTAGTGATTGGGAGTCTCATCTTGCTATTAAGGTCTTAGTTTCATCTCAGGTACATTTTCTATCCTTGCCCTCTGAGTAGGGTCCATGAAGGGCACAATAGGATGTGGCCTCCTTTTCCTCCATCTTTTTCCTCTCTGTCTCTTGTGCTTATGCCCCTCAAGGCATAAGTGGGGGTGGGGTAGGGAGAGAGAGCAATCCACTTGTGCTACTGCCCACACCTTAAAGATAAGGAGGTGAATTCCTTTCTGTTGGATAATTTTGCTCCTCCGTCAGATGCTGGTGACATATAGAGTTGCTTATATCTGCAGATCATATCTCCACCTGGATGCAGTGGGAAGCAGGCTCCCCATCATCTGATTGACCTTAGTATAAGTGATGTGTACTCTCAGCTGGGCTCCCCTGATCCACCTCCAGCCCAGGGAAAGCCCCAGAAGAGGATGCTCCCCTCTCACTTCAACCTCCCTTCAGGAAAGTGTACCACATGCCTTTTCAGGTGTGTGGTTTCTTATTAGGTGGGCAGCTGTCCCAGGCAGCTTGATTTCTCTCTTAACTGATCTCCAAATCCTCAGTATCCAGGAGCATGGAAACCTGTTTCTCCTTATTGTAGCCACAGAACACGCTGCATGCTTTGCATCAGCTTTATAATGAGTCAGTGCTCAGCAGAAACTCCAGGCAAGAAACAGTGGTCCTCAAACCCTAACCTAATAGACGGTTCTCCTGGGACTTCCAGCTTTTGCCAGGGGGAGGGGGGAGGCAGGTGGAACATCTTCACCGTTCCCACAATCCCCTCTACCATTAGGAAAATGGTAAAATGGAGAAAGACCAAGTATCAAACTGTGAATTCTTCCCCAACTCTCTTTTTCCCTCTCTCCATTTTAGCTCTCTATTCGGATGATAAAAGACTATTATCAAATAGATTCTGCTAGAAGACCACAGTATAGCAAATCGTGTGCTGAGGAGTCCACACTAATAGACTAGTGAACTTGAAAGGCGAAGGAGTGTCTTTGGTTCTAAACAATGAGGTGTTATCAAAGTACTTTGCACCATCATGTTGGATTAATACAGATGCTTTATGTGACCCATCTAAATTCCTGTGCATGACACTGAACACCCTCCATAATCTGAACACCATCTACCACTTCTGTGCCCCTCCCTCCACTTATGCCCTATTTGAGTCATGAGAAGTCTCTCTCTGCTCCCCACACATTGTGCTGTTTCTGTGCTTTGGTGTCTTTCAATATGGTCTCCCTCTCCCTTAGACCCCTCTTCTTTCCCTGTCTCCTTTCTCTTCATCACCATGACCATGTTGTTGTCCACCCTATCCTTATTTTCCAGGTTGGAAGATTGCATATCTTTCCCAAGAATATTTTATAGACAGTAATTAACCTGTCACTCGTGTAATATAGGTTCATATTACTGTATTGATTGAATAGTTTATGTATTGAACTGCTATTTTTCTCAAAGATTCTCTTTCTTTCAGAAAAATACAGCTTTAAAAGATGATGGACCTAAAATATCCATATATGAGGAAAGTCAAGAAAAAAGAGATAGTTGGCCTCTAAATTCCTGACACTGTAATAAGCCAACTTTGATTGATTTAATAACTAACCCAAAATAGATCTTAAAATCAGCCAGTCTGTGGTTTCTTTAAAACAAATAATTCAACAAACAAAGGTATATGAAATGCATGATAAGCAAGGATGATCAATACTATTGTATTTATTCTGGGTTTTGAGTTCAAGATAACAACCCTGGGACACGTTCACTTCATAAAGGGGCTAAAAAAATTTGTGTTATGACTGTTATTAGAGAGGTAGTTGCACAGTAGTTTGTGCTACTCTGTGCCGGGCACTGTACTCAGTAAATAATTTATTTCATTGTACTATTTAGATCTTACTACACTATTGTATTAATCAGGGCTCTCCAGAGAAATGGAACCAATGAGATATATATATACAAAGAGATTTATTGTAAGGAATTAGCTCAAATGGTTATGAAGGCTGGCAGGCCCCAAGATCTGCAAAGTGAGTTGGCAGAGGCTGGAGACACAGGAGAGCTGATATTTCAGTTTGAGACTGAAGGCAGGAAAAAAGCCAGTGTTCCAGTTCAAAGGCAGTCAGGCAGGAGGAATTCTCTCTTACTTCGGTGAGGGTCAGCCTTTTTGTTCTATTCAGGCCTTCAACTGATTGGATGAAGCCCACCCACCTTAGGGAGGGCAATCTGCTTTACTCAGCCTACTGATTTAAATGTTAATCTCATCCAAAAACACCCTGACAGGGACTTCCTTGGTGGTCCAGCAGTTAAGACTCTGTGCTCCCAATGCAGGGGGCCCAGGTTCGATCCCTGGTCAGGGAACTAGATCCCACATGCTGCAACTAAGAGTTCACATACCGAAACTAAAAGATCCTGCATGCCACAATGAAGATCCCGTGTGCCACAACTAAGACCTGGTGCTGCCAAATAAATAAATATATAAAATAAATAAATATTTTAAAATAAAGAAGAGGAAGTCTTTAAAACAAAAACAAAAACACCCTCACAGAAACACCCAGAATCATGGTTGACCAAATATCTGAGCATGTTGTGACCCAGTCAAGCTGACACATAAAGCTAACTCTCATACCTATGTAGTAGGTTCTATGACTATCCTGCTTTTTGGACAAGGCAAAAGAGAGAGGTGATGTAACTTCCTTGTCACATAAAACTGATAAATGCAAAAATGAACAAATGGGACCTAATGAAACTTCAAAGCTTTTGCACAGCAAAGGAAACCATAAACAAGACCAAAAGACAACCCTCAGAATGGGAGAAAATATTTGCAAATACAGCAACTGACAAAGGATTAATCTCCAAAATTTACAAGCAGCTCATGCAGCTCAATAACAAAAAAACAAACAACCCAATCCAAAAATGGGCAGAAGACCTAAATAGACATTTCTCCAAAGAAGATATACAGAGTGCCCACAAACACATGAAAGAATGCTCAACATCATTAATCATTAGAGAAATGCAAATCAAAACTACCATGAGATATCATCTCACACTGGTCAGAATGTCCATCATCAAAAATTCTAGAAACAATAAATACTGGAGAGGGTGTGGAGAAAAGGGAACACTCTTGCACTGCTGGTGGGAATGTAGGTTGATACAGCCACTATGGAGAACAGTATGGAGGTTCCTTAAAAAACTACAAATAGAACTACCATATGACCCAGCAATCCCACTACTGGGCATATACCCTGAGAAAACCATAATTCAAAAAGAGTCATGTACCAAAATGTTCATTGCAGCTCTATTTACAATAACCAGGAGATGGAAACAACCTAAGTGCCCATCATCGGATGAATGGATAAAGAAGATGTGGCACATATATACAATGGAATATTACTCAGCCATAAAAAGAAATGAAATTGAGCTATTTGTAATGAGGTGGATAGACCTAGAGTCTGTCATACAGAGTGAAGTAAGTCAGGAAGAAAAAGACAAATACCGTATGCTAACACATATATATGGAATTTAAGAAAAAAAAGGTCATGAAGAACCTCGGGGTAAGACAAGAATAAAGACACAGACCTACTGGAGAACAGACTTGAGGATATGGGGAGGGGGAAGGGTAAGCTGGGACAGGGCGAGAGAAAGGCATGGACATATATACACTAACAAACGTAAGGTAGATAGCTAGTGGGAAGCAGCCGCATGGCACAGGGATATCGGCTCCGTGCTTTGTGACTGCCTGGAGCGGTGGGATAGGGAGGGTGGGAGGGAGGGAGACGCAAGAGGGAAAAGATACGGGAACATATGTATATGTATAACTGATTCACTTTGCTATAAAGCAGAAACTAACACACCATTGTAAAGCAATTATACCCCAATAAAGATGTTAAAAAAGAAAAAAAAAAAAACTGATAAATGACAGAGACTCTGCTCCAAACCGGGTCTGACTGACCAAAGTACAGTGTTTAACAAGTTTTGGAATGTAGATAGACCTAGGGGTTTTGTGAGAATTACATTAAAAAAATGAATATAAAAGCACATATTGCTGGCACATAGACTCATTATATGTAGCTAACATTATTAGTATTAATAGTAGTACTAGCATTAGGATTATTATTAGTTTGTTAACATGAGCTTTTGTCCTTTTAAATTACTTGGTAGTGAGAATGCAGGATGGACTTTAAATGAAGATATATTTGACCAATATTATTCTCTATTCTTTTCTTTGGTTTGTGATATAAATATAAAAAATTGTTAAGTTTCTAGATAGTTAATTTCTCTGACATATCCTCTTACAAAAATAGTATTACCTTTGGCAGAGATATACCTTATTCCTGCTGATGTCATTAGAAATGGCAAGGTCAACCAAAATGAGAAATTGACAGCATCTCTGTCTTTCCAGTTTTTAATAAGTATTGTCGAAAGAAATAATAATCAGATTTGAACTTGTTTGTCCTTGAAGTGACTTTTTAATAAGGCCTCCTAGCAAATCTATTGCAGGATCAAAAGCAGTTGGGAAAAAGTAGAAATCACTTAAGTATACTTCCTTACTCTATTCTATGCAATAGAAATAAAATACTCACTTTCAATGACTTAGGCTCTGGTATATTTGTCTCCTTTTCCTACGGTGTGAGGGAATGTTGGTAAAGGAAGCTCTAATAAATTAATAAACTAGATTTTCCAATGTACAAATAAAATACAGCCTTCTAGGGAATAAATGGTCTTTAAATACTTTGTCCTACAGAACCCCTAGCCTCATTTATAGAGCAAGACTCCAGGCATAATTGTGAAATTAGTTGTATGTATTTTTTATTCTTCCTCTTCTGTCATTGTGTTTCCTATCTTCCATCCGAAGTCCTCATGTTCTTTCATCTCCACATTTTGTGTTCTCTGCAAAGGGTGTGGTAAACACATAGCCATTAAGACACAATGATTTATATGAATTATTGTGCTCTTTTTACCAATCCTCTTCATAATTTGACATGCTTTATAATTTAAAAAGCTTTAATTTTAGGTATCAGTGGGATTGAGGAGGCATTTACCACAATCAGAGGGACCTTGCTGGAGTTGGTGAAATCACAACACATAGAAAACAGGCTCTCTCTGCTTTCTTAGACATTAAAGGCAGCCTTGCCTTTTTCTCATTTTCTAACTAATATGGGCCTAATTACAGCTACAATAATCACAGTGCTGTCACCCTTACCTGATTCATACACGTGCTTTCTTTGTCCTGTTTCTGTGTAGTGTATCAATGCTACTGTCTCCACTTAGAATGCCTTCCACTCCCATCTCAGGCAGTCCATGTCCCTTCCTTCAGATGAGCCCAGCTTAACCAAAATTCTCTTCCATTCAAGGTGTACATAATTGAAAAAAATAAATCATCCTCCAAAGATTCAACTATGAAAGGGTACAAGATAATATACTACTGTTAGCCATTTGTGCATGGGCTGGTGATATATTCATGAGAAACATCATCCTGACCCACAAGGAACTTATCTTCCTATAATGGACACAGACAAATAAACAGAAAAGTATAATATTGTGAAGAGGTTGCCACCGCAGCAACAGACACAGGACGTGAGGGGACAGAAAGGAGGGGTACCTACGTGTGAGGGTGCACTGTTATCATCTGGGTAGCCCTATGAAACTGCATTATTTCAGGAGTCGTGCCACACAGTTTACTTTCTCTAACTTTGCCAGGTAACCACTGCATCTCAATTATAAAAGAAAACATTTTAGTCTAATAGAACCAATGAAAACACACATCAGAAGGAATGGTTCTTACAAAGGGCAGTAGTCAGACCATGAGCACCGTTAGATGCTGTTCACTCTCTCCTTCAGTGTCTCATACTCAGTGATGAAGGGGCTGCTGGATCACTTTCCTGGTTACACACATCCTGTCATCCCTCCTTCTGGTTTGGACAGGTGCTTACAGAAGATCCTTTCATGCTAGCAAGCCAAGTCCTTACAATCATACCAACAAGCTGTATTTGGTATGTGTTTGCCTGTAATAACAACCATATGAAGGGTGTTTAAATTCCTAAATCCCTGGGAGATTAGAGAAAGCAGTGATTAAGAACCAACCTGCTGAGGTTTGAGTCCAGGCTCCATCTAATGGTTTGATCATGGGAAAGAGGCCTTAAGTTTTCATGCCTCCGTTTCCTAGTCTATACAATGGGAATAATAATAATAGCTTTACCTCATGGAATTGATGTGAGAATTAAATGAAATAATAAATTTAAAGTTCTTCACACTGCACCTGAAATGTAGTATGTTAGTTTCCTAGGCCTGTTGTAACAAATTACTGCAAACTGGGTGGCTTAAAACAATAGAAATTAATTTTCTTACAGGTCTGGAGGTTAGAGGTCAGAAATTAAGGTGTCATCAGGGCCATGCTCCCTCTGAAGGCTCTAGGGAAGAATAGTTTTTTGCCTCTTAGGGTCTGGTGGTTGCTGGCAATCTCTGGTGATCCTTGGCTTGTAAACACATCACTCCAATTTCTGTCTCTGTCATTACAAATTATTCTCCTTGTATGTCTCTCTATGTCTTTACATGGCCTTCTCTAAAGACACAAGTAATTGGATTTAAGGCCCACCTTAATCCAGTATGACCTCATCTTAATTTAACTAGTTACATATGCAAAGACCCTATTTCCTAATATGGTCATATTCACAGGTTCCAGGTGAACATTAATTTTGGGAGAACACTATTCAGCCCAGAATACTTAGTAAGCATGCAATAAATGGTATTTAAAACGCACTCACCCGTTTTACCACACATAAACACAAAACATAAAAAACATACTCACCCACATACACAGAGGCACTCTGCGAAGATGGTGGCTTCAATATGATATTATTATTCCTCTCTATTCCCAACTCTAGTCTGTCCATTTCAGAGCCAAGCTGTTGGGACTTCACATAAGGCTCTGAGGGTGGGCAAGCAGCTGTTGGAGAAAACTGGTTCAGGGATATCTGTGCTCTGGGTCAGCTCCAGGGGAGAGTTGCTATCAGGATACAGTTTCCTTGGACCCCGAGGGGTTGAGGAATAGCCAAACAGGTGGGCTGAATCCTCTCTATTCCAGAGAATGAGTGAATGGGAGGAAATTGGGTGCAGAGATGATGGATTGGGTATGATGGCCTGCCTGCTGCATAGCACCTGTCCCAAAGAACAGTAAACACTATGTCTTCTTCAATTTTTGAGGCTTTGGCCATTTAAGGTACTCCAGAAGCTGTATCTGAGCCTCGATAAGCAGGCAAAGGAAAATAAGAAGGCACACTAGTGGTTCAGGTAGAGAGAGGAGGATGAGTATGACTCTTGGAATGAACTCCTATTGAAATATAGTTGCTGGAGAAGATAAAGGATAACATGAATAAAACAGCGAAAAGAGCACTTAAGGATATAAAAAGAGAGCATGAAACAGACTTAATTAAAATAAGTCTTAATTAAAATACGATTTATAAATGAAAACATTCAGTAGATGGAGGGAGAAGAGCATTGTCCTAATCAAGAGCTGTGTACTGGTCTGAAAGATAAAATTTATCAAGACACAGAGCAAACTTTCAAAGAGATGGAACTCATAATGGAAAAGAGAACAGACTTGGAGGAAAGATCTATGAAAAACCTGAGAATTACAGGAATTCCAACTAAAGGAAAAGAAACAGAGGGGTGAGAGAGCTGAAGAAAGACCTGACTACAGTTTGACAATGTCCCAGGAAAGACTGAAAAGACTTATCTAGGCATGTCCTGGTAAAATTTCTGAACTGCAGGATAAAGAAAAACCTCACGATTCTAGGCAGAAAGAAAAAGGTGGTTACAAAGGCAAAGCAGTCAAACTGGCTTTGAACTTCTGCAGTATTTGAAACAGTAAATGACTTAGAGAAAGGAACTAAAACCTAAGGATCCAAACAGAGCCAATATATAATTCATGGGTCAGGCTGAAAGAGAGACATTTGAGGCTATGCCCCACCTAAAGAAAATATATGAGAAAGGGCACAAAGCAAGCAAACAGAGACTTCAATATAAGGAAAGGTGAAGAAGAGAAAAAAGTGTTTAGAAATAAGGACGGAGGCTTAACTGAAGATACAAAAAGAAATGAGGTACAACAGAGAGAATACTATGTGCAACTTTTTGGTGATAAATTTGAAAACCCAGAGGAAAGAGAGGTTTTCCTAGTAAAATACAAATGATCAAAGTTGGCATAGGAAGAAGTGGAAAACTTGAATAGACCAATACCTATAGCATACATTGGAAATATGACTAAATATCAACTGTTTAAGAAGAACAGCAGAATCAGTAAGTTTCTCAGCTGAATCATGTCTAACTTTTAAAGAACAGATAATTTCAGTGTTTTTAAACTATTCCAGACCAAAAAAAAAAAAAAAACTAGAAAGTGCCCAAATTTATTTTGTAAACCCAATTCATTTTGTGTCCAGCATAACTTTAATACCCAAACCTGAAAAAAATAGTAAAAGAAGGAAATTATAGCAAACTCCAATTATGAATATAGAGGTTGCTTATATGAGGGTCATGAAGAGAAAGATAAGGAACTTTGAGAGTATCAAATCCTATAACTAACAGTACCTTCTTTCTGTTCTTAGACAGAACTAGATTTGATGACAGTATATGACAGAATAGTCAAAGTAACAGTGGCTTACACATGATAGAATTTTAATTTTTCCTTTTATAAAAGAAGTCAACAAGAAGATTGTCTGAGGTTAGTATGCTGATTCCTTTGAGTCATCAGGGACTCAGCTTCTTTCAGTTCTCTTCTCTCTCATTCCTTTGGTGTGGACCTCATTCTCATAGTCTAACGTAGCTGCTGGAGCTCCAGCACTCATATCTATCTCAGGTAGCAGGATAGAGAAAGAGATACAGGAAGAAGGTGCAAAAGGCACATGCCAGCAATATTTTAATGTGGTTTTTCTGAAATTGCCAGACATCACAGTTTTTGTAGATCACTGGTGTGAATTTAGCTGCAAATTGGCCATGTGCCCAGTTAAAAATCAAAGGTTCTATTTCATAGGGAGAAGGAGAGAACAGACCTTGGGATAGAAAACTAGCTGTCTCTGTGCTGTGTTTCGTTGGGCAAGAGCAACTCTTGGTCTGTAGGGAAGCAGTATCTTAAAGTAGGCAGGAAGAATGGCTTGCCTTCCATGCTGTTCCTTTGTAATGCCAATGTTCATATAATGCTCCCAATTCACATACTGAATAACACAGTCCAGAGGGAAATCCATTTCCACATGGATGTCAAAAGGCATTTCAAACCTAACGTTTATAAAACGTAACACTTTTATCTATTAGCACGCCTCTCCAAACCGGTCACTCTCCCAGTCTTACCTTTCATGAAATGATACCATCACCTGCCCAAGTGCTCAAACCAAAAACCTTGGAGTCATTTTTTATTCCATTCTTGCCTTCACTATTCCCTCACCTCCTGCCATTCAATACATTAGCTCTACTTCCAAAATGTACCCCAAACCTGTCCACTTCTCTCCATCTCCATTGCTTTCAACCCTTGTCTAGGCCACCATCAACTCTTGCTTTGTCACCAAAATCTCCTACCCGGCCTTCCAGTTCCCACCCTCATGACCTGATGGTCTCCTCCACATTGTAGACTGAGTGATCTTTTTAAAATCACATTTTTCCATTTTATATTTTTCAAATTAAAAAGTAATTTTATTGTATCAAGTGTAACAATATTGTGCTGATGTGCATAAAGACAAATCTTGCCCACACCCGTGGAGTAATCTATCAACAGCCTGGTTTGTCTTTTTCCCCACCCATCTCCTAGTAACACAAGCTTACACAAGCATAGATGATAGATAGATAGATAGATAGATAGATTTTATTTATGTTTTCTGAAAAACAATACTCACTACTCACCTTGTTAACTTTCATTTTTATTTTTAATATAAATTTTGTCATGTGAGATTCCTGCTTAAAAACTCTTCAGTGGCTCCTCATGGTAAGCCTCATGGTTCCTCCTTTAGTATATTTTATAAAAGGATCATAGAACATCTATTTAATTTGGCAAGTCATTCAGAAATTGTAGAGGCAAGAGCTTTTCTACCATGTTATATATATTAAATATATATTTTTTAAAAAAACACTTATCTGACACTGACTTTGGGCCACACTGTGTTGAGCGCTTCATATTCATTAATGCATTCAGTCCAACAAAAATTCGCTGAGGTTTGCACCGTCATTGCTTCTGTTTTACAGATGAGCAAACTGAGGTTTGCAGGGCATGAGCAACTCACAGAGGTCTGCAGAAGAGCCAGGCTTTTCAAGCCAGCATTGCATTGTGTATGTGTCTCATTTCTTGGACCAGACCGGAAGGCCCTTTGGGGAAAAGATTATCGCATTTCTCTTGTGTTCCTCATGGTGCCATCATAGTTCATTGAACATACTTAAGTACTAAGTAAGTATTTGTTGAAATGAATTGGCTGAGTGGCACTTTTTGTTTGTTTGAAGGTAGGGAAAGCTTGGATATGTTTCAGGGTATCAAATAGAGTCAATGTAGCTATTGGAGCTGCAATGCAGAGGGAGGTGTTAGGGTGGATTCAGGTCAATTAATCAGTAAGTTTACTGACTCTCTTTTCCTGTCTAGTATACAGAAAGACAAGACAGGTAGCATAGAGCTCATAGGAAAGGGTAAGCTCCCAAGAAAGATGGATAGTTTCTCCTCTAAGAGAAACCGGGAAATTAGAGGTGAAGCAATGTGCGTACACGGAGATAAACTAAAAGACAGGGGAGCTGAGGGCCTGCCTACCTCATTATCAGAACTCAGAGGAAATAATTGGAGAAATATTTTCTAGACTGTCAAACTGTATCTTTGCAATTTAGTGAAAACAGCAGCTGAAAAATCTACCTGCTGACATGACTTGCACTTCCAGTTGAGGTCTAGGGCCAGGAATTGATTTGAATAGGCCATTGTTTTATTGATATTTGAACAACTTGGTTGTTCTGTATTGGAATTCATTAGTAGGGCATATGCTGATAAACCAGCCAGTTCCCTAAACTTTAAAAATGATTCCTGATTTAGAAATTGAAAAAGAGGTAGATTCAGAAATGGTCTGAAAGCCAACAATGAGAAATACGCTTTTCACTGCATGAAAAGATCAGCATGACTGTCCATTAGCTCCCCTGGTCATTTAGTGAAGCTGAGCTATTGCCAATGAAGCTTTCTGTACAGGGTCTATGGAGAAGCAAACTGAAAGTTCTGTATGGTTGAATGAACTGAAGAGTAGAATTTTCATCATCTACATGTCCCAAGATCATCTGCAGTGTCCAGTTTTCTTGACCACACAGAAAATGGATCGTCTATAAGTTACTGTTTTGGTGTCAGCAAATAAAGTTATCATGGGCCATATTTCCTTTCTTTTATACTAGATAGAGAATTTAAAAAAATCTTTGCATAGTGCATTTGTTTTTTTTCTCAGTAAATGCTGGAAGCTTAGAATTGCAACAGTCTCCCTCTACTTAGCCTTTTCTTTTTTTTTTAGAACATTTCCAATTTCCTGCTGCATTTCATGAGAGTCCTAATATCCTAATCTATTCACAGTGCAGTGATTTTCATTTATAGGATAAAATTGCACCCACAGCACCAAATTAAACTCTCTTTTTAAGTGAAATCAGTGGTTGAAAACATTAACCCTCTGAACAATAAAAATATGTATTTTCTATATGTGTAACAGCTAGCATGTATTTAACAAATCACAGTTTATAGTGCCTATTTATGCATGTTTTAAACAACATCACTACAATTCTATGAAATAGGTATTATTGTCTTCTTTATTTTGCAGATAAGATTTAGGTCTCAGAAAAAATAAGTGACTTGCCCACGCTCACACACCAGTAACTGGCAGAACTGGAATCACACTCATTTTTTTTTCAGATTCTAAATCCTGTCATGTTTCCTTGGGGGAAGAGTCCAGTATTGAGTCACTCATTGTTCATTTATTCAAACATTGTACAAACATTTATGAACGGGCTTCCCTGGTGGCATAGTGGTTGAGAGTCCGCCTGCCAATGCAGGGGACACAGTTTGTGCCCCGGTCCGGGAAGATCCCACATGCTGCGGAGTGGCTGCGCCCGTGAGCCATGGCCGCTGAGCCTGCGCGTCCGGAACCTGTGCTCCACAATGGGAGAGGCCACAACAGTGAGAGGCCCGCATACCGCAAAAAAAAAAAAAAAAATTTATGAATACAGTGTTGGCACTGTGTTGGCTTTTGTAATACAGGGGAGACTAGGACACAGTCCCTGCTCTGGTGAAGCATATGGTCTAATGGGGTAATATAGTCAAGTAAATAGGAAGGAATAATACAGGATGATCCATGCTTTGTTAGGGAAAATACAGGGAATGATGGGAGTCCCATTAGGGCAGGGAGAGTGATGGGGTGGTCAGGGAAAGGTTTCTGGAGAGGGATGTCTAAGATGAGACTGAATAAATAAGAAGAAATTTGTGGTGGGGCCTGGGGAACAATGTTCGGGGCTGAGGGAGCAGCATGTGCAAAGGTCCTGAGGCAGGGCAAATCATGGTTTGGACGAAGAATGTTAAATAGTGGCCTATTTAAACACTAGCTCAAACACTGAATGTAAGTATGAGAGTCATGAGAGAGTTAAAGGAAACTTAAGCAAGATGGGTCTTGAACCCATGTTAAGGAGAGTGTTTGAAGATTTCCAAGCTGGAAAGCAATGTGTTGGCTTTACCACTTTAAAAAGGTTACTCTGGAAGGAGTGTGGAGAATAGATGAGAGAAAAATTGTGACTAGCATAAGGAAGGACAATTAAGGGATTATAAGGAAGGGCAGTTAAGGAATGGTAGTAATAAAGAAGGTGCTGGATGGTAGTGGTCTGAACTGCCGCCTAGTGACCACATCTGGTCACCTGGGTAACTGTGGCAATTCCATTTAGTAAATGAAAGGCAGGCCTGCCCGAGCACTGTCTAAGGCTGGTAAAGCAACAGAAGGACTCCAGGCACTTAAAACAATGATAATAACCATCACAGGGCCCCAAGTAATCAGTTGGTAGGCTGGTTAATTTGTCCAGTCTTTGAATTGGTTTACCTTCTCCAAATACACAGAGGCTCACTCCTTCATGGTATTTCCCCTGCTTGGTCAAAAGCACTCTACTGATATGTGGTAGACATCATAGCTACTCTGACTGGTTTTATTTGATTGAGTTGTAGTTATATGGGGATTAGACTGATATTGATTCCTGTCATGTTTGATGTCTGGGATTCGCATCTAGTCAAAACATTGCCAAAGCATCGTCTCCTAAATGTGAAATTACTCAGTGAATAAATCACAATGTGCAGCTTTCAGGCAAGCCATGCTTAGGAAATGAAATTTAAGTAGGAGGAATTACAAAAGGGATAGGGCAATCGTTACTCTGAAGATAATCCTTTACACTCTCCTGGTACTTGGCTTGAGGTAGCAATGTGGCAAATAGAAGGGAAATTAAAACTGAGAGTCTGTTCAATTACCCAGGATATCATTCACTGATGTTTACAGAGGATAAAGTCTAACCTCCTCAGCATGGCATGCAAGGCCTTTCAGCATCATCTCCGGCCAGTCTGTTCAGTCTCCCGTTCTTCCCACACACATTTCCCTCTTCCTGGAATACTTTCTTCTTTACCTATGGGTCAGTTTCCTTTTCCCTTTACAAGTCTTTGCTTAAGCATTACTTCCTCTTTGATTGCATTTCTGTCTGCCTCCATCCTTGCCCACCAGACTCTTACCTGGAAACTTTTGTATGTGATCGTTTATTATCTTTTAAAGTTTTATTGAAATATAGTTGATTTATAACGTTGTGTTAATTTCAGGTATACAGTAAAGTGATTCAGTTGTACATATATAAAAATATATATACTCTTGGCTTTCCTGGTGGTGCAGTGGTTGAGAGTCCACCTGCCGATGCAGGGGACACGGGTTTGAGCCCTGGTCCGGGAAGATCCTACATGCCGTGGAGCAACTAAGCCCGTGCTCCACAACTACCAAGCCTGCGCTCTAGAGCCATCAAGCCACAACTACTGAACCCATGTGCCACAACTACTGAAGCCCGCGTGCCTAGAGCCCGTGCTCCACAACAAGAGAAGCCACCGCAATGAGAAGCCTGTGCACCGCAACAAAGAGTAGCCCCCACTCGCCACAACTAGAGAAAGCCCGCGCGCAGCAACGAAGACCCAATGCAGACAACAATAAAGAAAGAAAGAAAGATAAAAAAAAAAAGATATTGAGTATAGTTCCCTGTGCTATACAGTAAGTCCTTGTTGGTTATCTATTTTATATATAGTAATGTATATATTTTAATCCTAAACTCTTAATTTATCCTCCCTCCCCACTTTGGTAACCATAAGTTTGTTTTCTATGACTGTGAGTCTATTTCTGTTTTGTAAATAAGTTCATTTGTATCATATTTTTAGATTCCACATATAAGCAATATCGTATGATATTTGTCTTTCTCTGTCTGACTTACTTCAATCTCTAGGTCCATCCATGTTGCTGCAAATGGCATTATTTCCTTCTTTCTTATGGCTGAGTAATATTCCATTCTATATATGCACCACATCTTCTTTATCCATTTATCTGTGGATGGACACTTAGGTTGCTTCCATGTGTTTGGCTATTGTAAATAGTGCTGCTATGAACATTGGGGTGCATGTCTTTTCTCAAATTATGTTTTTCTCTGGATATATGCTCAGGAGTGGGATTGAAGGACCATATGGTAGCTCTATTTTTAGTTTTTTAAGGAACCTCCATACTCTTCTCCATAGTGACTGCACCAGTTTATATTCCCACTACCATCTCCTACAAAACTCTTGTTTCCTTCCTCTGTGTTTCCATCAGACCTTGTCTATGCTTCCATTACAGTATTTTCATATTACCCTTGTGTACACAGTTGACCTTTGTTATTCACTATTCCATATTTGCGAATTTCTCCACTCGCTAAAATGTATCTGTGATCCCCCAGGCAACACTTGTGGCACTTTCATGGTCACTTGTGGGTATACCCACAGAAGCAAAAGATTTGAGCCACCCATCATGCATGTTCCCTGCTGAGGTTAAAGGGGCAGCCTTCTTGTTTTAGCTCTCACAGATTGAACAATTATCCTTTTTTTTTTTTTAACAATTATCCTTTTGTGGCCTGTTTCAGGCTACGGTTTTCACATTTTTTGTGCTTTTTGTTAGTGATTTTGCTGTTTAAAATGCCCACCCCCAAACATAGTGCTGAAGTGTTGTATAGTGTTCCTAAGTGCAAGAAGGCTGTGATGTGCCTTACAGAGAAAATACACGTGTTATATGAGCTTTATTCAGGTATGAGTCACAGCCCTGTGGGCCATGAGTTCGATGTTAATTAATCAGCAATATATATTAAGTAAATTGTTTTTAAACAGAAACACACAAAAAACAAGGTTATGTATTTATGGGCTGAGAAAAATGTTATGACTGGAGGCTTGCAGGAACCTAACCCTATATTTCCTAGGAGCAGTGTTTCAGTATTTGCTAATTCAGCACTTGTGGTGATTTAATAGAACATTAACAATGGTGAATAATGAGAATCAACTATATTGTTCCTTCCTCAAGGAATTCCTTGGGACATGGAACCATCATCATTGTATACCTAACACTTGGAATAATGGTTAAAATTAAGAACATGGTAGGTGTTTCATGTTCTTGACATTAACAGCAAAGGATATTCCAAATACTGATTTCATTGGTAATTATGTGTTCTTCCTTGTTCCAGGTCCGCCAAGGATGCCTGCTTAAAGGCCAGATGGTTCTAATTCACTTTTTAGTATTAGCTTGGGCATCAACTCCTAAGGAATTGTTAATGGTCTTAAACATTTATTGACTTAAGGGGATTGTAGGCTTACTGCAGTGGGAGTTATGTAACTCTAGGAGAAGTCAAAGCATAGAATGTAGCACACCCAGACAGAAATAAGGCTCCTTAAGACAGAATTTTGCTAAAGCAATGAGTTTCAATGGTAGGGCCTAGGGAATTTGGGTTTTTAATAAGGACTCTAGTGATTCTGATGTAACATGTTCATGAACCACATTATGAGAAATACTGCTATTCCAGGTGTTCCTCACCTGGTTGTCCTTTCTGGGGATCCCTAAAGGGATCTTTAACTCAGTTTTTTTTGAAGATGAATAAAGTATTTTTTTGACAAATGAATGACTCCATAAGCCATCTATCTTTTATTATATATGTGCATTTATAATAAACTCTATTGGGTCTGTTTCATCTTTTCTTCACTAAGGAGCAGGTGCTGATCAGTTTGGCTAATGAAGAGCTCGGGTTCATTTTGGCTTCTCTTTTAGGTGTCTCCCACTGCCCTTCTAACCTTTACAGCCTGAGCTTCTAATGGCCGTCATAATGCTGAGTTTTAGGGTATGATCAGGATAGGCTGGGTTATGCTGTTGTAACAAACAACCGTCAAACTCTCTCTGTTTAAGATGACAAAGGTTTATTTTTTCTAATACTACACATCTAACTTGTGTTGGCAGGGGACAGTGTTCAACAATGGTCATTCAGGGGCCCAGGCTGATGGAAACTTTATCATCTTACAACATTGCTATCTCAACACAAGTTTTCAGGGTTTGCTATGACTGGGGAAATAAGCATGGATGATCCTGCACTGGATCTTAAATGCATCTGCCCAGAAGTGACACATCATTTTGCTCATATTCCATTGGCCAATGCAAGCCATTGGCTATGCCTTGACTTCAGGAGACAGGGAAGTACAATCTGCTAGTATTCCGAGAAGAAGAGGAGAAGAGAAATATTGGGAAGTAATCTGTAATGCCTACCATAATCTGGTAACCAAATGTTAGGTTAATTTTTTTTTCCCTACACACAGAATATGGCCCTACCCCCTGTGTCTTAGTCCATTTGGACCACTATAATAAAATACCAGAGACTGAGTAGAATATAAGACAACAGATATTTATTTCTCATAGTTCTGAAGTTTGCAAAATCCAAGATCAAGATGCCAGCACATTTGGTGTCTGGTGAGAGCCCATTTCCTTGTTCATATATGGCATATTTTTGCTGTGTCCTCACATGGTAAGAAAGGGAGCTTTCTTGAACCTCTATTATAAGGGCACTAATCCCATTCATGAGGGTTCTGCCCTCATCAACTAATCATCTCCAAAGGTCCCGCCTCCTAATATCATCACCTCAGGGGGTTAGGATTTCAGCATATAAACTTTGGGGGACACATACATTCAGACCATAGCATCCTGCAAAAGAGAGAATCCCAAATCCCCATGAAACACTGTGAACTAAAAAAACAAATCATCTGTCCCTCCCCCGTTCTCTCCCTATAATGGGGACAGGATAACTTCAATAAATGTTCATATTCTATAAGAGGAAGGATGGGAAACACAACAATTCTAAAAACTTACTGACATGTGATGGTTCCCTACCTTGGAAGTAGAGAATATTCCTAGACTGGGCTCTATTCTGATCCCTAGGAAACTCTCCAAGTCCATCAATCTCCTTTACTTGGCCCTCTAGGAGGTCCTTCCTTCTCTATTATCATCCTTGGTCCCATATCTGAAGTGGGCATTGGATGATGCTTCCATCTCAACATGGGGGTTCAGGCTTTGCTATGGCAGGAGAAGTGGAGAATTGCACTCTGGATCTTAAATGCTTCTGCTATGAAGTATACTATGTCATTTCATTGGCTAAAGTAACTTAAATGGGTAGGGTCATGTAATCCAACCATGTTTTCAGAAGGAGAGAAGAACCCATATATATTGGTAAGCTTTGGTATTGTTTACCACACTTAATTTCTGCTGATGCACTTGCTCAAAGTATAGAGTTCCAGCAGACAGATTGGGGTTCAAGACTGGCTTTGCTTCTTACTTTCCATGAGACTTTAGGTAAATTGCTAACCTGCTTAATAAACCTCAGTTTCCTTATCTATAAAATGGAGATTATAAGAGCACCTCCTTCCCTGGGTGGCTCCAAGGATGAATGCTTGTTAAATCCCTAGCCAAATGCTAGGCATATACTGATAGTAAGTGCTCTTAAATGTTAGCTGTGATGTTTGCTACCCTTTGGGCCACAATGTTCTGTACTGGGATGTTCTGGAAACTGTATTCTTTTTTGAAGAATAAGTATTCTCTGCAGTGGGGGCTGTAATCCCTCTGTTGGATTATCCTTGAATGTGGCAGAATGACAGGGAAAGATTGTAGAAGTCCTTTGGTGGGCAGAGTCTCTTACTGAGAGCCCCATTTGTGTAGCACATGACACCTGCTGTGTATCATCATTAAATATCTTCCTGGTGTAGTAGGTAGGGAAATTCTTCACTTCATGCCCAGTATCATCAGGGTCACAGACTTCCTCTAGGCACCTGCATTTCATTGCTTGAGTCATTGTACACAATAGTACAATACACAAAGGTTTCTGAGAAATGGGTGAATTTCAGCAAATCAGGAGAAATGACAGAAAATCAATGTATTAATAACATACTGAGGGGAAAAGCTCTCTGCTGTGGACATTGTCCTTTGAGCCTTCCGAATGCTGCTAATGACACCTCTTCCTTTACTATCCAGAAGGAAGATTTCAAAATAAAAATGGTGTCTAATTCCTTTGCACCAATGGAAAAACATCTGTTTTAACTTAGACTGCTATAGCAAAAATACCACAGACAGGGTGATTTAAACAACAAATATTTATTTCTCACAGTTCTGGAGGCTGGAAGTCCAATATCAGGGTTCCAGCATGAATGGGTGAGGGTCCTTTTCCTGGTTTGCAGGTGGCCGCCTTCCTGCTGTACCCTCACATGTTACAGAAAGAGAGCTGTAATCTCTTTATTCTCTTATGAGAGTCAGTCTCATCACGGGGGCTTCATTTTCATGACTTCATCTAAACCTAATTACCTCCCAAAGGCCCCAATTCCAAATACACTGGGGACTAAGGCTTCAAAATGTGGATTTTGGGGGCACACATTCAGTCCATAGCACCGTCCAGCTGACTCCCATAAAACATTGTGGACACCAGTGAGGTGCCAGGCATTATACTCATCACGGGGCACATAAGATGTTGTTCCTGCCTCAAGTAATCCCAACCCAATGGGGAAGAGATTGATAAGTGAGCTGAAAATTCCATACAACATATTATAAATACTCCAACAGAAGAAGAAACAAAATGCAATGGGCTCCCAAATGTGGCAACAACTTAGGTCTGCCTGGGATGTTAAGATCTAGTTTAGTTGCCATAGTGAGTGGGCTGAACTGATCATCAAAGTAGAGTTGTTATTTGTTTACTGTGACCTACTTATACACCCAAATCATGTTCACTTCAGTATCTTGGGAATTAAGCCAACTAGATTGTTGGTTCCTCTCAAATTTGCCTTTGCTTTATTATATTTTATAACAGTAGGATGGCCTGTTATTCCTTTTGTTTTGTTTTCTTTCCTGGGTCTGTGTAAAGAATTGTATATAAAATAAAATACTCATTTGGTTTATATATTGGCATCTGGGCATCCCTGATCAAAGACTGTTCATGATTTCACATTTTTAGTGTCTCTCTCAAGAACCTCAGAGATAGATTGGTTAATCTTATCTTTCAATCTGCCTTTCTTTTCATTTTTTGGCATGCTGAATTTGACCTTTTCCAGACCAGTTGCTTCATCTGTCTGGGACAAAGGGAGTAAAAAAGGCTGTAAAAGGAAGTCAGAGAGAAAGATTACTGACGAGAAAGAAAGCCTGATTCAGAAGGGAGGCAATGACATTCAGAGTTTTTAAAGTACTTAAGATGTCGTACTGTCTCAAGAGGATCTGTCTTCAACAAGCAAAAAAGAATGTCAGGAAATTGTATAGCTCTTGAAAATAGCTCTCCATCAAAGAGTGGTAAGAGAGCTCTCTGAAAGCATGAACTTTACAGAGTAGAGAGCCTGGGTAATACCAAGACTATCATCCAACAAACTTTCTGAGACTTTTGGTCATTATCTCAAAGTTGACAAAAGGTAGCTGAGTGAGGAATTAAAAACAAATCTGGGTTAGAGTCCACCTGTCAGAAAATAATACAGATATAACCCCAGTATCTAGTTAGACAAAAGCATAAACTATGCCTGGCCAGTCCAGGTAGAGGGACCACACGTGGCTGTGCACGTTGTCTGGTGCACAAAATACCACATTACAGAGGACATTGTCCACATCATAGATAGGGTAGATCTGTGCAGTAATTATTTTGGGGCAGATGGCAGTAAAGTATCTTGTTCTAAGAAATCCATATAGGAGGACAATTTTCTGATAGGTGTATATAACGGGTTTTTAAAAGGGGTTCCTTTTCAAATTTGGACACACTGTATGGGCCAGCAGCAGCTGCTTGCTCAGAAACATAAGTTCAGAGGTATTCTTCAGCACTCTATAATGCTTGAGTCCACTCTGGTAGGATTGTGCCACTGGATCTCATTCATTCATCCAAACAAGCAAACACACAACTAATTGGACATCTGCCACATGCCAGCCACTGCTGTAGGCACTGAGACACAATGGAGAACAAAAATTCCTGCCCTCATGGGATTCACTTTCCCTCCAAAGTGAACTATGAACTGGGGAGGTGGGAAGAAGAGAGGATATGGAGATTTGGTGCAGAGTACCATGAATAAGCTTTGAAGGGAAAAAGATCCAGCATTTAGTCCCAACTCCAGAACGGTGTGGCCTCGGGCAACTTGACTCTCCTCACTTTTGTGGTCTATAGAAATGGTTAATAATACTGTCCTCATTGGGTTTGTTGGAAGAGTTAAAGATAATATAGTAAGAAAAACTTTTACTGGGGAGCTTATGACATCACAAGTGTATGATGATGGTAGTAATGGTTATTATTATTATTGTAATTATTATCTTAGTAAGGATAATAGCATGGACAGTCCAATCCTCCATCTCCCCCTGGACAGCAACATTTGATGCTTGTGGTTGGCCTGAGATGAAGGGAGGGTGTTAGAATGGGAAGGTTTACTTCTTGTGAATTTATTTCTCTTCCCCACTGTGTAAAACTTGTTTTCTTAACCCCACTGAAGAAGTCCAGTAGAGTGAAAACAGACAGACCTCATGAGCTGCATAAGAAAAAGAACTCAGAAGGAATTAAGACCATAATAACCTATGTGGGAAATGGACATTGAAATGAGACTCATCTGAGCTGGCAAGGTTATGCTGAGTTATGTTTCTACGTGTTTCCAGAGCGGTTGAGTTTTACGTGAAAAAGAGATTGAATCAGAGGTGGTCTCAGGTCAGTTCTGGCTCTGGGAGGCTGACTCTGAGATGGAGATTCGTATGCATGAGGCTTGTTGTGTGTGCTCCCGGGATCAGCATCTGTAGGAAGAAAAGACAGCAGGATAGGGCAGAAAGGGAAATTAAACTGTGGTGCATTGAAACAGAGGCCTCAGTTGAACCTAGAGAAGCTCTGGGGCTGGAGTGGCCCTTCAGACTTGACAAGAATTGGGGAGAGGAAGCCAGGACTTCACTCCCATTCTCCATCATTGAACAGTCATCCCCTGCAGGCTGTCCTGGGGGAGGGCAGTGACCCTGAGTCAGGTGGTTCTATTCAGCAGAGAGCGAGAGCCCCATTGAGGGACTCTGCTGAGAGCTGTCAGCTGCCATCACCCCCAGCAGCTAGGGAAACAAGTGCTTCTGTCCAGGGAGGGGAGACCTGAGCAGCATGTCCATGACAAACCCAGGCCACCTCCAAGGCAAACCCATCCATAAAGAACCCTGCAGACAGATGTGTTTGCTGTGCTTTCTAATCTTTTCTTCATTGTGACATATCAAAAATAATATTTTTATACTGCATTAGGATAAATAGATTTGGCTGCTTGTGGCTAGAGGTGACAAGCTCAGGGGCTCCAGCTACCACATGCCCACCTGACAGCCTGGGGCTTAGAGAATTAGTGTTTTAGCGAGCTGATTCATATAACCTGAGTCTAAGCACACCGCTTGGGAGATGCCGAATTAAGGTCATAAGGAAAGGTTTTGGTGGGTGCAAAGCTGATAGGAAAGGCACGTGATCACTGGTCCACATAAGGAGTAAAGCACAGGGGCTTCCCTGGTGGCGCAGTGGATGAGAGTCTGCCTGCCGATGCAGGGGACACGGGTTCGTGCCCCGGGCCGGGAGGATCCCACATGCCGCGGAATGGCTGGGCCCGTGAGCCGTGGCCGCTGAGCCTGCACGTCCGGAGCCTGTGCTCCGCAACGGGAGGGGCAACAACAGTATGAGCCCCGCGTACCGCAAAAAAAAAAAAAAAAGGTAAAGCATAATTCTTCCTGTCACAATTCTTCCTGTATGTCTCACTCTTTGAGTACCTTAACTGCTAGAAAATCAAAGGCTAGGCTCAAGTTCATAGTGCCTTCACTTTGAAACCTCCCTCCCTCAAAGGGTTTTTTATTTTCATTTATTTAATTAATTTTTTTTTATTGGAGTAAATTGCTTTACAATGTTGTGTTAGTTTTTGCTGTACACTGAAGTGAATCAGCTGTATGTATACATATATCCCCTCCCTGTTGGACCTCCCTCCCCCACCATCTAGGTCATAACAAAGCACCGAGCCGAGCTCCTGTGCTAGACAGCAGGTTCCCACTAGCTATCTATTTTACTCATGGTAGTGTATTTACATCAAACCTAATCTCCCAATTCGTCCCACCCTCCCCTTCCCCCTGTGCAACATGTCCGTTCTCAACATCTACATCTCTATTCCTGTCCTACAAATAGGTTCATCTGTACCATTTTTCTAGATTTTTCTAGATTCCACATATAGGCGTTAATATACAATATTTGTTTTTCTCTTTCTGGCTTACTGCACTCTGTATGACAGACTCTACGTCCATCCACATCTCTACAAATGACCCAATTTCATTGCTTTTAATGGATGAATAATATTCCATTGTGTATATGTACCACATCTTCTTTATACTTTAAGCTATTGTTGGGCATTTAGGTTGTTTCCGTGTTCTGGCTATTGTTAATAGTGCTGCAATGAACACTGAGGTACATGTGTCCCTTTGAATTATGGTTTTCTCAGGGTATATGCCCAGTAGTGGGATTGCTGTGTCGTATGGTAGTTCTATTTTTTAGTTTTTTATGGAAACTCCATACTGTTCTGCATAGTGGCTGTATCAATTTACATTCACACACAACAGTGCAAAAGGATTCCCTTTTCTCCACACCCTCTCCAGCATTTATTGTTTGTAGATTTTTTGATGATGGCCCTTCTAACCAGTGTGAGGTGATACCTCATTGTAGTCTTGATTTGCATTTCTCTAATGATTAGTGATGTTGAGCAACTTTTCATGTACCTCTTGGCCATCTTTTGTCTTCTTTAGTGAAATGTCTATTTAGGTCTTCTGCCTATCTTTTAATTGGGTTGTTTATTTTTTTGATATTGAGCTCCATGAGCTGTTTGTATATTTTGGAGATTAATCCTTTGTTCGTTGTTTCATTTGCAAATATTTTCTCCCATTCTGAGAGTTGTCTGCTCATCTTATTTATGGTTTCCTTTGCTGTGCAAAGCTTTGAGGTTTAGTTAGGTCCCATTTGTTTATTTTTGTTTTTATTTTCATTACCCTAGGAGGTGGGTCAAAAAAGATCTTGCTGTGGTTTATGTCAAAGACTGTTTTTTCCTATGTTTTCCTCTAAGAGCTTTATGGTGTCTGGCCTTACATTAGGGTCTTTAATCCATTTGGAGTTCATTTTTGTGTAGGTAGTGTTCTAATTTCATTCTTTTACATGTAGCTGTACAGTTTTCCTAGCATCACTTATTGAAGGGTCTGTCTTTTCTCCATTGTATATTCTTGCCTCCTTTGTTGTAAATTTGGTGACCATGTGTGTGGGTTTACCTCTGGGCTTTCTATCCTGTACCATTGATCTATATTTCTGTTTTTGTGCCAATACCATACTATCTTTTTTTTTTTTTTTTTTTTGTGGTACACGGGCCTCTCACTGTTGTGGCCTCTCCCGTTGTGGAGCACAGGCTCCAGACGCGCAGGCTCAGCAGCCATGGCTCACGGGCCTAGCCGCTCCGTGGCATGTGGGATTTCCCGTACCGGGGCACGAACCCGTGTCCCCTGCATCGGCAGGCAGACTCTCAACCACTGTGCCACCAGGGAAGCCCAATACCATACTATCTTGATTACTGTAGCTTTGTAGTATAGTTTGAAGTGTGAGAGGCTGTTCCTCCAGCTCTGTTTTTCTTTCTCAAGATTGCTTTGGCTATTAGGGGTCTTTCATGTTTCCATACAAATTCTAAAAATTTTTGTTCTAATTCTGTGGAAAATGCCATTGGTAGTTTGAGAAGGATTGCACTGAATCTGTAGATTGCTTTGGGTACTAGAGTCATTTTCACAACTTTGATTCTTCCCATCCAAGAACATGGTATATCTCTCCATCTGTTGGTATCACCTTTAATTTCTTTCATCAGTTTTTTATAGTTTTCCAAGTACAAGTCTTTTGCCTCCTTAGGTAGGTTTATTCCTAGGTATTTTATTCTTTTTGTTGTGATGGTAAATGGGATTGTTTCCTTAATTTCTCTCTTTGATTTTTTGTTCCTAGTGTATAAGAATGCCAGAGATTTCTGTGCATTAATTTTGTATCCTGCAACCTTACCAAATTCATTGATTAGCTCTGGTAGTTTTCTGGTGGAATCTTTAGGATTATCTATGTTTAGGATCATGTCATCTGCAAACAGTGACAGCTTTACTTCTTCTTTTCTGATTTGGATTCCTTTTATTTCTTTTTCTTCTCTGATTGCTGTGGCTAGGACTTCCAAAACTATGTTGAATAAGAGTGGCGAGACTGGACATCCTTGTCTTGTTCCTGATCTTAGTGGAACTGCTTTCAGCTTTTCACCATTGAGTATGATCTTTGCTGTGGGTTTGTCATGTACGGCCTTTATTACGTTGAGGTAGTTTCCCTCTATTCCCATTTTCTGGAGAGTTTTTATCATAAATGGGCGTTGAATTCTTTCAAAAGCTTTTTCTGCATCTATTGAGATGATCATATGGTTTTTATTCTTCAATTTGTTAAGATGGTGTATCACATTGATTGATTTGTGTACACTGAAGAATTCTTGCATCCCTGGGATAAATCCTACTTGATCATGTTGTATGATCCTTTTAATATGTTGTTGGATTATGTTTGCTAGTATTTTGTTCAGGAATGTTGTATCTATGTTCATCAGTGATATTGGTCTGTAATTTTCTTTTTCTGTGATATCTATGTCTGGTTTTCATATCGGGTGCTGACAGCTTTGTAGAACGAATTTGGGAGTGTTCCTTCCTATGCAATTTTTTGGAAGAGATTGCGAAGGATCAGTGTTAGCTCTTCTCTAAATGTTTGACAGAATTCACCTGTGAAGCCATGTGTTCCTGGACTTTTGTTTGTTGGAAGATTTTTAAATTTTTTTTTTATTTATTTATTTTTGGCTGTGTTTGGTCTTCATTTCTGTGCGAGGGCTTTCTCTAGTTGTGACAAGCGGGGGCCACTCTTCATTGCAGTGCGCAGGCCTCTCAGTATCGTGGTCTCTCTTTTTGCAGAGCACAGGCTCTAGACATGCAGGCTCAGTAGTTGTGGCTCACGGGCCTAGTTGCTCCGCGGCATGTGGGAACTTCCCAGACCAGGGCTCAAACCCATGTCCCCTGCATTAGCAGGCAGATTCTCAACCACTGCACCACCAGGGAAGCCCTGTTGGAAGATTTTTAATTACAGTTTCAATTTTTTTAAATAAATAAATCTATTTGTTTATGGCTGCATTGGGTCTTTGTTGCTGCATGTGGACTTTCTATATTTGCAGCAACTGGGGGCTACTCTTTGTTGTGGAGTGTGGGCTTCTCATTGCAGTGGCTTCTCTTTGTTGCAGAGCACAGGCTCTAGGTGCGTGGGCTTCAGTAATAGTGACATGTGGGCTCAGTAGTCTGTGTCTTTCGGTTGGGGCATTTAATCCATTTACATTCAAGGTTATTATCTATTTGTATGTTTCTATTACCATTTTCTTAATCGTTTTGGGTTTGTTTTTGTGGATCTTTTTCTTCTCTTGTGTTTCCCGCCTAGAGAAGTTTCTTTACCATTTGTTGTAAAGCTGGTTTTGTGGTACTGAATTCTCTTAGCTTTTGCTTGTCTGAGAAGCTTTTGATTTCTCTGTCAAATCTGAATGAGATCTTGCTGGGTGGAGTAATCTTAGTTGTAGGTTTTTCTCTTTCATCACTTTAAGAATATTGCCACTCCCTTCTGGTCTGCAGAGTTTCTGCTGAAAAACCAGCTGATAACCTTATGGAGATTCCTTTTTATGTTATTTTTTGTTTTTCCCTTGCTGCTTTTAATATTTTTTCTTTGAATTTAATTTTTGTTAGTTTGATTAATATGTGTCGTGGTGTGTTTCTCCTAGGGTTTATCCTGTATGGGACTCTCTGTGCTTCCTGGGTTTGGGTGACTATTTCCTATCCCATGTTAGGGAAGTTTTCCACTATAATCTTTTCAAATATTTTCTCAGACCCTTTCTTTTTCTCTTCTTTTTCTGGGACCCCTATAATTCAAATGTTCATGTGTTTAGTGTTTTCCCAGTGGTCTCTGAGATTGTCTTCAATTCTTTTCATTCTTTTTTCTTTATTCTGCTCCTTGGCAGTTATTTCCACCATTCTGTCTTCCAGCTCACTTATTCGTTCTTCTGCCTCAGTTATTCTTTTATTGATTTGTTCTAGTATATTTTTCATTTCAGTTATTGTGATGTTCATCTCTGTTTGTTTGTTCTTTAGTTCTTCTAGATCTTTGTTAAACATTTCTTGTATTTTTCTCAATCCTGCCTCCATTCTATTTCCAAGATTATGGATCATCTTTACAATCATTACTCTGAATTCTTTTTCAGGTAGATTGCCTATTTCCTCTTCATTTATTTGGTCTTGTAGGATTTTACCTTGTTCCTTCATCTGTGACATATTTTTTTGGCATCTCATTTTTTGTTGTTGTTGGGTGGGATTGTGTTCCTGTTTTACTGGTTTTTTGGCCTGAGGCTTCCAGGACTGGAGTTTTTAGGCTGTTGGGTAGAGCTGGGTCTTGGTGTCAAGATGAGGAATGATGAATATTCCCTGGGGTCTGGGGTTCTTTGTTAGTCCAGTGGTTCAGACTCAGAGCTTCCACTGCAGGAACTCTCACCTGACCCCAGCTTGTGAGCCAACATCCCGCAAGCTGCATGGGGTGGCAAAAAAAAAAACAGATAAAAAGGAGCAAAACAATAACGAAGAGTAAAAAATAAAATTAGATTAGAAAACTAACAGATACATTAGAAAGAATAAAAAAATAAAAATATAGATGAAACAAGAACCAGAAGTTAAAACAGAACCACAGTAGTTAAAAAGAGGAGAAAAGAAACAAAAAAAGAAAAAAAGCGAGAAAAAAAATGCCAGAAAATGTCTTGGCTGTGGGGGTGTGGGGTTTAGGTGGTGGGCAGGGCCTATGCTTAGGACCCACAGCACAGGAAAAGGCCCTGGGGGGGTGGGGGATAGGGCTTAGGTCCAATGCAGCAAGAGGGGCCCAGGCCTGCCTCTAGCCTTGCAGGGCAGAGGACCAGGTCCAGGACCCCAGCAGGCTCACTGGGCCTGAGTGGGCAGGGGAAATGCTAGGTGCATTCCCCCCAATCCTCCTATCCTGTAGGGCCCCTACCCTTTGGCCTCTCTTCTTCTTCTGCCCCCTCCCTCTCTCCTATGCCCTTAGGACCCCCACAGCCAGAGGGGGCCTCAGTGGGCAGAGGACCAGGCCCAGGAGCCCAGCAGGCTTCCCGGGGGCCCAAGTGGGCAGGGGGAAATGCCCGCAGTGCTTCCCCTGATCCTCCGGTCCTGGAGGGCCCCTCCCACCTGCCTATCCTCTTCTCTCCCTGCCTCCCTCCTATGCCCGTAGGACCCACATGGCCCAAAGTGGGTCTTGGAGGGTGGGGGACACAACCTTGGAGTCCAGCAGGCTTCCCAGTGCCAAGTGGGTTGGGGAAAGGCCCACCGCAACTCCCCTGATCCTCTGGTCCTGGAGGGGCCCCCACCACCATCTGCCTCTCTTCATCTACCCCCTCGTCCATCCCTCCTATGCCCCTAGGACCAACACGGCCTGGAAGGGGTCTCAGAGGGTGGAGGACCCAGCCCAGGAGCCCTGCAGACTTCCTGGGGTCCGAGTGGGCAGGGGAGATGCTAGGTGCACTCCCCCTGATCCTCCGAACCCCCAGGGTCCCCAGGAACCCCTCCCCCCTCCCAGCCACCCCTCAGGTGTGCCAGTCCTGTCTGGCCTCCACTTCTCCTCCCTGTTCACTCCCCCATCATCTTACCTGGTCACTTGGGGGTTCCTCCCATGTCCTTGGGTGTCAAGGTCTCCACCAGCATCTGGCAGGCACCCTAGTTGTGGGGAGATGCAAACTCTATGTCCTCCCCTGCCACCATCTTGACTCCACCCCCTCCCAAAGGGTTTTGAAACCCATGGAACCTCCCTGGGTCCAGAGATATGAATTTAGTTTCTCTAGGGCTGCCTGTTACTTTGAAACCAGAATTCAGATCATGGTTATATAGCCTGACTGAGGTGCCCCTAAAATATATTACTGATTCTTCTTCTCTTTCCTTTTCTATGTAATCAGCAAGAGAGAAGCAAATAATATTGTGTAGCTTCCATCTAGGATTCATTTCTCTGTACCACTCAACATAATATTAAGAAAGCTAGAGAGCCGTGATGTGACCCATGGTCATTATCTGCCTGCTGCTGCTCATCACAGATTCACATATCATTGTCCTGTTAATACTTCTATTCTTTTTTAAAATTTTTATTTATTTTTATTTTTTAAATTTTTATTGGAGTACAGTTGATTTACAGTGTTGTGTTAGTTTCAGGTGTAGAGCAAAGTGAATCAGCTACATACACACATACATCCACTCCTTTCTAGATTCCCTTCCCATAGAGCCCACTACAGAGTACAGAGTAAGCTCTGTGCACTACAAGTAGTTCCTTATCAGTCATCCATCTCATATATAGTAGTGTGTAAATGTCAATCCCAATCCTCCAGTTTATCCCTCTCCACCCCACCTTGGCCCCTTGTAACCATAAGATTGTTTTCTATATCTGTAACTCTATTTCTGTTTTGTAGGTGAGTTCATTTGTACCCTTTTTTAGATTCCACATATAATTGATATCATATGATATTTGTCTTTCTCTGTCTGGCTTACTTCACTCAGTATGACAACCTCTATGTCCATCCATGTTGCCACAGATGGCATTGTTTGGTTCTTTTTTATGGCTGAGTAATATTCCATTGTATATATGTACCAAATTTTCTTTATCCATTCCTCTACTTATGGATATTTAGGTTGCTTCCATGTCCTGGCTATTGTAAATAGTGCTGCAATGAACATTGGGGTGCATGTATCTTTTTGAATGATGGTTTTCTTCAGATATATGCCCAGGAGTGGGATTGCTAGATCATACGGTAGCTCTATTTTCAGTTTTTTAAGAAACCTCCATACTGTTCTCCATAGTGGCTGTACCAGTTTACATTCCCACCAACAGTGTAGGAGGGTTCCCTTTTTTTCCATGCCCTCTCCAGCATTTATTGTTTGTAGATATTTTGATGATGGTCTTTCTGACCGGTGTGAGGTGAGTTTTGACTTTCATTGTAGTTTTGATTTGCATTTCTCTAATAATTCGTGACACTGAGAATCTTTTCATGTGCTTTTTAGCCATCTGTATGTTTTCTTTGGAGAAATGTCTATTTAGATCTTCTGCCCATTTTTTCATTGGGTTGTTTCTTTAATATTAAGCTGCATGAGATTAATCTGCATTGTATATTTTGGAGATTAATCCCTTTTCAGTTGCTTCATTTGCAAATATTTTCTCCCATTCTGAAGGTTGTCCTTTGGTTTGTTTATGGTTTTGTTTGCTGTGCAAAAGCTTTTAAGTTTATTAGGTCCCATTTTTTAATTTTTGTTTTTATTTTCATTACTCTAGGAGGTACATGAAAAAAGATCTTGATGCGAGTTATGTCAAAGAGTGTTCTGCCTGTGGTTTCCTCTAAGAGTTTTATAGTATCCAGCCTTACATTTGGGTCTTTAATCCATTTTGAGTTTATTTTTGTGTAAGGTGTTAAGGCATGTTCTAATTTCATTCTTTTACATGTAGCTGTCCAGTTTTCCCAACACCACTTATTGAAGAGGGTGTCTTTTCTCCATTGTATATTCTTGCCTCCTTTGTCATAGATTAGGTGACCATAGGTGTGTGGGTTTTTCTCTGGGCTTTCTATCCTGTTTCACTGATATATATTTCTGTTTTTGTGCCAGTACCATACTGTTTTGATTACTGTAGCTTTGTAATATAGTCTGAAGTCAGGCAGCCTGATTCCTCCAGATCTGTTTTTCTTTCTTAAGATTGCTTGATATTCAGGGTCTTTTATGTTTTCATACAAATTGTAACTTTTTTTGTTCTAATTCTGTGAAAAATGCCATTGGTAATTTTATAGGGATTGCCTTGAATCTGTAGATTGCTTTGAGTAGTACAGTCATTTTCACCATATTGATTCTTCTAATCCAAGAACATGGTGTATCTCTCCATCAGTTTGTGTCATCTTTTATTTCTTTCATCAGTATCTTATAGTTTTCTGAGTATAGGTGTTTTGCCTCCTTAGGTAGGTTTATTCCTAGGTATTTTATTCTTTTTGATGTGATGGTAAATGGGATTGTTTCCTTAATTTCTCTTTATGATCTTTCGTTGTTGACACTTCTATTCTTAACCAACATGTCATACATCACAAACTGGGGTTACAGATGTGTTTCTTTTGTTCCTCATAGTGTTAGTTCATACAGTATATATATTAAATTAGTTGCCAGCATAAAAAAATTGGGAGATTTCTGAAAAAGTCAAAGGATTTGGAATGACTGGGCCCTTATTTTTTCCCACATGGCAACAATTGGTTGAAGAAGACAGCTGTTCCTTCTTGAGTTGGGGCATGTTCTCTCTAGTTTGCCTCAGTCCCCACCATGTCCTAGTGTCTCCCTATCCATTTCCTTCAGTCATTTATGTTACATACTGGACCTTCTAGGCATAAGAGTTTAATACTTGATTTGTATAATTTCAGGGACCTCTTGGGATTCATAAAGGGCATGAAGCAAAATGGTCAATATTAGTTTGGGGACAACATAGGTATTATAATTTATTGGTATAACATTTATTGATCAGCTAGACTAGAGCACAGCTGTGGTCATGGGGACCTATGGGTGTTGTGCACATGAGGGAAGAAGACAGCCAAGCAGCAGCTGCTGAAGTAGGATGGATGTGGAAAGGGTGAGATAGGGGCACCCTCCAGTGAAGGTCAGCAGTGAAGACCTGTGGTCAGAAATGGGATAGTGAGGGCTTCCCTGGTGGTGCAGTGGTTGAGAGTCTGCCTGCCGATGCAGGGGACATGGGTTCGTGCCCCAGTCCGGGAAGATCCCACATGCCGCGGAGCAGCTAGGCCCGTGAGCCATGGCCGCTGAGCCTGCGTGTCCGGAGCCTGTGCTCCGCAACGGGAGAGGCCACAACAGTGAGAGGCCCGCGTACCACACAAAAAAAAAAAAAAAAGGAAGGAAAGAAATGGGATAGTGAGAGGCTGCTGCTGAAAGAGTCAGAGAGTTCAGGAGATGAGCCAAAAGATGTGTTCTAGGAGCCTAGAAAAGGTAGTAGAACTGGAAAGATACCTGCTTTCCCCTGGTGGCCAGGGGTTCCCTAACATCAGTCCTGTTTCCCTTGTGTGGTAGACTCTTCATAGTTTTTAAGAGATCACGGATCTGGCCTTCAACACCACAAGGGAATTATACAGCTGACATACGAAAACTATTTGATTGAAAACAAACATATTTGTTCCAGATAGATAGTATTCTGTCCCATCCCAACTCAGAATACTAATTTCCTGACTTTTAATGACCAAAGCAAGTTATTATTCATGTAACTAGTATAAGCACAGGGGTACTTTAAGTTTAAAAGTCATGTCACACATGTGATTGGGTAACCATAGTAGAATAGCTATGGTGAGATAACGTACCAAATCAACCCATTGTCAATAGATATCCCATCAGACTCCATAGGACGTTTGCTGCCCTATTTCTCCTTCTGGACAGCTCTGTGCCTTCCATGAGCATAGGAGTTTTAAGTCACGTATTAGACGGGAACCTGTGAAATTTGTGATGTTGGATAGTCCTGCTTTCTACAAAAGTCTGCAATTGCTACAAGATGACTGTACATGGAAAGAGTGGGTTCACCATGTTGGTTCTTTGACCAAGTTGTTACAGATAGTTCTGTCCTTTATGTTAGATTTCTGAATACCTCTTGTATAAAATGGTCACACTGTTGGGCTCTCTCCCCCCCTTGCTTTCTGCCCCCTTTCCCCTCATGCTCTTCCCTCACTATCCCCCCTGCTTTTCCTCCTGCTAGTGTTCACCTCCATCCTTCTTACTGCTGCTGAGGGAAAATCCTCTTCTTCCGTTTCTCCTTTCTTTGCTGCCCATACCTTTAGCTAACAGGCAGTCTATTTTTTCTTTGTTTGCTGGACTTCAGGGTTCCCTGCCATCCTGTGGCTGCCTCTCTCTGTTTTTATTCCTTTGATAGAAAAGGCAGTGCTTTAAGTCTCTGAGGAGTTGGGGGAGCAGACACTGGAGTCCTCCCCTCACCCATTTTTGGGGATAGGGAACTCCCTCTTTCCTGAGGTTTCTCCACCCCACCTGGGTTTTGGGGACCTGTGGCTGGAGTTTTGAAAGATTAGGCTAAAGCTACCAAATTAGTTATGTTTTGATCTATTTAGGCTCATCATTCTCAGGCGAGCTGTGGATCAGAAGCCTAGGTCACCAGCCACAGTGCCCTGCCAAGGGGCAAAGACATGAGGTCAGTGAGAAGCTGCGGGCATCTGAAGGAGGACTCCATTCCTCTGAGCCAACATTCTTGTTTGTGTAAGAATCAACAAAAGCAAGACAAAAATAATTTTAGAAAGACTGGGCATAACTGTGAAATTAAGATAGAAAGCAAGAATCTATACAGAATGAGAAAGAACTTCTACTTTGAATAAATTTTGTGGCCTTCTGAGCAAAGGTAGTTCCTGATGTTCCTTCCATTTGTGAGTTAAAAATGACCTTAATGAGAGTTAATAAGAACAGCTCCTGATTCACAGGAATTAAGAAAAAGGAAGCTGTGATTGCTCCAAGTGTAGATGTGTATCTCAAATGATTCCAAGCTTACCTGCCTGTATGTATAAATGAGCTTGTAGTAATACTAATTTCCATATCCCGTTGGTTCCAGGCCTGGCCCACCTACTCACCTATTCCCCCCCAGTATATTTGGGAGTCCCCAAGTCTTACTTAGGATCAGGACTGCTATCAGCCTCAGCAGCTGCTGGCTGCTTGCTGGCCTGGCCGACTGAGCCACTTCCAGGTTCCTGTGATACCTCTGTGAGCCACTGTGTTTCTGGGAGCAACGCCAGCATTGACATGGATGGCAGATCCAGGTCTTTCATCCTGGACCCGATAATGCTCAGTCTTAATTTAGGTAAGCAGTCTGCAGCTCCTGTCCTCTGTGATATGATTGTGTGTGTGTGTCGGGGCCTCACAAAACATAGTCACTTGGACCTAGGAATGTCACGGTGTTTCATGAAGTAGCTCACACACCAACAGTCTCCCCAGTGGGGTAGTGGGCCTGCCATGGACCACACTGCATTCATACCTTCCTGCCCTACTGCTTCATGGCAGGCCATGACAGCCCCCCCAGCCCCCACCACCACCACCACCCCCCCCACCAAAGGAAGGCCCTAGAGGCCCTTTGTTCTGCGGCTCACAGCCTCCGCCTCTGCCCCAGGCCCGCACATGCCCAGTACTTGCTTCCCTGTGGACAGGGTTCAAGCGTTTTTCACAGAAGGCGCTCAGCTTCTAGGAAAAACGGTGGGTACAAACATAAACTTGGAGGCATTTCCTGACGCATCTAGTTCTTATCTAAGTCCTGGCCTTGAACAAAAGGGCCAGTGGCCGTCTTATTTAACAGCCTTGAAGAGCAATGTTGAGGCCACTTCAGAGGATTCTTGACAAAAATATCAGTCTAGTCCCCACCCCTTTATCCGCATTTTCACTCAAGCACCAGAGTTCCAGAGAAAGATTTTTAAATCAATTTCTCCTCATTTTTGTCTTATGGCTATTTTGTCAGCTGGTCAGTATAAGGTAATATCTTTAGGGAATAAGGTAGGTTCACAGGTTTTAGTCTATTGCTTACTCGGTATGGATTAAAAAGATTTGCATGGAAACAAACCATCCTTTGTAACATGTCAGAAAAATGCACTCGTATTTCCAAACTTACAAATGATTTTTTGTGTCTGGTAATTTAAGACCTTGGTAAGGAAACTATTTAAATTATGTGCAACTACTATACCTAGTCTTCTAGAATGTACATGACGAATAAGAGTAAGTATTCCCAAAGAATGACAATGAAGTTATATTTTTTCTTTCCAACCTTTTTTTTTTTTGAGTTATAGCTACTATTTTTATCACTTTGTATAATATTACTAATCATCATCATACTGGAGGTCTTCTGTCTTCTCTTGCCTCTGTGGAAAAATGATTTGGTATAATCTCAATCTAGCTTAGGATATTCATATCTTTTCTTTTTTCTCTTTTCTTTTTTTCCAGTCTTTAATTTATCCCTGTCTACAATCAGCTTACCAATTTCCTCTTTCCTTAAGAACAAAACACAACAAAAAAATTCTGTCTTAGTCCATTCGGGCTGCTATAACAGAATACCATAGACTGGGTAGCTTATAAATGACAGAAATTTATTTCTCACAGTTCTGGAGGGTGGGAAGTTCAAGATCAAGGCGCTGGCAGATTTGGTGTCTGGTGAGACCTGCTTCTTGGTTCATAGATGGAGTCTTCTTGTTGTGTATCCTCACATGTTGGAAGGGGGAGAGGGACCTCACTGGGGTTCCTTTAATAAGGGCACTAATCCCATTCATGAAGCTCCATCCTCAAGACCTGATCACCTCCCAAAGACCTACCTCCTAAAACTATCACACTGGTGGCTAGGTTTCAACACACAAATTTTAGGCACACAAACATTAGAGTCTGTAGCAGACTCTTAACTTTGTGATTCTTTGCAGCTGCAGTTCCTCTTCCACCTCCTTTACTGCTGAACGTCCAAATAGTAGCCTCAACACTCACTGGTCCCACTTTATCACTTCCTCCTCTCTCCTCAACCTCTTGCAAGGCAGTCTGATTTCACCCTCACTGCTCTGTTGAAACTGCTCTTTGAAAGATTAAAATGATCTAATTGCCAAATCCACTTCTTATCATCCTCAACTCCTTGAAGCACTGTGAACATTATGTCCTATTTAAAACTCCTCTTTTGATTTCACTGAGGTTGTGTTCTGATGATTTTCCCCTTTTATCTCTCATCTCTGACCTTTTTTCCTTCTCTGGGTTATTTTGTCCTTTAGATAAAGGGTTTTTAAAAATGAACTGTTTAATACATACAAAAATGGATAGAGAATATATAAATAATACCCAAGCATCCATCACCCAGCCTAAGAAATAAAATATTATAGCTGTAGCCGAAGTCCCCTGTATAGGCCTTCTTTATTATTTGCCCCTATTTCCCCACCAAAGAGATAAACAGTGGCCTGGGCTGGGGTTATCATTCTCATGAGTGCTTTGTACTGTTACTAAAAATGTTTGCTGTGATACTTCCTTGTCCACCAGAACAGTGTGTGCTTGCACAAGTCTAGGGAGTTGCTATTTACAAAGGCTATGGGAGGGAAAGTGTTCCCTAAAACTGTGCAGTAGACAGCCTGCACAAAGAAAGATGCAGGACCTTCACTGTTTTGCCTACTTGGGGGCGTTTTATAAATAGTATTATACTGAATGTATGTATGTATGTAACTTGCTTCTTTCCCTGAACATCATTGCAAAATTGGGGAGGGAAGTATACCCTCATGTATGATACCAACTGCAAGTTCAGGGTGTCTCAAAACCACTCTCATACTTGGTAATTCACTAAAAGATTCACTGAGCACATTGAAAGCTGTTATACTCATATTTATGGCTTCGTGTAGGGAAAACATACAGATTAAAATCAGCCAAGGGAAGAAATGCATACAGCAGGGCCAAGGAAATTACCACACATGGATCTTCTAGTCATCTTCTCCCTGTGGAGTCATGGATGGAGTTACTTTACCAGCAGAAATGTGTGACAACGTGCATGGAATATTACCAGCCTGGAAAGCTCACTCAAGCCTTGGTGTCCAGAGTCTTTATTAGAGCTCCACGGTTGACTGCCCATGTGGCTAACTTCTAATCTGCAGCCTTTCCAGAGGTAAAGTGGATACTGAGTGTCCCAACCCCCCACCATAAATCACACAGTTAGATTGTCTGGTGGCCAAGGCCCCCAGGCAAAGAAAGACACTCCTATCAGGTATGACATTCCAAAGACATGGAGATCAACTCCCACTAGCCAAGGGCAAAGAAGGTGTCTCTTCAAGTAAATTTAATTCTTGATTACTCACTTATGCTTGGGATATTTATTGATATTGTTCCAAGAAGCTGAAGTTTGCCTATTTTCCTCTTGAAACACATTTGGGGTGGTTTCCAGGTTTGGGCTATTAAAAACAGTGCTGCTCAAAAACAGAAATATAGATCAATGGAACAGGATAGAAAGCTCAGAGATAAACTCACGCACATATGGGCACCTTATCTTTGATAAAGGAGACAAGAATATAACAATGGAGAAAAGACAGCTTCTTCAATAATTGGTGCTTGGAAAACTGGACAACTATATGTAAAAGAATGAAATTAGAACACTCCTTAACACAAAAATAAGCTCAAAATGGATTAAAGACCTAAATGTAAGGCCAAACACTATAAAACTCAGAGGAAAACATAGGCAAAACACTCTATGACATAAATCACAGCAAGATCCTTTTTGGCCCACCTCCTATAGAAATGGAAATAAAAACAAAAATAAACAAATGGGACCTAATGAAACTTAAAAGCTTTTGCACAGCAAAGGAAACCATAAACAAGACAAAAAACAACCCTCAGAATGGGAGAAAATATTTGCAAATGAAGCAACTGACAAAGGATTAATCTCCAAAATATACAAGCAGCTCATGTAGCTCAATATCAAAAAAACAAACAACCCAATCCAAAAATGGGCAGAAGACCTAAATAGACATTTCCCCAAAGAAGATATACAGATTGCCAACAAACACATGAAAGAATGCTCAACATCACTAATTATTAGAGGAATGCAGATCAGAAGTACAATGAGGTATCACCTCACACCAGTCAGAATGGCCATCGTCAAAAACTCTACAAACAATAAATGCTGGAGAGGGTGTGGAGAAAAGAGAACCCGCTTGCACTGTTGGTGGGAATGTAAATTGATACAGCCACTATGGAGAACAGGATGAAAGTTTCTTAAAAAACTAAAAATAGAGCTACCATATGACCCAGCAATCCCACTACTGGGCATATAATCTGAAAAGACTATAATTCAAAAAGAGTCATGTACCACAATGTTCATTGCAGCTCTATTTACAATAACCAGGACATGGAATCAACCTAAGTGTCCATCAACAGGTGAATGGATAAAGAACATGTAGCACATATATACAATGGAATATTACTCAGCCATAAAAAGAAACGAAATTGAGTTATTTGCGATGAGGTGGATGGACCTAGAGTCTGTCATACAGAGTGAAGTAAGTCAGAAAGAGAAAGACAAATACCGTATGCTAACACATATATATGGAATCTAAAAAAAAAAAAAAAAAGGTTCTGATGAACATAGGGACAGGACAGGAATAAAGATGCAGGCACTGAGAATGGACTTGAGGACACGGGGAGGGGGAAGTGTAAGATGGGACGAAGTGAGAGAGTTGCATTAACATATATACACTACTGAATGTAAAATAGATAGCTAGTGAGAAGCAGTCACATAGCACAGGGAGATCAGCTCGGTGCTTTGTGACCACCTAGAGGGGTGGGATAGGGAGGGTGGGAGGGAGAAGCAAGAGGGGGGGTATATGGGAATATATGTATACATATAGCTGATTCGCTTTGTTATACAGCAGAAACTAACACACCATTGTAAAGCAATTATACTCCAATAAAGATGTTAACAAAAAAACAAAAACAGTGCTGCTATGAACCTTTGTATACATGTATCCTGGTGCACATATGCAAGAGTTTCTTTTGGGTATATATACATAACTAAGCAAAGAGTATATGCCTCTTCAGATTTACTAGACAGTGTCAAACTGTTTTCCAAAGTGAATACCAATTTATAATTCCACTAACAATGTATGAAAATTACAGGTACTCCATGACCTCACCACATTTGTTATTGCTGGATTTTATTTTTTTGATAGGTCTCTAATGGTATCTTATGGTTTTAATTTGCATATCCCTGATTACTAGTAGGTTTTTTTTTAAGCATTTTAATTTTTAAAAATATTTTTCTTTTTATGAGAACTGCATTATTCTTTTTTCTTTCTTTTTTTTTTTTTTAATTAACTTATTTTTTTGGCTGCCTCGGGCCTTAGTTGTGGCACACGGGACCTTTTGCTGTGGTGTGTGGGCTCTTTGTTGCGGTGCACGGGCTTCTCTCTAGTTGTGATGTGCAGGTTTTTTCTTCTCTAGTTGTGGCAGGCAGGCTCCAGAGTACATGGGCTCTGTAGTTTGCGGCACACAGGCTCTATAGTTGAGGTGCGCCAGCTCAGTAGTAGTTGTGGTGAGCTGGCTTAGTTACCCCACAGCATGTGGGATCTTACTTCCCCGACCAGGGGTCGAACTTACGTCCCCTACATTGGAAGGCAGATTCTTTACCACTGGACCACCAGGGAAGTCCCTACTAGTGAGTTTTTATTTTTATTTTTAATTATTTATTTATTTATTTTTAATGTTTTCCTTTATATTGTTCTCTTTTGTATTTGTGTTGCTCTATTTTTTTTAATTTTTATTTATTTATTTATTTATTTATTATTTTTGGCTGAGTTGGGTCTTTGTTGCTGCGCGTGGGCTTTTTCTAGTTGCAGCGAGTGGGGGCTACTCTTCGTTGTGGTGTGAGGGCTTCTCATTGCAGTGGCTTCTCTTGTTGACGAGCACGGGCTCTAGGCGCACAGGCTTCAGTAGTTGTGGCGCATCGGCTCAGTAGTTGTGGCTCACGGGCTCCAGAGTGCAGGCTCAGTAGTTGTGGCGCACAGGCTTAGGAGCTCTGTGACATGTGGAATCTTCCTGGACCAGGGCTCGAACCCGTGTCCCCTGCATTGGCAGGCGGACTCTCAACCACTGTGCCAACAGGGAAGCCCCCCTACTAGTGAGTTTTTAAGTGAAAGAAACAGTTTTATTTTCAAATAAGCATTCAACAAGAATGTGATGTGAATCACAGGCACTCCGCTAAGAGACTGCAAATACAGGAAGAAATCTCACTCTTTTATGTTGCTACGTGGATACAGCCCATTGCATTCATATTTTCAGTATTAAATTGCTAATTTTCCCATATCTTTCTGAATGGAGGTAGATTTTATCATTTGGAGTCAGGAGACAGCTGACAAATTTTCAAATGACCCTAGGGGGCAGTACTGGGCCCTTTGAGGTCCACACATAGGAGTGAAATTGCAGGGTGAAGCATGAGCTCACCTTCAAGTCCATTAGAAATGGCAGTGGCTCTACAAATGGTCCTGCTGATTTAACAGATCCACCCCTGGTGGATTTGCACTCCAGTTGCTCAACATCTATACATTCGTGAGCTGCTTTTCATAGTGTTATTGGCCATTGGGTTTCCTTTCCTAAGAATTACCTGTTCATATTGTTGGTTCATTTTTCATCTGAGTTGTTTATCTTTCTCCTTATCAATTTGTGTGAGTCTATTACTGTTATGGGACTGTGGGAGCCACACTACTGTGGTTCTAGGTGTTGCAAATACATTTGCCTAGACAGTCTTTTCATTTTTGGTTTGTGATTTTAGTGTTTTGTGTGAGAATCACAAATACCTGAAGTCAATATATTGTAATCTTCTTGAAAGTTTGGTTTTTAAAATTAAGTTTTTAATCATTTAGAATTTACTTTTGTTTATAGTGTGAGGTAGAGGTATACTTTCATTTTTCTGCACATGGAAAAATCAATTTTAAAAAATCAATTGTTTTAGCATGATTTATTTAATAGTTTATACTTTACCTAACGACTTATGATGCTACCTATGTTCTAGATTAGGCCTTTATATATGCATGGGTCAGTTTCAGGGTCTCTATTTTGTTCTATTGGTCTTTTATTTATCTCCAGCTAATATCAAGTTGTCTTAATTACCACAAATGGATAATAAATTTTGATGTTAGGTAGGACAAATCCCTCAATCTTCTTTTTCTTCTTCAAAATTTTCTTATTCACTTTTGGTCATTTTCTCATATACATTTTAAATTCATATTGTCAAATCCGTGAAGACTAAGTTTTGACATAACATTAAATAATTTCAGGAAAACTGACATCTTTATAATATTGAATCTTTTTATCCACAAGCATTGAGGTTCTCTCCATTTATCTGAGAGAGACGTCTATAATATCTTTTAATATTTAAATATTTTTCTTCATAAAGTTCTCTGTACCTTTAGTTTGAATTTATTCCTCATTATCACATGTGACATATATGTATATAAATATATATACATGATATGAGATGTATATGATATGATGCCCACATGATATATATATATATATATATATTTCTTTTTTTTTCTCTTTAACATCTTTATTGGAGTATAACTACTTTACAATGGTGTGTTAGTTTCTGCTTTATAACAAAGTGAATCAGTTATAGATATACGTATATCCCCATATCTCTTCCCTCTAGCATCTCTGTCCCTCCCAACCTCCTTATCCCACCCCTCTAGGTGGTCACAAAGCACCAAGCTAATCTCCCTGTGCTCTGTGGCTGCTTCCCACTAGCTATCTATTTTACATTTGGTAGTGTATATATGTCCATGCCATTCTCTCACTTTGACCCACTTTACCCTTCCCCTCCCCGTATCCTCAAGTCCATTCTCTAGTAGGTCTGTGTATTATTCCTGTCTTGCCCCTAGGTTCTTCATGACCATTTTTTTGTTCTGTAGTTTAGATTCCAATTATATGTGTTATCATATGGTATTTGTTTTTTTCTTTCTGACTTACTTCACTCTGTATGACAGACTCTAGGTCCATCCACCACACCACAAATAACTCAATTTTAGGTTTTTTTATGGCTGAGTAATATTCCATTGTATATATGTGCCACATCTTCTTTATCCATTCATCTGTCGATGGACACTTAGGTTGATTCCATGTCCTGGCTATTGAAAATAGATGACTCTTTTTGAATTATGGTTTTCTTAGGGTATATGCTCAGTAGTGGGATTGCTGGGTAGTATGGTGGTTCTATTTTTAGTTTTTTAAGGAACCACTATACTGTTCTCCATAGTGGCTATATCAATTTACATTCCCACCAACAGTTCAAGAGGGTTCCCTTTTCTCCACACCCTCTCCAGCATTTACTGTTTGTCGATTTTTTGATCATGGCCATTCTGACTGGTGTGAGGTGCTACCTCATTGCAGTTTTGATTTGCATTTCTCTAGTGATTAGTGATGTTGAGCATTCTTTCATGTGTTTGTTGGCAATCTGTATATCTTCTTTGCAGAAATGTGTATGTAGGTCTTCTGCCCAGTTTTGGATTGGGTTCTTTGTTTTTTTGATATTGAGCTGCATGAGCTGCTTGTAAATTTTGGAGATTAATCCTTTTTCAGTTGCTGTATTTGCAAATATTTTCTCCCATTCTGAGGGTTGTCTTTTTGTCTTGCTATGGTTTCCTTTGCTGTGCAAAAGCTTTTAAGTTTCATTAGGTCCCATTTGTTTATTTTTGTTTTTATTTCCATTTATCTAGGAGGTGGGTCAAAAAGGATCTTGCTGTGATTTATGTCATAGAGTATTCTACTTATGTATTCCTCTAAGAGTTTGATAGTGACTGGCCTTACATTTAGGTCTTTAATCCATTTTGAGTTTATTTTTGTGTATGGTGTTAGGGAGTGTTCTAATTTCATTCTTTTACATGTAGCTGTCCAATTTTCCCAGTACCACTTATTGAAGAGGCTGTCTTTTCTCCATTGTATACTCTTGCCTCCTTTATCAAAGATAAGGTGACCATATGTGTGTGGGTTTATCTCTGGGCTTTCTATCTTGTTCCACTGATCTATATTTCTGCTTTAGTGCCAGTACCGTACTGTCTTGATTACTGTAGCTTTGTAGCATAGTCTGAAGTCAGGCAGTCTGATTCCTCCAGCTCCGTTTTCCTTTCTCAAGATTGCTTTGGCTATTCGGGGTCTTTTGTGTTTCCATACAAATTGTGAAATTTTTTCTTCTCCTATGAAAAATGCCATTGGTAGTTTGAGAGGGATGCATTGAATCTGTAGATTGCTTTGGGTAGTAGAGTCATTATCACAATGTTGATTCTTCCAATCTAAGAACATGGTATATCTCTCCATCTATCTGTATCATCTTTAATTTCTTTCATCAGTCTTATAATTTTCTGCATAGAGTTCTTTTGTCTCCTTAGGTAGATTTATTCCTAGGTATTTAATTCTTTTTGTTGCAGTGGTAAATGGGAGTGTTTTCTTAATTTCAAATTTTTTGTCATTAGTGTATAGGAATGCAAGAGATTTCTGTGTATTAATTTTGTATCCTGCTACTTTACCAAATTCATTGATTAACTCTAGTAGTTTTCTGGTAGCATCTTTAGGATTCTCTATGTATAGTATCAAGTCATCTGCAAACAGTGGCAGCTTTACTTCTTCTTTTCTGATTTGGATTCCTTTTATTTCCTTTTCTTCTCTGATGGCTGTGGCTAAAACTTCCAAAACTATGTTGAATAAGAGTGGTGAGAGTGGGCAACCTTGTCTTGTTCCTGATCTTAGAGGAAATGGTTTCAGTTTTTCACCATTGAGGAGGATGTTGGCTCTGGGGTTGTCATATACAGCCTTTATTATGTTGAGGAAAGTTCCCTCTATGCCTAATTTCTGGAGGGTTTTTATTATAATTGGGTGTTGAATTTTGTCGAAAGCTTTCTCTGCATCTACTGAGATGATCATATGGTTTTTCTCCTTCAATTTGTTAATATGGTGTATCACATTGATTGATTTGCATATATTGAAGAATCCTTACATTCCTGGGGTAAACCCCACTTGATCATGGTGTATGATCCTTTTAATGTGCTGTTGGATTCTGTTTGCTAGTATTATGTTGAGTATTTTTGCATCTATGTTCATCAGTGTTATTGGCCTGTAGTTTTCTTTCTTTGTGACATCTTTGTCTGGCTTTGGTATCAGGGTGATGGTGGCTTTGTAGAATGAGTTAGGGAGTGTTCCTCCCTCTGCTATATTCTGGAAGAGTTTGAGGAGGTTAGTTGTTAGCTCTTCTCTAAATGTTTGATACAATTCTCCTGTGAAGCCATCTGGTTCTGGGCTTTTGTTTGTTGGAAGATTTTTAATCACAGTTTCAATTGCAGTGCTTGTGATTGGTCTGTTCATATTTTCTATTTCTTCCTGGTTCAGTCTCGAAAGGTTGTGCATTTCAAAGAATTTGTCCATTTCTTCCAGGTTGTCCATTTTATTGGCATAGAGTTGCTTGTAGTAATCTCTCATGATCCTTTGTATTTCTGCAGTGTCAGTTGTTACTTCTCCTTTTTCATTTCTAATTCTATTGATTTGAGTCTTCTCCCTATTTTTCTTGATGAGTCTGGCTAATGGTTTATCAATTTCGTTCATCTTCTCAAAGAACCATCTTTTAGTTTTATTGAGCTTTGTTCTCGTTTCCTTCATTTCTTTTTCATTTATTTCTGATCTGATCTTTATGGTTTCATTCCTTCTGCTAACTTCAGCGGTTTTTTTGTTCTTTCTCTAATTGCTTTAGGTGTAAGGTTAGGTTGTTTATTTGAGATGTTTCTTGTTTCTTAAGGTAGGATTGTATTGCTATAAACTTTCCTCTTAGAACTACTTTTGCTGCATCCCATAGGTTTTGGGTCATCATGTTTTCATTGTCATTTGTTTCTAGGTATTTTTTTATTTCCTCTTTGATTTCTTCAGTGATCTCTTGGTTATTAAGTAGTGTATTATTTAGCCTCCATGTGTTTGTATTTTTTAGATTTTTTCCTATAATTGATATCTAGTCTCTTAGCATTGTGGTCAGAAGAGATACTTTATATGATTTCAATTTTCTTAAATTTACCAAGGCTTGACTTGTGACCCAGGATATGATCTATCCTAGAGAAAGTTCCATGAGCACTTGAGAAGAAAGTGTATTCTGTTGTTTTTGGATGGAATGTCCTATAAATATCAATTAAGTCCATCTTGTTTAATGTATATTTTAAAGCTTGTGTTTCCTTATTTATTTTCATTTTGGATGATCTCTCCATTGGTGAAAGTGCACTATTAAAGTCCCCTACTATGATTGTGTTACTGTCGATTTCCCCTTTTATGGCTGTTAGTATTTGCCTTATGTATTGAGGTGCTCCTATGTTGGGTGCATACATATTTACAATTGTTTTATCTTCTTCTTGGATTGATCCCTTGATCATTATGTAGTGTCCTTCTTTGTCGCTTGTAATAGTCTTTGTTTTAACGTCTATTTTTTCTGATATGAGAATTGGTAGTCCAGCTTTCTTTTGCTTTCCATTTGCGTGGAATATCTTTTTCCATCTCCTCACTTTCAGGCTGTATGTGTCCCCAGGTCTGAAGTGGGTCTCTTGTAGACAGCATATATACAGGTCTTGTTTTTGTATCCATTCAGTCAGTCTATGTCTTTTGATTGGAGCATTTAATCCATTAACATTTAAGGCAATTATCAATATGTATGTTCCTATTACCATTTTCTTAATTGTTTTGGGTTTGTTATTGTAGGTCTTTTCCTTCTCTTGTGTCTCCTGACTAGAGAAGTTCCTTTAGCATTTGTTGTAAAGATGGTTTGGTGGTGCTGAATTCTCTTAGCTTTTGCTTGTCTGTAAAGGTTTTAATTTCTCCGTCGAATCTGAATGAGACCCTTACTGGGTAGAGTAATCTTGGTTGTCGGTTTTTCTCCTTTATCACTTTAAATATGTCCTGCCACTGCCTTCTGGCTTTCAGAGTTTCTGCTGAAAGATCACCTGTTAAGCTTATGGGGATTCCCTTTTGTGTTATTTTTTGTCTTTCCCTTGCTGCTTTTAATATTTTTTCTTTGTATTTAATTGTTGATAGTTTGATTAATATGTGTCTTGGCATGTTTCTCCTTGGATTTATCCTGTATGGGACTGTCTGTGCTTCCTGGACTTGATTAACTATTTCCTTTCCCATATTAGGTAAGTTTTCAACTATAATCTCTTCAAATATTTTCTCAGTCCCTTTCTTTTTCTCTTCTTCTTCTGGGACCCCTATAATTCGAATGTTGGTGCATTTAATGTTTTCCCAGAGGTCTCTGAGTCTGTCTTCAATTCTTTTCATTCTTTTTTCTTTATTCTGCTTTGCAGTAGTTATTTCCACTATTTTATCTTCCAGGTCACTTATCCGTTCTTCTCCCTCACTTATTCTGCTATCGATCCCTTCTAGAGAATTTTTAATTTCATTTATTGTGTTGTTCATCACTGTTTGCTCGCTCTTTAGTTCTTCTAGGTCCTTGTTAAACGTTTCTTGTATTTTCTGCATTCTATTTCCAAGATTTCAGTCATCTTTACTATCATTATTCCGAATTCTTTTTCAGGTAGATGGCCTATTTCCTCTTCATTTGTTAGGTCTGGTGGGTTTTTGCCATGCTCCTTCATCTGCTACGTGTTTCTCTGTCTTCTCATTTTGCTTAACTTACTGTTTTGGGGGTCTCATTTTCGCAGGCTGCAGGTTCGTAGTTCCCGTTGTTTTTGGTGTCTGTCCCCAGTGGCTCAGGTTGGTTCAGTGGGCTGTGTAGGCTTCCTGGTAGAGGGGACTAATGCCTGTGTTCTGGTGGATGAGGCTGGATCTTGTCTTTCTGCTGGGCAGGTCCACGTCTGCTGGTGTATTTTGGGGTGTCTGTGGCCTTATTATGATTTTAGGCAGCCTCTGTGCTAATGGATGGGGTTGTGCTCCTGTTTTCCTAGTCGTTTGGCATAGGGTGTCCAGCACTGTAGCTTGCTGGTCATTGAGTGGAGCTGGGTCTTGGCGTTGAGATAGAGATCTCTGGGAGATTTCGCCATTTGATATTACAGGGAGCTGGGAGATCTCTTGTGGACCTGTGTCCTGAACTTGGCTCTCCCACCTCAGAGGCAGAGCCCTGACACCTGGCTGGAGCACCAAGAGCCTGTCATCCACATGGCTCAGAATAAAAGGGAGAGAAAAAAGAAAGAAGAAGAAAAAAGAAAAGAAAAGAAAAGAAAGTAATAGAAAATAAAATATAGTTATTAAAATGAAAAACAAAAAATAATTATTAAGAAAAAAAATTTTTTTAATAATAAAAAAAAGAAAGAAAGAAGAGAGCAACCAAACCAAAAAACAAATCCACCAGTGATAACAAGTGCTAAAAACTATACTTAAAAAAAACCAAAAAAACGGACAGACAGAACCCCAGGACAAATGTAAAAGCAAAGCTATACAAACAAAATCACACACAGAAGCATACATGTACACACTCACAAAAAGAGAAAAAGGGAAAAAAAATATATATATCATTGCTCCCAAAGTCCACCTCCTCAATTTGGGATGATTTGTTGTCTATTCAGGTATTTCACAGATGCAGGGTACATCAAGTTGATTTTGGAGATTTAATCCACTGCTCCTGAGGCTGCTGGGAGAGATTTCCCTTTCTCTTCTTTGTTCCCACAGCTCCTGGGGTTCAGCTTTGGATTTGGCCCCACCTCTGCGTGTAGGTCACCTGAGGGCCTCTGTTCTTCGCTCAGACAGGACGGGGTTAAAGGGGCAGCTAATTAGGGGGCTCTGGCTCACTCAGGTGGGGGCGAGGGTGGGGTACACAGTGTGGAGCAAGCCTGAGGCGGCAGAGGCCGGCGTGACGTTGCACCAGCCTGAGGTGCGCCGTGTGTTCTCCCGGGGAAGTTGTCCCTGGATCACAGGACCCTGGCAGTGACGGGCTGCACAGGCTCCCGGGAAAGGGGGTGTGGATAGTGACCTGTGCTTGCATACAGGATTCTTGGTGGCTGCAGCAGCAGCCTTAGCATCTCATGCCTGTCTCTGGGGTCCACCCTGATAGTCGCGGCTTGCGTCCACCTCTGGAGCTCCTTTAAGCAGTGCTCTGAATCCCCTCTCCTCGCGCACCCCGAAACAGTGGTCTCTTGCCTCTTTGGCAGTTCCAGACTTTTTCCTGGGCTCCCTCCCGGCTAGCTGTGACGCACTAGCTCCCTTCAGGCTGTGTTCACATAGCCAACTCCAGTCCTCTCCCTGGGATCTGACCTTCGAAGCCCAAGCCTCAGCTCCCAGGCCCCGCCCGCTCCGGCGGGTGAGCAGATAAGCCTCTTGGGCTGGTGAGTGCTGGTCGGCACCGATCCTCTGTGCGGGAATCTCTCTGCTTTGCCCTCCACACCGCTGTTGCTGCGCTCTCCTCCATGGCTCCGAAGCTTCCCCTGTCCGCCACCCACAGTCTCCGCCCGCTAAGGGGCTTCCTAGTGTGTAGCAACCTTTCCTCCTTCACAGCTCCCTCCTATTGGTGCAGGTCCCATTCCTATTCTTTTGTCTCTGTTTATTCTTTTTTCTTTTGCCCTACCCAGGTACGTGGGGAGTTTCTTGCCTTTTGGGAGGTCTGAGGTCTTCTGCCAGCGTTCAGTAGATGTTCTGTAGGAGTTGTTCCACATGTAGATGTATTTCTGATATATTTGTGGGGAGGAAGGTGATCTCCACATCTTACTCTTCCGCCATCTTGAAGCTCCTCTCATGATGTATATATATTTGCTGCTATTATAAATGGCACCTTTTAAAATACATTTTTCTGTTGATGGTGTTTAGAAATGCAATTCACTTTTATATACTGATCTTCTATTTTCCAAATTTATAGAAAATTTTTTTATAAATTATTAATTATTTGTTAATTTAAAATAATTTTGCTATGCACCACATTGTCTGAGAGTAATATTTTTTATTCTTACTTTATAATCCTTTTATTTCTTTTTCTTGTCTTGCTATACAGGCTTAGACCTCTAGTGAAATATTGAATAGAAATGTTGATGGAGGATATTTTTATCTAGTTTCTGACTTTATAAGGAATGTTTCTAATGATATACCAGTGAGTATGTTTGCTCTAGGTATTCTTTATCATGTTAAGACATTTCTCATCTATTCCTAGCTTGCTAAGAGCTTTTTTGAATTCTGTCAAATGTATTCTTTCTGCATTTATCGAAATGGTCATTCATTTTTTCTCATTTAAATTGGTAATATGGTAAATTATACTAGTAGACTTTCCATCGTTAAACCATCTTTCAACTTCTTGAATAAATCTTAATTGATCATGTTGTTCTGTCTATATCTATCTGTTTACCTTTTCACATGCACACGTGCATTGTTAAATAAGATTTCATAATACTATATTTAGGGGGTTTCTTTTTCCTTTTCAATTTCTTAAATTTTTTTTTCCATATTCCGGACTGAGATTGTCAGTGAGGGCATTTTGTCTTCCACTCTCATATCTCTCACCAGATGCATCTCAGATCATTATCTCCAGCCCTGACATTTCTCTTGAGCTCCAGACCACACATAGTCACCTGAATAGTTCATTTGTACTTGCTCAAAAATCATCTTCTGCCAATGCCTATTTTTGTTTTTCTAATTCCCTTAACCTAAAAATTACCCTTGATCCCTCCTCTTTGTTGTATCCAGTATCCAATAATTTCAATGGTCTCTTAGTTCTGCCATGTGACATACCTTTACTCTGTCTCTTCACTTCCAACTTGTCAGAATCCAGGTCCTCTTTACTGCTTGCCTTATTTTATTGTGAGAACTTTCTAATTAGTCTTTCTCCATGTAGATTTGATTCCCTACTCTTATTCTCCCATTCTAGTCTACGAGCTGTGCCAGATAATCTTTAAAACACACATCTCTCATTATATGGGTCTCCAGGGCATGCCATGGCTCTTGGTTATATGATAGTCAAATGCTTCCTGCTTTAGACTTGACATGTGTCTCCAGTCACAATTCCCATCAGTTCCCCTCAGAACTTATCCTCCAGCCATACTATTTGCCCCTAACATGTCCTGCATTTCCAACCTCCAAACTTTTCCCAGATTGTCCTTACAATGTCTCTGACTCAAAATCCTAAATCATCATAGCACATAGCTAGTGTTTCCTGAGCTCTTATTATGTTCCAGGTAATGCGCTAGCTGTTTGATATACATCTCATTTAGTTGTCACTATGTTCCTCTTACAGTAAAAATTACTACATTGACTGAATGCTTACATATTCCAGGCACTGTTCGAAGTATTCTCTTGTTTAATCCTCACAACAGCCCTATCAGATAGGTGCTATTATTATCCTTATTTTACAAATGAGGATATGAGATACAGAGAGAGAAATTAACTTGCCCAGGGCTATGCAGCTAACACAAGGGAGATCCAGGATTTGAACACAGCTGGTCAGGTTCTAGATACTCCATTCCTTACCATTACAGCTGAGGAGACCTAGACTAGGAGAGGTAGAATAATTTGTCCATCTGTGCCAGAGCATTGATTAATGACTCTTTCTCTGATTCTCTTATTTCCTCTTCCAGACCTTTACTTCTGCAGCTCCTGCCATATGTTGTGTAAAGTCTAATTCCGCTACTAAATCCTTTATCCCATAATATTCACAATACTCTGCTTTCCTAACTGAACCCTGACACACTGACAGTACTTTTCAGGTTACACATAATTTTCAAAGATATGATCTCATTTACTTCAAAGCTTTCCTGGGATTCAAATTATTATTATTATTATTTTTTATGAGCCCACCTAAACTAATCCTGAACCTCTAAAGAGTGAAGATGGTAAAAGATGAGAGAAAATGCTCTCCCTGTAGTGCTCTCAAAAGTCTTAAGTAAGAAAATAGATACAAAATATTGGAGTCACAGTTCATGAGTTTGACAGATGAAAGTAATTCTGAACTTCCAGATGCTTTTTCAAGAAGGTAGAGGTTTGCAAGTCTGGAGGACAGTTCCTGGGGAGTGAAAATAAATTCTGCCACTTTCTGGGAGAGTTTTATTTCCTCCATATGTTTATGCATTTTTCTTTCCTTATGTTTGGGATTCATCTCTGGCCCAAGCCCTGTCTGTGAGCGATGCTGGGGAGATTGATGGCTGGGAAGGCTGCAGGAATGGTGAGATTGTTGCTACAGTGAGGTGATGCAATTCTTGGCATTTGCACAATGATGGAGAGTTCAGACAGCCACAGAGTAGTGGAAATAGCTCTGGGAACCCTGACGTTTACCAAGAAGTCATTTGATTTTCGGTGAGGCCAGGAGATCACAAAAAGAAGATTCGTAACAAAAGTTTATAACAACTTGGGGATAGCCTTTTCTATGTGGAAACACTTTCACTAGCAGTAACGAGGATTTTAGCCCGTGGTCAGACCAATGATGAGGCTTTCTCTGCTCCCTTGTCTTCTGCTTTCACACCTCTTTTTTTTTTAACACTTTATTGGAGTATAACTGCTTCACAATGGTGTGCTAGTTTCTGCTCTATAACAAAGTGAATCAGCTTTACATACACATATATCCCCATATATCCTCCCTCTTGCGTCTCCCTCCCACCCTCCCTATACCACCCCTCTAGGTGCTCACAAAGCACTGAGCTGATCTCCCTGTGCTATGTGGCTGCTTCCCACTAGCTATCTATTTTACATTTGGTCGTGTATGTATGTCCATGTCACTCTCTCACTTTGTCCCAGCTTACCCTTCCCACTTCCCACGTCCTCAAGTCCATTCTCTATGTCTGAGTCTTTATTCCTGTCCTGTCCCTAGGTTCTTCAGAACCAGCTTTTTTAAGATTCCATGTATATGTGTTGACATATGGTATTTGCTTTTCTCTTTCTGACTTACTTCACTCTGTCTGACAGACTCTAAGTCCATCCACCTCACTACAAATAACTCAATTTCGTTTCTTTTTATGGCTGAGTAATATTCCATTGTATATATGTGCTACATGTTCTTTATCCATTCATCTGTTGATGGACACTTAGGTCCCTTCCATGTCCTGGCTATTGTAAATAGTGCTGCAATGAACATTGTGGTACCTGACTCTTTTTGAATTATGGTTTTTTCAGAGTATATGCCCAGTAGTGGGATTGCTGGGTCGTATGGTAGTTCTATCTGTAGTTTTTTGAGGAACCTCCATACTGTTCTCCATTTACATTCTCACCAACAGTGCAAGAGGGTTCCCTTTTCTCCACACCCTCTCCAGCATTTATTGTTTGTAGATCTTTTAATGATGGCCATTCTGACCGGTGTGAGATGATATCTCATTGTAGTTTTGATTTGCATTTCTATAATGATTAGTGATGTTGAGCATCCTTTCATGTGTTTGTTGGCAATCTGTATATCTTCTTTGGAGAAATGTCTATTTAGGTCTTCTGCCCATTTTTGGATTGGGTTGTTTGTTTTTTTGATATTGAGCTGCATGAGCTGCTTGTATATTTTGGAGATTAATCTTTTGTCAGTTGCTTCATTTGCAAATATTTTCTCCCATTCTGAGGGTTTTCTTTTCACCTTGTTTATGGTTTCCTTTGCTATACCAAAGCTTTTAAGTTTCATTAGGTCCCATTTGTTTGGTTTTGTTTTTATTTCCATTTCTCTAGGAGGTGGGTCAAAAAGGACCTTGCTGTGATTTATGTCATAGTGTTCTGCCTATATTTTCCTCTAAGAATTTTATAGTGTCTGGCCTTACATTTAGGTCTTTAATCCATTTTGAGTTTAGTTTTGGGTATGGTGTTAGGGAGTGTTCTAATTTCATTCTTTTACATGTAGCTTCCCAGTTTTCCCAGCATCAATTATTGAAGAGACTGTCTTTTCTCCATTGTGTATTCTTGCCTCCTTTATCAAAAATAAGGTGACCATAGGTGCGTGGGTTTGTCTCCGGGCTTTCTATCCTGTTCCATTGATCTATATTTGTGTTTTTGTGCCAGTATCATACTGTCTTTATTACTGTAGCTTTGTGTATAACCTGAAGTCTGGGAGCCTGATTCCTCCAGCTCTGTTTTTCTTTCTCAAGATTGCTTTGGCCATTCGGGTTCTATTGTGTTTCCAAACAAATTGTGACATTTTTTGTTCTACTTCTGTGAAAAATGATACTGGTAGTTTGATAAGGCTTGCATTGAATCTGTAGATTGTTTTGTGTAGTATAGTCACTTTCACAATCTTGATTCTTCCAATCCAAGAACATGGTGTTAAACCTCCTGAGTTGTTTCTCAAAAGCCATTTCCCAGAATATTGCACAGGTAACAGAAAAGGAGAACCATTGTAAAGCAATTATACCCCAATAAAGATGTTAAAAAAAAAAAGAAAAAGAAAAGGAGAGGCAGACATTGTAGGTTAGTATAAGGTTTGAATGAAATAATCTATGTACAGCATTTAGCACAATGCTAGGCTCAAGTACATAATAAAGTACCTGCCTTGTAACAGGCGATCTGCTGATTAATAGTAAAATCAAAATTAATACCAAGGACATTTGACTTCTATTTGATGCCCTTTGCACAGTAACTGTTTTTGTTTTTTAAAAAATTAGTTATGTTACTCATATAGGGCCTTCATATTCCATGTGGTGAAGCAGACACATGTGTTGTAATGCCTCATCTGGTCTGAGCCTGACTTCCTGGTTCTATTCTTTACGTTCCAACTTTTGCCTATCCTTCAAACTTCCTTCAGCAGGACTATTTGTTGGGCCTGCTTGATGCAGACACCAGGTGGCGCCTGACATCAAATTTGGAGAAGCAGTCGTCAAGGGAACCGGCTCTCTGCCAACTCAGTAGGCGAGCTGGCGTTCCCCCTCCAGAGAAGCTAGTCCAGAAGGGAGAGGTTGTATGCTGGATGCACTAAATTTCAAGAATTCTCCCTCTCCTGTCATTTGGAAAGGAAAGGAATTTTAATTTTTTTAAAGATAAACTCTAAATTTATAAGTTCACCCCTAAAAAAGGCCCTATCACACCCAGCTACCAAAAAATCCCAAACTGATAGCTTCTTGATGTGTATCCAAGGCCTTCACTGGAAACAACATTTCCAAAAGGGCCCATTTCTGTGGCAACAGAAGGAAGCAGAACATAAGCTCTAATAAGAAAAGCAGTTACTCAGACAGGGGCGGAGAGACTCCAGAGGGAGCTGAACTGCAGCTCTGAATGAGAAATATTACCATATTTCATAGAAGCTAAGGTACCATCAATTATAAGTCTCCTAACTGTTTTATTTGCACTAAGAAAGAAATAAATCTTGCCAATTAAATTAAATCATTTATGGTAAGGCTATCAGATATATTTCAGGTACATTAAAATGTGAAAAACTTTGTGTCTTTGAACCAATGAAATACAGTAAATCTGAGGACAGTATCTAGAACCAGTCACCTGCTAGATGTCTTAGCCTCTTCCCTCAATTCCTCTCTACGCTACAGCACTGAGGAGATGGGCTTGAAAACAGTCAAGTGTACTGGGCTGCCAGGAAAATGGTTCTTGCCTTTCATGAGGTTAAATGCAGACTGGTTTGTCATAGTCCATTTGGTCTGCTATAACAAAATACCAAAGACTGGGTAGCTTATAAACAACAAATTGATATCCCATAGTTCTGGAGGCTGGAAGTCTGAGATCAGGGTGATGGGTCATGGTCAGGTGAGGCTCCTCTTCCAGACCACAGACTTCTCCTTGAATCCCCATGTGGCTGAAAGGACTAGGGAGCTCTGTAGGGCCTCTTTTATAAGGGCACTAATCTCATTCTTGAGGGCTCCATCCTCATAACCTAATCACCTCCCAAGGGTCCCACCTAGTAATGCCATCACCTTTGCCATCACCTTTGCGGGGTTAGGATTTCAACATAAGAATTTGGGGTGGATACAAATATTCAGACCATAGCAGGTGCCTTCCACTTCTCCTTGAAGAGATAAATCAAGCCCTGGAGTTAGTGGTGACTCACTGCAGCCTCTAGACCAAGGGTTGGCAAACTGACTGTTGGGCAAATCTGGCCCACTGCCTCTTTTTGTAAGGATTGTTTTTATAAATGAACATTTGCTATCAATTTGATGATAGGAAATATTGACTATGACCCCAATTAAGTGAAATATTACCCTCCAAAAAGGAATTTTATTCTTGTTATTAGATCTATATTATAAAAACTTGTATTCAATTATTATCATTATATTTTGAATTTCATCAATAATACATAACATCCTTAATTTTGCTGCTTGGTACACAAGGTCTAAAATATTTACTGTCTAGTCTTTTACCAAAAAAATGTTTGCAGACCCCTGCTCTAAACCAAACTGGAAATTATAACTTATCATTAACAGGAATCCCAGGATATCTGAACAGAAGTCAGGCTGTGTAAGTCAACTTGTTGCAAATGGCCAGACCCAATCAATGGATACATATTAGGAATGTGGCAATAAAGTAAGGAGATTTTAAAAACAGTGGAATTTACACATATAAAATCAGTGCTAATTCACTCAAAGTAGACACCTAAGAGAGACTGTGGTTATTCTAAAACTCTCAGAATGGTCTTCAGAACTAGTTTATGACCCATGCAATGAAATCTATTATCCGTTCTGACTAGCATTTCTTGAGAATGTGATCGTGTTAGACACTGAAAGGAGTAAAAGATGAATAACATATTCTGGCTATAACTTAATAGTCATATTTTAGTTTGACCTCAAACAATATTTACCCAATTTTAATCACTAAATTTAACTCTAAATGACTTAGAACACATTTCAAAAATAATATACACCTCAAAGTTTGAAGATTCACTTCAAACTAAAGATATTGATATGCTGCAATCACAAAAGAGAATTATGAAGGAGTTTCAGAAATATCTGGAGTAGTGGCACAATTGCACAGCCTCCCAATGTGATTGGAAGTAGACACTCTCTAGAAATTCTCAAGCATACACAAGACTTATATTTTTGATAAAAAGTTTATTCTGATATTTTTATGATCACACTTCACAGACTCATATACCACACCAGACTATGACTTGGCAAGTAAGCAATTCCTTGTTTTAGTTGGAAGAAGGGCTGTATCTAAGTGGGTGGATGAGTTGGGGAAACTAAATCCCGGGTTATTTTTCCATTTGAAAAATCATTCTGCTTCAGAATTAATGGTCGTGCTCATTTTAAATCCTCCATTCTCCAAATCAGATTTACACCTGATTTCCTTAGTGGAACCCATATCTGATAGACTGCCCAGGAATCACTAGACAAGTTAATTTTGACTAATGCAGACCATATTTGAAAAAGGAGAGAGAGAGAGAGAGATAGCGGGAAAGAAGGAGGGAAGGAGAAAGATACACATAGAGACAGAGAGAGAGGGATTGAGAAAGAAGATAAAACATTGCAAAATAATCCCGTGTGATCAGCGTACATTCAGGAGTTAGGAATTGGATTTAAAGTTGAACAAAGGAAAATGGGAAGGGCGCTCTACCCCCTCCCCCCTCCCCATTTATCCTATTTCTGTAATTAGATAGGTAGCTAGGGATGTAATAGTTTACATTTGTATTTGTGTAATTTGACCTGACATGCTGACCAGACAGACTGATTTCATTTCTTTCACTAACTCTCTGTTCTAGTTTCTTTCAAAACTATGTCTCTTCTTGGAACAAGGGAAATTGTACATTCAGGGACCTCTGTAAATTCACTTTTGTTAATTATCAGTTAGGATCTTATAGTCTGTGAACTTGGTTTGTTGTGGCTTTAGCTCAGATAGTAATGTTCTTAGTGGTCTCTGATATTTCTGTTTTGGGGGTGGGACAGATCTATAAGAAATATCAGTATAGTTCTATTAAAATGTACAATTTTATCAGGCAACTTTCCAAAGGACATTTTATTATTTATATCATAAGGATGCTTGTCTCAAGCTTTTTCCCCCCTTTTTTAAATGAACTAGTATGAAGCAAGGTCATTTGTTGCAAAAGCTTATGTTAGCAGATGAAAAGGGGCTAGGGAAAACATGAAGCGTCAGGATTTGGCAATCTTCAAACTAAAGAGGATTGCTTGTTAAGAGGTATAATATCAGGTGGTCTTCTAATGCTTTGGGGAATGTGATGAGATGAATTATTTCAAGGGCTGTCAAAGCTTTGACCTTTCTTGGATTTTCAATATGGCAGGGCAGTCAAGATGCAACCTGGCTGAAAAGAATGAAATCTTGCCATTTTTGGCAACATGGATGGATCCTGAGGGCATTATGCTAAGTAAAATAAGTCAGACAGAAAAAGACAAATATCGTATGATCACATTTATATGTGGAATCTAAAAAAAGAAATACAGAGAACAGATTGATAGTTGCCAGAGATAGGAGGTAGGGGGTGGGTGAAATGGGTGAAGGGGGTCAAAAGGTTCAAAATTCCACTTATAAAATAAGTAAGTCATAAGGGTGTAATATACAGCATGGTGATTATGTTTACCACACGTATTGCATATTTGAAAGATCCTAAGGAAGTAGATCTTAAAAGTTCTCATCACAAGAAAAAATAGTTTAACTATGTGTGTTGATGGATATTAACGAGACTTACTGTGGTGATCATTTCTCAATGTATACAAATATTGAATCATTATGTTGTACACCTGAAGCTGATACAATGTTATCTATCAATTATATCTCAATTTAAAAAAATAGATGCAACCTGGTTGAATTCCTTGCTGTCTACTCCACCAAGATGGCAAAAGATTGTCTTTAGCTTGCTTCCATGGGAAGACACAGGTTGAATTAACATTTGTAATAAATGAAGTCATGAAATCTTTTATGCACTGGTCTTTTCTTTTGTCTTAAATGAATTCATATTTGGGCACAAAACCTCACCAGAAGCAGATTTCATGTCTTATAGCCAGGCAAAAGAGTTTTCTGATAGAAAGTAACGCTGAATATTTTGTTTTGTGTTTGACTTGTATGAAAAATGTTCTTTGTACAGAGCTGTCTGGAACTGATTATTCATTGAAGAATTTTCTTTTACATGCTTTAAATGTTCGTCCAGAAGATTCAGCCCTGGTTCATTAGATAAAAGACTCCACACACTTATGCACTCAGAATATTTAAATATTGCAAAATAAAGAGAGTTGAAATGCCTTTTTTTTTTTGTCCAGATGCTGATCTGTCATCTTTAACCTGGGAAAATCTTGGATGGCTTTGTTTTTCTAATTCCACGTAGATTCTGTATGTTGTGTTCTCTGTCTGCATGGTACGTGTGGCAGCAGTCCCTAGGAGTGGGTATTGAAGAGTACAGATGTAATTGGGGTTGCCCCTGGAACATCCTTCTTGAATAATATAAAGAAATACTATTCTAATGGATCTGACAGTTTTTAAATAAGGTATTTATACTGGAATTGGCACACAGAAGCTTCTGGTGACACCTGTAAATGTTAACAGCTGTAGGAGAGAGAAGGATAGAAGTATAATTGTGGCCATGACTGCCAACTTAGAATATAAGGTTATATAGCGTATTCTTTTATAAACTATCCATAACCTACCAGCACATTTAAACCTTTTCCCTAGTCTCACTGGAGAGGAGAGAGAGCTTCATAGTGCCTTGAGTTTATTCTTTGTTCATGTTCTATGAACCTTAGAGGAGCTTTCTATTCAAAATTCATCAGTATTACTACATTATATTTATGTATATAATTTATTGATTATATAGAATCTGCAGGCACTGTTCTAAATAGCTTTTGTGTATTGATTCTTTTAACCCTCACAACAACTCTATGAGGTATATGTATCCTTTTCCTTCCAAGGAAACGGCTACTAACACCTACTCACATACTAGCTAGTGCTAATAACCTCTTGATTTTATTCCTGTCTGGATTCATATTTTACTTTCAAACAGGGCTATTGGTATCATGAGGACTCTTTGGTATCATGAAAGGCTAATGAGGAGACACAGCAGATGGGCACTCTGGCATCCCTGAAATCTCATCCTCTTCCCTGTCATATTGGCCATGCACACTGGCATGGGTGAGTATTTCCTGGAAGACTTCACAGGGTCCTGAGCCATGGCAAAAGCACCTCAAGTCAAATATAGCATTTTCTTTGGTTCTTAAGCATTTTCATCACGTTGCCTATTATAGCAATACTGCTGGCTATGGGAGATAAAGATTGACTCCTTTTGTAATGTTTTTATTGTTGTTTGAATAAAGGGGGCATTGGAAATGCAAAGTGGTAACATTTCCTGTGATTCAATAACTATACATTTTATTTGGCTAGTGTCAGCACTAATGTTTTACATTTGGAAGTTAACTATTATCAGGGTGTCATTTAAAATTTTCTAAAGGGTAAAAAATGGCCTTAATGGAGACCTCATTCTGCAATCTGCCTATCAGGAAAAAAGCTATCTCATTCTTTGAGGTCTATTCACATATTTGAAAATTATATAGGTTACCCTTATAAATCAATTTAGAGTTTGAATATGACATGTATTGCATTTTTCAAAGGAAATATGCAATCTTTCTTCTTAAATTCATATTAAGTCAACACCCCCTTCCCCAATCTAACAGATGAGAGAAACTGGGAAAAAACCAAGCAACCACTAATTTAACAAACTATAATGGTAAGAATGGAGATGGGAAATGTAGACTCAGAAGAATTTTTTTATAAAGATATTTTTATTTTGTGAAAGGAAAACCAAAATGGAGTCGGTATTGCTAAGAGAGCTCACTGAAATGGAGCCAGGAGACCATTAAGGAAGTGTGAGTTATGCACATCTCAGACTGGATGGAATCTGACCTTTTGAAGGTTAGATGAAGTCATCCAGGACACCTGCCAGAAATTCAAGATGCTTACAGGAAACTTACCCTAGAATAACTCATGACAGCCTATCTACTTATTGGACCCCTACCATGAAACAACTTGTGATTCCTTAAACGCAAATATTTTCTGTCTTGTGTCTTTTCTGTCTTGAATCACAATTCTCACCAGGCAACTTTTACCAACCTTGTGACTTTTTGTCTTTGTAAGCCCCTGACTCTTTCTCTTCCTTGGAACTCTTTCAGAGTTACCCAAATCCGTGTCTTCCAAATTGCAGTTCTTAAGACCCCAAATACACTTTTCTTATTTGCAGCCCCCTGCATTATTTATTTTTTAGTAGACAATTTAAATAAGCCAATCAAGTAGTTTACCTTAAAGGCCACAGCCATGAACATAACTAACCCTTCTGTGGTTGTTGAGAACTGAGACTGTTTAGTTTTCTGGAGAAATAACCATCTCTTTCCTTTATAAGATAGTGAGTGCCATGATCTATAAAGGAAAACTCTAAAAGTGAGCCCTTTGGTTATCATAAAGATGCCGTGGTTATTAACTCCGCTAAATACTTTCCGAAGCCATTTTCCCTTTACATTTTGGATTTTCAGTTTTAATTCTCCCCTCCCTCAACTTTATTTCATCCCTTCTTGCCCTGACCTTGGAAAGGCAAACATTTTGTTTCTTTCTAATTGTAATTCAATCTTGCTTTCTTAATAACAAAGTAAGTCTTGTTTATACTAAGACAATGAAAAGAAGCAATTTTTCCCCCTCAGGGTACTTTCATTCACCTCCTTCCCCATCCTTGAAGTTGACAGTTCTGATGGAATCTTACCTTAAGTCAGCAGAATATTTGGTTTTGTTATCAAGGAGGGCCGAGCTACAGAAATTGCTGGTCTGCAGATTCAGATAATCCCTAAGAGAATTCTAAGGTGATATTTTTGGCTCTATCTTAGAGGGGTGAATGCTCCTGGAACTAGCTGTCAGGATGTTGATATTTGGAGCTTTAATACCTTAATTTTGTTGTCACTTTAATGCTAACTTTCTTCTGCATTATTTTGCCCAGACGTGGTGATTCACTCCTCAGTCAAGAAACATTTCAGATAATAGTTTTGGTCAGGGAATCAACTTGTTTCCAGGAGGTTACTTTTTTTTTTAAGCACTTTGATTTCTTTAACTGTTCTCACTTGATGGGAAGTGAACAGTTTCCTTCTCTAGTAGCAATTTTTTTTTAAGTATTTTAAATTTGTCAATAAAAATAAAGAAGATTTGCCATCTGTGGTTTCTTAACTGGCTCTGACCATTGCATAGTTAAGAGAGATTACTGAGAAAAGTCTTAGGAAAGCCTGTTGCACTGTTCACTTGACTGTCTTTCTACCAGATTATGAGCTACTTGAAGGCAACAATTGTGTTTTATTCATATTCATATTCCCAGAGCTAGTGCAGGGCTTAGCATCCACTGGACACTCAACACAGGAAAAAGAATGAGTGAATTTTGAAAGAAGGTCCTGGGTCATTCTTCTACTTCTGAATAGGACTGCATCAAAGGCATCTAAGGGACATGATTATAGCATATCCTAGATTTTAAGAGTCTTTGGAAAAGAACAGTCAGCAGAAAAATATGCAGCATGTGGCATATTTACACAGTGAACTTCCCCCAAAACTTACATTATCACATCTATCCTAATGATTAGGTGATATGGAATTGATCCCATTTGGGCATTTGTTCATAGTAGGCACTCAATACTTGCTGAATGAGTGAAGAACTAAAAAACTTAGCAGATGAGGGAACTGAAACACAACTAGACTTTGACTGACTTAAAGTTGCAGAGCCAGTTAACATTAGAATTTGGACTAAACTCCAAGTCTCCTCACATGTAAACATATCATATTATCTCTTAGTGCATCTCTGACCTTACATATATAAAGTGACCACTTCTTCCAGATACTAGTAAATTTTTTTAAAGCTCACTAACAGCTTAATTTGGAGGAAGGTCAATATGACCTACTGTAAAATTAGAAGTATGATATTTTATAAAACGGTCTTTGACTTTCTTCCCTTGGTTTTCAGGACATGACATTTTCTCTTTTTTTTTCTACCTTAGTAGTTGACTCTTTTCAGTCTTCTTTGCTGAGTTGGAGTAGTCCAGGGCTCAGCCTATGATCCTATTTTCTTCTCTATGTGCATTCACTCCCATGGTGATCTCATCCAGTCTAATTGCTTTAAGTACCATCTATATGCTGATGACTCCTAAATTCATATCTCTAACCCAGTTCTTCCTCCCAAACTACAGACTTGAACAACAAATAGCCTGCGTGATATCTCCACTTGGATGTCTCGTGGACATCTTAAATTTAACGCTTCCTAAACTGAGGTCCTGACCAGGTATTATTGAATACCTATTACATTAAGCTATAAAGTTAATAAAATTATTTTAATGACTCTGCTCAATAATAAAAGGGGTTAAAGAAAAAGTATCATCTCACCCTTTGTTGGATACATCTGGATCATTAAAAAAATCTCTTACACACATATTCTTTGTAAATTTACTGCTGCTAACATATAAGCTCTAGAGCAGACTTTTTATGAAGTTTTATGTGTTTTCTACATTGGGATCCCTTTTATAATTTGTGTGTATATTATAGTTTTCTATTCATTTTCTAGGACTTGAATCATACCTTCATTTTTTCAAGTGATTTTAAAGAATACGATAATTTTTTTTTTTTTTGCGGTACGCGGGCCTCTCACTGTTGTGGCCTCTCCCGTTGCGGAGCACAGGCTCCGGATGCGCAGGCTTAGCGGCCATGACTCACGGGCCTAGCCGCTCCACGGCATGTGGGATCTTGCCGGACCAGGGCTCGAACCCATGTCCCCTGCATTGGCAGGCTGATTCTTAACCACTGCGCCACCAGGGAAGCCCAAGAATACGATAATTTTATTTAGCTTCTTATATGTATTTTTATTATATATATTATGTATTGTTTACTATAAATTTATTTAATTTTATTTTAGCTTTTATTTTATGGTCTTGAAATATATTTTTCATATATATGAATTGTTGAATATGTAGTATTATTATTAATATTATTGTATATATTGATTTTAAATACCAAGCATTATTCTAGGCACTTTATGTATGTAACTTAATTTCATCCTCACAACAGCCTCTTAGGTCAGTAGTAGTATTATTCCTATTTCACAGATGAGAAAACTGAGGTATAGAGAGCTTGAGTCATTTGTCTAGCTCCTGTAGCTACCGAGTGGAGGAGCTGGGCTTTACAGCTGGCTCTAGACTGTGTCTCTAACCAGTATGTACACTGCCCATGGCTCTCACTACCTAAGGTACTCCATGGGTTACAGAGGAAGATGTGACTGAATAACCAGAACTTCTCTTAGATTTCTACTTGTAAGCAGATATGCTTTTTTCCTCTCCTGTTTTTAGAACAGAAGTTAACAATAGCCCTCATTCCAGGTGGATGAAGATACTTTTGTGTCCACCACAAAACTGCTGGTAGATATTCCACAGAGGCTCTATAAAGGAAAAAAAAGAAAGTCTTCCAGGTGGAACCTTTCTAATCAAACCAGGCAGGTTTTGGCAATAAATCATTGTCATTTTCCTCTTCCTCTTCTACCTCTCTAGGCTAGTCTAAGAATTAAATTGACGTGAAACAGATTTACAGGAGAAAATCAAGCAAAAGTTTAATAACATGTAAACATGGGAAAGACACAGGAGAACTGAGTACCTCCCCCAAATGGCTGAAACCCTCACCTTAAATACCATTTTCAGCTAAAGACAAAAGAGGATTTGGGGATAGTGGTTTGGGACTTCAAAGGGGAGGAAGGCAATTCACACAGAGATGAAAAGCAGATGTTTGGTAAATAACTGTTTGCTGGGCTGTGTAGAGATGATGGGACAAAGAGAAATTTTAACAAATAGACTTTGCTAGGTTTCTCCCTATTTATAATACAAACCTAGTTCATACTACAGTCATCTATGCTGATAGCTCCCTTCCTGGAACAGGTCCTCTACATCATTTAGGCAGTTGGTGGGGGAAGGTCAGTTTCTTCCTGAGCCTTTTGGGCCTTGATGGTTTTCAGCTCAAAATGATATGCATGCCAAAGAGACTTTCTTGGGATGGCAGGTTTTGCTCCCCTACACTCCAAATCATCAGGGCCTAGATCATTCCTATGCTTCAGAACGAGGCTCTGTCGAGGCCACAGGTGCAGATGCAATGAGGTCATAATGAGGATCTCTCTTCTGATGTTAAATGAATGGGAAAATGGTGAGTTGGCTCCAGTTGCAGCAAACTTAGAGGCAAATTTCAAATCTCAAAATTTTTATTACTGAGTGATATTTTAGATGGATAGATAATGGTAGAAGGTAGGTTGTGCTTAGTAACAAGACATATCCATTTTTTGGTCTATTTTCCAAGTCAGTCTGGAAACCTATTGACTCGTCCAATTTGAAGCCAACTCAGACATCTATCACCAATAGATCAAACTGATGCTGTGCAGAGATGCTGAGTGATGCCTCTGACTTTGGAATTTACTGTATCTTCTTAGAAAATGTCCCTAGCTCTTATGCATATGTCTTTTAATCCTCCTTTTGGCTCAGTTTTGCAAGTGGTATCTTCAGCTGATGGTGCAGAAATTTCCGTTATCTCACCCTTAACTGATTTGCCAGCAAACAGAATGATCCTGAGTGACTGCCATGGTCTTGGATAGTGGCAGTGGCTTAAAAAAATTATCAGCAGCCCCTGAGAAGGCTTTTTTATTTCTGTTTTTATTAATGAGCTTTGAACTCGAAATAGGCAAGCAGCTGCCTTGGATGGAATTTGGCCTGTTAAACTTTAAAGGAGGTCTGGATGACAAGCTAATGTTTCTTGACTTCTTTCAGTTTGTGGCTTTGTGTAGTGCAAAGCCATCATTTAGGATCTTCCCTCGGGCTGCATTGTGGCTCACCCAGGATCCTGTACTTTCCAGTTACTGTATGTGAGTCTCACAGAGATGTTCACAACGTCAATTCAGTTGATGTTTAATAACACAGTCTGGTACTCAGTCACACGAGATGTTCACAGTGTCTTGAACAAATATTTGGATCAAAGAATGTCCAAAAAGCAATCCTCTAAAATCTGTATTGTGAAGACTTCTGAGAATAAAATGTCTATAAAGAGGGTTTTTTTCATGATGAAGCCATGGCCAGGAATAAAAGTAAATCTTTGCTCCCTTGTTTTGGTAAAACAGAATGCTATTAATGTGCAAGCTAAGAGAGAATTTTCATTGAATTTTTAACTAGTTGTCCCTAGCGTTAGAAAAAGGACAGCAGAAAAAAAAAAAGAAAAAGAAAAAGGACAGCAGGAGAATGAACAGCTTATATAAAATTCTCTGCCATGTGGAGGTGAGGATTGTTGATTTGGATCAGAAAGAACTGATCATCCTTTAGCAAAAGGAGAGAACAACAAAGGCCTAAGTGGAACATTCCACTAGACAAGGAGGAAGTCTTCTCTATGACTTGAAGCCCATCGAGAATCATGTTGGAATTGTTTATTTCTGTTGGAAGCATCTGTGTACACCCAGGCGATGTCCAAGGGTGCCTGGCGTGGAAGACTCCAAAGAAAGTCTCAGCTCATCAGAGGATTTTTCTTGGGATGCTTCAGGCCATCTCAGGCCTCGCAGGAGATGCTTTTGTATGCAGCTCTCCCTCAGCATCATCCTCAGGGGCTTTAAAGTATTTGGATGAACCAAATAAATCCACAGGGAAAATTATCCATTGAAGTGCACATCTCTGCAGAATAACGAGTTGTGAATTGCCATATTTTCAACCATGCCTCCGGGAGAAGAAAATGAATTACTGCAGTTTCAGCATCAAAGCAATAAAGTACATTAACCCCCTGGAGTCATGTCATGACCCCTCCAGATGCTCTGTGGTTGATAAAGATTCCTCAGCTGGAAGGGTGAGAAATCAACACTCCCACCTGTCAGGGTCACTTCAGGAGCTGGCCAACTTTAGTGCATTAATTAATGCCTTCTTTCACACAGCCTTAGGGCTTAATGAAGATACGGCCTCTCTTTTCTGAGACAAGAATCAGAGAATATCTTCTCAGTTATTGTCAAGTAAAAGGGGTTTTTGTGGAAACAAATGGTGAATCTAGACAAATATCTGCAAATAAGAAAATTAAGTAAGCTTGGGGGGCGGCAGGCATTACAGGTCTACAGTACAGGTGCTCACCAATCAAAGCTTGAGAGAATTACAGTTAGATAACCAGGACTATAAAAGAAGTTCCTATAAGGTCCTGAACTGCTGTGGACATCATGGTTGTCACCCCAATTTCACTCTCCCTATTATGCTCTAGCCATGAGGGCTGGGGAGCTGATCCTCAGCTAAGGTGACCCCATTGCTCCTTTCCACAGTTATGGGTTCAGGGTTAGGTACGTCTGAAGCCAATTCAGAGCAATGAGACTTGATAAAGAATTTTCCAGAGCCTTCTGGGAAAGAATATTATTACCCTTGAGACAACATTTCTGGAAATGGTTCTCTCTCCTGCTGGATGTGAACAAAACAGCATGCGTTACTGATTGCTACCAGTCCCACGAGGGGAACTAGGCTTAGGAGGAAGCCAACTCTGTGGACAGGAGACTGGAGACATGGAAAAAGGACCTGGGTCCTTGATAATATCATTGTGGTCCCTGGATGAACCAACGCTTTGGGCAGGGATCAAGAGAACTTCCGGGGCTTCCCTGGTGGTGCAGTGGTTGAGAGTCTGCCTGCAGATGCAGGGAACACGGGTTCGTGCCCCGGTCCGGGAAGATCCCACATGCCACGGAGCGGCTGGGCCCGTGAGCCATGGCCGCTGAGCCCGCGCGTCCGGAGCCTGTGCTCCGCAACGGGAGAGGCCACAACAGTGAGAGGCCCGCGTACCACAAAAAAAAAAAAAAAAGAGAGAGAGAGAACTTCCGGATCTTCCTGACTAGGCCAGCAAATAAGGGATGGCCACTCAGGGTGCAAAATTTTTAAATTGCAACATGTGAGATTTCGGAGAGGATAGTAGTATCCATGAATGAGTCACCTAGTGTTTAAACATGATCTAGTGTTCGCTCACAGGAAATGTTTTGTTATAATTAATTTCTGATGTGGTAGGACTTGTAGTCCAGGAACCTGACCCCACTGGATGCAATTGTTGATGGAGATAGTAGTGTATGAGGTCTGATGAGATATTACTGGTTTTAAAATATTCAACAGGACTTGGAAATAAAGATCAAGGTTGTGACTGGCTTGGGGAGATTTGGATGCAGTATGGAAAATCTGTTTAAACTGGGGAAAGGGGGAGTCACTGAAAGTTCTCCATATGAAATACTGTTTAGACGCTAGACTCACTTCACCTCTGTTCTGAGGTGGATGATACCAAAAAGTCATCTAATATTTAGGGGTGACATGGATATATGTGATATTTGAGGCTATTTATTGCAAAAACTTCTATTCTTTTCAAAACTAGGAAGTCTCAATAAAGGTTATCTCTCTCTCTCTCTCCCTCTTTGTCTCCCTCCATCCCTCTCTCGCTCTGACTCCATGTGCCTCTCTGTTAATCTTTCAAATTCTTGGCTCTTATTCTAGCAATAGTATGGAAGTGCAATGTGTATTGACATATCTAATTTTCATTTCTTTTTATACTCATGGGAATTTTCACAGCACACCGATCTGATGCCTTATATAATACTCTTATAAATTGTTGATTGAATCTTGTGGGTTTTCCTGACACCAGCTCAGAGTTTGTGAAGTTTAGTCATGTTTTTTTTTTTGTTTCCGAGGTAAAACCCATCTGGACCAAGTGTCTGGGGCCAAATGCCTAGAAATCTCAGCAACAGCAGGGGCCCAGAGTCATCACTGTTCTTGTTTTTTTTCTTCTTCTTCTTCTTCTTCTTTTTTTTTCAGTAAAAATTAACTCCTTTCCTTTGCTTCTGTTGCCTATCGAAATAACTGACTCTTGGTAGCAGGAATGAACCAAAAGATCCTCTGGATGTTTTAAGCCTAAGCCTTGAATAGTGTGGCTAGGGTCACAACAAAGTGAAAAGATTATTTTGCAAATTCAAATATGGTAAAATTGAAGTTAGCATTACTAGACATTTTCAGTTACTCCATCCATCATGAAACTTTCCTTGAATCTCCCAGTGGTAATTAATCATTTTCTCCTTTGTACTTCTCTCTCATACACCTTACCTGTACCTCTCTTCTAAGATCTATGTCATTCTAATTTATAATATAGGCTTTGGGCATTGTTTTATTCATCTCCACATCCTAGTACCTGGTTTTAGAGCTAAATACATAGCACATGTTGAGTTAATACATGATCAGATGTGCATTTTTAAAAGGTCATCCTGGGCTTCCCTGGTGGCGCAGTGGTTGAGAGTCCGCCTGCCAATGTAGGGGACACGGATTCGAGCCCTGGCCCAGGAGGATCCCACATGCCGCGGAGCAACTAAGCCCATGTGCCACAACTACCGAAGCCTACGCGCCGTGCTCCGCAATACGAGAAGCCACTGCAATGAGAAGCCCGCGCACTGCAACGAAGACCCAACGCAGCCAAAAATTAAAATAAATTTATATATAAAAAAAAAAGGTCATCCTGGTTGTGATATCTAGGATGGATTGCAGTGGTGTGCAAGTGGATGCAATGAAACACACTTGGAGAAAATATCTCCAGTAGAAGTGGATTAGAGTATAGGTGATGAGGGTGGTGAGCTGTGGTTAGATTCTTAATACAGTTTGGAGTTCGAGCTATCAGGATTTATTTTGACCTATTAAAACACTCCCACAAAGTTTGTACCTTATGAAAGTGACTCTAAAATGCAGGCCGATGCTTCTCTGCTCAGGTTGTAATCTAACACGGTGGTTCTCAAACTTTTTGATCTGCAGACTCTTTATACTCTTAAAAATTATTTAGGACCCCAAAGAGCTTTATTGTTTGTTTATGTGGATTAGATCTATTGGTAAATATTTTAAAATATGCATCTATTAATTAATTTTAAAACGATAATAATAAACCTAAACCTAATAAACTCATTACATGTTAACAGAAGTAACCCATTTTTTGTGAAAACTAGCTATATTCTCCACAATGAAAAAAATTTAGTGAGAATAATGCCATTGCTTTACACTTTTAAAAATTTCTTTAATGTCACTTAGAAGATAGATAACTGAATTCTCATATCTGCTTCTGCATTCAGTCTATTGTGGTATCATACATCCTGTAGCCTGGAGAACTCCACTGTACTCTTGTAAAAGGATAGGGTGAAAAAGGCCAATAACATCTTAGTATTATTATTTTTTAAATGTTGACCTCAGGATACTACACATTGAGAATTGCTAATCTAAAGGAAAACAATCTTGGTGGTAAGACTACAACTCTGTCTAAAAGAGACATTAGCATTAATCTCATGAGTTAGAGGATGAAGCCATTATAGAATCCCTTTATCACCTGTAATTACCAGCATTGGAGGTATATAGAAAACCAGACCAGAAATTTTTTTTTTTTGAAAAATTCTGTGCCTACAGATTTCTTTTCGAAATTTAAAAAAAATTTTATTGAAGTATGTTTTTTTTTTTTAAATTGGGGTGTAGTTGTTTTACAATGTTGTGTTAGTTTCTACTGTATAGCAAAGTGGAGTTCCCTGTGCTATACAGCAGGTTCTTATTAGTTATCTATTTTGTACATATTATTGTATACATGTCAATCCCAGTCTCCCAATTCACCAAATTCATCCCATCCCCCACCCCCCACAGACCACAATTTAAAGATTGCTTTGAATTGGGGGTCCACAACCTTTTAAATCCTGATAAATTAATAGGGTTAAATGTGAAATGGCAAAGGTTCAGAGACAGCACAATAAAGCAAGGAAAAAAAAAAAGAAGAAATAGTGGTAGACCAATGAGAAGAAAGAAGTGATTATGTTCCTGGTGAATTTGAGGTTCTTTCTTCATCATGAAAGAATTCGGAGACAAAGTGATAGGTAAGAATCAGATTTATTTAGAGAGAAACACACCCCACAGACAGAGTGTGGGCCATCTCAGAAGGTGAGAGAGAGCTTGGGAGAAACACAGTCCACAGAGTATGGGTCATCACGGAAGGCAAGAGGCTTTGAAATATGGCGTGGTTAGTTTTTATGGGCTGGGTAATTTCACAGGCTAATGAGTGGAAGGGTTATTCAATTATTTTGAGGAAGGGGTGGGGATTTCCAGGAATTGGGCCACCGCCCACTTTTTGACCTTTTATGGTTGGCCTCAGAACTGTCATATCACTGGCAGGTGTGTCATTTAGCATGCTAATGAGTTACAATGAGCGTATAATGAGGCTCAAGGTCTACTGGAAGTCGAATCTTCCACCATCTTGGACCTCGTTGATTCTAACCAGTTTTTGTCGTTTCCTATGGCCATGTCATTCCTTTTAAGGTTGTGCCCTACCCCCTCCCCTCCCGGTTCAATTAAACAGAAAGGGTATACGCTGTGGGAGTAGGAGACGTACAATAAAAATTGTCTGCTCTGTGGCTCCAGGTACCCATTACCCATACTGATCTAACAAGCCGACTCTGTTTCAGCCATCAGTTCCAGATGGTGTGCCTGAGACCTTCCCCACAGATGGGCTCCAAAGGCGGAGACACTGACATGTCTAAAGCCGTATGTTGGTCTAACATTACTCCATAGTGTACAAACACAACCTCTGCCTAAGCTTTTCCAACTCAGATGCCAACACTTCATTTCTCCAAGTGAGACTCTGGCTTGAACACCATAGCTGCCATAAAATCCATGGCAGGTGAGTATGACTGAGTGTAAAATAACCCAGCAGCTCATTTGCCTGAACCAGAAACGGAATATAATCAGACAATCCTATGAGTGAGAGGAAAGGTCAAAACTCACCTCCAAACTGAGCATCAGACAAAAAAACCCAGCTTCTCCTTCCAGAAAATACAATGACTCCGTAAACAACATTCAAAACCAAGACTACATTAATGCTCAACATTTGTCCATGGGAGCCATAGGAATCCACATGATTACATGCCTTGAACTTCAAGGTGACGGGAGGGACAGAAGAGGTTTGAAGTTCAAGTACAAGTTTCCAAAGAAGTTCTACTGACTGCCACTCAGCCATAGACTACAAACCCAACTAATGCTAAAAGTAGTGTAGCTTCAAACTGCTGTGCTGGGCGAAAGGTGGCCAAGGCTGTAGTGACCTGCTCACTCCTGTTGCAGTCACGGGGCTTGGTATTCTGCCATGGGTGTGACACCATTGATAAAGGTGATTTAAGCCCATCAGGAATGGTGGGAAAAAGTCTAAATGCCTACCTGCTTGTGACTAGAACGGGTGTACCCCACTGGATTATCCCAGGATTGTGTGGAATTAATGTTTTTTTTTTTAATCTGAAAAGTCCCTCTTCTTTTTCTTTTTAAAAATGCAAATGAGAATGGCACTGACGTCTGCGGGCTTTGAAGAGCAGAGGCTGCCTGTTGCGCTGGGAGTCATGACTCAGGGCAGACAGAGCAGGTGGAGAGTGGCGCATTCTCAAGAGCAAGGCGCGAATCCGTGAACCTGTGGGTTTAAGAAGGCCACGACTCATTTCTGACAACTTGTTTTTTTGGCACTGAGGTCAGTCAAGTGTTTACAGGTTTGAAGAGAGACTGATGTATTTACATAGATTGGTCTCTTTTGGAAAAAAGCACGTCTGAAATATTTCTGAGATTCTCGTAGCAGTTATCACTTTGTCTTATTTTAGTTCCAGTTTAGCAGAGAATAAAACGGGCTCTCCGTGTGTGTGAAAGTTGTATGTCAACTTCATCGTCAGGTAGAATTCTGTTCTGTGCTGTGAAAACAGGCAGGCTGAAAGTCATTAGTCACTGCGCATGTTTTATCCGTGTTTTTCTGGTTCACTCTGGTAGCATTGGAGGCAATAAAACAGGCTGTCGAAACCACTTGCAGGCAAACTTCTAAGGTGGGAAGTGATTCCCTTTGGATTATTCCCCCTTAAAGGCAGTGGATGTTGCAGTGAGAGTGAATTACTGCCGTGGGCTTTGCAATCAGAGACATCTGTGTTTGAACTGCACTCATTCAACACATATTTATGGAGGGCCTACTAAGTGCTAGACTCTGTTTGAGACCTTAGGATGCAAGAGTGGGGAAAAAGCAAAGCACGGTGCCCACCTTCTAGTCGGAGGGGCAGCCGCTATCATCCAGGGGACAAGCTCAAGGCTCACTTAGCCCTATGCTGAGCCAGTTTTGCAGGTGTTACTTCTCAGCTGCAAATCCCCCCTTCCACGCACTACTCTGTGGGGCTGGGCTGCGATTCTGTAAATTTCTCCTTTGCCAGCTGGCTTCCTGTTAGGGTCTGCAAATAGGGACAGCAGAAGGAGACGGTCAAGGATGGAGGAAGGGCCTTTCTCCTCCCTGTTTTCCTGTTGTTCCTCTCAGCAGCACCCCAGCAATGGGCTTCATCTGAGAGCAGCAGTTGGTTCTGGTCTCCAGTCTCTTTTGGCACTCTCAGAACTAGCCCCTGGGCATGTTCTCAGAATGTTAGCAGCAGCTGGGTCCTGCCCCTCCTCAGAGGTCCGAGGGATTCTCCCTGAGCTTCTGAGCTTCGGTGATCCAGCCTCTTCCCTGGGTAGCAGCTGCTCATGCTGTTGCATATCGGAGTTACCTTGGTGACCCCTTTTGCCCAATCAGCTTTCCACCACCTGGAAAACCAATTCCCTGTAGTAATGTCATGTTAAAAATACCCCCTTGGGCTTCCCTGGTGGCGCAGTGGTTGAGAGTCCGCCTGCCGATGCGGGGGACGCGGGTTCGTGCCCCAGTCCGGGAGGATCCCGCATGCCGCGGAGCGGCTGGGCCCGTGAGCCATGGCTGCTGAGCCTGCGCATCCGGAGCCTGTGCTCCGCAACGGGAGAGGCCACAACGGTGAGAGGCCCGCGTACCAAAAAAAAAAAAAAAATGCCTCCTGCGGTTTTTTTGTTTTTTTGTCTGGACCCTGTCATACATATACCATACCAATTTATCTTAAGATAGTTAAGATTTGTAACAAGGATACTGGGGAATACTTACTTATTGATTATGAAGCACATCATCCTGGCTTAGTCACCATTCCCAATAATGAAAAGAGGGTGAGTACTTTTATTCGGTTGAGTATTTTGTATGATTTCGAAGAGGACAAAATACAAATGTCCACATTTACTTTCAGCAGTACAACTTTGCATCTTTGTGAAAATGAAACAAATGTTTCTTAACATTAGTTTAAGGTGGTGGAGAAATAGTTTCATGAATTTTTACCAAAAACGAGTTGGATATTGTAAATTTTATATATATATATGTATTACATATATTTTAACTTGGGAGCAAGGCTCCTATTCACTCTCATCCTTAAACCTTCTCTCTGCAAATTTATTTTATTTCTATCTCTTTATACAATATAGATTAATTTAACCAGAATATGTGTGGATTCTATTGTAAAGAATGCGCTTAACAACAATTGTTGCTATACCCATATTCACTTTTAAACCAAGCCCTTACTACCTGTTGATGTTAATTTCTAAGTATAGAATGAAATGTTCCTTAAATGCAATCTAGCATGTAATGCACTGGACTTTAGAAAGCCAACTTCTTCACTTAAATAGGATCAACGTCTCCCTCTCAGATATTGATATGCTTGTTCCAATTCTGTCAGATTTCTAACTGTAAACTTAATAATCTTCAACTATGGAATGAAAGTAGTATAATCTCTTTTTATAAATGAATATCAAGTGTTTGTCTCTCTATTTGCCAGGTCCTTTGAAAGTTGTTTTGATATGTCTTATAAATGAGTGTTTGGTAAGAAGATATAGACTTGTTCACAGGCAATGGGAATAAAAAGCCTAAAATGTACAAGTTCCAGTTTCACCGAGTTTTAAGTTTACAAACAAGGTGCCTCTTGTGGAAGTGAAAGACTATAATGAGTTTAATTAATGATGAGTGGTCACTTGATAAATCTCTGTAAAGTGACTGTTGTGGTTAGCTAGAGTTCCCAGGAACTGAAAAGTAAATGGCTCTAATGCCTCGATAACATACCCTTTTACAAGTCAGACTGTTTCTAATTCCACGTTATTAACAAAATTGAAGAGGACCCCTTTGAATTGTCAGATGAAAGCTCATGAAAAAAATAATTTTTGATGATAGATCACTGTGTGATTTTTGGCATCTAACTTAGGAGATCAAGAATTGAGTAACACTGTTATAACAGAACTCTGTCCATTTCCACTGAACGATTCCTCAGCACTTAAATGCATTAAAAGATTGATAGGATTGAACTGATATTGAATTATTTTTCATTTCAACACTAAATAATATTCATCCAAGCTTACATATATTGAGAAAGAAATCTATCGTACTGAGGTGTATTCCTAGTAACATTTTACTTGTTTTGTCCAATAAGTACTTTTCAAAATTGGAAACATATATAGTTATATTGCTTTAATCAACCACCTACAACGAATAATTTTAAGAATAACACAATACTAAAAAATAATTTAACACTTAGAGCTTCATGTTTACAAAAGAAATAGTTTCTTACCTATAAATTTCATTTTAGAAATATATTTGTAGCAGAGAAATTGAGTGATCAATAAAATACTTTCCAGCATAGCATAATATTACATTAGGATAAAATTATGTGAGGGAAGTAGAATGGAAAAACTTCACAAGGAGAAAAGTATTGTGTAAAATGTCCAAATGTCAGAGTATGTTCATGTATCTTTTATTTCTTAAAGATTTTTTTTTTTTTGATGTGGACCATTTTTAAAGTCTTTATTGAATTTGTTACAATATTGCTTCTGTTCTGTGTCTTGGCCTTTTGGCCCTGAGGCATGTGGGATCCTAGTTCCCCCACCAGGGATCAAACCCACACCCACTGCATTGGAAGGCAAAGTCTCAACCACTGTCGGCTAGGTAAGTCCCTCATGTATCTTTTAAATAGATGATGGTGGGTATCAAGCATTTTGGTATTTAGATTCCACTGTATTTACTTAGAAGCATAATGAAACACGATATTTATAAATGCGAACATTTCCAATATGCTACAAATTATGTCTTTGCAACTATTTTAACTAATATTGAAACATTTAAGGTAATGGTCTAAGAATATATAAAGGGGTATTTAGTTTTTCATACTTCTGTTAGGGGACACATGAGCAAGAAAGTGTGAAGACTATTGGCATACAGAGACCAGCATGTAGCCAGTTCAAAATAGAGAATTCAGTGGTTTTGATGGTGAATGTGCCTCTGCATCACCGTGGAGGCCCTGCATCCAGCAGCAGGGGATCTCTTCCAGGGTTCTCTGCTGTTCTTGGGCACAGGATACCATTTCTCAAAGGTGGGCCATGCATAATCATGAAAACAGCTGTAAAATTGCATTTAGTATTTTTCTTTCACATACATTAAAATTTTTTGAGGACTAAAATATTATTTGGCATTCTATTATTAATACCCAACAGATTGTTTTTTTCTCATGCACTATTAGTGTTCCATGGGTCATCATCTTGGTGTACTATTTTTAGTCTAACTCATTGGCATGTACTTTGTACCTTGTACTTTCCTCAGCATGCAGAAGCTAGCTAATAAATGTTGTTGAGTTTAATTAAAATTAAGTAAGATAAAGGCCAATCCATCTTTTATTATTTAAAAAGGTGAGCCTTCAACATCAATAAATAAATTGAACTCCAGAGATGCAGAGAAAACTGATGCTTCATTCCATAACTTCAGTGTAACAGAGCAAGGGCTCATGTGCCCACAGCACAGAAAGCCAAATTCTGGCAGCTGGTGTTTGTAGCAAAGTAAGGGTTTATTACAGGGGGCTGAGCAAGGGAGTGGGAGACAAGTCTCAGCTCTACTCCAACTTGGCCTTTGAGTTTGGGGTTTTTTAAGGGGAACAGCAGAGGAGCTGAGATTAATCATCATTTTGCAACATTTCTGTGACATTTCTTAATCTTAGTTTTGGGAGTCAGGATGTCTCTGGTTTACAATTCTCTGGCCAGGTGGTCCTTGGCTCCAGGATCTGTTAGATCTTGCCCTGTAGAAACAACCTGATTTTGTACATTAATGATGGTACCTATAACAGTAATTTTGGTACATTAACAATGTTATCAAAAGCAGTGATTTGAGTACATTAATGCTGTTATCTACAACAGCAATTTTAGTCATTTGACTCTGATTGGTTAGTGTTCAGTTAGCATAGGATTGAGGTCAGAGGGGACAAGAAAGGGAATAAAGTTGTGGATAGAGAGATTATTCATGAACTCAGTGTGCAGGTTTTAGGGGGACTTGGTTTAACAGTTGACATAACATCTCCAACCCAGCCATGTTCGGCTGGCCAAAGTGGGAAAAATGGTTACCTGTCACTTTTCTACACCCAGATTGAAAGGTCATGGACACTTGGTTCTAAATAGGACTTTTCAAGTCTACAGGGTTTGTAGGTTGCTGACGTTCATGATGAATCTGTAGCCTCTAGACGTAACTACAGATTGAAAATTCCATGATTATTCTGGGATAATATGAAGTTCTTTGCAATGCACATGGCAGTGGAACAACCAAAATTAACCTTGCAAATATATTGAAAGGTAAATGTCAACATATCCTCAATTGGATATGAGCATTCACAAAGTTGTGTTCAGGTGTCAGGGGTGCCCGGAGCATTCGAAAAGCAAACTCGCAACTCTTAAAAGACAAAAGCAAAAATGAAAGCTGTTTCTTCCTCTGTTTGCAAGTGTATTTTGCACAGGTGTCATCAAATCCTTGTTCACAGAACCCAACTTGAGTTATTCTGTTTAAATAAGCTGTCAGTGTCCTCTCTTATTTTCTATCAAGAAGTGGTTGTGCCCTTGAAACTGCTGTTATACAAGATTTTCTGCATTTCTTACCTCCAGCCTCACGCACTTTTGCCCTAAAATTGATTCCAAACAGCAGGCAGAAAACATAACCATGGAAAGTATATTCTGTGCCAATCCAGCCTTCCTAAAAAGCACGCAATCTCTTTGCTCCTGCAATTTTGCGTGGCCATACTATAAATAGTCAGCTGTTGATGCTAGTTCGCTTTTTATTTACACTTTTATAAGGTTGGTGAGGCCACTCTTTGTCCAAATAATTTCACCAACTGGAGGGATGGGGGTGGGCAGGTCACAGTTGCCCGAGTACGTGTCAAGGTGTCTCTTAATTTTGTACCTACAGTTAATTCTTTATTTAACTAACACAGTCAAGAAGGGAGTCAGAAGGTATAGTAGGAGGGGTGAACACCGTGCTGAGTTATTTTGTGAGAATGAGAAGCCTACAGTCAAAACTTTGGATTTGTCTCTTTTTATGTGCTATCTGGAGAGAGTTTTCTTAAAAACATCTTTGTGAACACATCCACTTTCTCAGTATAGTTGAAGGTAGGGTTTAATAAATAGCCTGAATCCTGTACCGCTGGTGCATTCAGTAACCACTATATTCGAGTAACATGTTTCAGTAGACATGTTTGTTCGTGTTGGCGTTGTTAGAAGACCAAAAAAGGGCAGCATTTTCAGCCCTAAGAGGGTAAAGAGAACTGTGTTTTTACAGATATATATGAATGGCCTTGAATCATGGGCAGAAGAACTCCTCCTTCAATTTACATAACCTCTTGATGGCATTATACAGGTATCTCTTCCTCTAAATATTTTATTAGCCAAATTAGAGCATTCACATACACGCTCAGTAAAAATGGATTTTTTTCTTTTTTGGCTGTGTTGGTTTTTGTTGCTGCGCACGTGCTTTCTCTAGTTGTGGCGAGCGGGGGCTACTCTTCTTTGTGGTGCACAAGCTTCTCATTGCGGTGGCTTCTCTTGTTGCGGATCATGGGCTCTAGGCACGCGGGCTTCAGTAGTTGTGGCTCGCAGGCTCTAGAGCGCAGGCTCAGTAGTTGTGGGACACGGGCTTAGTTGCTCCGCGGATTGTGGGATCTTCCCGGACCAAGGATGGAACCTGTGTCCCCTGCATTGGCGGGTAGATTCTTAACCACTGAGCCACCAGGGAAGTCCCTGTAATGGGTTGGATTTTAAAGTCAGAAGTTCAGAACAGTTAATGAGTGTGTTGCAAGGTAATAGAAATCCTTAGAAACACTCAGCCAGTTTGGTCTTGTTTGGTGAGGCGAGGTCAGATGCACTGAGTAACCCCCTCTTCAGTCGACCGTTAAACAGCGGTAGGATGTATCCCTGAGGGTCCCAGCACTGCACGTGATGCCACCAGGAGAAGTAATGAGGACTGCAGGCCCTTGACACTTGTTGTCTTCATCACATCGAGGTTCTAGGAGCAAGCAGTTTAAGCTGCTCATCCACTGTGATGGGTTCTGAGGTGCGCGAACTTGAAACTTCTCTGGGAAAAGCTGTATTGTGGGCATTGATCCCTGTATCAGTGAAGAGGAGCTCATGGCTGCGGAGGTCAGAATAGTTAATAGCCTGCTCTGCTAAGAGGGGAAGGGCTAATAAATTAGAGAGCCCTTAATATTGGCACCACTGAAGGTGGTATGCGAATTGATAGGTCTAAGGGTGAGGGAAAATCTTGTGACACTACTAACAAACCCCCTAATCTTTAAACCTTTGTCACAGAATGCTGCGTTCCCTTAGTCTCGACTGGACCCTGGTTCTCCCCCCAGTATGAGACTGTCCCTCCAGCCCTGTTCAGTATGCATACCACAGGTGGAGGGTCGGGGTGTGCATTAGTGTTCCCCATGCACCCCACTGCCGCTTCACACAAGCATGCATCTCCCTGGTGTAAAACTCATACTCTGGGGAGGTTGACACCACCAAGCTGTACCAGTGTATAAGCGACTACTGTTTATGGAGCCAGAATATCACTCTGACTAATTCACAGGAGCCTCTCGCTTTCGCTATCACTCTCCACGCCAACTCCTGCCATAATTGTAGGGTGTTTCAGGGTCCTGGAGGATAGATGAATCAACCCCCATTGGGCCCTCACAATTTTCCTGAACTTTCTAAACTCGTTCCATTTCAGCCACCTAGGTAGAAACCTATGAATTCTCCTTGACTCCTTCCTCCCTACATCAAGCCCTACCTAATTACCTCTCAATTCTTAAATCCATCCTTACAACCATGCCCTAGTTTAGGGTCTCATTGAAGTGCTTCTCCACCTCCTAACATCTTTATCCAATACCTTTTCTACAAGGTTACCAGCGTGATATATTTTATTCAAATACAACTATATCAATTATTTATTTAAATGCTCTGGTTGCATTTTCTACCAGTTTTCTACAGGATGAAATTCAAAATCCTTACCATGACATACCTCCATGAGCTACTTCCTGCTTATCGTTAGCCTCCTCTCTTCATGTTCACCGCTCTCTGCCCTAGACCTTGTGGGCAGCAACACTGAATGGCTTGTAGCTCCCTGCACACACTTGCTTCCATGCTTTTACAGGTGCTGTTCCCTGTACCTGGACTACTCTTCCATTCTCCCTCTTGCTAAACTTCCTTTTATCTGGTAAGACCTCCTATGTGATACTCATTAGGAAGCCTTCTCTCACCTTATGACTTAGATATTCTTCCTCCATGCTGCTTACGTATCTCTCTCCCGATCTAGACTATGAGTTTCTTGAAGTCTTAGAAGCTGTCCTATTCATATTTCTATGTCAATGCTTAGCACAAAGTGATTGCAGGTGAGAAATAATGATGAAAATTGTAGCAATACATTGACAGTGTCTTATGCAGAAGGTATTTAATATGCATCCTATCTCATTTACTTCTCACCACAGCTCTTTTCTTTTTTTTTTGGTGTGTGTTAATTTAATCATACAAATATTCATTTATACAGTAAGGAAAAACCTCCTCATCTTCATCTCCTCCCAGGCACCATAAGGCCCCACCCCAAGCACCCACCCAGCTTGCTTGCCGCACACCACTGTCCAGGTGGAGAAGGCAGCTACTGCTGCTCCAGCATTCACACGAGGAAACAAAGAAAAGGCGAGGCAGGGTGGGGTGGGGAATCAGCTTGCATTTCTGAGCCCTGGCAACCCCACCACCCTCTCTCACTGGGGCTCACATTGAATTTGGAGGGGTGTTTATTCTTATGCCCACTTCCCACCTTGGCCACCCTTGGGCCACATCAGCTGTCTTGGTGAGGTTCTCTCCTGGTTGGAAGTGCCTTTGATGGACTTTAGGTAACAGCCAGTCCTTGCTGGGGGAAGAGAAGGCTGTTTCTTGGAGAAAAATGCCCCAAATTCAACTGTCCCCATGGCAAAAACACACACGCGCCTCACTCCGTGCACACAGATAGGTTCCTCCCAAGTCTGAGCCCCTCTGCCTCCCATGCTGGGCTTAAGGATGGTGCCTGCCTCACCTCATGGGTACCAGACACTCTCACCACTGCTCTTGATGTCCATTTTACAGCAAGGAAACTGAGATTCAGAGAGATGGTCACCTGACAAGTGAGTGGCAGACTTATGATTTGAAGCCATGTTTGTTCGTCTGACTCCAGAATATACATTCTGTTTAAGCAACCACAAGATGAAGGTCATCCTGGAGGGGTGCTCTTCTTTCTGAATCATAATGAGATGAAAAAGAATGAAAGCCACTGATAAGAAAGTTAGTACATTAAGAGGCTGGGCCCCTCACCCCAGGGCAAATGCAGAATTTCATCATTGCCTGCATTTTCACTTTCTTCACCCAGGTCCGTCTTGTGGCTATGGACGCTCAAAAATAGTTAACAGAGTGACTTGCTATAAAACATAACTTATTCATAGAGCAAAGACTGGCATAAAGAACGTGCCTTTCAGATTTTGGTTATGTAAGGAAACTAAAGGCTTTACAGAAAAAGAGAACCCACAGATGCTGTTTCACTCAGTGTTATTTTTTTCCATGATTTGTATGAAAAATTCTTAAATGTATATAAATGAAAGTCATCAATGTAATTAAATAGTTACAAACTTCATTTTGAAAAGAATAAAAATATATGGATTGAAGACTGTACCAGAAAATGGAGAAAATATGAGCATTATATCTTCTGCACCATCACAGTATAGTTACAGTAAGTATTACATAGATGGCATCTATGCATATTTCAAAACAAAATATCTGTGACTTAGATTAGCATTTGTCATTGTGACAGCTGCAAACCATTCCCGAAGCTTCTCATCTTTATGTGGGGACTAAGCCAGCCCATTAGTCAGCATCAGGTCAAAATCTCTCTCCATGATGTCAGCAAATGGATTTCAATTAACTGAGAAAATTCAACAAATATCTATTGAACATCTGTTGCATGATCTGAGCTAGGCATTGTGTAGGATATAAAGGTAGTACATCTCTCCCTTTTTTGTAAGACTCTTTTACTCTATTTTGTAAGACTCTTACAAAATCGTTTCAGATTAAAAGTTAAATCAGAATACAAGGTATTGTATTAAAAATGAGTGTCACAGACTGTGGATATTAGAGACTCCCTTATCCTGCTTGATATTTCCTCATAGCACTGTTTCCTGGAGTTATAATGTATAAATGTAAATATAAATATGTGTGTGTGTATATATATATATACACAGAGAGAGAGAGAGAGAGAGAAATTACATATATAATTTTGTTGTTGTTGTTAACCCTGGTCTTCTCCACTAGGATTTTAAGCTCAGTAAGAGTGGGAACTTGTGTGTCTCCCTCACCATTGTATCCACGGCACCTATAACAGCGCCTGACCTATAGTAAATGCTCAATAAATACTTGGTGAATGAATGAATTAATTTGGAGTATAGAGAAATTGCTATAAGGAGAGCTGATTGAAGAGCAGGGAGCGATTTAGCTCTTGAAGATTGAAGATGATTTGCATAGAAGCAGAGAGACATTTCAGGAGCGAGATATTTAAGGAGGGCAAAGGTTTGGGAGTGATAATAAACTTGCAGTAGATTTGCCTGGCTGGAGGGTATGTTTCCTATCGCGGATTATTCTGCCCTAAAACGGATTGGGGCCTCGTTGACCAATTCAGTAAGGAGTTTCCTCTGGAGCATAGGCACTAGAGCTATTTGAGACACTGAGTCACTCATGTCAAAGCAATTTATGTTTTCCCAAGTTTGTGGCCGTCTGTCTGTGCTTGTGATCACGGGTTCGCCTCAACTACCGGAGACCGCATGTGCATTGTCTTGCCTGTAGCAAATGCTAACGAGGCCTGCTTTGAGCGGGCTGTCAGCACTGACAGGCTCAAATGTTACACTCCACTGAGAATGACAGTTCTCTACCAATATGTGTTGCAGAAAAATCCTTCAGAGCAAGGACACTGGTTTTTTCAGTGTGTTTTAATCCTTACAATCCCTCACACGTGCTGGAAGATCCATCTATCTTGAATTCGCTCCCTAAGCACCCACAAAGGTTGATAATCATTCAGAGTTCAAAACCCCAGCACATCCTTTGTCAATCCTCCAGATATATCTGAATAAAGACTCTCAGAAGTGTGCTAAGCTGAATGACTTCGTCATCGAGGTCATCCTCAGTGGGGATGAAGTTGGAAATTTTAACTTTGGGTAATCTGAGTAAAATGTATCTCAACGTGGAGCGTTATGCAGAAACTAAAATTTATTAATTTGCTGAGTTTTTTACATTATTTTTTGCCCTTGGAGGTTCATCAAATCTGATTTTTGCCTCATGTTCTTCCCCAACTTTTAAAAATGAACAGCAGGAAACTTCTATATTTTACTTACAGAGATAAAAATTTAAATTTCCAACATTAGTACTTTGGTTAATATTTTTTTTAACAGAACTTTCGTTAAATCCTCTTAGCATCTCTAATGTATAAAACAGATCAGAAGAGAGGATTGCTCTGGTTAGAGAAGGGAGCTCAGAGCGCCCCCTGCTGATCTCCTGCTTTTCTTCCTCTCCACCCTCACCTGCATGGCAGGCATCATTCTTGAACTTCACTGAACACAATTTGATAACTAATGAATCAAAACTATATATAAGAATATTTAGCTGGACCACCATAAGGACAGCCATTAATCAAGAGCTCACTCTGTAGTACAGCTGCCCAGATTTACCCTTATTACCTGGTGAATTATGCCACCAATAGTGTTCTTATTTTTCTGGAAAACTCTTCCTCCACGTTCTGGGAATTTAACTGATAAAGTATAGTCTGCATTATGTTCTAACTAAATACAGAGCATCATAGCAACAATATAAATGATTATTGTGAAAAAAGAAACGTTTACTTGCAAAATTCTTTAGATTTTGCATGAACTCTCCATATTTCGGTCATTTAGTAAAACTTTACAGTCAGTCCACAAAATAGATGGTGGATCTGAGTTAAGAAATATTAGCATAGCACTTTGATCATCACTAGGCACTGTACGATTTATAACCTTTTGTTAATATGCAGAATCCCTGTTCATTAGTGATGCTACTTGCACTCCTGCACAGATGGTACAGTGTGGCTATGGAAACTCTTGTGAGGGGACAGGTCATGTCCCAGGCGTGGGATAGGCTTGGAGTTAGGTTTGGCTCTTACCCTTTGATCCTCTCCAAGAGTTATGCTCCTTTCATGTCACCTACAGTTGAAAAGTCACCAGTGCTGCCTGTTGGTAATTATATTTGGAATAATAAATTCACATGTAAAAATACTAGGTCAAAGTATTCATAAGAATTTACCAAGACAGTGTATAATTAATTAAACTTGGCAAAGGGCAGCCTCAGTCAGAGATGGTGCATAGATTGCAGGGGTCTTCAAGATAACCCATTGAGTTGGGAGAAGAAAATATTAGAAAATATTTCAATTTTTATAGCATTTTACAATTTTCCTACTTTTGTATTTTTTACAATGTACACGTTATGCTATTACGACACCACAAGTACATAATTTATGAATCTATACATGTTTGTGTATTGAGGTGTGTTCTGGAAAGATTTTACTAATAGGATGGGAGGACTACTTCATATGGCTCTCACTGCAAAAAAGTTAGTTCATCATTTTATGGTTCAGTAGTTCAAATGAATACAGATCCAAAGAGAGAGGCATAGGGACACAACGAAGACTTTGATACCAACAGATCCTGGGTTCAAATCTCAGCTGACCACTTACCACCCTGATCATGTAGGACAAGATTACATCTCTGAATATCAATTTCCCCATCTATGAAAAAAGGATAATAATCCCCATTATTTTAAATGAGGTAATTTGTTTAAAGTGCACACTAGATTGTTTGGCACAATAAATAGTACCTATTATCATTTGTAAAATCTTCTACTCTATCCTCTAAGTTATCATACAATTTGTCACATTTTCAGATGTGTCAATAGAACATGGTTACATTAAAAACATAAATAATGTCTAGTCCTTTGGGCTAGAGATACAGATTTTCTTGTCCTTTCGACTCTTAAACCGTAAAGTGTGCATCCTGCACTTATTAATTTGTGCAAGACCCTTTGATTCTTGTCTTCATGGGCTCAGCTCTGCCCAGCCATGGCTGGATTAATGCATGTCCATGTCCACATTACAAGATTCATTAAGAAAAGTAGAGTCAGCTCACACTATGTGGTTAAGGATAATGGAAATTTGCTTATTAGAAGTCTTCCGGACAGAAAATTTCTTAATTGCTTGCTTTCGATTAAAATGAAGGTAAATAGAAGCACTTCTGAAGCAAAGCCTCGTGACTGTGTTTTCCTGAACATAGTGTGGGAGTCTGACAATTAGGAAGCAATTTCCTGCAGTTCTCTTACATTTGTCTGTGTCTCAGACAGTTTGCAATGAAACTAAAAAACAGGAGAGTCACCTCACATACTTTTTAGAAGAGGATGATGTATAAGCATGGAGTTTACCAGGAAAAAATTTCCATCAGATCAGCCTAACTCTTAAAGGAGTAATTAGGCCAGTTAGTCAAGGGACTGCTTTAGACATAATGTATCTGATTTTGGAAAAGCATTTGCAGGGTATATCCTGGCAACTCTGTAGTCAACATGGGATATGTGGTCTTGACCACATGATGGTTAGGTAGGTAAGATTGTAACCCAGTATATACAGGACAGGGAGTGATTAGGTAGTAATGCCTTGAGTGTTTTGAGGGAGATGGTTAATGGTGTAACAGTTTTGCACAATAGGGGAATTCATTTTTAGTTTGGACTATAAGAAGAAAGTGATTCTTCTGATTTTAATATTTAAAATGCTCCTCAAATTACTACAGGTTTCAGAAAACCCTGATTGCTTCAGAAACAATGCGACATACAGACAAGGTAGACAAAAAGAGATCCAAAGCTGTATCATCATTTTGTTTCCAAGGAAAGCAGAGGATCAGATTCTCCTGTAGTAATCAATTGGTAAAAAATGGTTGCCATGGTCAAGGGCATGAGCAGACTATTATCATTTTTCTAATTAGTAGGAAGGTCTTGAAGAGTGGTGTGCTGGGGAGTGTTTAACAAGGTATGCATATAGATACCATAGAAATAAATAACCACAAGACCATAGATAATAGTAAAATGTAGTAAAATTGGGAAGTGATGTTTTGAGCATTTATTGTCTTTTTCAAAAACTTTTTTAAAAAGCTTTTAAAGCTTTTTATTTTGAAATTATTTTAGATTTATAGAAGAGTTACAAAATAGGATAGAAAGTTCCCACATACCCTTCAGCCAGCTTCCCCTGATATTAACATGTTTTAGAATCATGGTACATTTATCAAAACTAAGAAATGAATGTTGGTATAATGCTATTAGGTAACATGCAGGCTTTATTTGGTTTTCACCAGTTTTTCCACTAATGTTCTTTTTCTGTCCAGGATCCCATTCAGGATACTGTGTTACATTCAGTTGAAATGTTTCCTTAGTCTCCTCTGGTCTGTCACAGTTTCTCAGGCTTTCCTTGTTTTTCTATGACCTTTGTTTTTGATATAATTTATTTAATTGTAAGTTTATTTTTGAGCCATCTACTCATAGGTTCATAATTATTGAAGCACAATACCCAAAGAGTGTAGTTTAATGGATCAATGTCATGAGGATAGAGGTTTCTAGGGACATAGCCACAAGGAGTTGGCATTTGTCTTTGCTCTTCAGAGGTCTTAATAATGCCTTGGATAAGCTTGTTGCTGCCATGCAAATCATATTGGCATGTGATATCGATCTGGGAATGTAACAAATATGTTGGATTATAGTCTAGAACCACAGAGACCATAACATAATAGACAAATCTAACATCATACAATTTTATAGAGATAAATGTATTAACCAACATTTATGTACCAAAACCCACCTCCATAAATGTGCCTAGGGAGACATGATAACACATGCTTAGGGCTTTGGGGTTATCCATGTTCCTTTGTGGACAGAATGGGACCCCTAAGGCCTAGCAGGAAGTGACTTGGAGGCCTGGGTTCAGTTCAGGGGCATGAGCCCTCCTGAATGTGAAGATGTGGATATTGCCAGGGACATGTCCATCCACAATCGCATAACTTGTATAAAATGGGATGTGATAAGCGTGATATAATTTTCAAGGGAGAGTGTCCAGATTCACAAATAGCCGCTACCTAGGGAGGAAGTTGTGAAAAGGGACATGGAAAGGTGAGGTTAGGCAAAACCACCTCAGCTCATGAGCACGTAGCCACAGAGGCCTTGTGTGAGGTTCCTGTGGCCAAGGGCAAGTGTGTGCCCTCAGGGATAAAATGGACTCTCTATGTAAGGGTATGGGTGACTGCAAGTGATGAGCCAATGATGTGATTTGACTGCCAGAGCTTATTCCCTTGCTCGGCATCCGTAGAAATACAGTGCCTGGAACAAATGAGCTAATAGTCTCACTCATGTCTATGTTGTTCAGCCAGATCTGGAGTGTTGTCAATTCTGGACATCAAAACCCGGAGCATTTTGAAGAGAGGTAGCCTGAGCGGTCAGAGAACTCTAAGCAATGCTGTATAAGGGGCATGTGAGAAACTTGGGGACGCTTAGCCTAGTAAAGAGAAGATGTAGGAGAGTGAAGATTACTGTTTCCAAATACCTGAAAAGCTCTCTCATGCAGAAGCACAATTAGACTTGGATAAATGGCTGGGCACTACAGAAAGACAAATTTTAGCTCAACAAACAGAGAGCTTTTAATTATTAGAGCTCTCCAAAAATGGAGTAAGCTACCTGAGGCAGAAGTATTCAAGTAGAAGCAAAATAAACACTTGGTAGAAATGTTGTCTAGAAGATTGTTCTGCTCCAACAACCATGTGTTTCTAAGTGTGACTTAGCTCGTATTCCACTGGCCACTAGCATAATGCTATCAGTATGACGTGGGATGTTGTGTTGGATCATTTATGGTTCACATCAGCCCTTTGATGTTTTGCACCATCATTCAGTGGTGGCAAAGTGCCCTCACACTGCTGAACACGGCAAGTTCAGCCATGGAGGGGTGCAGTGCAGTATCCAATGGGACCACATTCCACACTCTGTATACCCAGTGTAGAAGTACTTCTTGTGTAGCTCTCCCCAATCTTTGTAATTTTCTCCATGAAACTAACTTCACCTTTTTTTTTTTAAGGTTAAGTCTTATATTTACTATACCTACTTTTTTGAGGACGTAACATTTAAAAAACCATGCTAGTGTTTTTCTATTGTTACTACTTTTTGTTGCTGTTGTTAATGCCCTGGTTATCAAGTTGCATGTGTTTTCCATGATCTGCTTCTGTATCTATTTTGTCCATACGCTCAAGAATTTTCAGGGTATAACGTGGAAGAATAAATGGTGATAGAACAGAGTTGTTTCTACTGGGGGTTTGGACTTGTAGCGATGGTTCCCAATCTTAACTGCACATCCTAATCACCTAGGGAGCCTTAAATACTCCAAATTCCCAGGGTCCACCTCAGGGTCTCCCAGGGGCAGGACCTATGACATTGTGCTTTTAACAAGTTCTTTGCAGTCAGCCTGGAACCAGCTAAGAAGCTGTGATTTGAAATCACTAGACAGATGACCTCTTAGCTCTGTAATTCTGCCACCTGCCTCCTCCTGCCATCTATTAAGATGAGACAAATGCTATCCTTGAAATAGTGAAGTAGCAAAATAAGCATTTCAGTGTGGACATGGACATCTGTCCCCACAGTGGTGAACTTTAGGTATCCTGCACAGTGTGTATGTTAGAACCATGGGAATTTTGCAAGATAAGCATCTCTGGTTGAAATGGCCTTCAAATCACAACATTTTTCATACTGCTAAAGTTAAGCTCTCAGGAAGATTGTGTTTATTAAGTTATTTTGAAGGTGAGCTTATCTTTCACCCAGGCAGTCAGAAATTTGAGCAGATTAGGATCATTATGAGGCCAGAATGCAAATTGGGAATAGGACGTGTCATCCCAGTGAACTCCCCATTGGCGCAGGACGTTTTGACATAATTGAAAATTTTCACGTGGGAGAACTGTTATCAGAACAGGAAGGGTGGAGCAGGTCAGCACCGAGGTATGTTAGCCCTGCAGCTGGTCATTCGCTTGGGAGTTGATCAAGTCAATTTTATGGCTATTAATCTCAATGTCCCAATTATAAAATTTACTTCAAAGGCCATTTGGATGGCATCTGCTCCCCGTTTCATGCTTGTCTTTCCCCCTCAGTAAATGTAATTCCACAGCGACTGCTTAACAGACAGTTTTAAGCAGGCACATCTTGAACTTTCCACACGAAATAGGGATCTAACTTTCTAGAAAGTTATCTATAGCAGTGAAATGTTTTCTCAGTCTTGTATTAAGCATAAATAGGCAGCTAAGCTACGGGCCCACTGCTGTCGAATCTTGATAAGAGAAATGCCAGGAGGTTTGAAGAAGAAGAAGAAGAAAAACCTGATACAAAGCTGTGCTTCAGTACTCTAGCAAATTAAAGGATATTTATAACCCATCCGAGTTGTCTCAAGTGCAGGCAGGCGTATTGTAGCAGAACAGAGAAGGCGCCCTCCCTTGCGTATTTCAGATGTTTGGCAAAACAGATTTAAAGCAGGAACCTTAACTCACAGATCGAAGATGGAAAAGAATTCCTTTTAAACATTTCCTTGAAATGACTAGGCCTGTTCAACAACTGTCCTCAACTGCCATTGAAGCAGAATTGCATTAGGATGGCAAGTGATACATCTGGCAGTCAGGAACCTGCACCTTGCAGCTGCTGGCTTCAGAGTCATCACCGCTTGCCTCGGTTTCTGGCTCTTGTCTTTACGACAAAGAGTCAAACCAGAACAGCATGTCTCCAGTCTTGTTCTAAAATAATGTGTGTACAAAATCGTACCTGATCGGTAAGACAGAGAGCTAAAGATTTAGCCAGCTAATTCAAAATAATGATAAGAAGAAGAAGAAGAAAAGGAAAAGGAGTGAAAACAAGCCCCAAGTAGAAACCAGAATCCCTGCTACCCTCCAACCTAAGCAAGAAAACAAGGTAAATGCAAAATTTTTACTAAACTCCAAATTCTTCTAAATGAGCAAGACTGAATTGAAACTTTTAATAGTCTCTAGGCTACTTTTTAAAAATTTATTTTATTTTGTTTTTTAAATTGAAGTATAGTTAATTTACAATGTTGTGTTAGGTTCAAGTGTACAACAAAGTGATTCAATTATACATATATATATATTCTTTTTCAGATTCTTTACCATTAAAGATTATTACAAGATATTGAGTATAGTTCCCTGTACTATACAGTAGGTCCTTGTTGTTTACTTATTTTATATATAGTAGTGTGTATATGTTAATCCTAGGTTATCTTCCCCCCTCTGCCCCCACTATCCCCTTTGGCAACCATAAGTTTGTTTTCTATGTCTGTGAGTCTATTTATGTTTTGTAAATAAGTTCATTTGTGTCATTTTTCTTAAGATTCCACAAATAAGTGATATCATATGATATTTGTCTTTCTCTGTCTGATTTACTTCACTTAATATGATAATCTCTAGGTCCATCCATGTTGCTGCAAATGGCATGATTTCATTCTTTTTTATGGCTGAGTAGTAGTCCATTTTGTGTATGTACCCCATCTTCTTTATCCGTTCATCTGTTGATGGACATTTAGGTTGTCTAGGCTACTTCTTGAAGGAGAGACTCTTATCAGGAGCAATCAAATGAATGACTTCACAACAAAGTAACTGAAAATATAAACAAGAAATAAGAGGAGAGGAAGAATTGAGAGGGGGAAAAAAGAGGAGAAAGAGAGAAGGAGGATGGAAAGAGAAGAGAGTATTTGATGTATTGTGTACAGCAACATCTTAGAAACATCATTAGAAAATAGCTATTCCTTTTCCAGGAAGTTAAATTAAATTTCAATACATTTGGTTGTTCTTTTTCTACTCCACTGTAAGTTCCCTCTATTGTGATTCATCTTCTTCCAGAGTATTATCACACACCTAGCACATAGTAGCTGCTCAATTAATTGTGGAAGGGAGAGGGAATGGCAGGTTAATATTTGCTTTTTTATTTTAAAATTTAGTTTATTCTATTATTTTGAATAAATATTTCATTCACATGTGTTACAAACTGAATTGTATCCCCCCACCGCCCCAAATCCATATGTTGAAGACCTTACCCCCAGTGTGACTATGGATAGGGCCTTTAAGGAGATAATTAAGGTTATAAAGGTGGGGCCCTAATCCAATAGGACTGATGTCTTTATAAGAAGAGGAGGAGGTAGAGGACTGTAGTCACACTGGGGAAAGGCCATATGAAGACACAGCTAGAAGGCAGCTGTCTGCAAGCTAGGAAGAGGGGTCTCATCAGAAACCAATCCTGCCAGCACCTTTACTTGGACTTCTAGCCTCCAGAGCTGTGAGAAAATAAATTTCTGTTGTTTAATCCACCTGGTCTGTAGTATTATGTATGGCAGCCCAAACAGACTAATACAATATGGTTCAAAGATTGAAAGGTGAAACAAAAAAACTTCTACTCTTGCCTCTTCCTCAAATATCCTTCCCTGCCTTTAAAACAGTAAGCAGAATATTATTGAACAATTCTCTTATAGATTCATGAATCATATGTCTTTTAATTATACAGTGGGCACTAATGGGCTGTGGGTAGTGATGTCCTTATGATATCACAAGTTATACAGGGCTTTGAACACTTACCCTCTTTTATCCTTACCCTGTGGTAACTTTCAAATTTTTTTATGTTTAATAAAAGGTTAAAAAATAATTTCCTCTGTCAGGTTATCAGCAGTGACTGGAAAAGTTCATGTGCTTACCGGTAGCATTATCTGTTCCACTTATGGCTGATTACCAATTCTGCTAACATTGTTTATTAAATAGGAGTTAGTAAGAGCTCAGCAAGAGCTGAGTTTTTGTATGAGGAAACCACGCAGGCTTTGATCTCTCTTTTACCTTTCCAGAAGTCTTTTGTCTTTGTTGTCTAATTTCTGGCTATGTTCTGGTAGCTGGCGTTACAAGAGAAGTAACTTCCAATTAGCATTCTGTATTCATAACTGGCCATTCTCCTCTATGTTTTCACTCTAAAATTACTGGCTTTCCCAGGAGATGACACTGGTTTACCAGAGAGCTTAGTTATAGGCTTCGCAATTCTTGTCTTTGAGAATTTCCAAAAGTCCACCTCTTCTCAACCTATAAATTCCATCTTATTCCCAGATGCTGTGATAGTTATTACAGAAAACTAGTTAGAGCAATATATTAAAAATTAAACAAGGAGCCCCTTTACTTAGGTAAAAGCTTTTCCATTAGGCATGCATGTGATGCTCTCTGGAAAGGCTCTCAGTGGGTGGTATTTGGGTTGAAGGCTAGACTTTGAGAGCTCCTCTGACCCGCTGCCTGCCAAGCATTGTCACTACCACATATTAAAACAAGATAGAAGAAAACTGCTCTTTAATACTCTCTCCTAGTCTAGAAAGGGAGCAGCACCTTTCTTGCCCCTTAGTTTAGACTTACTCATACAATAAAATATGACTAGTTGTCCATTCTTAGTCCATTTAGGAGAACCAGCCAGGCCTGCATGTATCTTTAGTTATTGAGACACACGAGTCTGGAGTCTGATGAACACGAGTTCAAATCTTGATTCCAGCACTTACTGGCCAAATGACTGTATTCAAGTTTCTTAACGTCTCTAAATCTCATTTTCCTTATACGTAAAATAGGAATATTATTAGTAGCTACCTCATAGGGTTGATATGAGGGTTAAGTGAGATGATAGATGTGCAGGACTTTTTACTGTGCCTTGCAATGTAGGAAACACCCAATAGTTGTGTTTCATTAACCCCAGTGTCTGCGTCCAGCACAGATTCACCAGAGGTGAGCGACATTTTGGCACACAGACCAATTTAAGACATATTAAATATTTATGAGCCACTTCAAAAATGGAAACTTAAAATATATTTAAGCCCTCTGGAAAGAATGTATATCTATACAAATTAAATTACCTACTTTGTTTAATAGAAGAGTGACAACAAGAAAATGGCACTACTTATCCACAGAAATTTTGTTATCATGGCATTGCTCTCTAATCTTTCATCCTCAAATTAGCTCTTGGGCCAAAAGGGTCCCTTAGATCGTGGAATTCTGGAACACAATGCTAATAGCTGACATATAATTTGACTGACTAGAATGACCCATTTATTTGTCAACATCAATAAATCAATAAGTAGGACATGAAACCATACTACATACATTCAATATTATTGCTTCAATTCTCATCCTCTTCTCACAACATGAAGCATTTTACCTAACAAGATCTGTATCCTTCTTATTAAGATGAGTCTATAAGAAATGTCTTTAAAATGGTTGTCTAAGACCAGAATTGCACAAGAAACTTGTTAAAATGCAGATTTCTGAGGCAGGGCTGGTCCTGGGAATATGCAATATGAGGACCTCAAATAATGCCAAAGTTAGAGAATTGTTGCCCTAAAACATACAGAGGTTGACATTTCAAGCCTCCTTCTTAAGCTTTCTAGTTTGTTTGGTTTTTTTTGACACATTTTCCAAAAAAGGAATCAGTACAATGTAAAGCTAGAATGGTGAATTCAAACCCCAGGCTCCATCTGCTTCTGCTTTCAAAGTGGGATTCAATATATGGAGTAAGGTTTAGATCATTCTGATGTTTCTGCAGGAATCACTCTTCTGGAACTCCTGATTTTATCAAAGTTTTTGTGATTGTTAAATAGTCCTTCTGCATGGAAGGCAAATATCTTTCTTTAGTTAATTCTTTTTTCAAAAGTGGATTACAGTATGTTTTATCCTACTGTGGGCTTAAAAGAAAACTCATCTCAAACCTTTATCTAATGGAGTACTTTGTACTCTGAAACATAATGAAACATTTGGAACTTTCAAGAACAATCTAGAAATTTCAGGCTTGCAAAAATTTTTTAATACGCTAGGATCTGGATAAACAAATCCTTTTGTCTAGGCTGAGCTAAACCAGATAACTGTCCTAGTGCACTAATCCAGATTTGAAGTAATCTACGGCCCTGTCCCACTTCCATAACCAACAGTCTTGGAGAGGCACACACTACTTTGCCTCAGTAAAGCCATTTTTTCCCACCCTGGGGGGAAGCCATCCTCCTTGGCTATCACCTCAGTTGGTTCACTTATTTTTTAAGAAGTTAAATGATTTGGCTTCTATGTAACTGGAGGGGTTCAATTATCTTAAAAACCTCACTGGCTTCTTATCGGGTATCTTCAACAGTGACACACATGAGGAAAAAGAATACTTCTCTGAAGGTCCTCAAGAAGGTGGATCTCTCTTAAAATTACTCAGGCCTCAATACTCAACCTCTCAGCAAGGATAGGTGTCCTTCCTGTAAGAGGAAAAGTCAATATTCAGCAAATGTTTATTGAGTTAGAAACCTAGGTCTCAAGGAACAAGAATGAATAAGGTTTATGACTTTGCCTGAAGTCATGAGTGGTAGACAACACTTATTTTAGTGGCTGTGATACAACATGATGGCCCCATTAGTAGGTGTCGAGCAAGGAGCTGGAGGAGCCCCATGCAGGAAATGATTAGTCTACCTGAGAGGTGAGAACAGTGGTAAAGGCTCAAAGCAAGGGTTGGTTGGAGATGCTTTCCAATGTTTGAAGGCATCTTTCTTGTTTCACATTCTAGGTGGGAGGGGAATGAGTGGTGGGGAGAAAGGTCTACTTGTTCATTTTCCATCTTAGGTGGAGTATTTGACTTCTGGAGTTAAAAGCTGGCATTTCTGAAGTTTCATTTAAGATTAGTTTTATTGTTTCAATTGTCAATGATTTAAGATGTCCCAGGTGATCTCTTTTACACTTTGGTTAGACAGTGTGATGGTACTTCGATTGCTACTGCCAAATAGCTGAGCCACTTGCCAAATTTTGAAAAGCAGATCATCAATCCAAAGAGTGTGACATTGAATTTACATACAACGGAGAACTGCAAATGCAATTTTAGCACTAGACTTTTTATCTAAGCAGTTTGCCAGGACGCTTTGCATAAATCAATAGTTAAGATTATTTATAAAGTTCCCCAGTGATCTAATGATGCAACTTTTCTCGTTATTGATTATGCATAGACATCGGTAATCTATATACTGTCTAATCAAATTGTCCGGTTTATATACTGAGACCCCTAGAGAAACCCAGAAATTTTCAGAGAAGGGTTAATTACCTCTAGAAATGTTAGTTTTTTCACTTTCTTTCTCATGTCACCAAATAATTCCTTATGAACTCTATAAGGAGGTAATCTATGTGCTCTGTTAGGTCTTTTGTCCATAGTATCTTGTGACAAAATAATTCTGCTGGTTTTGCTCTGAATCATTTCTGTGAGCTTAACACAGACACAATTCCTTCCCCATCAGACTGAGGAATGCCCTAAAACTTCCTTAGTCACTCCAGGCTGCATTCTTTCAGGATAACACCAGTGTATATGTAACTGTTGCTTTCTCTAATTCTGGTTCATCACAGTGGTATATATAACAATGCCCACCTTTCAGGGAGTGCACTACAATTACAGCATTTAATGTACACTATTTATTTTGATCCTCAGGAAGAATATTATAATATATATTTACATAATGTATATCTGTAAAGAGCAATGTATATATTGCTCTTTACAGATGGTATTGGAACCACAGTGCAAGGGCAGTAACCCAAGGTTACTAAACAAGTGAGTAGTAAGATTAGGATTTTAACTAGTCTTTGGTTTCCAAAGCCTATTTTGATAAAACTCATAAAATAATTCTTTTGTTGAGCTAAGTCCCTTGCCTATTTATGTAGACCACTTTAAATTTATTAAGTTTACTAGTTAGAAATATTGTGATCGCTGGTGATAAAAACCCAACTCAAACTAGTTTAGTCAAAAATGGGAATCCATGTGGGTTCAGTTGTCTGCAGGAGAAAGCAGTGGTGCATCTGAGGATAGACACACTGGAGCCAGGGACTCTTGCTCTGCCAGACCTCTCCTTCTCTCCATCTCTTGCCTTTTATCTTTGCACACCAGATAACAAATGCTGGTTAGAATATAGCGAAAAGGGAGCCCTTGTACACTGTTGGTGAGAATGAAAGCTGGTACAGTCATAATGGAAAGCAGTATGAAGGTTCCTCAAGAAATTAAAAATAGAACTACTATATGATCCAGCAATCCAACTTCCAGGTTTATATCCACAGGAAATGAGACCATTAACTTAAAGGGATATCTGCACCCCCATGTTCACTGCAGCATTATTTACAATAACCAAGGTATGGAAACAACCTAAGTGGTAACAACAAATGAATGGATCAAGAAAATGTGATACACACACACAGAATATCATTCAACATTAAAAAAGAAGGAAATCCTGCCACTGCAACAACACGCATGAACCCAGAGGGCATTGCGCTAAGTGGCATAAGCCAACAGAGAAGGACAAATACTGCATGGTATCACTTACGTGTGGAACCTAAAAAAAAAAAAACAAAACAAGAAAAAACGGAAGTCCAACTCATAGAGTATAAAAGCAGCTGCCAGGGGCTGTGGGGTGAGGTTGGTGAAAAGTACAAACTTTCTGTTTTAAGATGAATAAGCCTTGAGTGTCTAGTGTATAACATGTCAATTGTAGTTGAAAACACTGTATTGTATAATTGAAATTTGCTAAGAGAATAGACCTTAAATGTTCTCACAAAAAAAGAAAAGAATAAATATGTGAGGTAATGAATGTGTTAAACAAATGCAAAATGACTTCCTCCACTTTGTGGGAAACAAAGCCTCTGGCAGTATCCTTGCCTGGTTTGGATCACATGCTCATCTTTAGACTCATCACTGGTGGGCAAAAGAATGGGGTCCTACCACAGGCAGCCGTCATTAGAACCTCTACGTTTATGAAGACAGGGGGAGAGAAGTTTCCAAAAAGAAGGGAGTTAGCATTCCCAGGAGGGTCGCATTGACCCCATACTGGGAGACTTCGCTGAGATGACTAAATGGAAATCTCCAGCCACCTTGTCCCTAATTTTATAAGGGGATGTCCTTGAATAATTTTTGACTTACATCTTCATAAGGATAGAAATGGCATTTACCATGCCCCTAATTTAAATCATAATTTCTGATTTTCTTATGCCCTAACCACATTTCCTTATGCTATATCTCACCTAGCACGATACCTAGCACCCAGCAGATGTTCAACCCTTATTCTTGAAAGTATAAATACATTTTACCCATTCTACCTTCATCCCACTGCTTCACTTGCAAAATAATGTATTTGACACTATTACCCCTCTAAAATAATATATTAAAGTGGTAAGAATTCTGTGGTTTTCCCCAAGAAAATAATAGTCGTAAACCTAGTTCTAACCCCAGCTCTGCAGCCTACTAAATGACTTCAACCTCCTGACATTGTGGATAAGATTGTATGTAACTGGAATAAAAGCCAAGGCAAGGATTCTCATAGAAAGAACTTTAATCCATCAAACAAAAGTAATAAAAAGCAATTCACATCTTTGTTAGAGACTCTTAGAAAATATATAAGGAGATCTAATTTGTAACTCTGACTACATATACTTAAAATTCTTTCTTCATTCCTCTTGTTCTTAATTTAAAAATATTTATTAAATGTCTCTTATGTGCCACGCATGCTTCTATAGTGGACAAGGTTTCAATGCCCCAAGGGCTTGTAAATCTTCCATCCCTCCCCTTGCACTCAGCTCTTAACCTCAAACAGACTGCCAAGTGCAGCCAGATGGGGCTCTTGGTTTCCATAGCCTCCCCCTCCCTTTCAAGGTCTTCTTTAATAGTGCGCTTTCAAAAAGGTTTTTTTCTAACAAGTACCTTGATCTTTAGATGCAAAATCTAGTGACCCAAAGGCAGCTCTTACCCTCCCTAGGACTTGGTGGGGATGGGGATGAAGAAAGAGCTGCTCTGCAAAGGATGGCTTTTCCTTAGTACATGGAACAAACTGTAAACACTGTAGCAGATAGTCATTATCTTTTCTGTTAATTGCATGACATTTTAAAAAGCATTTTTCTATGTTTCAGAAACTGAAGAAGGGGAAAGAAGAGGGGGGAAAAGACGGGGGAAAATCATAGAAAATATGAGAATGGCTGGCAGCTGAGGAAGTGAGAGAGAGAAGAGATTCCCTGCAACCTCTCTGCTTCCTGCCCTCTCGTCTCCCCAAGTGCCTTGTATGCCAGCCTTCCTCTTCCATAGGCAACTGTTGTGAAGGCTCCATGGTGTACTTTTCTCTTACCACTGTCTGCTATTGACAGCACAGAATTATGTTTTGAAAAGGTGTGTAGTGGGAGAAAAATGCAGAAAAATGATCGAATGCAAATGGAATCATAGGAATTAACCAGGAGAATGGCTTAAAATAATATTCCAGGTTTTGAGGTCATTGACTGTCTCCTTTAATCTGCTGGAGCCTAATCGAGTAACTTCACTTGGCTTTCCCAACCAGACATCTCTTCTCCAAATATACCAGAAGAAAGCAAACTGACAGCTTTCAAATGGCCAATTTTCATGTACATTGATGAAATCTATAGGCTTTATTTCTTGAAGCCCAAGAATATTTCTTTCTATATATGTATTTCAAAAATACTTTTGAATTCTTAAATGGAGTAAACTTGTATTTGAAAGAAATGCATGTTTAACTTGTTTCAGGGTGAAAAGCAGACCTGTCTTTGAGATGATGCTAAAGCACTGTGAGGCGACCACGTGTATTTTCAAATCAACTTTGAAGAATTCATGAAACCTGGAAAGGGTGTAATAACATACTGCCTATAGCTGAGCCTCACAAAACCTTATCAAAGGGTTAGAAGAAATTCATGTAAACTCACATGAACATCAGAAGTTTCCTCTTACTGGGAAACTTTTGCAGTTTTGGAAGTCCCTTATAATTTAAAGACCTGGGTTGCAGTTTAGCTAATAGGCATCTAAATCTGGCACTAGAAGCAGATGAGAAGATATTTCAGTATACCTGGCCAGAACCTCATCATTAGAATTTCTGAATACCTTCTTATTTTTCACAGTTGCCTCACTCAAACTGAGGCAGTCTTTTAAATTTATGTCTAAATTGGACTGGCATCTTCAGGTATATTGGCAGCATTTTAAAAGCCACTTATTTTAAAGAATATGTGAATTTGAAAAAAAAGCATAGTATATGCAAACTACTGGATCAGGAAAGTTCCCTGCAGAGTGTCTGGATGTGTTTTATCTATAGTATTTGGCAAATACCTAGCTGTCACTCAAAAAAGACAGCTAATGTTCAGGTTAATCTAAAATACCTACTTGAAGTCTGTTTTATTTTTTCCAAGTTGGTCTGGTAACTAAACAGTTTGTATTTCTGGGATGGGAGGGAGGGGAATGACGGAAGTGTTTCCAGTAATTTAATTCAATTCCATATACTTTAAAATTTACATTGAACATTAGAGAGCTCTTCAAGCAAATGAATCTTAGTATGCCATTTAACATTAGATTTAATGTACATAAGTCCCCAAATCAGTTTGATGCTAAACAGGACAATAGTCATTCTTAGTGTTAATCAACTCAGGCCTAGATTCATCTTTATTTTAAACCATGAATAACCAAATTACTGATGACTACCTTTGCTGATGGAAGCTATTGTCTTAGTCTATTTGGGCTGCTGAATACCAGAGACTAGGTGGCTTATAAACAACAGAAATTTATTTCTTACAGTTCTCGAGGTTAGGGAGTCCAAGATCAAGGTGCCAGCAGGTGAGATGTCTGGTGAGGGCCTGCTTTCTGGTTTGTACATGATGCCTTCTCTCTTTCTTCACGTGGTGCAAGGGGCTAGAGATCTCTCTGGCATTTCTTTTATAAGGGCACTAATCACCTCCCAAAGACCCACCCCCCATACCATCACATTGGGCATTACGTTTTCAATATATAAATTTTGGGGAGACACAGACATTAGACCATAGCAGCTGTGGATCAGAAGTCAACAGGATTTAGGGGTTTGAGGTAGGGTAGTTTTTTTTGGAGTTTGTAAAGATCTTTCATGGGGCTAAAGCAGAGCCAGAATTCACTTCCTTGGTATTTGAAATTTATCCTTAGTGTATAATGGAGGTTTAGGACAACTGACTCGACTGGATGATGTTGATTGCCTACCTGCATCTTTTCTTCTTCTCCCTTTTTATCAGAACTTTGATTTTGTTTGGGTATTTCCTCCTCCCGCATGTAATCATGTGTTTTGGGAGTAGCTCACCCCAAACCTGGCTCTAGGGGTGGGCCTGATTGGCCGAAATATAAGCCTCACTTCCTTTGTCAATATTTGCTTGAGTGATAGACATGTGACTCAGCTGTGGACAATGAAACCAGAGGAAAAGTCTGCTGGGTCAGGGTAGGAGAGGGGTTCTGAGGAGCATTCCTGAGAAAGAGTTATAAGAAGATATATTTCTCTGAATGTTATTGTATCTGGATGTGATGCCTGGAACAGCTGCAGCTGTTTTGCTACCATCCTGAGGATAATGTGATACTGAGAAAGGCACAGAGGAATTGGAAAGAACCTGGGTCTTTGATGACAATGGGTCTTTGATGACAATGATAAGCCACTGAATCAACTAACTACCTCTAGACTTCTTCCTTTGTGAGATAATAAATTTTCCTATTGTTATGCCATTGGGTTCCTTTTACTGCCAGACAAATGGACCATAACTGATAAAATTGTCCAAGGGGATTTGGAGCCTTGGTTGATTCAGTTGCTGAAATAGCTTTTCTAGTGCCAGAACTTAAAATGATGTAGGCTTTAACTATTCTATCAAAGATGAAAGCTGTATGAGACAGCTTAATTTGAGTATACGCCATTTTGAGCAAGAATCAAAGCTAGTCTCTGTGATCTGGGGTGATCCAATAAACTTCAGTGTCACTTATTAACTTGGGCTAAAAGCACCTCTATTTCTCAGGAATGCTTTCAAGAAAAATTAAATTACATAGTTTAAAATTACCTTTAGAAGAAAGATATGTCATGAATCCAAGTAATGATAGCCCTTTCTGACCTGTCTTTATATCTGCATAGGAACAAAGGCTTATCACATTTCCTCTCCTGAGCCTACAGGGTAATCATGCATGTGTGCTATTGTAATTTCAGTGGTAACAATGAAAAAAATATTTAAGGATGTTATAGAAAAAATCTTTTTAGGGATGTACTCCCCAGATCCATTTTAATTATACTCAGACCAAATATCCACACATATGTGACATATTAAACAATATAGAATTTCAGTGCTAGGCTTCTGACACACCAGTTGAGTACTCATTCTTTGATACCATGCAAAATCCATAGAATGTTTTTGAAGCAAGTTTGAAGAAGTTAAAATTCAGTTATTTTAAGAGGAGAAACATGCCATGCTTATGGATAGAAAGATTCAAATTGAAACATGCTAAATGTTCATGAGCAGGAGAATGAATGAGTATGTTGGAATATTATATATAGCAGTGAAAATTAAGAAATAGAATCTATATACATTCATATAAACAGATCACATATCTATAAAGGCATGGACAGAAAAAGCAGGCTGCAGAATGTAAACAATATGATTGTATTAATATAAAGTATAGAACCATATGAAATGAAACTATTCTTTAGGGATACATACATTTATATAGTAAGTATTTTAGAAACTTATGATGATGATAGTCACGGATAATTGTTACCTCTGTGTATTAGGAAAGGGAATGTGATTGGAGGGAAAGGCATATGGTACTTTAAGCTTTAAATTATATTGGAAATATTTTATTTCTTAAGTTGAATAATGAGTTCACGAGTCTTCACTCTATTATTTTTTACAACTTTTTGTCTGAAATTGCATAATATATTAAAAACAAAACAAAATAAAAATCTCAGTTTTCTCCCCAATGGGGGTGCTAACAAATTTCCTGATTATATGAAGATGAGATTCTCACCCTCAATCTAGAAGATTCTAGATTCCCCATTCATTGTAATATTTTCTAACTATACAGGGATGGAAGCTCCTTAGTACCTATATAAGAAAACTAGACAAACATGTGAGTTTAATCACATTATCTGGCTGATATATCATAATTTATTATTTTTCTTTTAATACATGTCTGTTACTAGACTAGACAGTACTCTAGCAGGAAGGTGATACTATGTGGATACTCCTCTCCTGGCAAGGTAATTAAAATCATCTTTATCTTTGGTTACTGTCAGTCCATTGTCCTACTGCATCTTGCAGTAACTTCTCTTTTAAACTGTATGCTGCATACCTCTCCTCCACAGCAGTTATATTTATATTTTTGTGTGTGATTATTTTGTCAAAGTCTGTTTTCCAGACAGGAACGCGAGCTCCAAAAAGGCAGAGATTATCAGTTTTGCTCACTATTACATTCCCAGAGCTTAGTAAATTGCCTGGCACAGAATAAGTCTTCAATATATACTGGCTGAATGGATTGAATAAAATAGAATTGCATCACTTTTTCTTTCTTACCATAGCCTGCTAACATCAAGACCTTCTCAAATTTTCCCCAGTGATATGAGAAAACTATCTTCCTTTTCATCAAATCCCTCTGCTTTGTTTTTCTTGAATATTCTTATCATTACTTGACTATTTTATTTTAGGTTTCCCCCAGCTAAAGCCTGATTTGGGTACAGACGATACTAGGAAATATTAGGAAAGAAATGGGAAGAGAAAGCAAAGAAGAAAAGCCAATGAGGGAGATTGGAACAAGATCCAGGACTGAGGAAAAGGGGCCTGGAAATTCATACCTTCAGCTGAAATGTCTGGACCTCATTTCTTGCTATAACCTGAAGGGGAGAATTGAGAGAGATGCTCACAATTAATCCAGTCAAGTCAGTTGGCCATTATCTCACTGCTCATGTAGGTTCTGGGGACATAGCATGGCATAGTAGTTGAGATCTATATTGTAGAGTCGGTAGCCAGATATTGTTTGACTCCTGCCTCTTCCGCTGCACCAACTGAGATGCTTTGGGTTGCAAGTAATGGAAAACCTGGCTCTGACAAGTGTGATGAGAAAAACAACTTCTGTTTTTCTGAGTTGCTACCTAGGCATTTTACGGTGTGATAACCCTGCTCATACCCAGAATCTGGACTTTTAGATAAGAATTTGAGTTTAGGATTTCCTATGTAAGTTCCCACTTTGCTCTTCCCAGGGCACCTTTTAAAATAAGCACTTAGTGTTAAGCCTGGGAAAAGTTAGTGACCTCTGTCCCAACTAACTTATAAGTAATAGGTGTTTGCTACCCTGCTGTCCATCTCCTGCTCACTCATGAGCTAGGGTGGAACTCTGCCCTTTCCTTGACTCACTGCACCCACCCCCTGCCCCCCTTGCCTCCTTTTGAGATCTGTAAGTAATAAATCTTGTGATTCTACTTTCTTTGTGAGGGTATATTGAAACTGACCTTTCAATCAAAACAACCCAGTAAGTTTCACTTTCACAAGGTGGGAGCTCAGATGTTGAGGGAGCTACCTGCTGACCCCGTGTGCGTGGCTTGTGCCCCCTCATTCAGCAGACCATAATCTGCATATTCTTAATTCAGTACAGCAGCTCCACTTCTAAACACAAGAAGATTAAACAATAAGAAAATGTACTGACATAACTGGAAATTCAAGGTAGGATGGCCTTCAGGGTTGACCTAATCCAGTGGCTCTGGCTCTTTTCTCCCCATATTTCCCCCCGTCAGGAAGTCAGTGTGTTTTCCTTCATCTGTTTGTTTTGTCACCAGGTTGGTATCCCCCTTGGTGACTGTGCATACACCAGCCTTTATCTTTTCTGAGAGAGCTCAGATTTTGTCAAGCGTTTGTTTTTCTATATATTCAGGGAAGTTTGACCCTCTAGAGCTTAAGGGGAATATTAATTAGTCAAACCAAACATGGTAATTCTAAGCTTGCATGAGATTGGTTTAGTCATGGGCATGTGATAAAACCATGGCCAATAAGAACTAACGAAGCTACCTGTGATACCCAGAATAGTGTCAGCCTTCATGAATAGTGTCAGCCTTCATGGGGAGACAAGTGCAAGTATCAAGTCAACATGCTAAGCATGGAGGAGAAGAATAGTGGAAAATCCCAGTATTTTTTTCTCTTAAGGATATTGCTTAGCCAAGAAATTAACTCAAAGTTCCCTATCTACCTATAGGCCCTCTGTTTGTGAAGCAACAAATTTTCCTAATTTGTAAGCCAGTCTTAGTTGAGTAACCCATTTGCTGCCAAAAATTGTCCTGATACCATGGCAAAAACCTCTTATAGTTCCAAGCATTGTGTCTGCAAATCACCATGTTCGGGGAAAGAGTGTGCATCTCTAACAACGGCTACCTCTTACAAGTGGGGAGACTCTTTTGCAGGAACCCCAAGTCAACCTCCCTTTGTGTCTCATTGGCCCAGATGGGATCATATTCCTATTTTTGAACAAATCCTCCTGTTCGAGGAAATGCCATGTGCTAATTGTTATAGGCCTGGAACAAATTACTATGTTGGCAGGATGGAATTATCTTAGACGCATCACAGCTTTTTCTGAAGTGAAGGCCAGAACACAGTGGAGTATTGTTAGAAAAAGGACAGTGAGAATGGTTGTTTGGTAGGCCAACAATACCTTTTCCAGAGACTACTGCAAACTGCATCTCTAAAATGGGGGTAATAATTGTACCATCTTCATGGGGTTGCTATATGCCTTAAAAGAAATAATACTCTGCCTGGCAGAGTAAAGTACTTGACAAGTGTTTGTTATTATTGTTGTTGATGATATTCAGAAATCCTAGCCCCTTGCCCAGTCCTTTGGCATATAGCTAGTACTCAAATAGCCCATATTCTTTTTTTTTTAAGTATTCTTTTTCATCATGGTTTATTACAGGATATCGAATATAGTTCCCTGTGTTATATAGTAGGACCTTGTTGTTTATCCATCCTATATATAATAGTTAGTGTCTGCTAATCCCACACTCCCAATGCATCCCTCCCCCACCCCCCACCCCCTTGGCAACCACAAGTCTGTTCTCTACACCTGTGAGTCTGTTTCTGTTTCATAGATAAGTTAATCTGTGTCATATTTTAGATTCCACATGTAAGTGATATCATATAGTATTTGTCTTTCATTTTCTGACTTACTTCACTTAGTATTATAATCTCTAGCTGCACCCATGTTGCTACAAATGGCATTATTTCGTTCTTTTTTATGGCTGAGTAGTATTCCATTGTATATATATACCACATCTTCTTCTTTTTTTTTTTTCCACATCTTCTTTATCCATTCATCTGTTGATAGACATTTTGGTTGCTTCCTTGTCCTGGTTATTGTAAATAGTGCTGCAGTGAACACTGGAGTGCATGTATCTTTTTGAATTATAGTTTTGTCCAGATATATACCCAGGAGTGGGATTGCTGGATCATATGGCAACTCTATTTTTAGTCTTTTGAGGAACCTCCATACTGTTTTCCATAGAGGCTGCACCAATTTACATTCCCACCATCAGTGTAGGAGGATTCCTTTTTCTCTGCACCCTCTCCAGCGTTTGTTATTTGTAGACTTTTTAATGATGGCCATTCTGACCAGTGTGAGGTGGTACCTCATTGTAGTTTTGATTTGCATTTCTTTAATAATTAGAGATGTTGAACATCTTTTCATGTGCCTCTTGGTCATCTGTATGCCTTCTTTGGAGAAATGTCTATTTACATCTTCTGCCCATTTTTTGATTGAGTTGTTTGTTTTTTTGTTATTGAGTTGTATGAGCTGTTTGTATATTTTGGAAATTAAACCCTTGTCAGTCTCATCATTTGCAAACATTTTCTCCTATTGCATAGGTTGTCTTTTCATTTTGTTTATGGTTTCCTTCTGTGCAAAAGCCTGTAAGTTTTATTAGGTCCCATTTGTTTATTTTTGCTTTTATTTCTATTGCCTTGGGACAATGACCTAAGAAAACATTGGTATGATTTATATCAAAGAATGTTTTGCCTATATTCTCTTCTAGGAGTTTTATGGTGTCTTGTCTTATATTTAGGTCTTTAAGCCATTTTGAGTTTGTTTTTGAAAACACAACCATACAAAACCTATGCGATGCAGCAAAAGCAGTTCTTAGAGGGAAGTTCATAGAGATACAGGTCTTCCTCAAAAAATAAGAGAAATCTCAAATAAACAACCTAACCTACCACCTAAAAGAATTAGAAAAAGAAGAACAAACAAAACCTAAAGTCAGCAGAAGGAAGGAAATAATAAAGATCTCAGAGGAAATAAATAAAATAGAGATTAGAAAAAAATCAATAAAACCAAGAGCTGGTTCTTTGAAATGGTAAACAAAATCAATCTTGGCCAGACTCACAAAGAAGAAGAGAGAGGACCTGAATAAACAAAATAAGAAATGAAAGAGAAGAAATAATAACCAATACCACAGAAATACAAAAAATCATAAGATAATACTATGAACAATTATATGTCAACAAATCTGACAACCAAGTAGAAATGGACAAGTTTCTAGAAACATACAGCTCACCAAAACGGAATCAAGAAGAAATAGATAATTTGAACAGATCAATCACTAGAAGTGAAATAGAATCTGTAAAAAAGAAAAAGAAAAAAAAACCCAAAACCCTCCCTACAAACAAAAGCCCAGGATCAGATGGCTTCACTGGAGAATTCAACCAAACATACAGAGAAGAACTTATACTGATCCTTCTCAAACTCTTCCAAAAACTTGAAGAGGAGTGAATACTCCCAAAGTCGTTCTATGAAACCACCATCACCCTGTTACCAAAACCAGACAAAGACAATACAAAAAAGAAAATTACAGGCCAATATCTTTGATAAATATAGATGCAAAAATTCTTAACAATATATTAGCAAACCGAATCTAACAACATGTAAAAAAGATCCTATACCATGATCAAGCTGGATTCATCCCAAGATCACAAGGATGGTTCAACATATGCAAATCAACCAATTAGATGCACCACATCAACAAAAGAAAAGACAAAAACCACATGATCATCTCAATAGATGCATAAAAAGCATTGGGTAAAATTCAACATCGATTTATGATAAAAACTCTTACCAAAGTGGGTATAGAGGGAACATAACTCAACATAACAAAAGCTATTTATGACAAAACCACAGCCAATGTAATACACAACAGTGAAAAGCTGAAAGCCTTCCTGCTAAAATCTGGAACAAGACAAGGATGCCCACTCTCACCACTTCTATTCAACATAGTATCAGAAGTCCTAGCCACAGAAATCAGATAAGAAAAAGAAATAAATGGTATCCAGATTGGAAGAGAAGAAGTAAAATTGTCATTATATGCAGGTTACATGATACTGTATATAGAAAATCCTAAAGATGCCACACAAAAACTACTAGAACTGATAAACGAATTCAGCAAGGTAGCAGGATACAAGATTAACATACAGAAATTTGTTGCATTTCTTTACACTAACAATGAAATATCAGAAAGGGAAAATAAAAAACAATCCCTTTAAAACCACATCAAAAAAATAAAATACTTAGGAATAAACCTGACCAAGTAGGTGAAAGACTTATATGCTGAGAACTATAAAACATTGATAAAGGAAATTGAAGATGATTCAAAGAAATGGAAAGATACCCCATGCTCTTGGATTGGAAGAATTAATATTGTTAAAATGGCCATACTACCAAGCAATCTACAGATTTAATGTGATCCCTATCAAATTACCCATAACATTTTTCACAGAACTAGAACAAATAATCCTAAATTTTATATGGAATCATAAAAGACCCAGATTGCCAAAGCAATCCTGAGGAAAAAGAAGAAAGCAGGAGGCATAACTGTCCCAAGACTTCAGACAATACTACAAAGCTGCAGTAATCAAAACAGCATGGTATTGGCATAAAAACAGACATATGGATCAATGGAACAGAATAGAGAGCCCAGAAATAAACCCACACACCTACGGTCAGTTAATCTTCAACAAAGGAGGCAAGAATATACAATAGAGAAAAGACTGTCTCTTTGGCAAGTGGTGTTGGGAAAGCTGGAGAACTGCAGGTAAACTAATAAAGTTAGAACACACCCTCACACCATACAAAAAATAAATTCAAATGTCTATGTTCTTATCCCAAGTTATAGGTCAGCAGTTTTAGTAGCAAGGAACTAAAAAAGTTACTCATTCAGCATTTCTTAAGAAAAAGGGGGGACTTACCTGGTGGTCCAGTGGTTAAGACTTCACCTTCCAATGCAGGGGGTGAGAGTTCAATCCCTGGTCAGGGAGCTAAGATCTCACATGTTTTGCGGCCAAAAAACCAAAACATAAAACAGAAGCAATATCGTAACAAATTCAATAAAAACTTTAAAAATGGTCCCCATCTAAAAAATTTTTTTAATAATAAATAAATACGTAAAAGAAAAAGGAGATTTAACTAAAGGATACCGATAAATTGAAAAGTTATGCCCTACTTCCCATTTGCATTTTTGCTTTAACAATACTAATTCTCCTTGAGCCACTTCAAATGTCTTATTGAATAAATGGAAAGACACAAACAAGGAAGTGCAGGGACAAAGCACTATTTGGGAATATATCATCCTTGCTACAAATATCCTTAACATAAATAGTTGAAAAAGAATTTAGTTGGTTTGGTTATCATTTTGAACCATGTCATATGTTACTGACTGCCCTTAGATGTACACCCTGTTACAATCAGCTATAGATTAAATCACAGGACCAACATGCCTGATGTGTTCAGTGGGATTACATGTGGTGCAGTAGGCAAGACAGTTATTCTGAGGCTTTCCCAGGCCTTCAAATCCTCTTTGTGATCAATATTCTTTCAACCCCTCTTAAGGATGTTATTTGTTGGCTACCATCCAGACATCTCCCCTACCCACACCGCCACTGCTTCCTCCTTCTTGAAAGAACAGACTTCCCCCAATATATAAACTGGAAATGCCTAAGCTTTCCCAGCCCACATTGCAGATAAGGCAGGGACATATGACCCTAATGTGACTGACGGTACTTGGGCTCTGTACCTGAGATCTAGAAAAGGTTTTCCTTCCCAACACAAAAAAGAAATGCTCTGTCTTCTTCTTTTATTTTTTTTGCCCAGAACATGTTCTATCTGAATATAATGCCTACAACTTCTGTAGTTATTTTGCAACCACAAAGAGTGAATGCTGATAATATGCTGAATTGAGAAGAAATATGGAAAATTCTGTGTCCTAGACTTTGCTGAGTCACTTGTACAAACTCTGGAACCGCCCTGCCTCTGGGCTTCTTGTTGTGTGATTAATTAAATGTATTTTTTTACCTGCTATTTTGTTCTTTGTAGCCAATTCTCCTTCCTCATTACAGTCTACTCGCCTCATTCTGTCTTCATTTTATACATTATCTAGTATGTGCGTCAGGCTGATGTGCTATCTACCACCCAGGAGCCTGTTGCTTGGCATTGAACTTCCGTTGTTCCCAATGGCTGGTGCAGAGCCCTTGGTTCACAGTTCCACCAATAGTAAATGAGCACTGATGATGTTCTGGGCACCATATTCGGGACTGGGAGATGCATAAGCATAAGTCCTATCTTTGAGAAGATATCTGTGTATTGAGAAACAAACGGATAACTCAAAATAATGTGGCAAATACATGATGATGTTATATGCGGATTACATATGGTCAGAAGACCTGAATGATCTCTATCTGGCTTTCTCTACTCTTAATTCTTGTTTAGGGCGTGGAAGTCAGAAAATGGGGACGTACAGGGTCATGCTAACATTAGCTATTTCCTCACTGACATTTGGACATTTTTATTCGTCTAAAAGAATCCTTATTTCACTATTTGCAATAGCTGTTGAAACCCTTTCCCATTCTTCAAGCCTCAATCACATCACTCCCACAACGACATCATTATCATCGTTCATCTAAACAAATAACCTTGACTCTCATTTTGCTGAGCCATCAGGGCTTGCTACTCCATTCCTTTGACATTCCTTTCATTCACTCCTGCCTTTGAGAGAGTGTCCTTTTATGTAACGAAGGCTAATCCTTCCTCCTTTCTCTGTACCTTTCATTCAACAAATATTTACTGAGTGTGAAGTACTGGAAATACCAAGATGAAAAAGATACAGATTTTGCTTTCAGGGAGGTGATATTTATTTACAGTATCTAGCCTAGGTCTGACACATAGTAAATATTCAGAAAGTGTATTTTTTCTTCTTTTGCCTTGATCCCTTTTTCCCTCATGCTTTTGTTCAGTCTCTTCCTTTCCACCAGCTCCTTCCCAATAGCCTAATACTCAGGCCTCTCTTTTTTTTCACTAAAACCTTTCCTTGACCTTTTTCCTTCCTGAAGTCATATCTGAATCCTTCTTTACCCTTTATCTATGCCCACCAAATTCTCTTCTCTCCATTCCCTCCACCTACACTTTTGTGCATGTCCTTATCACACTGACATCTCTGGGTCTTCTTACCTTTAGTCTTTCCTGCTCCAGTACATCTTCTGCTTAAAGCACAACTTTGATCGTGTTATCTTCTGATCAGAAGTCTTCAGTGGATTGCTATCCTCTAACAATAAAATTTGTTATCTTGGACTCACTTTCAGAGTCTTCCACAACATGGCCCTAAATTGTCTTTCCAAATGTGCCCCACTTTTCCCTACACTTACGTACTGCTCCATCCACCTGAGTGTATGCTCTTCTTTCCCATTCCCTGCATTTGTTAACTTTGTTCACTCATTCTAGTAATTCATCTGCTTTTATTCCCAACTGTTAAAAAAAAAATCTTGGTTCTTTGCTTTTTGTTGTTAATATCTTGGCTAAGAGTTTTGGATAGTAGGAGATTCAGGTCTTCTGACAGGATAGTGGAGATGATACTTTAAGCTGGGAAAATTTGAGTGTCGTTCATTTCTAAAGGCTTACATGTCCATGCAGAGAGTGACCCAGTTATCTGAAATGGTGGGGAGCTAATAGCATCGGAGGGAGGGTTGAGAGCGATGGGTTAGAACTGGGTATTTCATTTAATGAACCTGATTTCGGATGCAGACAGCAGTAAGCGGCAGCAGTAGCTGGAAGCAAGATCTTAGTTCCCGGGCTGGGAGTCCTAACTGCTGGACTACAGAGGCCAGCTGCTAGGGCCTGGGTCCTTAGTTCTTGCCTGCCTTGTCAGGAATGAATTCAGGTGAGGAGGCAGAAGGTAAAGAGAAAAGTAAAAAGTTTATTGGAAAAGCAAAGTACACGCGGAAATACGCACGGGCGAACTCAGAAAGAGAGCCGCGCCTTTGGGAAGTTTAAATCCTTTATAAGGGGACAGTTTTACAGGGTTTTGTTTCCCTTCTGGCCAGTCATCTTGCTTTGTCTCTCCTGGGTAATTAGTCTCAGGACCTTCCTCATAGGTGCACATGCACCTCTCAGTCAAGATGGATCCCGCCGTGAAGGTGTCTGGGAGAAGCAAGACGCATTATGGCCTGTCCCCCCACTTTTGACCCCCAAGGAGCCTTTTTGTGCATGCGTAGTGTCTCCCTTGTCCCAAGGAAAGGGGGGAGCAGAAATCCCTTGATCTTTTATTCACACAATGTTCTGCCCCTCTTTGTTCTTACCATGACTGTTATCTTAAGACATCCACAAGAGACAAAGCTTGGGTATTTACCCTGTCTCTGTCATTGCTTCCATTTCGGAGAGCAAACAGGAGGCTCATTTTAAATGCCTAACCTGAAACCCACCTATCTCCTGTCTCAGGAAATGGAAACAGGAGGCTAGTTGTAAGTGTCTGGCCTGAAGCCCACTTTTTCCTGCCTCATATAGTGTAAACAGAAGGCCAGTTGTAAATGTCTAACCTGGAGCCCATCTGTCTCCTGCCTCAAACCCTGGATTTACATGGCTTTGCAATCAATGTTATTTGAAGTTGCACTTGTATTGATGTTATGTTGAATGATAAACTTAATTTATTAAATCTCATCCATGTTGTGCTTATTGAACTAAGTGGCTCAACTAGATCTTTTCCTGGAGTCCATGGAAAGGTGTGTCCACTGTATAGGCACTTATAAGTAATTTATTGAGTATTTACTGCTATGTAATGGAGGGTTTGATAGTGGGAGGTGTGATTAGTGAGGAAATTAATTTTATTTATGTAAATTATTGGGAACCAGTTTCCTTTATTTTATAACACATCTCAACTTTGGCATATAAAGGAGTTAGTAAGCTTAAAAATTTTTAAGGCTAAAATTATTTAAAAATTTTTTTTCTTAGTATAAAAACTACATATTCATCTTAAGAATTTGGAAAATACAGAGAATAATAAGTAAAAAATAGAAATTATTACTAATACCACTAATATTTTTCATCTTAGAAAATCTCCTTGTATGTATTTTTATGTATGTGTATAAAAGCCAAGATGTTTAAAAATATTTTAAGCTATTTAAAATGTTAATTTTAACATATATGATATATAAGGTATAGCTATCTTTAACATACATATCTTCATACATATACATACATCTTTAAGATGTATCTGTGTGTATATGTATATAAATCTCATAAAACGTGTTAAAACAGTTTGACTTTTATTTACATTTGGTTAGGCTACCAGACTTAATCTTTCCTAATTAGACATTTTATTAGATTTTTATAAACATGACATTGTTTTCCAAAAAGAAATTAATTTGAACTATATATATAATACAATTATATACAGTATCTTTGTTTAAATGACCAAGTTATGTCTTTTACCTAAAGGTATTAAACCTAAGAAAAACAAATTTCCTTTGTTTTGGGGGTTTTTGTTAAGTTGATAGTACTTGTCTTTTTAGAATGCTTACCAGGTTTGAAATTGAATATTTGTTCTCTGGTTTTGCCTTGGGTTGTTTGATGTTGATTGGGGAATAGTTTGCCTGGGGCCTTCCTAAACCCACATTGAAGCCATTTCCTCATCTGGCGATTTCATGTCAGAAAAGTTCTGTGAACTTGTATCATATTTGCTCCCTGGCACAATGTTACCATGTTATCTGGGGAGCTCTTATAAATATATATTTACAAGCATAAGGATGGTAAATTGATTGTGAAGAATTCCCTTCATACATACAGAGGAAATATTTTTTAACAAAACTCCTAAGTCTAACACTGCCAAGAATATGAAACCCCAAATCCCTAGCCTGTGTAAATGTGTAATTATCTGTGAAACTAGATTTTTTTTTTCAGTCAAAACACAGTTTGGTCCCCATCACCTGTAGGTAATTAGCTGGGATTACAGGGTGCATCTGGCCATCCTTTTAGAAATCAGTCTCTGTTATGCAGAACAAATAAGGTTTCTGAGCCTGGAGACAACCCCCTGCTAACCTTGGTGAAATAGCAGTAGCACTCACAGCAGCTCTTCTTTGATTAAAAATTAATGGTGATGTGGGCGCTGCGAATTAATTATGAGCTGTGAAATCTATGTCTGATACATTTAAGAAAAAATGAAAACTATGCTCAAAACAGACTATTTTCAGTACCTTTTCCTCCATACAAAAAAAAAAAGTTTTAATTGATTTCAATAGTTTTTTTCCCTTAAAGAACAATGTTAACTACATGTTTTGTTCCTCTATGATTTTTTAAAAATCTCAAATAATATTTTCTTCCAAATAATTCTAATGAAATTGGCAATGCATTCTTAATTTTGTTAGCAATTTGAGTACAAGAATGTTTATATTTTATGGAGGGCTTAGAACAATGAAAATGAAATCAGAAGAGATTTGTTATTTACTATTCTCTGTTACTTGTTTAATATTTGTTTTAGTTAATTATTAGAATTACATGAAATATGTTTTGCATGAAATATTTCAGTATGAAGGAACAGATGCTTGGGAAGATATAAAATAATTCTTTTGCCTTGGGAATTTTTTTCTCCCATTTTTCATGATTTGGTATTTGGTGCTTTTCCAAGGTGTTCTAGTTGCTTAATGAGACCTGGGAAAGATGAGATGACAGGCTTATTGGAAGTGCTAATTTTTACAAATGGCTTCCTTCAGGATTTGCCCTCAAGATTTCATTACCCTATGTTTTCAAAGCAAAATCTTGACGTAAGGTACTAACGTCCTGAAATATTTGTGGGATACATATTTTCCTCCATCCCCCCTGCCTGCCTGCCTTTCTCCCTTCTCTCTTTCCTCCCTTCTTTCCCCCCTTCCTCCCTACCTTCCTTCCTTGGAAAGGGAATATTGCCTGCCATTGCAGTAATCAAAGAATGTTGTCTGCCATCAAGCCATTAACCACTCCAGTGGCCAAATGTGCGCCCTGAGGGGAATTCAGGATGGAGAAAATCAGGAAGCATTCTGTGCTCTGGATACTGGCCCTAGATAGTTAAGATGCATATATAAGGAATCATTTCAATGGGCCCAGACTCTTCCATCTTCCCATACATAGAAAAGCACTAAAAACTTTAAATTGAGATGTCTGTTCTTTATGATTAACAGTAATCTTTTGATGTTTGGCTACAGGTGTTTTGTTTTCTGGTTTATTTTTAACAAAAAGTCCTATATATCCTGGCTCCTCCCTTACCTCTTCTGAGCAGTTCCTCAGAGCTGTCTGAGAGCTGTCTCCAGGCTATAGTACTCAGTAAGGTCCCCAAGTGAAACTTAACTTCCAACTTTTAGGTTATGCCTTTTTCTTCAGTTGACCTTCCCTCCCTCCCTCCCTCTCTCCCTCCTTTCCTCACTTCCCTCCTCCCTCCCTCCCTTCCTTCCTTCCCCCTTCTCTTCTTTTTCCTTCTCCTTCATTTATGTATTCAATCATTTATTCATCCTTCATTATTGATTACCTTCTAGATGCTCACTACATTTAGTTCTCTGAGGTGACCAGATAAAACAAAGCCCTAACTGGGCCCTTTTTTTTTTAAGTTTATATCTTTTTTTTTTTTTTAAATTTTGGGCGTAATGTTCAGCTTGTGGGATCTTAGTTCCGTGACCAGGGATTGAACGCGGGCCCACAGCAGTGAAAGCACCAAGTCCCAACCACTGGACTGCTAGGGAATTCCCTGAGCTCTTATTTAATCCTCCTAACAACCCTATGATTTAGGGTTATTATTATTCTTATCTGCATTTAAGAAATTGAAGCTTCGAGATGTTAAGTCGTTGCTTGCCTAAGGTCATTGAGCTAATAAAAAATGAAAGGTCAGAGTCTTTTCTCCTCTCTTTGCCCGCCTCAGAGCAAACCCTCTCTCAGCGTATCAGAGATAACTCTGAACCCAGATCTGTCATTTTCCAGAATGGAAGCTCATTATGCTACCCCATTCTGCATTCACACACAAAGGTGGAAAAATGTGTGAAAGAGGAAGTGTTGGCTACTTTAAGCAGAATCAACTAAACATTAGAGGGATCCATGATGATAAAAACTTTGGGGAATCTTTGTAAGAATACGTACCACTTATTGAGCGCTGTGAGGTCTAGGAGATTTTCATATTTATCTCCAACTCTTACAGCAGTTCTACAAAGGTTGCCCCCTTTACAGATGGAAAACTGTGGCCTAGTTTAGAACGATTATCTTGCTGAAAATCACAGTCTAGTAAGAAGTTGGGGATTTGAATTCAGGTCTATTTGATTTATGTTCTTTTCACTACACTACATGATGTCTGGAGGATGAAGCCAGAAGGACCAACTAAGCACTCTCATACATATTCTCTTATGTGTATTTTTTAGATTTTTTTTCTCTTTTTAAAAAAAAAAATTATTGGAGTATAGTTGATATACAATGTTGTGTTAGTTTCAGGTGCACAGCAAAGTGAATCTGTTATCCATACACATATATCCACTCTTTCTTAGATTCTTTTCCCATATAGGCCATTACAGAGTATTGAGTAGAGTTCCCTGTGCTATACAGTAAGTCCTATCTATTTTATATATAGTAGTGTGAGTATGTCAATCCTAATCTTCCAATTTATCCCTCCCCCACTTACCCCTGGGTAACCATAAGTTAGTTTTCTGATAATACATCTGTAACTCTATTTCTGTTTTGTAGATAAGTTCAATTGTACCCTTTTTTCAGATTCCACATGTAACTGATATCATATGATATTTGTCTTTCTCTGTCTGACTTATTTCACTCAGTATGAGAATTTCTAGGTCCATCCATATTGCTGCATATGGCATTATTTTGTTCCTTTTTTTATGGCTGAGTTGTATTCTCTCTCTCTCTCTTTTATTTTCTTTCAGTTTATTTGAATTTTCAACAGTGCAAAACATGCTGTTGATTGTCAGCCACTGAATGGAATTTATTTATTTATTTGTTTTTAAGTTTTATAACTTTAAGTATTTGTCGATTTTAAATATAGTTGGAGTATAGTTTTTTTTTTAATAGATCTTTTTTGGAGTATAATTGCTTCTCTTATTAAGTGTTTATTATGCCAGTGTTTCAGTGACTGAGGACAGACAAACAAACTCTTCCCTCATAAACCTACTCTCTAGTTCTTCTAATACTGAAGCCAAAGTTGTTTTTAGCCTATTGCCTATGAGAACATTTCTTACATGCTTATCTATTTTGGCTAAAAATGATGCATAAAATAGAGCCATATTTCTGAAAATGTTAATTAGGAGATTGGTTTTCTGTTTTCATCAAGGACAAATGTCTTTTGTGAGGAGAGGAAAGAATAGAAGTTCAGTGTTTATGTAACACTGGGCCACACTAGCCATCACATTAACTGCGGGATAAAAGTCAGCTTTGGTGTGGAGTTTTCGGTTTTAAGTGTTTAGAGCCCTCTAGTTAAAACGTTTCTGTGAAGTTGTTATGATTACATTTTATTCACAAAAGGAAAAGAGTAGAGGAAGTGACCTAAAGAAATAATAATAAAAAGCCAACATTTGCTGAGTGCTCACTGCAGGCTAGGTACTGTGCCTTGTGTGTACACATAGAATTTAACGTAATCCTCACAGCAACTCTAGAATGAGATAACCTTAGAGTCCCCATTTCACAGAGAAGACAGAAGCACAGAGAAGTCAAGTAATATGGCCAAGGTCACACAGAAGAATGGGAATTTGAATCTAAGCAGTTGATGATCCAGGTTAATTAAATTCACTTAACAATTGCTCATCTCTCCCTTTATTTTGCACATGTAAACACAGTATCACATTCATTTCATTTAATTCAACTGACAGTTTTGCTGTGAGACGTCTAAAGTGTCATAATTTTTCATTGTCATCACCAAACATTTATTTAGCACCACCTCATGCTAGGTGGCCAACATACACAGTGTTTGACAAAAGCTAAGTAATGTTTTTCTTCCAGGTTTTTTATTTGTGTCCTCTCAGTGTTGTATCTCTTCATATTCTTTCTGCAGAAAATGATAAGCTCTCTTCAGAATACCAGTGATTTATTCCTTTCTATTCTTGTGTAAGACATAATTCAGATTATGGAAAGGGCCGTTTTCAGAAGCTTAAGTTTAGGTCAGGTAGCACAAACGTGGGATTCATTCAGGTTCTAGTTTTTATAGCTTTCTAAAATCGGTGAGAACTGGAGTGTGTCTTGCTTTAAAATTTTTTGTTTATTTTTTCTTACAAGATGATCTTGAGGTGCAGCAAGAATCAAGGTCATAGGAAGCAAAATTCCATGCAAATGCAGGGCAAGGCTTTGGCTGTTTGGTTATGGGAGATCAGATAGTGTAAGGACCACTGCAGCTTCCCAGTCCCACCTCTGGCAGCAGGGAGCCGGGTCCATCCTGAGCTGCCTCTTTTTAGGCCATTCCTCATCCTTTGATGTGTTGTATCTGCATGTCATTCTCCAGCTCTGATCTCCAGCATTTCATTGTCAGCCATGGATAGGCACCCTGCTGCTTCTCACTTCCATCCCAAGGCCAGCCCCAGGCAGACTGTTTAAAAAAAAAACAAAAAAACCCACAAAAAACCTGTCTTGCTTCTCTGCGGATGGAATGTTTTACAAAGAGATAATCCAGCTGATTCTTTTCTCCCAGTGTGAGTAAGAATGAACTGGCCTCTGGATCAGGAATGAGCTACACTGTCAGAAGGAAAGGCAGTTAACGATGGAAGTCTGTGCTCTTGGTTTTGAGTTCTTAAGTACTGATTTTGACACAAGGTCAAGAATTCAAGTTCTATATTGTTACTCACTAGCCCCCTCTTTGAGTCTCAGTTTCCTCTTCCATGAACTCAAAAGTTGGTGCAAGAAGTCAAAGAGATGATTCATGCACAGTGTTTAGCATATGGCCTGATACATGCTGAGGGCTCAGTCAACGTTATTTATTACTGTTGTTGTTTTGGGTTTTTTTGGTGTTTTTAAAATAAATTTATTTATTTAATTTATTTATTATTTTTGGCTGTGTTGGGGATTCGTTCCTGCATGCGAGCTTTCTCTAGTTGTGGCGAGCGGGGGTTACTCTTCGTTGCGGTGCACGGGCTTCCATTGCGGTGGCTTCTCTTGTTGCGGAGCACAGGCTCTAGGAGCGCGGGCTTTAGTAGTTGTGGCTCACGGGCTCTAGAGCACAGGTTCAGTAGTTAGTTGCTCCGCGTCATGTGGGATCTTCCCGGACCACGGCTCCAACCCATGTCCTCTGCACTGGCAGGCAGATTCTTAACCACTGCACCACCAGGGAAGCCCTGTTGTTTTGGTTTTTATTTCGTGGAGAAGGAAAAAGCATCCAACTTCTGTTTTTAAATCTTCCCCAGAAGCATGGTCACCAGTGTCCTACAAAACAGCTAATAATGTTAACCCCTTCACACCAACCTCGTTCCCAGTGGAGCTAGGTGACTGTGCTTTGCCATATAAGCATGTAAGAGTGTAAGAGGCCCTTCAATTAATGAATGACTTTTTCAGGGAAGCCTCCACTGACATCTTATTGTAAATTTCAACTCCCTCCTCTTCCCCCATCTTCCATATCCTTCCCTACTTTTGACTCCTGATCCATCCATTTCAGAGGGATGTGTCTCTTTTTTTTTTTTTTTTTTTTTTTGCAGTACGCCGGTCTCTCACTGTTGTGGCCTCTCCCGTTGAGGAGCACAGGCTCCGGACGTGCAGGCTCAGCGGCCATGGCTCACGGGCCCAGCCGCTCCACGGCATGTGGGATCCTCCCGGACCGGGGCACAAACCCGTGTCCCCTGCATCCGCAGGCAGACTCCCAACCACTGCGCCACCAGGGAAGCCTGGGATGTGTCTTTTAAAAATTATACTGTGATGGTGAATTTTAAAATTGCTCCTAGTAATTTTGTCAGGCAGTTTTCACTTTAGATACTTTGTGGTTATATTGTTAGAAGCATGGAAATTAATATTTATATTACTTTCTTGGCATAATGTGCATAACTTTCTTGGCATAACAGGCTTCTCCTGTTGTGGAGCATGGGCTCCAGGAACATGGACTTCAGTAGTTGTGGCATGTGGGCTCAGTAGTTGTGGCTTGTGGCCTCTAGAGCGCAGGCTCAGTAGCTGTGGCGCACAGGCTTAGTTGCTCTGTGGCACGTGGGATCTTCCCAGACCAGGGCTCGTGTCCCCTGCATTGGCAGGCAGATTCTTAATCACTGCACCACCAGGGAAGTCCCTTCCACACATTTTTTAACTGGATTGTTTGTTTTTTTGATATTGAGCTCCATGAGCTGTTTGTATATTTTGGAGGTTAATCCTTTGTCTGTTGTTTCATTAGCAAATATTTTCTCCCATTCTGAGGGTTGTCTTTTCGTCTTGTTTATGGTTTCCTTTGCTGTGCAAAAGCTTTTAAGTTTAACTCCCATTTGTTTATTTTTGTTTTTATTTCTGTTACTCTAGGAGGTGGGTCAAAAAAGATCTTACTGTGGTTTATGTCAAAGAGTGTTTTTCCTATGTTTTCCTCTAAGAGTTTTATAGTATCTGGTCTTACATTTAGGTCTTTAATCCATTTGGAGTTTATTTTTATGTATGGTGTTAGGTAGTGTTCTAATTTCATTCTTTCACATGTAGCTGTTCAGGTTTCTCAGCACCACCTACTGAAGAGGTTGTCTTTTCTCCGTTGTATGCTCTTGTGTCCTTTTTCGTAAATTAGGTGCCCATATGTGTGTGGGTTTATCTCTGGGCATTCTATCCTGTTCCACTGATCTATATTTCTGTTTTTGTGCCAGTACCATAGTGTCTTGATTACTGTAGCTTTGTAGTATAGTCTGAAGTCAGGGAGCCTGATTCCTCCAGCTCTGTTTTTGTTTCTCAAGATTGCTTTGGCTATTTGGGGTCTTTCGTGTTTCTATACAAATTGTAAACATTTTTGTTCTAATTCTGTGGAGAATACCATTGGTAGTTTGATAGGGATTGCACTGAATCTGTAGATTGTTTTGGGTAGTATAGTCAATTTCACAATATTGATTCTTCCAATCCAAGACCATGATATATTTCTCCATCTGTTTGTATCATCTTTAATTTCTTTCATCAGTGTCTTATAGTTTTCTGCATACAGGTCTTTTGTCTCCTTAGGTAGGTTTATTCCTAGGTATTTTATTCTTTTTGTTGCAATGGTAAATGGGAGTGTTTCCTTAATTTCTCTTTCTGATTTTTTGTCGTTGGTGTATAAGAATGCCAGAGATTTCTGTACATTAATTTTGTATCCTGCAACCTTACAAAATTCATTTTTTAGTTCTAGTAGTTTTCTGGTGGCATCTTTAGGATTTTCTATGTATAGCATCATGTCATCAGCAAACAGTGACAGTTTTACTTCTTCTTTTTCAATTTGTATTCCTTTTATTTCTTTTTCTTCTCTGATTGCTGTGGCTAGGACTTCCAAAACTATGTTGAATAAGAGTGGCAAGAGTGGACATCCTTGTCTTCTTCCTGATCTTCATGGAAATGCTTTCCGTTTTTCACCATTGAGTATGATGCTTGCTGTGGGTTTGTCATATATGACCTTTATTATATTGAGGTAGGTTCCCTCTATACCCATTTTCTGGAGAGTTTTTATCATAAATGCATGTTGAATTTTGTCAAAGCTTTTTCTGCATCTATCGAGATGATCATATGGTTTTTATTCCTTAATTTGCTGATATGGTGGATCACACTGATTGATTTGCATATATTGAAGAATCCTGCATCCCTGGAATAAATCCCACCTGATCATGTGCTTTTAATGTGCTGTTGGATTCTGTTTGCTAGTATTTCGTTCAGGATTTTTGCGTCAATGTTTATCAGTGATATTGGTCTATAATTTTCTTTTTATGTGATATCTTCTTCTGGTTTTGGTATCAGGGTGATGGTGGCTTCGTAGAATGAATTTAGGAGTGTTTCTCCCTCTGCAATTTTCTGGAGGAGTTTGAGAAGGATTGGTGTTAGCTCTTCTCTAAATGTTTGATAGAATTCACCTGTGAAGCCTTCTGGTCCTGGACTTTTGTTTGTTGGAAATTTTTAATAACAGTTTCAATTTCATTACTTGTAATAGGTCTGTTTATATTTTCTAATTCTTCCTGGTTCAGTCTTAGAAAATTGTACCTCTCCAAGAATTTGTCTATTTCTTCATGGTTGTTCATTTTATTGGCATATAGCTGTTTGTAGTAGTCCCTTATAATCCTTTGTATTTTTGCAGTGTCAGTTGTGATTTCTCCTTTTTCATTTCTAATTTTATTGATTTGCATCCTCTCCCTTTTTTTCCTGATGAGCCTGGCCAAGGGTTTATCAATTTTATTTATCTTCTCAAAGAACCAGCTTTTAGTTTTATTGATCTTTGCTATTGTTTTCTTCATTTATATTTCATTTATTTCTGCCCTGATCTTTATGATTTCTTTCCTTCTACTGACTTTGGGTTTTCTTTGTTCTTCTTTCTCTAGTTGTTTTAAGTGTAGGCTTAGATTGTTTGTTTGAGATTTTTCTTGTTTCTTGAGGTGAGATTGAATTGCTATAAACTTCGCTTTTAGTACTGCTTTTGCTGCATCCCATAGGTTTTGAGTTGTCGTGTTTTCATTGTCACTTGTTTCTCTGTATTTATTTTTTTGTTGTTGTTGTTGTACGTGGGCCTCTCACTGTTGTGGCCTCTCCCATCGCAGAGCACAGGCTCTGGACGTGCAGGCTCAGTGGCCATGGCTCACAGGCCCTGTCACTCTGTGGTATGTGGGATCCTCCCAGACCGGGGCACAAACCCGTGTCCCCTGCATCGGCAGGTGAACTCTCAACCACTGTGCCGCCAGGGAAACCCCTCTCTGTATTTTTTTAATTTCTTCTTTGATTTCTCCATTGATCTCTTGGTTATTTAATAGTGCACTGTTTAGCCTCCATGTATTTGTGGTTTTTACAGTTTTTTTCCTGTACTTGATTTCCAGTCTCATAATGCTGTGGTCAGAAAAGATACTTGATATGATTTCAATTTTCTTAAGTTTTCCAAGGCTTGATTTGTGACCTAAGATGCGATATATTGTGGAGAATGTTCTGTGTGCACTTGAGCAGAAAGTGTATTCTGCCACTTTTGAGTGGAATGTTCTATAAATATCAATTAGATCTATCTGGTCTATTTTGTCATTTAAAGCTTGTGTTTCCTTATTTATTTTCTGTTTGGATGATCTGTCTGTTGGTGTAAATGGAGTGTTAAAGTCCCCTGCTATTATTGTGTCACTGTCGATTTCTCCTTTCATGGTTGTTAGCATTTGCCTTATATGTTGAGGGGCTCCTATGTTGGGTGCATAAACATTTATAATTGCTATATCTTCTTCTTGGATTGATCCTTTGATCATTATGTAGAGTCCTTCCTTATGTCTTGTAACAGTCTTTATTTTAAAATCTACTTTATCTGATATGAGTATTGTTACTCCAGCTTTGTTTTGATTTCCATTTGCATGGAATATATTTTTCCATTCCTTCACATTCAGTCTGTATGTGTCCCTAGTTCTGAAGTGGGTCTCTTGTAGACAGCATACATATGGGTCTTGTTTTCATATCCATTCAGCCAGTCTATGTCTTTTGATTGGAGCATTTAATCCATTTACATTTAAGGCAATTATCAATATGTATGTTCCTATTACCATTTTCTTAATTGTTTTGGGTTTGTTATTGTAGGTCTTTTCCTTGCCTTGTGTCTCCTGCCTAGAGAAGTTCCTTTAGCATTTGTTGTAAAGCTGGTTTGGTGGTGCTGAATTCTCTTAGCTTTTGCTTGTCTGAAAAACTTTTGACTTTTCCATCAAATCTGAATGAGATCCTTGCTGGATAGAGTATCTTGGTTGTAGGTTTTTCTCTTTCATCACTTTAAGTATATCCTGCCACTCCCTTCTGCCCTGCAGAGTTTCTGCTGAAAAAATCAGCTGATAACCTTTTGGGGATTCCTTTGTATGTTATTTTTTGGTTTCCCCTTGCTGATTTTAATATTTTTTCTTTGAATTTAATTTTTGTTGGTTTGATTAATATGTGCCTTGGTGTGTTTCTCCTAGGGTTTATCCTGTATGGGACTCTCTGTGCTTCCTGGGCTTGGGTGACTATTTCCTTTCCCATGTTAGGGATGTTTTCCACTATAATCTCTTCAAATATTTTCTCAGACCCTTTCTTTTTCTCTTCTTCTTCTGGGATCCCTATAATTTGAATGTTGATGCATTTCATGTTGTCCCAGAGGTCTCTGAGATTGTCTTCAATTCTTTTCATTCTTTTTTCTTTATTCTTCTCCTTGGCAGTTATTTCCACCATTTAGTCTTCCAGCTCACTAATTCATTCTTCTGCTTCAGTTACTCTGTTATTGTTTCCTTCTAGTGTATTTTTCATTTCAGTTATTGTGTTGTTCATCTCTGTTTGTTCTTTAGTTCTTCTAGATCTTTGTTTATCATTTCTTGTATTTTTTCAATCTGTGCTTCCATTCTATTTCCGAGATTCTGGATCATCTTTGCTATCATTACTCTGAACTCTTTTTCAGGTAGGTTGCCTATTTCCTCTTCATTTATTTGGTCTTGTAGGATTTTACCTTGCTCCTTCATCTGTGATATAATTTTTTGCTGTCTCATTTATTTGTTTTATGAGTGGGATTGTGTTCCTGTCTTACTGGTTGTTTGGCCTGAGGCTTCCAACACTGGAGTTTGTAGGCTGTTGTGTAGAGCTGGGTCTTGGTGCTGAGATGATGAACTCCTTGAGACCTCACTCCAATGAGTATTCCCTGGGGTCTGAGGTTCTCTGTTAGTCAAGTGGTTTGGACTCAGAGCTCCCACCACAGACGCTTTGGCCCAACCCCTGGCTCATGAACCAAGATCCTGCAAGCTGTGTGGGGCTGCCAAAAAAACTAAACAAAACAAAGAACAATAACAAAGTAAAACATAAAATTAGACTAGGAAGCTAACAGATATGTTAGAAAGAATGTAAAAATAAATATATAGATGAATCAACAACCAGAAGGTATATCAGTACCACAATAGTAAAAAAGAGGAGGGGAAAAAAAAGCGGGGGTGGGGAAGGGCTTGGCTGTGTAGGGTGGGGCCTAAGCAAGAGCGAGTTTTGAGCAGTGGACAGAGCCAATGCTCAGGAAACACAGGGCTGGAAAAGGCCCTGGGAGCCATGGGGAGTGGCACTTAGGCTCAAGTAACAGAAGGGGCCCAGGCATGCTCCCCACCCATGGTCTCAGAGGGAAGGGAACCTCACCTGGGAGCCCAGAAATCTTCCTAGGCTTGAGTGAGTGGGGCAATCGCCCTCCGCTTCTCTCCCGCCTCACCCAGTGGGCCCCTCCCACCTGCCTCTCCTGATCTCCCTAGCCTCCCTCCTATGCCCTCAAGGACCCACACAGCCTGGATGGGGCTTTAGGGGGTGGGTTACTGGGTTGGGAGCTCAGCAGGATTCTCAGCCCAAGTGGGCCAGGCGATCACCCTCCGATCCTCTCCCTCTCTTCCTGGAGAGTCCCTCCTGCCTGCCTCTCCTGATCTCCCTGGCCTCAGGGCTGCCAGTCCTGTCTGGCCTCCACTTCTCCTCCCCCCCCCAGTCCTCCTACGTCCTACTGATTCACTTAGGGGTTCCTCCCATCTCCTTGGGCATCAGAGTCCCCCACCAGTGGCCAGCAGGTGCCCTAGTTGTGGGGAGACGCAAACTCTGTGTCTTCCCACACCACCATCTTGACTCCCCCTTCTTCTTCTGGAATTCTAATTAGATATATGTTAGGCTTCTTATTTTAACTTTCTAGTTTCTTAATACTCTTTTCACATTTCATATTTTGAATACTTATATCTCTTTGTGCTACATTGTCTTGGAATAATTTCCTTAGGTCTATCTTCCATTTCATTTATTCTCTTTTCACCTTTTAAGGATTTTTATTTCAATGAAGGATTTTTATTTCACTGTTAAAATGTCAATTTAATACCTTCCAAACATGCCTGTTTGTTTTTTATACTGTCCAGTTCTTGCTCTGTGTTTTCTGTTTCTACCTTTAGCTCCTTGCACAATTTAAATGTGTTTATTTCTAAGTCTCTTTCATTTTCTTTTATTATCCCAGGTCACAGTGTACAATTTCCACTCTCTGCTGTGTCTACATCCTGTTTCCCTATGTGGTTTGTAATTTTTGATCACAAGTTCATTTTCAGAAGGGTTGTTTCCCATGTGAATCCCATAAGGCCTGAGTTATGGAAGTGGTTTTGAGTTTGCCTCTGTGAGGTCCCCAGAAATTTCATTCATCCTGGCCTAATTTTTATGTTTAACTTCTATGCTAGATTGTGTTTCCAGAGAACACCACAACAATATCTCCCCTCCTACAAGCTCTTTTATAAAGTACTCTTGCCACTCTCTCATCAAGAGGTGGAGTTTATTTTCCCTCCACCTGAATCTGGGCTGCCCTGTTGCTGGCTTTAACTAATGGAATGTGGTGGAAATGACATTTTGTAATTTCCAAGACTGGACCTTAAGAGATACCCAACTTGCACCTTCACCGTTTAAAATGCTCCCTCTTGGAGGCCAGTCATCATGTTAGAAGCCTAACTACCTTGAGACCACCTTGTGAAGAAGTCCATGCTATCCACATATAGAGGGAAAAGCTGAGTGGCCACCAAAGCAATCAAACATATGAGTGGAGATTTCTTGGACCTTTGCCTCACTCAGCCTAGCTGAGTCACCAAGGGAATGACCACCAAGTCACCAAGTGAATGACCCCAACCTCAAGTAGAACAGAAGAACGATTCAGCCAAGCTCAGCCTGAATCCCTGACTAACAGCTCACAAGCAAATAATTTTAATACATCATATAGCTTTAGGTTTCTGATTCTTAGTTGACTCTTTTCTGCTCATGGTGGAGGTAAATAGCAAGCTCTCTTAACACTGCTGTAGTTTAGTTGATACAGCCTCTCAATTCCATCATTCAGTGGGGTCTTTCTATGTTCCCCGCAATAACTGGAAAGGCATCCTCATTCATTAGGACCCAACTTAATTCTCAGTCTCCCTGGCCCAACTTTCTCTGATCATCATAAGGAAGAATGAATAATTATTTCATCTCTCATGCTACTCTTCTACCTACAACATGTAAGGGTTTCTAATTTTTTCATAGAATGAGATTTCATCTTTCAGTTCAAGATATTTTACCTGAGGAAAATCCCACCTTTCCTATCTCACTAGTCCTTTTCACATATCTGTGTCTCGGTCAAACCGAGCTACCTACTCTTCCTGTACATACCCCATTCTGCATCCTGTATGCAGAGTTGCTCATGTTGTTCTCTTTGCATGAAATACCCAACCTTCTGGTGCCCATATGTAGATCTAACCAATCTTTCAGCCCCTGCTAAAGTGCTTCCTTTCCCATAAAGCCTTTTTTCATAGCTCAAACTATAATCTCTCCCTCTCTTGAAGTCCAATATTGTAATTGGTCTATGATTGCCTTGTGATTTCAACCTTCTCAAAACTTTAGAACATAGTGGGTTAGAACAGAAGTCGGCGAAGTAAGCCCACCACACATCCAGTCGACTGCCTGTTTTTGCATATAAACTTTTATTGGAACACAGTCACAGTCATTCACTAATATATCGTCTATGGTTACTTTTGCACTGTAATGGTAGAGTTGATTAGTTGCAACAGAGACTGTTAAGCCCAGAAAGTCTAAAACATTTACTATCTGGCCCTTTACAGAAAAATTTTGCCAATCTCTGGTTTAGAGCACGAGAATTGGACTTCGTATCACTCCTTAACATTTATCAGCTGTTTGATCCACAGGCTTGCTGTGAAGGTCAAATGATTGAATGGGAATGAACTATTTTGGAACGTTTAAAGCATGATTATAGAGTATTTTTATTGCTGTTACTTTTGGCTTAACTTAGACTATCTTATGGTTTACCTCTAACTGAGTAAACAGTTCTCATAAAGAAGTGGAAAGAAATTAGAAAGATCATGGTGTTATGTTAGCTATTATTGTATTCTTTTTATAAGAGTGTATAGATATATATAAACATGTGAAGTGCTCTAGACATGAGCTTCACTAAGCAAATACCCAGATTAAGCTTAGAAAAAGAGAGGGAAACCTTCCCTTTGTAAGCTCTAATGTGGTACGTTATGACTGCAAAACAGACCAGCACATCCTTAATTGTTTGTGTAAAATATCCATTTCAAGATGATATTTAGAAAGTGAGGAAATTGATGATGCCATTTCTAGTCATGAAATGATCCCTCAGCTTTTGTGTTTTTGCAGAGCCAGATTTTGGAAAATAGAATGTCAAAGATGGTTTATCAGTATGGATAAAATAAGTGAAAGGCCACTGTTAAAAAACAACAACAACAGCAATCAAAAAATGGATAGCTCAGTGATGGTGGTAAAGGGAGCCCCCTTTTTTAAAAACAAATCTCCCAGCCAGTGGTATTTTTAAAGAAGGAATGTATTTCCATCAGGAAAGTTTGCTTCCTTATCCCTTCTGAAACAATATTAAATTTTCTTCTAGGGAGGAGACCCCAGTAAACCACAAATTGTTTTCTCCACTGTTTGTACAGTGAAAACAGCAGGTGGGAGGGGGGTGTTTAAGGAGCCTGGCACTCTGCAGAGCATCAGGGCCTCTTTAATTAGAGAGAGGCTGTTAGGGAAGATGAACAATGCTCCCTTTGTTAGAGCAACACAGTGTCTTTCAAAATCATATTTGTTTTTAAACTCAGTGGATTTGCACACAACCATGATGAGAAACACAGTTTAGATGGTGCATAGGAATATGAATAGGAGATGTTTGCTTTAAAAAATATAACAAATAAAGATACAGGCTTTGAAAACCTGGAGTTGCAATGAAAGAGTGCTGTAAAAAGTTCACTCAAACTTTGAAATTTTCTGGCAAACAAGTTATATCAGCTTGAGGGGAACTATAATACACATGGATACTTTGGATATGAAAATGGAATCAAAACTATTCTCTTCTGGCAGTCAAAGTAAGTTTTATGACAATGGATTCTTAGTTGCCTTTTTTTCTTTCTTAGGCTTCTTCAATTTTAAGTACATTTGTATGATAGTAAAATGATAATAGATAGTGAAAACTTTAAAACTCCTAGGAATTTCATTGACTTGGGCAATGATATCAAGAGGGCTTGTTGTTTCCAAGTAGCTTAGTGATGAAAAGGACATCATCCAAGAAATTTTATTTTCTAGGACAAATGGTCTGATATGGCTACTCAATAGTGTATTTACATCTTAATGAAGCATTTCCTTTAAGAGAAGTGTCCTGGGGATCACAACCAGTTATTGAGATTCTGCCTAGGTCTCTGTGCATATTAAATGCCTTTGTTGTGTTTATTTTTCCCAAGGCGGTTTTATGATAATGAAATGCTGGATTACCCAATGGGCAAAATGTACATATTCGAAAAGCATCAACAAAATAGAGACACCAAAAAAGAAACAATTTGGGGTGGACAAAAAGTTGATAGTGTGTGTGTGTGTGTGTGTGTGTGTGTGTGTGTGTGTATGAATATATATTTATTCTTCTTATGTATATTGTGTGTGTGTGTGTGTGTGTGTGTGTGTGTGTGTATGTGTGTAAAGCATCAAAGTAATTTCCATGAAAAAAACAAACAAGAGCTTTGTTGGACTTCCTTCCAGCTAATTTGTTTTAGTAGGGTTTCTATGCTAAATTATATACTGAGGGAGGGGACACCATAATATTTTCAGTCAGGACTTGATTATGTGTCTTGCATCATACTGAGCCTTTCAGAGGAAATCAAAGAAAGAAAAGACACAGCCCTTTTTTACAAGGAGCGACTTACACAGGCATGAGACATAACCAGGAGACAGAGTTCTAGCCAGTATATAATGTAATTATAATTGTATTTGTTTGATGTTTTACTTGGTTTGATTATGTTGTTAACTCTCATGTTGATAGAGTTCTTTATTAAATTGTTAAATACCATTTGTTCAAAATATGGGTAATTTGCAGTTACTGATTAAATACCATGAGAGATAATCCACCACACCACAGGCAGATGATCAGAGAGCATCTCTCCATAGTTGGTTTGCCCAGCTGTAGCCCAGCAGACTAATGAGTATGGGAATAAGCTTCATGGGAACCCAACTAACTGGAATCTTCAAATAATTGGATTTTTCCCCTTGCACTTCTGTTTGATGAAAAAGAAGCAATGCTAAGACGGTAACCAATAAGAGGAACTTTTTCACCGAGTTCCTGAGCATGGTTTTGGATCACTATATATAAAGCCCAATTTCCTAGCCCACCTCCGTCTTAGTTCTGCTTAGTGAAAACTATTATTGCTAAGAGTGACCCTGAAAAATATCAGCCTTTAAAGAAATATTAATTCTGTTTGCAATATTCCTCTTATAAAGTGGACAAGCACATTCAGAAACACTTTTTGACCATAACAATTGAGGCAAAATAGTTCTCTATATAAGTCTTAGTTCATTTTTACTGAAATCGCACTTTTACTTACTTGGCTCTATTCTACCATTGAGGTAGTTTTGTATGTCTGGAAATGTGCTCTGTGGCCTGACATCCTTCTCAGGGTCTATAAGGATGGCAAAATCTCTAAAAAGGCCTATCAAAGAGACCCATCAACAAACTCATAATAAAACAAAGCTCACAATACAGTGAAGAATATCCCAATTACCATATGAGTCAGAGTTACAGTAAAGTCCACAGGAGTTTAGGAGAGGAATTGAATGCTGCAGGTTCAATAAGGCCAGGAACTGTGTTTGCCTTGTTCAGGGCTCCATGTCTAATGCAAATGAATTTGTTGAATAAATATTTCCTATTAGGATGGTCATCATCTAGATGGTAGCTTTTGAATGAGGTGTTTAAAGATGAGTTGAATTTTGACTGCTGAAGAGGAGAAGGGAAGACCATCCAGCTGGAGGAATGAGTTGTGAAAAAAATGCAGAGGTAGAAAGAAAAGTGGGGAATGAGGGGTGAGATTAAAAACTGCATAGAGCTGGATAAAGTCATTTACTAGATTATCCTTATGTATTATCTCATGGTTAGACTTGGTGGCGGCTTTGGAGAGAGATCATTTTGTGTTTGTGTTTTTATTCCTCTATCTATCATTCTTACCTGTACTTCCCCTCCCCCAACACACAAATTTTGAATTAGGAGAAGGAGCATTGCTTATTGCTAGGGTCAGCTTGGGTTTTAGCTTTGAAACATCCTGAACAAAAATGATAACTGGGTACGTCTACCCTGAGGTGCAGAGCTAAAAGAAAGCTCTGCAGGACTCCAGAAGTATTTCATCTGACAACATGTCTTCAGTTTCATTCATGATGAACTTCTGGCTAAATCTCATTATTTTGCTTTTCCTAAATCCATAAAGAAGCCACCTGAAGTGTCACTGAAGGACACTAGTGTGCTGATTGTTAGCATGGCTGGGCTGGTGCACAAGGTCTCTGGCACTGTGTACCCTGCGGAAATGCCGTCTCAAATGCATCATTTTGCTGAGTGCCCCTGCTCAATGCCAGCACTGGTTTGTCTTCTGAGTAGGTGTGCTTCCTAGAAATTAGCCTTCAGCTGACCCCACAGTACACCACACATGATAAGTTTAGTGATGTCACTCCCATGCCCCTACTGCAGACAAGAGATGCCTGAGAAGAGGAGGAAGTTTACCATTGAAGGGAAATGGAAAGTTTATTTTATGTCTCATCAGAGGCTCCACTGCCAGACACACGTTTCAGGGCCCAGTGTTCTGGACATGCAAATGCACACGGACACTGGAGTGTGGAGAATACAAGTGGAATGTGGGACAAAAAAGAGATGGGGTGGTCAGAGTTGTATGTAATTACTTTAATTTGTTGCAAGGGAAATGTCAGGTTTCACATGAAGAAGGATTTGGGAAAGATTAGAAGTACTGGAGCTGAATGTCCCTAAAGAATGTTGTAAAATTTCCTTTTCAAATATGATGGGCTCTCTCCTTTCTGAGATGCATTAAGTTAGCACAATCTTTCTTGAAAACAGAGGGTTAATTCAGATGCGCACTTAAGACATTATTAACATTTGTGCAGTAGCCACTGCTTCATGTCATTCAAAAATAGATAGAGCAATTCTGCAAATAAAGGGCCCGACTATACTTATTTTCTCTAATTCCTTCCTGGGCTTAGCAATATTTGGGTTTGCTGAAAATAAGAAAGCAAATAAAAAAGAAGTGTAGTTTAAAGGGAAAAACCCTTATTTAGTTATATGAGCACCTTGAATGTTTAGCAGAGCATCACTTATTCAACAGTAAGGCAGTCACCGTTCTCTACATAGCTAAAGCTTTAATGACATTTTATGTAATCTCTGTTCAAAAGAAAAACAGAAAGTGTGTGTGTGTGTGTGTGTGTGTATGTGTGTGTAGCAGAAGAAACAAAAAGAAAATAAAATAAGATATTTTTGAACTCAGTGGGTAAATATTTCATTTTAAAGCATACAGTGCCTTGATGGAATATGGTGTCTGGGGTTGGAGGAGAAATAAATATTTTGAACCTGTGTTTACTTTATTATTTATTTATTTATTTGGTTGCACCAGGTCTTAGTTGCGGCTTGCGGCCTCCTTAGTTGTGGCATGCAAGCTCTTACTTAGTTGTGGCATCTTAGTTGTGGCATGCATGTGGGATCTAGTTCCCTGACCAGGGATCGAACCCGGGCCCCCTGCCTTGGGAGCACGGAGTCCTAACCACTGCGCCACCAGGGAAGTCCTATGAACCTGTGTATACTTTAGAATTAGTTAATATCAGTATGATTTTTACAAACTCTGCTTCCTAAAATGTTACTTGAGGCAGCTCACATTCATTCAACAAATACCACTGAATACCTCATATGCTTTTCCAGTTGCCTAAATTTGTTGAAGACAGGTACAGAGTACCAAATCAGACAAAATTCATAATGACATGTACAGTGAATGTGATTATTAGTAGGAGACAATTCTCAATTTGGTCTTTTAAGTTTGTGTATATCTTGCCTTTGTTCTGGATTATCTTTTCACGGATGTTTATAGAGTTACCAGTCTTGGAAGAGAGAGAATTCTCCTCAGGAGCAAAAGGCCAGCATGCTTATTGCCCATTATAAAAATTTGAGTTCCCTAAACTCAGGGTTCTTCTACTAAATGCAACCCACAGTGGGTGCAGGTATGTGGTTTTCAAGTTATGTTGTGAGGACTGGAGTTTGGGGAATGTGTGCAGGTGATGATACTCTGCCTGGGGTAATTGCTGTGAGTGTTAAATGCCCTATGCCTGTAAATTATAGTCCTATATCTCTGGTCCCAGGATCTTGGGCTTTAGCCAAGAGCCACAAACATGTACAGATAATTTCTTAGTTTGCATGTAGGGTAAAATCTCAGGCCCTTCACAAATCTTGTCAATTACTTTGAGTATTTGCATTTTATTCAGACAAGTACTTGAGCCAAACTAGTACTTTCTCAAGGTGAAATATCTCCGTTGGATTTTAATTTTCTTGTTAAATTTAAACTGAAAAAACTCCCAGGGAAAAAAGGGTAAAGGATGTTGTAAAAGAAGGAAGAGGTAAAATGGGGTGATGGGAATACCAAAAATAGTGAAAAAAAAACAGATCAAAGAAAAGAGCAGGACATAAGTATGAAACATTTTTGTATGTTTAGACAAATGTAGTTTATTTTTAAAATTTTGGGTTCATCCAATGGCTGTGCTAATAGACATACTTTTGTTGAAAATACAGAGAGGCTAGTTTATCAGGAGAGAGGTGGTTTAATACTTTTCACCTATTTTTAAATGGCAAGTGTTTATTACAATTCAAAAGTGGAGAAAACTGTAACTCATTTAAAATGTAAGCTGATAAGAGATAAAGGAAATGGCAGTTTTCCAGTGTTCTAATCATGCCATACTTATCCTAAATACTGCTGAATTCACCACTTGGAAGGGAAGACATCTTATTTGTACTATGCCATTATTTAGAATGTAACTTCTTACTATTTCTTAATTACAAAAGTGTCAGTAAAAACTGCAAACTCAGTTATTTAAATACTTGATATCTTTGAAAATCCAGATCTCTTCATCTATTCGACAAAACAAATTTATTTATAAGATCCTATTCATTTCATTTTAATAAAAATAAAGATAAAACAAAGTGGAATGAACTGAAAAAAATAATAGCGTAAGTCCCAAGTCATTTTTTAATGAGAATAAATATCGGATAAACATAATGCACTGTGACTGATTAAAAAATACTGTACGCAGTGATTTTTTAGAAAAAATATCATGATGGAAATAAGGCAGTTTTCATTTAGAAGAAAACCATCACTCTTCTTAATCAACTGAAAACAGCCACAGGGGTAATTACAGGCCACTCTTGTCGTTAAACATGGACTGCAAAATCCATCTAAATCAAGTAATCACTCTGTTAATTAAAAAATAAAAAAGACTAAGATGATCTGATATATGCCTTATAGAGAAATATAAGATGATCTGAGAATATCATATGTGGTGGTGGGATTACTAATACATGCAAAATTCTCTTCTCAAAATCTTTGAGTAGTATCCAAAATGATAGGACAGTCTGATTTTCAATTTTATAAATTTGTGGCTGCGAACACTTTCTCACCTGGCATTCTTAGTTATCTCTTCAGAGTTGCTGTGTTTCCTTGCTTGGGGCATAGAGAGGTGAAGGGTGCAAAGAAAAAAAAAAAAAAAGCCAGGAAACTTGTGATCTATTTGGGAAGTAAGACCAAAAATAAGAGTCAAAATAAAGATTCAGGTAATAGGACAAGTTAATGTTAGAAAAAATGCCACTAGAAAGGATGTGATTAACCACCAAAGATTTTTGCAAACAGTAATTGCTGGAATTCAAGTAGGGGAAACTACAATAGACTAGGGTGGTCCAAAAAGGCATCAAAGGCCAAATGAGATTTGATTCAGCCTTGAAGGATGGTGAAATCTGGCTGAAGTGTGCAAAGATTAAGAGATGGGGTTGGCAAACCAGTTTTGGGCTAAATCTGGCCTGGAGACTTCTTTACATACATGCAGAATCAAGAACGGATTGTACATTTTTAGATGGTTGAAAAAAATCAAATAAGAATAATATTTCATAACACTGAAAATTACATGAAATTTAAACTTCAGTGTCCATCAATAAAGTTTTATTGGCACACAGCCACTCTCCATTTGCTTATGTCTATGACTGTTCTTGTGCTACAGTGGCAGAGTTGAGTAGTTGTAACAGAGAACAAATGGCCTCAAAGTCTAAAATATTCACTGTATAGATCATTACTAACAAAGTTTGCTGACTCCTGATGTAAAAGATAAAGGGCAATAATGGAAAGGAATGTTGGAAGGCCTATAATACACCCAGCTCTGGAGATGAAAAGGAACCCCTGCAGGTTTTGAATATAGGAGGAAGCCAAACTGCCTCTGCTTCCTAAACACATCACCTGTGCCTGCAAATGTTTGTTAAATCAAAACAAATGAACAACAATTTTTAGATTCCTAATCCAACTGTTACTTTATATTTGTTGCTCTTCAAAAGGATGAATGACATTTCAGCATAGGAAATGTACCTTGACTCTCTGAGGTTGTCCATCCTAACCTCACACAGGTGTGCTATGAGCAGCTCTCACTGATTTTGACATTGTTGGACATGAAACAATACCTTGTATTTTGGGGATTTTCTAAGAGCGTATTTAGATGACACCTCCCTGGACCTTTCTTCTTTGGATTGCATGACATAATTTGTCTTCTACTTTTCCTACATAGCTCGGATATAGATACAAAAAGTGAGGGTTTATATTGACACAAAGAATCGGTAAAAAACCCTAGCTCTCTCTAGAGCCAGATCGTTAGAGAAAAAATGGTTCAGGCAAAGACACACTGCAGAAGGAGGCCAAGTGTTAAACCCCTCCTGTGGGTGTTCCCATCAGATCCACCATGGATACATTTCAGATACCAAATTTCCTCTCTAATATTTTAAGGCAACATGTCACCAAGCCTCACTAAGGGGTGAAATCTAAGAAGAGTGTAGAGAAACACACATGGGAAGAACATCACAATAAAAAGAAAACAAACTCTGGGAAATGTGGTTAAGAAATATCAGACTCAATTAATAGTGGAGACTTCAATAGCCTTGGAGAAATCCAATACAAACCAAATTCAAATGACATGTCAGTGCTTCCAGCCATGTTTGCTTTCAGTTGATTACGTTTTTAAAAAATCTTAGGGGGAATTCTTTAATGAAACCAAATCTGGCTAAAACCTACATTCTTCTAGGTAATAAAAATTAGGTAAAAACATTAATTTCAGATTTTTCTCTTTTATTTAAAAACAGGTATCTTTTAAAACATTTTTTGGTTCATTTGCAAAAAATGTTTTTGAGAAATTATGGGAACTTTCAATGGAAAGAGTAGAGCTGAGATGAAGTTAAGGGAGAACATTAAGAGAAAATGAGAAAATATACAATAGTTTAAAAATGCAACTTAAAGTCAAACTGCATAACTTGTTTTGGAGTTAATCCCAGATAAGTATCAGTATAGTCAGGGATAATGATGAATTCTGGATTAGAACTGTGTAAAGCTTTGTAAAAGCAGTAAGCTCAAGTCTTGGGAATGCAAAATCGATGACATTTTGGAATGAACTTGTACCCTAAATGGAGGGAAATAAAGTTTAACTCACATGTCAATATATTCTCATAAATATCCACCTAGAAGGGCACAGCTACAGGATACTTGGACACTTATACAGATACAGATACACACATGGACGTGGACAGATAGACATGTGCTTTAGGATATGAAAAAGTTCCTAGGTAAGAATTGTAACAGTGCAATGGTTTCTAGAAGAAAACCGTTTCCTATCCTGGCTCAGAATGTAAAAAAATGACTTTCCCCTAACATTGTATAATGGATCTTCCAGTCACAGTCGCCTATAGAAGCATAATTTATGTAGTGGATGACAAGAAGAGTTTTATGATATCTGGAATTCATTAAAAATTTTTAGATGGGAAAAACTGAGATCCAATTAAAACCTTAATAAATGTCTCTGTGTTGAATACAAATATATTAAGTTAATATGTGTGCAAGATGAAACTGGAAACGTTATGGGAGTCTGCATTTTAATTCTAGTTCTATCGGGAAACTATTTAACTCAGAGAATTACTTGGTAATGGGACTGTTTACAATGAAGCAAAACTGAATTTAAATAGGACATTTTAGCTCATGACTTGTCATAACTCATGAGATCTCAGCCTTAAGGCATGTTAAGATCTCACTGGTGAAAGGCTGGCGAGGAAAAGGAAGACGGACCAACTAGCGCCAAGAAGAGCCCTCAGGAGGCTAAGGCAGCGATAGGGCCAGTCCCCAAGGATCTTACCTTGAAGGGAAGCAAGGGCTGGCAGGATACTACATGGCAGGCCCCACCCATGTCATACTCGAGATACAGCAGTGACAGTCTTTGGTTGGAGATAATTCTCATGGACAGAAGGTGGTAACAGCTTGGTTTTACAGGAGACCTGGATGGGATGTGCAGTGTCTGTTAAAGTAGGACCCAAGAGCTTAGGGTTTATAGATACAAGTGAGTGTACCTATCCTGTATACTCAAAAAGATAGAATGTATCTATTTTCCACAGACTTACCTACTTGCTCTAGGTTTTGTATCCTAGGATGTATCCTAGGGAGGATATATTCTTACCCTACATTTTCTGACTATCAAATCTAAGACAATAGGGGACTTTCCTGGTGGTCCAGTGGCTAAGACTCCATGCTCCCAATGCAAGGGGCCTGGGTTCGATCCCTGGTTGGGGAACTAGATCCCCCATGCTTCAACTAAGAGTTCGCATGCCGCAACTAAAGATCCCTCATGCTGCAACTAAGACCCAATGCAGACAAATAAATAAATATTTTTAAAAAACTAAGACAATAGGCTACATTTGAATTGTGTCAAATGGTAGAGATTAGGCCCCTCACCTACTTGGCAGCCGAGTGTAGCAGTTATGATGGCAGAGGCAGAAGTCCAACTATCTGGGTTCAAATCTCTGTTCCCCGCCCTTACCAGCTGAGAATGACAACATTCATACAGATGTTGTGAGGATCAAATGGGACACTGCATATAATTGCAGGGTGCCTCCGTTTTGTTATTATTATTTTTGGAAACAGTCTTTTGGCTGTAAGTCACATAACTTGAGACTTGGAAAATTATACTATGTCTCTGGGCTAGACTAAGCTATTCCTGTAGTTTGGCCAGTTTTAAAACAAACAAACAAAATCCTGTCCATACCCTCCTCCCAGCCCCCACCCACCTGCACATCTAGCTGCACCTTCATCCCCTAATAGGTACAGAATATGCTTTTATTACCATCTAACTGCTCTTCCCCTTCCAACTGCTGTCCGGATCAAAGTGATTGTTAATATTGTTCTGTGAAACTTCTGGTCCAGATTTATTCTAGAATTGATTGACTTTGTTTTTAGGTTGTTATAAAATATGACTATTCCTGTCTATATTTAGTTATAATTTATGGATGCTAATAAAAGAATAACATTTTGGGAAGTGTGGACATGGGTGGGTGGGAGTTTAATTGAGAGATCCATACTCAAGAGTGAGGGAGCTAGTGAAACCCTCCCTGTGGTATGCCCAAGTCACAAGATGCTAAATGTTTGCCTCCTCAGTGTTTAATTTTCTGAGACACCCGAGAAGAATGGCAATCATCCTATTCATACTCTCCTACAAGCTACCTTTAGTGAACATCCCCCCCCCCCCCCGTTAGGAAAAAGAGCTACCATTTTGAGAATGTTCATAGTGCCAGAGAGTGAGGTAAGTGGATTTACAAGCATTATCTTATTTAATTCTCACAAGGAATTATATATTATTAAATAAACTAAGGATTCAAGAGAGGTTAAGAAGATTGATCAAGGTCACCCAGCAAGGAAATGCTCAGCGGGGTTGCTCGCTGGATTCTGCCATGTTGTCTCCCAGACATGCAGACTTTCTGTGTGGACAAAGAGAGCTCTGCTCACCCTTGCCCTTCCCACCTGCCACCCTGTCAGGCTCAGTCCTTCTTTCCTTAGAGCTTTGCTTCCACTTTGGTTAAGGACCTTACCACGTTATTTTATCACGTATCTCTCATCTTTCCCACTCGGCTGAACCTCAACTGATGTCAGAGACCATGGAAATCATGCTCTCATCTCCGATAGGTCCTGTAGTACTTCCATAAAGGTTTCCTCCTCCAGTTAGTGGTAGCTCAAAAAAAGATTTATTCTTCCAGTAGCAGCTCAATAAAGGTTTATTGAATTCATAAATGGATGAAATACTGGGTTTTCCTGACCCACTAGAGACTGAGCTAAAGTAGTGGTTTGAAATATGCAGTCATGATCAAGGAGTTCTTCCTGAAAATACGGTAGATCTCTGAAGCAGATGGCGGGGCTGGAGGAAGGAGTGGGAGAGCAGAGTGTGGTCCCTCAGCGAGACTGAGAAGAGGAGCTTCCCTTGGAAGCAGGCAGTTCCTCCACAGCCCAGCCTCCACCCTTTCCCGAGGTTCCTCCTGCTCTCCCAGGATTCTGCGTATTCTCATCAAGAAAACACGAGATCTCTTGAAAGCCGAGGTTTCTGCTTTGCGGTTTGTGAGCCAATCTCATGACGCCACAGCCACCACCGGCAGCCCGCAGTGCTTTTCCTGACTCCACGGAGGCAAACTAGACTGGGCTTCCAGCAAGTGAAACCTCTTGGGCAAATATTTTGGGCCTGGTTTTTAGATTTCTCTGACAGACCAAGTGGTGGAGATCTGTGTATGTATACAGGACGGACGGTCTCTCCCTTTTTCTGCTATGTGTGTGATGTTACTTTCGTTATAGAAATAATTCTGCTTCTCTTAGTCAGCTCTTGCTGGGGAATTGGGCTTTCCTTGTTGATTTTCATTCAACAAGGAAAGAGGGTTTGTTGAGGAGAGGTGGAGAGGACCCACAACATGTCTTCTCACAGGCCACCTGCTTCTTAGGTTGACCTCCTACATCACCCTGTGTTTTAGCATCAGAGAGTTCAGGTTGGATGGTGAAAAATGGCCTTTCTGGGTTTCCAGTCCTAATAGGAATGTGTAGATCTAACCTTGTTACTGAAGTTGCAACAAAATTCATCAAATTCTAAACTTGTTGCAGGAAAGAGCTAAGTCCTGTGCATGTGCGTGACCGCCCGTGCACACACACACACACGCACACAATTTATATATTAATTATACAATTAATGTATATATGAGAATATACTATATTTTCATATACACATATATGCTATTTACAGTATATTTATGTATACACACATTTTTTCACAAACACAGAAGCTTAAAGCAGGAGAGAGCAATGCATTATATATACACACACATACATATACGTGTGTGTGTACTTACAAACAAAATATATCATACACGGTGTATGGCTCACGGCATCTTTCGGGGATAGGTATTTGTATTTGTGCTCCCCCTTTTTTTTTTTTTTTTTAATTTTCAAATACTTGGGCCTCTCACTGTTGTGGCCTCTCCCGTTGCCGGAGCACAGGCTCCGGACGCGCAGGCTCAGCGGCCATGGCTCACGGGCCCAGCCGCTCCGCGGCATGTGGGATCTTCCTGGACCGGGGCACGAACCCATGTCCCCCGCATCGGCAAGCGGACTCTCAACCACTGCGCCACCAGGGAAGCCCGCTGTGCTCCCTTTTAATGGCAAATTATTTTTAGGTAAGGCCATCACAGAGTATTTAAGCAGAGCGAAGGCTCTTTCCTTAAACAGCTCAGGGAGAATTTTGTTTGCTACTTTTGAAGAATCCTTTGATGTACCCAAAGTCTGTGGAGGGGTGATTCCAAACCCACTGAATTAAAAAGTGTGAAGTGTCTGCTAGGAGTTCGCTGATCTGTTAGGGGAGACGAATCGAGGAGAAGAAAAGGCCACTTTCTCTCCCCAGCGGGACCCAGATTCCTGCCTGCTGTTGAGCGACTTTATATACAATGAACTACAGAACGTTTACAGAAAAAAAAAGAGAAAAGAAAAAGTAGCAAGCACCGAGGGGCAGCCGCCGGCGCCCGGGATGGCACGTGACCTGGGGGGCGGGGTCCCGCGGCTCGCCAGCCAGTGGACGGGGCCGGGGGCGGGCCCACGACTCGGGGGGCGGGGCCTGTGCCCGCGCAGCTCTCACCGCGGTCCCCTTATTTGGATCTGCGGGAATGTGGGCTGGAGCGGTCCTGCAGCGGTACCAACCTCCAGCCTGTCGCCTGGACTGCCCCTGACCCAGGCGCCCCGCTGCTCGGTGGCAGGAGGGCCGGCGGAGCGCCATGGCCTGCATCCTGAAGGTAACGACTCGCATCTATGGCTTGGACGCGTGGTTGGGCAGCCTCTTGCTGCTAAGAGGCGTGGAGCCAGCCGCGGTCCCACGGCATCCTCATCTCAGTTGTCTTTTCCTGGCGTTGCTTTTCTTTTTGTTCGTTTGGCAAATGCATAGGGAGGGAGATTCTGAAACATGCAGCTGGCACGGCTTCTCTTCCGACCATTCCTGCTTCTCGCGCCTGCATTGAAGGAGCTGCAGACTGTTGGCTCCAGGGGAGAGCAGGGCTGTGTGCCGAATAATGGGGATGGCAGGGAGGGGAGGGGTGCGCCCGCGAGTCCCGCGGCTCTGTTGCCTGAGGCCTTTCTGGGGCCACGCAGAGAAAAGGAAAGGCTGGACATGGGTTATTGGTGCTGAGGGGTACAGGGCTTTGAATGGGGGTGAGAGTGCAGAGGGAGTTCTACCGAACATTTGATCGTATGAAGATAAAAACTTCAGAGTTTACAGGTAGTCCCTTAGGAATGAGTTTTCTGTGAGATCTGCTAACTCTGTATGCTGTTAGCTCTACTTCGGAAAAGTTCACAAGAGGGTGTATTTATTAGGTGAGAATTTCAAGCCTTCCTTTTGCTTATAAATTTAAACAGACAAACCTCCCTTGTGCTCATAAACAGACAAAATTATTTCACTCCCTATCAGAGTCTGTTCAGCCACCCCTTCTTTGTTGAGTTTTCTTTCTCCAAGTGTGTTCTTAGCCTGGACTGAGCATCTTTCTGGGTTCTTGTGGCATCAGGTGGGAGAACTTGGTACGAGTGCCTCACTTGAGAACTTTTTATTCCATAGGGAGTTTGTTTGTTTGTTTGTTTTTCTGACTACTGTTTCTACTCGTGCCTAACCTGACTACATGAACCAAAAACATTCACAGCATGAAAGTTTCCTGGGCCTTGACTGGGAACGAAAGGCCTATTTGTTCCGAGTTTGGGAGAGCTGTGTGTGACAGAGGAAAACACCAGAAATCAAGTTGTTTGGTTGTGCTATTGTGAAAGAGCATTTACTTGTCTGTAGGATGATTTGAAGCCATCTACTGCTGTATTAGTTACCTGAATCCTCTTCCAACATGCCTTGGTGTTAATGATGCAAGTAAGAGACTAACCTAGTAGAGTTTGTTTCCATTTCTTAGAGTAAAGGAGATGAGGTATTTCCTGTGATTTTTCTGAACTTCCTTTGTTTGGTTTCAGAACATTTTCTGGGACATAATGGTAGCAAGATCAAGAGGAAATAATACCTTGGTATTACAATATGGGATTTTTACCTTGGAGACTCCTAGCCCAAGGACTGAAATATGAAGATGAGTCATCTCTACTATTTATTGTGTTATTAACTGAAAGAGAAGTTGAGGAGCGTGACATTTATTGTTGGCTGTCTTCTTCCCTTTTGATTTCTCCCCTGCCTCATCTTGCACATGTTCCAAACATGTTTAATACACATCCCAAGCTGCAAATGAATCTGATCCAACCATTCCTTCCCTTTCCAGCCCCTCACACTGACCTCAGACATTTGGGGCATATCTGATTCCTCCTTTATTTTTTTCTCCGCTGAAACTAATCTGGGGTGCAGACAGGTAAACTGCAAAGAGCAAAGGCTTTGGACTCAGAAAGACCTTGGTCTGAATGCAGGCTCTGCCATGTGCTACCTGCGTGACCTTGGATAAGCTACTTAAATGTCTCTGTGTCTCAGTTTCCTCAATATAAAATTAAAGTAATAGCACCTCAGGGTTGTAATACTCCACAGGGTTGCTGTGGATGAAATAAGATATGAAAAATACTTTGTGGCACAGGCATTCAATAGGTGCTATTTTTTCCTCACATATAATAATAACTACAATTTAATTAATCTTTACTATATCCTCAGCCCGTTTCATATAATATAACTCTTGGTCTTACATCAAACCCTGTAAGGTGAGTATCATTGTTTAAAACCGCATTTTACAGATGGGGAAGCTGAGGCTCCCGAGCTTAAGCGATTTGCCCAAGGGAACAGGGTTAAGGACAGAGTGAGCCTGGACTTAGACCCAGATCTGCCAACCTTCTTTATATTTTAACTCTGTTCCCTGTACTTTCCCAGATGATGACTTTCTAAGATGCCCTAATACCGTTCAGAGTCCTTACCACCTTTGAGAAACAAAGTACCTTTGTGCAATGGTCTTGATGGCCTCTGGTGGGCCTTTTCCCCTTGTCTTTGAAAGGCCATGCATGGGGGAGTGGAGAGTCCAGAGACCTGGGTTCAGTGCAAGCTTTTTCTCCTGCATATGATTTTAGACAGTCACTGCAACTTGCAACCTCAATTTGCCCAAGCTGTAGAATGCCTGATAGGGTTTTGTGAGGGTAAAATGATATACTGTTGTTGTTGTTTTTAATGAAATATTTTCTGCCGTATTGGTGTTGGTATCACAAGATGCATAAGCCATTGACCCCATTCTCCACTGGCTTACAGTATAGTAAGGGGGATAGAAAAGTAAATGAATGTGTTACAATGTGAAGAATAATAGGCCTGTGGAAGGCATAACAGAAGCATGGAGGGAGAAAGCAATGAACCCTCTAATTGGATAATTAGGATAGTGTTCCTACTTATGATTTGGAGCTGTGTTTTGAAGACTGAATATGATTTACTGTGATGAAGCTTGTGTTTTAGAAGGATAACTTTTGAGTCAGGGTCAACTTTATGCTGTGGGCAAAATCTACTCTTCTCAGCAGATTTTTGAGGTAGATCTTATTATCCCGAGATACAAAGAGGTTGATTAAAGTATCATTATTGCCTAAACAATAGTGACCCTAAATAGGAACCTTTGACTAGCTAAGAAGAGGAGCCTATACCATGGCAGCAAATGGTGGTCTTTTGGGGCATACAGAATATCCCCTCAAGGTATTGTGCGTGGTAAGGGCCCATTCTGCCCATGTGTAGACCTGGTTCTCAAAACAGAATAATGATTACCTCAATAATCATTTAATTGTGGAATATATACTTACTCCATGTTGCATGGGCTTCGAAGCCAGAAATATGTGGATTTTAATTATGGCTCCACCATTTACTAATTGTGTAACCATAAGCAAGTTTCTTGATTTCACTGCCTCAGTTTCTAAAATGGAGATGATCATGCATTCCTCAATGGGTTATTCTAGGGGTTAAATGGAAATATCTGCACATTAGTTAGAATAGGCTAGTTTACTGCAGAAAAAACAACCTCCAGTCTTAGTAGGTTCATTTCTTGCCATGCTCCTGGTTAGGCAGCTCTCCTGGGGAGCTGTGCCATTGTGAATAATGAAGTCAAGGGACAGTCTCTTTCCATGGGGTGTTTTAAAAGTCTTCAAAATTTGGTAGACAAGAAAGATATTTAATTTGTATTTATTTGGTTATTAGTGAAATAAAACTTAAATTTATAGAAGTCATTTGTTTTTCATCTCTTATAAATTACAGATACTTTAGTATTTTATATAATAAAAGCTGTTTGTATTTTCTTTTATGATTTCTACCTTTGGTCAGCAGGTACTTTTTTGAGAACAGTGTCACGTATACCTTTGACATTTAACACATATTTAGTGAATTGTATTAAGGTTTTTTTTTGGATTCAGTACTGAAATGGAAACTGAGTGAACATGTGGACACAGACACTTATTTCGGCCTTGGAGAAGATTATGGTTTTGCCAGGTTAATGATACTTAGGAACTTGAAGTAGTTAGACAATAACACAGTAGGTGCATGACTAAGCTACTGTTATCTTCTCTACCAGTCACCTGTCCTCGTATGACATTGATCCTTTTTTTTTGCTTTTTTGGCTGGACCTTAGTTGCTGGACCAGGGGTCAAACCCGTGCCCCTGCAGTGGAAGCACGGAGTCTTAACCACTGGACCACCAGGGAAGTCCCTACATTGGTCTTGATTGATGGGAAATTTGATGAATATTGATATCAAGTTATGGACTTGGTGTCTTCTTATTTACTTTTCCCCCACTGCCCCAGATCTAATCCTTCACCATACTGCATCAATTCTGTCTCAGGAAATCTCTCAAATATGCCCATTATTCTCTATCCCTATCACCTCTGCCTTGTCTAGAGCCTAGTATTTGGTCTGTCTTTTGAAATAGCTTCCTTTCCTTCAGGCGCCTCATAATCTCGCCCATCTTCCACATCACTCTCAGATTATTGTGCAGAAGTGCAGTGCTGATCAAGCCATTTGTAGGCTTAAATGCTTGTCTTGGCTCCCCAGGCCCTGCAGGGTAAACCCAGCTGTTTAGCTTGGCATTCAGGTTCCTTCAGAATCTGGCTCCTGCCCACATATCTGGCCTCACCACCTACTACTCCCTTCCTCATGATCTAGACACTTACCTAAATGAATTCCAAGTCTGCAGATATAGAACCTCCTTTCGTGGCTCTGTGCCTTTGTAGTATAGCACAGGGATTGAAAGCCTGGTCTTTGATGTCAGACCAACCTGTTCCAGCAGTGATATCTCTAAGCCTCAGTTTCCTCGTCTGTGAAATGGGAGCAAAAACAGTGCCTACTTCTTAAGGTTATGAGGAATAAATGAGCTAATTTCTATAGAACAGAACCTGACACATAATAAGTCCTTGATAATTATTAGCTATTAGTTGTAGTTGTACATGCTGTTTTCTCTGCAGGAAATTCCCTCTGCTATCACTTTTCCTCCACTGAGAGTTCAATTTATCTTTCAACTCCTATTTCAGCATCACATCTGTGGTCAAGTCTTCCCCTGCCTCAGGCTTCCTCTGTGGCTCCATGGTTTGGTTCTTGTCTCTGTAGCAGCAAGTATTACCCTGTACTGTAAATAAGCTCAACTCTTTTGTTTTACTATGAACTCATATAGCACAGGGGCCTTTAGTAGGTCGATCAGCTAGTGTTTACTAAGCATATGTAAATGAATACTGTTCTTGCCCTAAGTAAGATTACAGACTCAATGAGAAGAAAGGTATACCTAGTGAGTATACGAGTAGTGGTGGTGTTGGTAGTTACCTAATTGAATCTTGGGGGCAGAAAAGGCCTTGTCTTATTCAACTTGATATCCATAGCAACTAGTCTGACTCACAGTAAAGTGTTTCCTAAATGTTGAATGTATAAATGATTTAATTTTTTTTGAGATGCTACTTACAGACAACAGCCTAACCTGGTCTCCTCTAGGAGCAGCCTAATTCTTCTTAAACATGCGTGGAGTTTTCACTCTAGCATAAGCAAGCAGATTAGAGTTTATCAATTAGTTTTCTCCTTAAGTTCCTTCTCAGTTTGTTTCTTTTAGATCTGTTAGGGCTTCTCATAAAATCTGGAGCCCATTTGAAATCTAGAGGAGGGAGAAGAGAGACCTGGACTGGAAAGAAGAAAGAAGAAAAGTATAAGAGTGACTTATCTTTTGTCATGATCATTTCAGTTCCCTGGGTTAATAGAAACAAAAAAAGCAAAAGCAAAAAACAAACAACAGACCTCAGCATCCACACCACAATTTGTGGTTCTCAAACTATGAGGTTTCAAAGGATTGGAAAATAATATGGCTTCACTGAGACTGGAAAGCCACAGAAACTTCACAGGTACACAGATTGCAAACCTGAAACTCTACGATAACCCCAGCAAGTAGAATAGACAAGGCACTTTGTTTAATAAATCTGCTATGACATTTCTTTCTGCTGCCCAAAGAATGCTGAAGTCTCAGTAGCTGCCCTGCCTGATTTTTAGGCTTATTGTCACTGAGCGGATGCTTTTGCAAATTCTGTTGGCACACTTTGGGGAATGAGTTGCTTGTGTAAAAAGCGTTGCTTTTTGGATGAATTGAGAAGAACAGCAGCAATAACAGTTGTTCTTTATTGAACACCTAGTGTGTTCAGGCTGGGTCCTGGGCTGAGTGCTTTACATGTATCATCTCATGTAAACTTTTATTACAAATGAAGATACTGAGGTTCCGAGAAGCAAACTAACTTGCCCCAGGTCATGGTTAGTAAGTGGTGAAGGTGGGGTTGACTCAGGCTCTGGGTAGTGTTGTAGTGTGTATTTTACCTTCAGTGCCAATTCAGTGAATGTTTATAGGGGCTTTGAGTTTATTTCACCATCTTTTGAGTCTAGACAGCTTCCTAACAATCTCCTGATAGAGCTCTCTTTTAGCTGTGTTATTTTTATTTGTTCCTTCCTCAGAATTTCCTTTGTGACAGAGGAACTAGAGGATATAGAGGGGCCACAGAGACTGGGGAAATAAGAAGGTTCTAAGTCTGCCTCTAACACTAACAGCCTTTTGATCCTGGGCAAGTCACGTGACCACAGCCTTCTTTCCTGAGAAACCCCCATGTCCCTTTGAAGGTGGGAGTGAAGGAGAGGAGTGATAGAGTTAGATTTACCCTTAGGCTAAGCTTCAGGGCCCCTTCAAGGCTCTGGGAAGAGGTTCTGGCATGTTTGTATTTATAATTTATATTCATTTTCTTAAAGAGACCCACAGATCATATAAGCTTCAGGCTTCCCAGCCAGCATCCCCCCTGGGGCAGTGTTGGAATCCAAAAGAGATAAAGTTCGTGAATGCACTTTGTAAAGCAGAATGCACTGTACACATGTGGCAAAACTATTATTGGTATCATTAATAATTAGATAACAGCTTGAATCAAGGAAACCTTTCTTGGGGCTGGTGGGAGAAAAAAAGTTTAGATTTGAGGCAAGCAGAGGGAACCCATTAAGCTTTCCAACAGATGACTGGGGAAAGTTATGATATCTCCTCCCCAGGAGGAACATATTCAGTTGTTTCTGAGAATTTTACACACGCTTATGCCTGAGGGTTGGGAATTGGATGAGTTCTCTATTTCCTGGATTCCGGGAAAAGTGGAGAAAGGCATTTTTCTAATTGAGCAGAGTAGATTTACAAGTGTTACCAGGATCCCATTACAGAAAGCTGCAGTTAGATCCTGGTTATTAAAAGGGTCATTGTTCAATTTATGGATTATCCAGATCCTGTTGGTCCCTGGCCACTCTGATGTACACCTTTTATGCGTTTTACTGCCAATTAGCACTTCCACCAGAGCCTGGAAAGGGAGAGGAGCTAAACACCAAATTGGTTAATTCCTTTTCCTTGTTAGCAGCTTTGTCAAGGTGTGTCAGCAGGAACGTAAAGAAAATGGCTCAAATGCGGTGAAGAGATTATCTGTGCTTTCACTGTTGTTTTCTTTCTTCCTCAACTCAAATTTAAGAGTAGGCCCTGCTTCTGATTTTGACTTGATTTAAAGTCAGTAAATCAAAGATCTTGGCCTAGGGCATCCAGGGACTTCAATAAACAGCAGCCTTGGGGTAGGTAACATTTTCAGAGAGCCTTTTGCCCACACCCCATATCTCCAGGCCTGTCTCTCATTTCCTGTGTGATGTGGAGGGGTGGAGACTCAAAGAGAGGTCCAGTACTTAAGTCATTCAAGTGTTTGTGTAAAAAAATGTGTTTCTCTACAAATACATAGTAAATATAAATAGAAATGTGCGCCCACATTCATTCAATCATATCTTAGTATTTATTGAGGTTTGAAAACTCTCGCATGTAAAAGCCTTTTCTGGAAGGGATTTCTCTCTAATTTCAAAGGCTATTGTGTTTCCTAGGGAATTTATTAGCTGTGCATTTACCAGACACAAAATAAAAACTTTGGTCAGTTATGAAAACTCTATTTGCATCTTGCTCTGAGAAGACCATGACCACGAGGGAATTGGAAGTAAAACGTGTGTGTCCTGCATGGGAATGAGTCATAATGTGCGATTAAAATGTGCATGTGGAGCTCATCTTAGATTTTAAGGATTGGAATGAGCAAGCGACTGTCCTGGGACAATTCTCCTCCTTGGGACAAGTGGAATACCCACCTGTGGAGAGCAGGGCTACGATTCCTGGTATTGTTGTTTGTTATTCTTGGCTCCAACCGTGTGCCTGACTAAAGAAAGAGATGTGAAGGTCTCTCTCTGTGAAGGGCTTGCCTTACCAATCAGGGAAAATGGTAACCAGGAAAGAAGGGCTGTTCTCTACGGTGTGGGCAGGAAGAGGACTGTGGCTTGCAGAGGTCAGAGCTACACAGACTCTGATTCCAGCTTTGTGATGAGTTTGAGTAATGACAATAATACTTTTATTTAATGCTCTGTAACAGTGCAGTCCAGGAGAAATACAATGACGGCCACTTAGGTAATTTTACATTTCTAAGAGCCACATTAAAAAGAAAGCAATAAGTAAATAAATAAATAAAAAAGCAAAAAGAAGTAGGCAGAATTTACTTAATAATATAAATACATATATTTTTTGTTGTTGTTATTTTTTTTGCGGTACGCAGGCCTCTCACCGCTGGGGCCCCGCCCCACCGCGGAGCACAGGCTCCGGACGCGCAGGCTCAGCGGCCATGGCTCAGGGGGCCAGCCGCTCCGCGGCATGCGGGATCCTCCCGGACCGGGTCACGAACCCACGTCTCCTGCATTGGTAGGCGGACTCCCAACCACTGCGCCACCAGGGAAGCCCAATAATATATTTTATTTAACACAATATATCCAAAACATTTTCGTGTCAATATGTAATCAATATCAACTTACGAATGAGCTATTTATATTCTTTTTTCATGAGTCTTCAAAATTCTGTATATATTTTGCCATTACAGCATATTTCAATTCGGATGCTAAATTTTCATCACAAATACTTGATCTCTATTTAGATTTTATAAAATGTACATTTGAAAAAAGTAGATTCACATGTCTAAGTTGCTCCAGAGATGCTTAAAAGTTTTCCAAGAGTTGTATCGAGTATCAGGTTTTAAGTGTAAATTAAAGAAAATAAAATGAAATAAAAAATGTGGTTCCTCAGTCACACCAGCCACGTTTCAAGGGCTCAACAGCCAAATGTGGATAGTGGCTACTGTATAGGCCATCGTGTTCATGCAGGTGGTCATCCTTAGCACCAGAAGAGACTGCTAAACTTAGAGGCAATGAGAACACTGTAAGGGGACCTGGGGGAAAGGATTGCCTACGGGGTAGGGATCAGAAGGGGAGCACACCTCTGTTCGTCAGACTCTTGGCACCCAAAGAAGGAGCAAATGAAGAGCATGTAATGAGTGCCAGACCCAGGGATACACATTTGAGCCTTTGATGAGCGCTTGAGATTTCATCTGAAATGGAGTCCTAAGCTTTTCCATATTCTGAGCCTGATTGGCCCCCCAGATGTTGAGCAGCTGTGAATTCTCCCAAGAGAGTGCTGCTTTGGTCTCAGTGTGGTCATGTGAACTCCTGGAGGCTTTGAGATCAGAGACAGACTTTATACACTTTTATTTGAATAGTTCCTTTGCTCTAGGAGGGAGGTACACATATGGCAGCAATTTAGACATCCAGAATAAACCACGTCTTCTTTCAAGTCAAGAGAGGTGATTGGAGTTCCTTTCTACAGTTTGCTTATTTATTTATTTATTTATTTTGCGGTACGCGGGCCCCTCACTGTTGTGGCCTCTCCCGTTGCGGAGCACAGGCTCCGGACGTGCAGGCTTAGCGGCCATGGCTCACGGGCCCAGCCGTTCTGCGGCATGTGGGATCTTCCCGGACCGGGGCACGAACCTGTGTCCCCTGCATCGGCAGGCGGACTCTTAACCACTGCGCCACCAGGGAAGCCCCAGTTTGCTTACTTTTTGACTGTTTATTTGTATCTGTAAAGTCAGCAATATGCTAATAGACGTATGTCCAATGGTGCTTAGAGCAAATCGGTTTGTAAACCTGCAGCTGTCTTGCTTGCCTGTCCTTCTGCATTGTACTCCTGCCCGGTTCCACCTAGTCTTCCTGAATCAGTGTTAGCACTTTTTCATGTGATGAACATTTCATTGTAATAATGACAGCAGGTACCCTTTGCCGGGTGCCTTCTCTCTGGCAGGTAGCCTGCCAGATATTTTACAGATATTTATTTTCCCACAACAAGATTGCAGGATGGGTATTATTACTTTTATCTGTCAGATGAGGAAACTGGTTCATATTGCTTAACAATATGCAAGAACACTAGACCAAGGTCCGCAAACTAACAGCCCTTGGACCAAATCCGGCCTGTTGCCTGTTTTTTATATATATATATATATATATATATATATATATATATATAGTGCTAGTTAAGAATGGGTTTCGCATTCTAAAATGGTTGAAAAAAATCAAAAGAAGATTTAATGACGTGAAAATGTATGAAATTCCAATATCGATATCCCTAAATAAAGTTTTATTGGAATATAGCCATGTTTATTCATTTCTTAGTGTCTTTGTGTGCAGAGTTGAGAAGTTGACATGTAGACTGTATGGCCTGCAAAGCCTTAAATATTTACTGTCTTCCTCTTTACAGATAAAGTGTGTTAACCCCTATGCTGAACTGTTAAATTCTTACTGTAGACTGTAAGAGCCAGGGTCAGGGGCGGTGAGGGTACTCACACCTGGGGCCCCATGTAATGAATGTCAGGGATATTTAGTGGGTATGGAGCCAAGCACTCCATGTGGAAGAGGAGACTGAAGCCTAGAGGGGATCAGTAACTCCCCAAAGTCACATAGTGGGACTGGAATCCGACTCCAAAGCTTGATCCCTAAGTCTGTGGCTTCGCAGAGATAAGCTGACCACGATGCTGCTCAACTTGGACTGCACCAGGACCCCCTGAAGGGCTTGTTACCCCAGAGATTGCTAAGCCCCACCTCCAGAGTCTATGATTTCAGAGGTCTGGGCTGGGGTCCAAGAATTTGCATTTCTAACAAGCCCCCAGGTGATGCTGTTGACGCCCATCTGTGGACCAGCCACACTTCAAGTAGCCCTACCGTACTACATCCTGCTCAATAAATAGCTGCTGAGTTATGGAAGGCTTCAAACCCATGTATTCCCCAACCAAAACTAACGAGAAATTTAAGTCAAGTGCATTCTAATTACCTTTTTAAGCATTGTAATCGTTTGATTTCTGCCCCCATTGTTCTCATTAAACCCCGAGCTTTCTGATGCTATGGGACTCAGGCCACCCTGACTGTTGAAATGCATGTGCCTCTGTGCCTGACAGCAAGGGGCTGGGTCTGAAATGAACCCATCACTGGTGGCATCCCTCTTCTGTGTCTAGAAATTCTGTTTCTTTCACATCAATTTCAAAATCAGTTTATGATGATTTATGAACCAGGAATTTGTTTCCTGCTGATTGTATGTCAAATCCTTTCTCACTCTGTGCCCCCTATTTCTCTGCTGGCTAACAAGGAGCCCTGGGGGTGCAGGAAACAGCTTCTGTAGTCAGATTGTACTGGCTTTGGTCATGGAAGTTAATGCGTTAGTGCTAGAGTTCGCTATCTTAATTATTGATTTAGTCTCATATTTTAAAAGTCATTATTTAAGGATTAGGAATGGGGAAAATGAAGCCTGGTGAAAGATGATAGCTATTTTTTTTTGTTGATTCATAGTCTAGTTTGGGATTTTAATAAGTAACAAAAAGCATTGGAAACTGCTGATTTAATCTCTTCTTATAGGCTCATATTGGCATAAAAAAGAAAATAAATCTCTAAATTTTTGCTTTCTCCTGGCTGTCCATTTATGTGCCTTTGTTTATTGTGGAGCCCATTTTTCTGATTTCCCCCCTTTCATCTTTGGCCTCCTAGCCCCTCTCCAGTACAGGTGTTATAGAGATCATTAGCTAGTACAGTTGTCCCTTGGTATCCAGGTATCCACATGTCCACCGGGGATTGGTTCCAGCACCCCACAGGTAAAAGCTAATGCTCAAGTCCCTTATATAAAATGGCATAGTATTTGCATATGTCTATGCACATCCTTCCATATGCTTTAAATCATCTTTAGATTACTTACAATAATTAATACAATGCAAATTTTATGTAAAGAGTTGTAAATACAATGTAAATAGTTGCCAGCACAAGGCAAATTCAAGTTTTGCTTTTGGGAACTTTCTGGAATTTGAGTGTTTTTGAATATTTTTGACCCACGGACAGCAGAACCAGGTTCAGCTGACTATGTCTAAAGAACGGTCATCTCAGCCCTGTACAAGGGAAGCCTTATAGAACTCTGTTGCTAAGCAGATAAAGCTATCTTGCAGAGTGCCGTGATACAAGCCACTCCAACAGGAAGAATTCGTCTCTGGGAAATGTGAGTCTTTTCTACTCCTGGTATACAATCAGTGGTGTGGCGTTCCTGACAGCCCATGGTTGTCACCCCACACACCTTTGCCATGGTCTAGAGGCTGACTTTACTATCAGTCGCTCTTTTATTGCTGACCTTCTCAACCATGTCTTCCTTTCTTTCTCACTTAGTTCTCGGAGAAAATTCATTCCCCAGCAGCAGCAGATAACTGAATCAATGACACCTTATGCCTGTTTTCTTTTTCTTTCTTTCTTTCTTTCTTTTTTTTTTAAGATGTTGGGGGTAGGAGTTTATTAATTAATTAATTTATTTTTTCTGTGTTGGGTCTTCGTTTCTGTGTGAGGGCTTTCTCTAGTTGTGGCAAGCGGGGGCCACTCTTCATCGAGGTGCGCGGGCCTCTCACAATGGCGACCTCTCTTGTTGCGGAGCACAGGCTCCATACGCGCAGGCTCAGTAGTTGTGGCTCACGGGCCTAGTTGCTCCGCAGCATGTGGGATCCTCCCAGACCAGGGTTCGAACCCGTGTCCCCTGCATTAGCAGGCAGATTATCAACCACTGCGCCTCCAGGGAAGCCCACGCCTGTTTTCTTATTTATTTTCCTTTACATTCTTTCAGTTGGGAGTTAAGAGAATCTTTCTCTCCTACCCTGGTTTATGTCACTTAATTATTTGTTCCTTGGCTGGTTTAATGTTTATTTAATTCTGCCATGCTGTTTAACCCTAGTGGCCTGGTTGATTGCTTGAACTGAGCCAAGATTTCCTCATGTGACTTCTAACTTGTTGGTAAATTAGGGTTTGTTTTTTTCTCACCTATCCTGGACCCTTGATACTAAAATCTTACTTAAAGAAATTACCACTCTAGATTTCTGTATTGGAACAATTGAAATTCACTATTTTTCCAGATTTGTGTAGGTCTGTGTTTGACTTTTTTTCCCTCTTACCTTTGGGAAGTTTATTATCAAGCATTTAGAGAGAAGCCAAGTACTATGGGTGAGAGGAGGGGTAAAGGGAATGGAGATAAAATAGAAGCTGAAGATTTTAATTCTTTTTGAAGGGAAATTAGGGTCTGTATGAATAATAGTAATTGTAACAATAGCTTACAGTTATTGAGTACTTACAGCTACTGTGTCAGGGCTTCATAGTTTTGTATTAGCTCATTTAATCCTGACAAGTACCTCATAAAATAGGTACTATTATACATTCCCATATAGATGAGGAAATTGAAGCTTGGAGAGGTTACTTAGAGAGACTATGTAACCTCCCCAAGGTTGTACCACTATTAAAGGAGGGGGTAGGATTTGAATCCAGGAGTTTGGCCAAAGAAAATATTCCTATAGTCATGTATGGGCAAACCTATTTGAAACTTGCCCACAATAATTTAATAACTTAATGATAAAATAATATCAGTAAGCTTTTTGAGCACTTAATTGTAGGTACTGTATTTAAGGCATATACATGATTTCCTTTAACAGTCAACAATCCTATTAGAAAAATAGTATTATTATCATATCTATTTTACCTGGGAGGAAACACTGAGGCTTGCAGAAAACTTTGGTTTTTTGCCCAAGGTCCTTGGTCTAGTGAGTAGAAAATTTGTCTGACCATATTATTTTACAGTTATTGTTATTAGCTAGCATTTACTGTATGCAGTAAGGGCTGGGCACTATTCTCAACACTTTACACTTACTGATTCATTTAATGCCCATTTTTCAGATAAGGAAGCCAAGGCACAGAGTGGTTAGATAAGGTCACCAAACCATTTTTGGTAGTAGTGAGACTGGAACGCAGGCACTTTGGCTCCAGGGTCTGTATCTGTAACAACCTTGCACAAGGCCACAAATCCCCCCTCCCCCCCCCCACTTTGGTGTTCTACCTCCTAGTGCAGAGAATCACTTAGGACTATTGAAATCCATTCCAGTATCAAATCAGCCCACTTCAAAGGAACTTGTGGCGATTAAAAAAAAATTGCTTGATTTTTGATGAGATAAACTGAATTAAAAAATAAATTTGTTGTTGGTTGGGGGAAGATGGCGGAAGAGTAAGACGCGGAGATCACCTTCCTCTCCACAGATACACCAGAAATACATCTACGCGTGGAACAACTCCTACGGAGCACCTACTGAACGCTGGCAGAAGACCTCAGACCTCCCAAAAGGCAAGGAACCCCCCACGTACCTGGTTAGGGCAAAAGAAAAAACTAAACAGAGACAAAAGGATAGGGACGGGTCCTGCACCAGAGGGAGAGAGCTGTGAAGGAGGAAAAGTGTCCACACACTAGGAAGCCCCTTCGCGGGTGGAGACTTCGGGAGGCGGAGTGGGGGAGCTTGGGAGCCGCGGAGGAGAGCACAGCAACAGGGGTGCGGAGGGCAAAGCGGACAGATTCCAGCGCAGAGGATCGGGCCGACCGGCACTCACCAGCCGAGAGGCTTGTCTGCTCGCCCGCCGGGGCGGGCGGGAGTGGGAGCTGAGGCTCCGGCTTTTGTCGGAGCGCCGGGAGAGGACTGAGGTTGGCGGCGTGAACACAGCCTGCAGGGCGTTGGTGCGCCGCGGCTGGCCGGGAGAGAGTCCGGGGAGGGGTCTGGACCTGCCGAAGAGGCAAGAGACTTTTACGTCCCTCTTTGTTTCCTGGTGCACGAGGAGAGGGGATTAAGAACGCTGCTTGAGAGAGCTCCAGGGACGGGCGCGAGCCGCGGCTAAGAGTGCGGAGCCCAGAGACGGACATGGGACGCTAAGGCCGCTGCTGCCGCCGCCAGGAAGCCTGTGTGCGAACACAGGTCACTAGCCACACGCCCTTCCGGGGAGCCTGTGCAGCCCGCCACTGCCAGGGTCCCGGGATCCAGGGACGGCTCCCCCGGGAGAGCGCACGGCGCGCCTCAGGCTGCAGCGTCACGCCGGCCTCTGCCGCCGCAGGCCCGCCCCGCACTCCGTGACCCTCCCTACCCCCCGGCCTGGGTGAGCCAGAGCCTCCGAATCAGCGGCTCCTTTAACCCCGTCCTGAGCAAAGAACAGACGCCCTCCGGCGACCTACACGCACAGGCGGGGCCAAATCCAAAGCTGAACCCCTGGAGCTGTGCGAACAAAGAAGAGAAAGGGAAATCTCTCCCAGCGGCCTCAGAAGCAGCAGATTAAAGCTCCACAATCAACTTGATATACCCTGCATCTGTGGAATACCTGAATAGACAACGAATCATCCCAAATTAAGGAGCCCTGTGGATGAAAGGCTCTTGGTGCTGCAGCCAGGACTCAGTGCTGTGCCTCTGAGGTGGGAGAGCCAACTTCAGGACACTGGTCCACAAGAGGCCTCCCAGCTGCACATAATATCAAACAGCAAAAATCTCCGAGAGATCTCCATCTCAACGCCAGCACCCAGCTTCACTCAACGACCAGCAAGCTACAGTGCTGGACATCCTATGCCAAACAACTAGCAAGACAGGAACACAACCCCACCCATTAGCAGAGAGGCTGCCCAAAATCATAATAAATCTACAGACACCCCAAAACACACCACCAGACGTGGACCTGCCCACCAGAAAGACAAGATCCAGCCTCATCCACCAGAACACAGGCACTAGTACCCTCCACCAGGAAGCCTACACAACCCACTGAACCAACCTTAGCCACTGGGGACAGACACAAAAAACAACAGGAACTACGAACCTTCAGCCTGCAAAAAAGGAGACCCCAAACACAGTAAGATAAGCAAAATGAAAAGACAGAAAATCACACAGCAGATGAAGGAGCAAGATAAAAACCCATCAGACCTAACAAATGAAGAGGAAATAGGCAGTCTACCTGAAAAAGAATTCAGAATAATGATAGTAAGGTTGATCCGAAATCTTGGAGATAGAATGGACAATAGAATGGACAAATTGCAAGAATCAGTTAACAAGGACCTAGAAGAACTAAAGACGAAACAAGCAACGATGAACAACACAATAAATGAAATTAAAAGTACTTTAGATGGGATCAATAGCAGAATAACTGAGGCAGAAGAACGGATAAGTGACCTGGAAGATAAAATAGTGGAAATAACTACTGCGGAGCAGAATAAAGAAAAAAGAATGAAAAGAACTGAGGACAGTCTCAGAGACCTCTGGGACAACATTAAACGCACCAACATTCGAATTATAGGGGTTCCAGAAGAAGAAGAGAAAAAGAAAGGGACTGAGAAAATATTTGAAGAGATTATAGTTGAAAACTTCCCTAATATGGGAAAGGAAATAGTTAATCAAGTCCAGGAAGCACAGAGAGTCCCATACAGGATAAATCCAAGGAGAAATACGCCAAGACACATATTAATCAAACTGTCAAAAATTAAATACAAAGAAAACATATTAAAAGCAGCAAGGGAAAAACAACAAATAACACACAAGGGAATCCCCATAAGGTTAACAGCTGATCTTTCAGCAGAAACTCTGCAAGCCAGAAGGGAGTGGCAGGACATAATGAAAGTGTTGAAGGAGAAAAACCTGCAACCAAGATTACTCTACCCAGCAAGGATCTCATTCAGATTTGATGGAGAAATTAAAACCTTTACAGACAAGCAAAAGCTGAGAGAGTTCAGCACCACCAAACCAGCTCTACAACAACTCCTAAAGGAACTTTTCTAGGCAAGAAACACAAAAGAAGGAAAGGACCTACAATAACGAACCCAAAACAATTAAGAAAATGGGAATAGGAACACACATATCGATAACTACCTTAAATGTAAATGGACTAAATGCTCCCACCAAAAGACACAGATTGGCTGAATGGATACAAAAACAAGACCCATATATTTGCTGTCTACAAGAGACCCACTTCAGACCTAGAGACACATACAGACTGAAAGTAAGGGGATGGAAAAAGGTATTTCATGCAAATGGAAACCAAAAGAAAGCTGGAGTAGCAATTCTCGTATCAGACAAAATAGACTTTAAAACAAAGACTATTAGAAGAGACAAAGAAGGACACTACATAATGATCAAGGGATCGATCCAAGAGGAAGATATAACAATTGTAAATATTTATGCACCCAACATAGGTGCACCTCAATACATAAGGCAAATACTGACAACCATAAAAGGGGAAATCGACAGTAACACATTCATAGTAGGGGACTTTAACACCCCACTTTCACCAATGGACAGATCATCCAAAATGAAAATAAATAAGGAAACACAAGCTTTAAATGATACATTAAACGAGATGGAGTTAATTGATATTTATAGGACACTCCATCCAAAAACAACAGAATACACATTTTTCTCAAGTGCTCATGGAACATTCTCCAGGATAGATCATATTTTGGGTCACAAATCAAGCCTTGGTAAATTTAAGAAAATTGAAATTGTATCAAGTATCTTTTCTGACCACAATGCCATGAGACTAGATATCAATTACAGGAAAAGATCTGTAAATAATACAAACACATGGAGGCTAAACAATACACTACTTAATAATGAAGTGATCACTGAAGAAATCAAAGAGGAAATCAAAAGATACCTAGAAACAAATGACAATGGAGACACAACGACCCAAAACCTGTGGGATGCAGCAAAAGCAGTTCTAAGGGGGAAGTTTATAGCAATACAAGCCCACCTTAAGAAGCAGGAAACATCTCGAATAAACAACCTAACCTTGCACCTCAAGCAATTAGAGAAAGAAGAACAAAAAAACCCCAAAGCTAGCAGAAGGAAAGAAATCATAAAAATCAGATCAGAAATAAATGAAAAAGAAATGAAGGAAACAATAGCAAAGATCACTAAAACTAAAAGCTGGTTCTTTGAGAAGATAAACAAAATAGATAAACCACTAGCCAGACTCATCAAGAAAAAAAGGGAGAAGACTCAAATCAATAGAATTAGAAATGAAAAAGGAGAGGTAACAACTGACACTGCAGAAATAAAAGAGATCATGAGAGATTACTACAAGCAACTCTATGCCAATAAAATGGACAACCTGGAAGAAATGGACAAATTCTTAGAAATGCACAACCTGCCAAGACTGAATCAGGAAGAAATAGAAAATATGAACAGACCAATCACAAGCACTGAAATTGAAACTGTGATTAAAAATCTTCCAACGAAGAAAAGCCCAGGACCAGATGGCTTCACAGGCGAATTCTATCAAACATTTAGAGAAGAGCTAACACCTATCCTTCTCAAACTCTTCCAAAATATAGCAGAGGGAGGAACACTCCCAAACTCCTTCTACGAGGCCACCATCACCTTGATACCAAAACCAGACAAGGATGTCACAAAGAAAGAAAACTACAGGTCAATATCACTGAAGAACATAGATGCAAAAATCCTCAACAAAATACTAGCAAACAGAATCCAACAGCACATTAAAAGGATCATACACCATGATCAAGTGGGGTTTATTCCAGGAATGCAAGGATTCTTCAATATACGCAAATCTATCAATGTGATAAACCATATTAACAAATTGAAGGAGAAAAACCATATGATCATCTCAATAGATGCAGAGAAAGCTTTTGACAAAATTCAACACCCATTTATGATAAAAACCCTGCAGAAAGTAGGCATAGAGGGAACTTTCCTCAACATAATAAAGGCCATATATGACAAGCCCACAGCAAACATCATCCTCAATGGTGAAAAACTGAAAGCATTTCCACTAAGATCAGGAACAAGACAAGGTTGCCCACTCTCACCACTCTTATTCAACATAGTTTTGGAAGTTTTAGCCACAGCAATCAGAGAAGAAAAGGAAATAAAAGGAATCCAAATCGGAAAAGAAGAAGTAAAGCTGTCACTGTTTGCAGATGACATGATACTATACATAGAGAACCCTAAAGATGCTACCAGAAAACTACTAGAGCTAATCAATGAATTTGGTAAAGTGGCAGGATACAAAATTAATGCACAGAAATCTCTGGCATTCCTATATACAAATGATGAAAAATCTGAAAGTGAAATCAAGAAAACACTCCCATTTACCATTGCAACAAAAAGAATAAAATATCTAGGAATAAACCTACCTAAGGAGACAAAAGATCTGTATGCAGAAAATTATAAGACACTGATGAAAGAAATTAAAGATGATACAAATAGATGGAGAGATATACCATGTTCTTGGATTGGAAGAATCAACATTGTGAAAATGACTCTACTACCGAAAGCAATCTATAGATTCAATGCAATCCCTATCAAACTACCACTGGCATTTTTCACAGAACTAGAACAAAAAATTTTGCAATTTGTATGGAAACACAAAAGACCCCGAATAGCCAAAGCAATCTTGAGAACGAAAGAAGGAACTGGAGGAATCAGGCTCCCAGATTTCAGACTATACTACAAAGCTACAGTTATCAAGACGGTATGGTACTGGCACAAAAACAGAAAGATAGATCAATGGAACAGGATAGAAAGCCCAGAGATAAACCCACGCACATATGGTCACCTTATCTTTGACAAGGGAGGCAGAAATGTACAGTGGAGAAAGGACAGCCTATTCAATAAGTGGTGCTGGGAAAACTGGACAGCTACATGTAAAAGTATGAAATTAGAACACTCCCTAACACCATACACAAAAATAAGCTCAAAATGGATTAAAGACCTAAATGTAAGGCCAGAAACTATCAAACTCTTAGAGGAAAACATAGGCAGAACACTCTATGACATAAATCACAGCAAGGTCCTTTTTGACCCACCTCCTAGAGAAATGGAAATAAAAACAAGAGTAAACAAATGGGACCTAATGAAACTTAAAAGCTTTTGCGCAGCAAAGGAAACCATAAAGAAGACCAAAAGACAACCCTCAGAATGGGAGAAAATATTTGCAAATGAAGCAACTGACAAAGGATTGATCTCCAAAATTTATAAGCAGCTCATGCAGCTTAATAACAAAAAAACAAACAACCCAATCCAAAAATGGGCAGAAGACCTAAATAGACATTTCTCCAAAGAAGATATACAGAGTGCCAACAAACACATGAAAGAATGCTCAACATCACTAATCATGAGAGAAATGCAAATCAAAACGACAATGAGATATCATCTCACACCGGTCAGAATGGCCATCATCAAAAAATCTAGAAACAATAAATGCTGGAGAGGGTGTGGAGAAAAGGGAACCCTCTTACACTGTTGGTGGGAATGTAAATTGATACAGCCACTGTGGAGAACAGTATGGAGGTTCCTTAAAAAGCTACAAATAGAACTACCATATGACCCAGCAATCCCACTACTGGGCATATACCCTGAGAAAACCATAATTCAAAAAGAGTCATGTACCAAAATGTTCATTGCAGCTCTATTTACAATAGCCCAGAGATGGAAACAACCTAAGTGGCCATCATCGGATGAATGGATAAAGAAGATGTGGCACATATATACAATGGAATATTACTCAGCCATAAAAAGAGACGAAATTGAGCTATTTGTAATGAGGTGGATAGACCTAGAGTCTGTCATACAGAGTGAAGTAAGTCAGAAAGAGAGAGACAAATACCGTATGCTAACACATATATATGGAATTTAAAAAAAAAAATGTCATGAAAAACCTAGGGTTGAAACAGGAATAAAGACACAGACTTACTAGAGAATGGACTTGAGGCTATGGGGAGGGGGAAGGGTAAACGGTGACAAAGCGATAAAGAGGCATGGACATATATACACTACCAAACGTAAGGTAGATAGCTAGTGGGAAGCAGCCGCATAGCACAGGGAGATCAGCTCGGTGCTTTGTGACCGCCTGGAGGGGTGGGATAGGGAGGGTGGGAGGGAGGGAGACGCAAGCGGGAAGAGATATGGGAATATATGTATATATATAACTGATTCATTTTGTTGTGAAGCTGAAACTAACATACCATTGTAAAGCAATTATACTCCAATAAAGATGTTAAAAAAAAATAAATTTGTTGAGTTTATTTATTTTTTGAATGCCTTTGAAGATTTTTGAACCAGATACATTTAGAAGACCCACTAGGTCAAGTCAGACCTGGTGGAATTAGTTTCCTTGTGGAGGTGGAATTTGCAATTGAGCATGAGACAGTCATTCTGACTGGATGGGGAATGCCAGGCAGTTCTCCCTCTGCTCTCCCCTTCTTCACCTGTACCCCGGAATAACTCCACGGGGAAGCCAAAGTGCTCTTTTAAACAGTAAATCAGGTCACGTCAGTTTCCTTATCTGAACCCTTTGGTGGCTTTCCATTTCACTTTGGATAAAATCTAAACTCCTTTCTATGGCTCACACTGCTCATGACCTTGCTCCTGCTTATTTTTGAGAAATTATCTCCTGCATCTTGGTCCCCTGCTTATTTTCATTCCATCCAGCTCTGGACCATGCCAAGTTCCTTCCTGCTTCAGAGCCTTTGGGCTGCTATTCCCCTGCCTGCCATACTTTGCCCCCAGGTTCTTTTTGAGGCTATTTCATCCTACCTTTCATGTCCCAAATTAAAGTTTACTGCCTTGGACAGGCCTTTGCTGATTTATACCAATGAGATAGAACTCTTCCTGATATTCCCTATTATGCTTCCCTGTTTACTGTGTGCATAACACTTTCTTAATATATGAAGCCATGCTTATTTGTTTATTTGCCTCTCAGTCAAAAGACTAAAAGGGCAGAAATCATGGTTATTTTGTTTATCACTGTGTGTCTAACTTCTAGCATAGTATAGTCAACAAACGAATGAATCATTTAATTAATTAATTTCAGGCAAAAAGAATAGTAGGTACAAAGATAGGGTGGCATGAAGGAACAGGTCATTTTGGGGAACAGTGAAAAGTTGCGGATGACTGTCACTGAGTTCGTTTTGGGAGCCGGAGGAGCTGATATAGTTGGAGACAGATCATGAAGGACCACGTAGGTCCTACAAAGTAGTATGGACTTTATCCTTTAGAAATGGGGAAACACTAATGGGATTTAAACAGATCATTAAATGTGGTGGAGATATTGGGTCAGAGAGAATATTCTGTTGTCTTATTTTAGAGTACTTGGAGTCCTTGGATTAACTCTGGTCATTGTCGTTGGTATTTGGAAATTACTTGTCCCAATTATGATTTTGCTACAATGATTGCACAGGCAGAATTTCAAATAGAATGCTGGAAATGAAAATGTGCCGAAGATGTAAGTGTGCTGGTTTATAGCAGAGCTTGGTGTTTTATCTATCATTGCCTAACCGGTTATATTCTGGGAGAAAATATTTGCAAATCATGTCTGATTGGTTAATATACAAAATATATAAAGAACTCATACAACTTGATAGCAAAACAAAAAAACAAAAACAAACAATCCAATTAAAAATGGGCAGAGGATCTGCATAGGCATTTTTCCAAAGAAGACGTACAGATGGCCAACAGGTACATGAAAAGCTGCTCAACATCACTAATCATCAGGGAAATGCAAATCAAAACAGTAATGAGATAATCACCTCACACCTGTACCTGTTAGAATGGCTGTTATCAAAAAGATAAGAAATCACAAGTGTTGGCGAGGATGTGGAAAAAAAGGAACCCTTGTGCGCTCTTGGTGGTATAGTCACTGTGGAAAACAGTATGGTGGTTCCTCAAAAAATTAAAAATAGAACTGCCATATGATCCAGCAGTCCAATTCTGGATACTTATCCGTAGGAACTGAAAATACTAACTCGAAAAGATACCTGTACCTCTATGTGCATTGCAGCATTATTCACATATTTGGACATTGCTTGTTCTAAATATGGTGGCCTTAGTGATTACACAGCCCGAATTTCTCCTAGAAGGCTGTAAGATAAAACTTGGCAGTGTCATTTCTCTCCCTGGGTGTGGTACAGTCAGTCACATTTAAGATACATGTTCCTTGAAGTCAAGGAGCTGGGCTGGGCCCAGTTTGTGTGTCCATGCTTTAATGAGAGTGTATCATCTGTAAAATCTTTACAGTTTGGATAAGCAAATACATCAATCCATTTGAAAGTGCTAATAAATGTAAAATATTGTTGGCAAATGAAGCTACTTCTCCAGATGTTGAAATTTTCATTTAGCCTGGGGAATCCTAAGTTTAGAAGTAATCTTTTGAGCCCTTAGATCATTGAATGCACAGTTTAGGTTCTTTCTGGTATTGATGAACAGGTAGTGCTTGTAATATTAACTGTAATTTTGGACAAGTGAGGTACTTCTGGCCCATTGCACATTAAATGCCTGCAGTTTCCTGGACCTGACTTAGAGTGTGGTTTCGTATTACTGCCCTTGAGGCACCTGTTTATATAGCAGTACTGAGCTCCAGACCTCAAGCGAAGCACCACATATGTGTATATTTATCAGTTAAAGCTTCAACACCCCTGTGACTCTGTTTTGTAATCTCCCTGTAAATTTGTATTGTTAATGAGGAAATGTGGGTTTAGAGAAATTAAGTGCTTGAGGTCAAAGAGTTAGTGGATCTAGGGTCAGGGAGTCCAATGCAGTTCTGACTCCCAAAACCCTTGCTCTTCACCTCAGCCCTGTCCTAGACATAATGTTGTACTATAGACAGGTCAGAATGGTAGGTAGGAACAGAGGGAGATCTCCTTTCCTATAGACTGTACGTAAAAATGTCTCTCAAGCCATTTTGTCTGAAGCCCATCTTTCTGTCTTGGGTTCACTTCTATTTTTAGAGATATTTTGTTTTGCCTAATATATATATATATATATATATGTATTTTAGTAAATATTGCAGGCATCAGTCTTTTGTAAACTGAATCATAGTTAAATAAAGAAGTTTGCTGTTTAAAGGACCTTGTGGTTAATCCCTTGGTAAAGAATTGTTTTGGAATTGAATATTAATGCCCTAGTTATACTGTTTTTAACTTGACTTTCAAAAAAGTAACAATGGCAAAAGCTAATATTTTTTGATATGTAACAGGTGGTCTTGTAAGCATTTCTTTTCTTACATGGGAGTTTCTAATTTGATGCTCGCAACAACTCTGCAAGATGGGTGCTATTATTTTGTCAGTTTTACAGAGGAGGAAACTGAGGTACATGGAGGCTAGATGAAGGGACAGCTTCATGGCATGTGACATGTATGATCACACAACCCCATGCTCAGAAGGGCCACACTTGATTTAATGTTCTGCAGTTGCTGTCTAAAAATTCTTCATAATTTTGAACAACAGGCTCCACATTTTAGTTTTGCACAGGGTCCTGCAAATTATGTAGCTGGTCCTGCCTAGGTGAGCTGTCCAAGGTCACTCAATGGTTAGTGGCAGAGTTGGCATTCAACCCCAGACTGCCTGGCCTTAAGCTTACACGATTCCATTTACATCCCCTGGTTTCCCATATCTCATATCCTTAAAGCAAGGTCCCTCCTCCACCTTCTTTTTCTTTGGGCCTGTCTTTAGAGGCAGGTGGTTTGATTCATCTCGGTTCAATCCTTTGGATTTGAGCTTTGTTGGTCCGAGTGTCTGATGCATACAATTTCCCCATTAGGTTTGTAGAAGAGCAGTAGGGAAGATTTTGAAGATATGACAGGAATTGCACATCCTTGCCATAGTGAAAAGTCATAGCCTAAAAATAAATAGGAGTAACATGGAATCATTGTAACATTTTTGTTTTGGCGCAACTCTCCTGGGGGGAGGGAAAGAAAAGAAAAAGAAAGCCCCAATGTATATGAAAGGAAGGCAGTCCCTCAGACTGCTTATCTGCATGCGGTGCTCTGGGGACTAGTGACACTTAATTACCACATACAGTTTTATGGACTGTTTTATGAGAAGCTGCTTTTTAGCCTTTCATGGATTGCTGTAAAAGGAAATAGAGAAAGACAGAAGAGGATTTCTATCACTTTGGTAAAAAAACTGTCTCTCTGTGGTCTATGCCTAGAACCTGAGACTGCCTGCGTTCCCTTTCAGCATTTCCTGAGAACTTTCTGTGAAGAGGTAGAGGCCAGCAAGACCCTGGAGCTCGACGATGGAAAAAAGCGTGACACAGTGTAGTCACCACACTACACAGTGTAGTCACCACACTACACAGTGTAGTCACCACAGGGCATCTAGGGCTCTGAGAGAGGCAGGCATCAGCCACAGGAGCCCCAGGAAAGCAGCAGCTGACAAAGTTAAGAGGAGTCTAGGAAGATCAGGGGAATTATACAGGTGGAGAAGCGAGAGAGCATTCTAAACAGAGGGAACAGCAAGAACAAAAGCGTGGAGGTGAGGGAGAAAATGGTCAGGGTGAACTGCGAATATCTGCTCCTGGCTGAAGTGTTGGCGATGGTGTTGGAGAGGTAGGTGGGGACCAAATACTGATGAACTTTGTATGCTAAGTTAAGGCGTGTGGATTTCTACCTGAGGTATTAGGGATGATAATGACAACAGCCAACATTTACTGAGGGCTTCTCCATAAATTATAAATATCCACGTAGTCCCTGGTAACATGTATACCTGTTTGAGTGATGTGTGTGCACACTCACTACGTGAAATGACTGGGGACCCAGGTCAGTTATGTCCTCACTCTACCATTTACAGCCCTGGGATCTGGGAGCAGGAAGCTAACGTTCTGAACCTTTGTGTCCCTGTCTATAATCTAAATCATATCTGCCTCACTGACTGTTGGCAGGAACAGTATGAAGTAAGACTGTATACTTTGTATAGATAAAGTTTATTGTGTAAGTTTTCTCTAGTGTAAGAAATTTTATTTACTACTTTACTTTTTTGGGGGGTAACATTCATGCCAACTTTATATATCATTTCAAAGCTGGGGAGTTCTGGAGTTCTAGAGGTGGACTGTGGTTAATTAGCTGCCTTTTACAAAGACTGGGTGAATCATTGCCCTAATGGGCTGTGGGGACGATAACAGTTTCCTCCAGGCAGTGGGTCAGACTTCTCACTAGGTGTGATCTTGGACACATCACTTAACCTCTCTGAGCTACCATTTCCTCCTGGAAAATGAAGACAAAGCTGCCTACTTGTCAGGACTAATGTGAAGAAGATTAAATGAGATATTTGATGTAAAGTGCTTGACACATAGTAGGTGTTCAATAAATAGTAACTATTATTATTTTTATTCCTGAAAAGAAAGGAGTTAGTATTCTGGTGTTGAGTGTTGGAAGAGTAGGGCATGGGTGTCAGAGGTGTTTATATACTTTCTTTCCTCTTCTCTCAGTTGTCCCCTCCTTCCCTCATCTCCAGTCATTTTCTCCCCTCAAGGTGGAATGAAATTGGAGGTCTTGTAAATGTGGAGCAGCCTTTGTCATAGTGCCCTCAGACATGCCCTTCTAACACTCTGACAAATGAATCAAAACCTGAACAGCCAAGGGTGGTTGGTTGAATTTTCTAAATTTTCATCCCCTCACGAGCGGGGATAGTGCCAACTCTGCCTGGTGAACTCAGCCCAGACAGATTGAAGGAGCTGGCACTGCTGGGAGAGGGCTTGGTTACCTAGGAAACATTCACCTGTGCTGATGACAAAGGGACTGTCACCGCCACCTGACACATGCAGACGTGTATCAAGTTATGGGGAGATGGAAAGAAACAATTTCCTTTGAAATGAGGTAGATGCATCTGTTAATTTCTTTTGAATAGCAGCTAATTTTCTGTTTTCAGAGAAGCAGGATAAAGCTTAAACTTTAACTTCTGGCTAAAAATACTCAGTTTGTGAACCTGGCAAAGCCTCTTAAGAAAAAAAAAAAAAACAACCCAGTCCTGGCACTGGTCTGTTAGGCTTCCTGTCTTTCAGCAGCTTATTGCATTTACTTTACTGCTTTGGGGGATTAGAAAATAGTCTCTGAAGGCTATTTCTTTAATGACTTGGAATATTAATGTGGAAAATTTGCTTGTTGGACAGTACAGTGACTACTATAGTTTTTGCCTATAATTGGCTATTGGGTTTTTCACTCCCTGAAGTCTTTTTTTTTTAATGTTTTCTTTATTGTGAAAGATAATGCGCATTAAGAAAAGTGCATAAAACAATTAAATAGCCTAATGATTTATCATAAAGTGAATGTTTGTTAATGAGAAATGTTGCCTGCCATCTCAGTAAACAAAGGATGTTGCAACTCAACAAGCCATCACATTACAGCTACCCCCGACAATGAGCCCAGAGGGAACTCAAGGATGAAAACAGGCTGCTCACCATCAAGCCATCAGTAACTGCAGCCATCCCCCAACAGTGCATTCTGAGGAGACTGAGGATGGAAAACACAGCATACTGGCCCCCGATAGCTGTGGTACATATCAAAGGAATGATTTCAGTGAGCCCAGACTTTTTCATCTTCCTATACATAGAAAAGCGCTCAGATCATTAACTTGAGATGTCTGGTTTTCTTTAATTAACAGTAATCTTTTGATGTTCTGACTGCCTGGTTTTTGCTTCAAAACTCCTATATATCCTGGCTCCTCCCTAACCTCCTAAGAGCTGTCCCTCAGAGCTATCTGAGAGCTGTCTCCTGGGCTTCAGTCCTCAGAAAGTCCGCTGAGTAAAACATAATGCTCAGCTTTTACGTTGTGCCATTTTTTTCATTCGACATGTTCATGATTATTACTGAGGTTCCAGAAGCACCCCTCCTATTACCTTTTCTCACTCCCAAGGAGATCACTGTCTTGACTTTATAAAGAAAAGCAAAGAAATTATTACTAGAAGTTTTGTCACCTAAACATATATTTCTAAACACTGTGGTTTAGTTTTGTATCTGTTTTGAATTTCATATACATGGAGTCATAAAGTAAAATATTGTTTTTTGTCTGGTTACTTTTTCCCCAGCATTTTGTATCTGAGATTCTTCCCTCTTGTGCTGTGTAGCTGTTATTCATTCACTTGCTACATTTTATTATCCTAATATACTACAGTTTCTTTACCCATTTGGCCATGGATGGATATTTGGGGTGCTTCTAGTTTTTAGCTATTATAAATAATGATGTTATGAACATTCTTGCACATGTCTCTTGGAGCACAGATGCACGTGTTTCTGTTGGTTGGAATTGTTGGGGCATAGGATAAATGTATATTCAGCCTTAGTGGCGTTAAACAATACTTTTTTTAAAAAAGTAAAATCATTACTCTCATACAAATGTAAAATGAACATGTGTCAGAGATTTCTTTTGACACATCAATTAATGAGAGAACCAATAAGATGTTACAACTAGTTCAAAGGAGTATTGAAAGACCCACACATATGTAGGCAACAAGGGATGCTGAAATGAATTTGAGTAGATGCGGTGCAATCGTCCATTGCATTCTACCGGACACAATTCATTTACATTTGTATGGATGAGAAGCATTTGTATTATTAGTAGTTTCTACAACTTAAGTAGTTGTAGAATAGCTCAAAGACAATGAAAGGCAGGATAACATACATAGGAGGGGCACTAGCCTGGACACTCAGTACTTTTTTTTCCCCTTTTCAAAGTCTTTCACAATTTTTTCTGGCAGTAGATAATACCAAACTGTTTTCCAAAGTGATTGTTTCAAATTACTCTCCCACTAGAAGTGTACCAGAGTTCCTGTTGCTCCGTATCCTTGATAACAGTTGGTATTGTCAGACTTTTAATTTTTGCCATTTGGTAGGTGTTTAGTGGTATCTCTTTGTGATCTTAATTTGCATTTCCCTGATAAGAATAAGGTTAAGCATTTTTTCACCTGTTTATTAGCTATTTGAATTTCCCCTTATGTGAACTGCCTATTCCAGTCTTTTACCCATTAAAAAAAAATTGGGTTACCTGTCTTTTTCCTTTTTTATTTGGTAGAAATTCTTTATATATATTCTGTACATTAATATATTATATATTTTCCAATTACACATGTTACAGAGATCTTCTCCCACTTTTTGGTTTGCCTTATTCTTTTACTGGTGTGTTCTGATGAACAGAACAATTTTAATACAGCTCAGTTTATTACTCCTATTTATAGTTCATGATTTTTTAAAATCTCTTCTTAAGAAGTCTTTGATTACTCAGATTTCTTGAAAATATTTTAGTATATTAACTTTCAGAAACTGTATTATTTTGCCCTTCAAATTTAGATTTAAAAACCATTTCAAATTTTTTATTTCTGTTTGATGTGAAATAAAGTATCCATCGCACCTCCCCCAATTTGGTACTCAGTTTTCCTGGCACCACTCATTAAAAAGAGTGTCCCTCCATTCACACCCAGCGGGGGCACCTTGGTCATACACCAAGTGTTCATATGTGTTTGGATCTATTTCTGGGCCTTTTTGTTAAATCCCATAGATTTGCTTGACTATTTTTACAGCAACGCCATACTGTAGTGTTTTTATAATAAGTTTTATAATGTCTTTATTTCTGATAGAGCCAGCACTTCTACCTGTAGCTATTTTAAGACTAAGTCTAACCCTTTATATTATCCTTTTGAATTTTAGAATTAGCTCATCAAATTCCACAAAAACTAAGGAATTTTATTTGTGGTTTTTCATACTGCATTGAATCCTCAGAAATTTCACTCCTAGGTGTTTATCCTAGAGAAATGAAAATATATGTCCACGAAAGAGTTGTAAATGAATATCTATAGCACTTTATTCATAATTGCTCAAAACTAGAAAGAACCAATATGTTTGTACATTGTAAAACTACCATTGAAAAGGAGGGAGCAACAGGTATACCCAACGACATGGGTGCATCTCAAAAACAGTGCGCTGAGCAAAAGAAGCCAGACACAAAAGAGGACATACTGTGCAACTCCATTTATAAGAAGTTTTATAACAACCACAACTACTCTGTAGTGATAAATATCAAATCAGTGTTTGACTGGAGTAGAGAGTAGAGGAGATTGGTGGGGGGAATGAACTGCACGGGACATGGGGGTACTGATTGGGGTGGTGAGGTCATCAAACCGTACTCTAAAAATGTATGTATTTGATATGATGTATACAAATGATGTATTTGTATCCTATGCTTTAGTAAAGCGTAAAACATTCTTTTTTCAACCTTCATTAACTCTATGTAGACCTGTTTGGGAAGAACCGACGTTTTTACAAATTGGATTTTCCAACCTATGAATATGGTATATAACTTCAAGCGTTATTGTCTTTAAATTCTCTCAATAATATTCTATTGTTTTCTACATAGAGATCTTTCACATCTTTTAAAGAATTATTCTTAGGCACTTATTTTTAGATATTCTTGGGTATTTCTGATGTTATTATGAAAAAATTTCATTTTGTTTAGAGCTGGTATATAAACATGCAATTCATGTTTGTATATTGATTTTTTTTTTATCCAGCAATCTTGCTAAACACACTTATTGCCATTTATCTAGATTTTTTTGATTTCTACATCCATAGTACTATCATCTGCTAAAAATGACACTTTTATTTCTTCTTTTTAATTATTTTATCTTTTATATCATTTTCTTACTTGATTGTACTGGCTAGAACCAAGATGTTGATTTTAAAGAGAAACCTTTCAAAATTTCATCAATATGTGTTGGTTTTGCAGTAGTCTTTTTTAAAAAAGATACAGTTTTAAGGAATTTTCCTCTTATTTGTATTTTGCTAAGTTTTAATCATCAGTGGATATTGACTTTTATTTAAGCATTCTTGCATGTATTAAAATCATATGTATTTCATCCTTAATTCTGTTAATGTGGTGAATAACATTTTAAAAAAATGTTAAACAACCATGTGTTTCTGGAATAAGCCTAATTGGATCAAGATGGATTAATCTTTTTGTATAGTGCTATGTTTGGTTTGCTAATGATTTTTTAGGCTTTTTACCTCTGTTCATGAATGAGTGAGATAGACTTCAAATTTTCCTTTCTCACAAAGTGCATCTCAGGCTTTGGTTATTAAAGTTATGCTTAAAGTGAGTTAGAAAATGTTTTCTCTTTTTCTATTTTCTGGAGATGTTTGTGTATGATCAGCATTGTTTGTTCTTTAAATTTCTGGTAGAATTACTTGGTGAAACTTTCAAGATCTGGTGTTCTCTTTGTGGTAAAGTTTTAAATTATACATTATAATTATTTAATAGTTTAAGACTTAAGATTTTCTATTTCATTTTGTGGAAGTTTTGGAAAGGTAAAGTTTTCTAGAATTTGCCCCTTTCATCTAAATGTTCAAGATTCTTGGCATAAATTTGTTCAAAATATCTTCTTACATATTTAACCTCTGTATGATCTGTAGAGATGTCCCCTTTAAAAATTTCTGACATTGGTTTTTTCCTAATCAATCATTCCAAGGGTTTATCAATTTTATTAATCTTTTTAACATTTCCCTGGGTTGATCCTCCGTATTGTATTGTTTTTTCTTTACTCATTTCTGCTCTTTTTTTCCATTTCCTTCTACTTTAAGTTTGCTGAATTTTAAAAATGATTTCTTGAAATGGGGTGCTTTATTCACTGATTCTCAGCTTTAATCGATTGTAATATACATATTTAAATAATAAATTTCACTTGAAGCATTATTTTTATTGCATCCTACAATTTTATATGAAAACATTTTATTATCATTCAGATAAGAGTATTTTTTAATTTCTTCTGTGGATTTTCTAGCCATTATTTTGTTACTGATTTTTAGCTTCATTGCATTGTGAGCAAAGAATATACTCTGATTTCAGTACTTTAAATGTGTTCAGACTTGTTTGGTTTCATAGCACATGGCCCATGTTTGCTATGCACTTTCAAATGTGTATTCTCTGGTTGATGGATTCAAGGTTCTATACGTTTATTTGGCCAAGTTTACTGTTTATGTTCTTCAGATTTTCTATATCTTCACCAGTTTGTTTTGTCTTATTTGTTGTATAGGTTTCTGAGATGTGTGTTCACATCCCATGCTATGATCGTAGATTTGTCTTTTTCTTCTTGTACTTCTGTCAGTTTTGCCTATACATTGGAGCAATGTTAAAGAAATTTTAAATTTGGAGTTGTTATATCTTCCTGATGAATTGAACCTTTTGACATTACAATTTGACTCCCCATACACCAAATAAGAATTTTTGCCATAAGTTCTACTTTATTTGATATTAATAAAGCCACACGAGCTTTCTTTTGGTTAGTGTTTGCCTAGCATATCTTTAAAAATAAATCTTTTTAGTTCTCACGTTTCTATATCCATATATATTTTTTTTTTTTTTGCGGTATGCGGGCCTCTCACTGTTGTGGTCTCTCCCGTTGCGGAGCACAGGCTCCAGACGCGCAGGTTCAGTGGCCATGGCTCACGGGCCCAGCTGCTCCGTGGCATGTGGGATCTTCCCGGACCGGGGCGCGAACCCGTGTCCCCTGCATCGGCAGGCGGACTGTCAACCACTGCGCCACCAGGGAAGCCCCATATGTTTAAATGTGTTTCTTATATATACAGCATATTATTGGATTTGACTACTTTTTTCTGTTAACTGGAGCATTTAGTTCACTTACTTTTAATGTAATCACGTACATAGTTGGGTTGAAAATTATTATTATATTAAGTGCTTTCTTTTAGTCCTGCTTATTCCATGTTCCTATTTTTCTTCCCTTCTTTTGGATTGAGTTTATTTGTTTGTTTACCATTCCACATTTTCTCTCTGTTACCTTGGAAGTTTTACATTCTTTTATTATTATTTTAATGGTTACATTAGAGATTTTAGTATGCATTCTTTTTTAAAACAATTTTTTTTTTATACAGCAGGTTCTTATTAGCTATCCATTTTATACATATTAGTGTATATATGTCGATCCCAATCTCCCAATTCTTCACACCCCACCCCCGCTCCACCACTTTCCCCTCATGGTGTCCATACGTTGGTTCTCTATATCTGGGTCTCTATTTCTGCCCTTCAAACCAGTTCATCTGTACCATTTTTCTAGATTCCACATATATGCGTTAATATACAATATTTGTTTTTCCTCTTTCTGACTTATTTCACTCTGTATGACAGTTTCTAGATCCATCCACATCTCTACAAATGACCCAATTTCGTTCCTTGTTATGGCTGAGTAATATTCCATTGTATATATGTACCACATCTTCTTTATCCGTTCGTCTGTCGATGGGCATTTAGGTTGCTTCCGTGACCTGGCTATTGTAAATAGTGCTGCAGTGGACATTGTGGTACATGACTCTTTTTGAATTATGGTTTTCTCAGGGTATATGCCCAGTAGTGGGATTGCTGGGTCATATTTTAATTCTATTTTTAGTTTTTTAGGGAACCTCCATACTGTTCTCCATAGTGGCTGTATCAATTTACATTCCCACCAACAGTGCAAGAGGGTTCCCTTTTCTCCACACCCTCTCTAGCATTTGTTGTTTGTAGATTTTCTGATGATGCCCATTCTAAATGGTGTGAGGTGATACCTCATTGTAATTTTGATTTGCATTTCTCTAATAATTAGTGATGTTGACCAGCTTTCCACGTGCTTCTTGGCCATCTGTATGTCTTCTTTGGAGAAATATCTATTTAGATCTTCTGCCCATTTTTCCATTGGGTTGTTTGTTTTTTTAATATTGAGCTGCATGAACTGTTTATATATTTTGGAGATTAATCCTTTGTCTTTTGATTCATTTGCAAATATTTTCTCCCATTCTGAGGGTTGTCTTTTCGTCTTGTTTATGGTTTCCTTTGCTGTGCAAAAGCTTTTAAGTTTAATTAGGTCCCATTTGCTTATTTTTGTTTTTATTTCTGTTACTCTAGGAGGTGGATCAAAAAAGATTTTGCTGTGATTTATGTCAAAGGGTGTTCTTCCTACATTTTCCTCTAAGAGTTTTATAGTGTCCAGTCTTACATTTAGGTCTCTAATCCATTTTGAGTTTATTTTTGTGTATGGTGTTAGGGAGTGTTCTAATTTCATGTTTTTACATGTAGCTGTCCAGTTTTCCCAGCACCACTTATGGAAGAGACTGTCTTTTCTCCATTTTATATCCTTGCCTCCTTTGTCATAGATTAGTTGACCATAGGTACATGGGTTTACCTCTGGGCTTTCTATCCTGTTCCACTGATCTATATTTCTGTTTTTGCGCCAATATCATATTGTCTTCATGACTGTAACTTTGTAGTATAGTCTGAAGTCAGGGAGTCTGATTCCTCCAGCTCTGTTTTTTTCCCTCAAGACTGCTTTGGCTATTTGGGGTCTTTTGTGTTTCCATACAAATTTTAAGAAGTTTTGTTCTAGTTCTGTAAAAAATGCCACTGGCAATTTGATAGGGATTGCATTGAAACTGTAGATTGCTTTGGATACTATAGTCATTTTCACAATACTTATTCTTCCAATCCAAGGACATGGTATATCTCTCCATCTGTTGGTATCATCTTTAATTTCTTTATCAATGTCTTATAGTTTTCTGCATACAGGTCTTCTGTCTCCTTAGGTAGGTTTATTCCTAGGTATTTTATTCTTTTTGTTGCAATGGTAAATGGGAGAGTTTCCTTAATTTCTCTTTCAGATTTTTCATCATTAGTGTATAGGAATGCAAGAGATTTCTGTGCATTAATTTTGTATCCTGCAACTTTACCAAATTCATTGATTAGCTCTAGTAGTTTTCTGATGGTATCCTTAGGGTTCTCTGTGTATAGTATCATGTGGTCTGCAAACAGTGACAGTTTTACTTCTTCTTTTCCAATTTGTATTTCTTTTATTTTTTTTTCTTCTCTGATTGCTGTGGCTAGGACTTCCAAAGCTATGTTGAATAATAGTGGTGAGAGTGGACATCCTTGTCTTTTTCCTGATCTGAGAGGAAATGCTGTCAGTTTTTCACCATTGAGAATGATGTTTACTGTGGGTTTGTCGTATATTGCCTTTATTATGTTGAGGTAGGTTCCCTCTATGCCCACTTTCTGGAGAGTTTTTATCATAAATGGGTGTTGAATTTTGTCAAAAGCTTTTTCTGCATCTTTTGAGATGATCGTATGGTTCTTCTTCAATTTGTTAATATGGTGTATCACATTGATTGATTTGCGTATATTGAAGAATCCTTGCATCCTTGGGATAAACCCCACTTGATCATGGTGTATGATCCTTTTAATGTGCTGTTGGATCCTGTTTGCTAGTATTTTGTTGAGGATTTTTGCATCTATGTTCATCAGTGATATTGGCCTGTAGTTTTCTTTCTTTGTGACATCTTTGTCTGGTTTTGGTATCAGGGTGATGGTGGCCTCATAGAATGAGTTTGGGAGTGTTCCTTCCTCTGCAATTTTTTGGAAGAGTTTGAGAAGGATGGGTGTTAGCTCTTCTCTAAATGTTTGATAGAATTGACCTGTGAAGTCGTCTGGTCCTTGACTTTTGTTTGTTGGAAGATTCTTAATCACAGTTTCAATTTCATTACATGTGATTGGTCTGTTCATATTTTCTATCTCTTCCTGGTTCAGTCTTGGAAGTTTATACCTTTCTACAAATTTGTCCATTTCTTCCAGGTTGTCCTTTTTTTTTGGCATAGAGTTGCTTGTAGTAGTCTCTTAGGATGCTTTGTATTTCTTCAGTGTCTGTTGTAACTTCTCCGTTTTCATTTCTAATTTTATAGATTTGAGTCCTCTCCCTCTTTTTCTTGACTAGTCTGGCTAATGGTTTATCAATTTTGTTTATCTTCTCAAAGAACCAGCTTTTAGTTTTATTGATCTTTGCTATTGTTTTATTTGTTTCTATTTCATTTATTTCTGCTCTGATCTTTATGGTTTCTTTCCTTCTTCCAACTTTGAGTTTTGTTTGTTCTTCTTTCTCTAGTTCCTTTAGGTGTAAGTTTAGATTGTTTATTTGAGATTTTTCTTGTTTCTTGAGGTAGGCTTGTATTGCTATAAATTTCCCTCTTAGAACTACTTTTGCTGCATCCCATAGGTTTTGGATTGTCGTGTTTTCGTTGTAATTTGTCTCAAGGTATTTTTTGATTTCCTGTTTGATTTCTTCAGTGATCTCTTGGTTATTTAGTAACGTATTTTTTAGCCTCTATATGTTTTTATTTTTTACATTTTTTTTCTCTGTAATTGATTTCTAATCTCATAGCGTTGTGGCCAGAAAAGATGCTTGATAGGATTTCAATTTTCTTAAATTTACTGAGGCTTGATTTGTGACCGAAGATGTGATCTATCCTGGAGAATGTCCTGTGAGCACTTGAGAAGATAGTGTAATCTGCTGTTTTTGGATGGAATGTCCTATAAATAGCAATTATGTGTATCTGGTCGATTGTGTCATTTAAAGCTTGTGTTTCCTTATTAATTTTCTGTTTGGATGATCCGTCCATTGGTGTAAGTGAGGTGTTAAAGTCCCCTAGTATTATTGTGTTACTGTTGATTTCCTCTTTTATAGCTGTTAGCAGTTGCCTTATGTATTGAGGTGCTCCTATGTTGGGTGCATATATATTTATAATTGTTGTATCTTCTTCTTGGATTGATTCCTTGATCATTATGTAGTGTCCTTCCTTGTCTCTTGTAACATTCTTTATTATTAAGTCTATGTTATCTGATATGAGTATTGCTACTCCAGCTTTCTTTTGATTCCCATTTGCATGGAATATCTTTTTTCATCCCCTCACTTTCAGTCTATATGTGTCCATAGGTCTGAAGTGTGTCTCTTGTAGACAGCATATATATGGGTCTTGGTTTTGTATCCATTCAGCAAGCCTGTGTCTTTTGGTTGGAGCATTTAATCCATTCAAGTTTAAGGTAATTATCAATATGTATGCTCCTATTACCATTTTCTTAATTGTTATCGGTTTGTTTTTGTAGGTCCTTTTCTTCTGTTGTGTTTCCCACTTAGAGAAGTTCCTTTAGCTTTTGTTATAGAGCTGGTTTGGTGGTGCTGAATTGTCTTAGCCTTTGCTTGTCTGTAAAGCTTTTGATTTCTCTGTCGAATCTGAATGAGATCCTTGCCGGGTAATCTTGGTTGTAGGTTCTTCTCTTTCATCACTTTAAATATATCATGCCACTCCCTTCTGGCTTGTAGAGTTTCTGCTGAGAAGTCAGCTGTTAACCTTATGGGAGTTCCCTTGTATGCTATTTGTCGTTTTTCCCTTGCTGCTTTCAATAATTTTTCTTTGTCTTTAATTTTTGTCAATTTAATTACTATGTATCTCTGTGTGTTTCTCCTTGGGTTTATTCTGCCCGGGACTCTCTGCGCTTCCTGGACTTGGGTGGCTCTTTACTTTCCCATGTTAGGGAAATTTTCGACTATAATTCCTTCAACTATTTTCTTGGGTCCTTTCTCTCTCTCTTCTCCTTCTGGCACCCCTATAATGCAAATGTTGTTGCATTTAATGTTGTCCCAGAGCTATCTTAGGCTGTTTTCATTTATTTTCATTGTTTTTTCTTTATTCTATTGCATGGCAGTGAATTCCACCATTCTGTCTTCCAGGTTACTTATCCGTTCTTCTGCCTCAGTTATTCTGCTATTGATTCCTTCTAGTGTATTTTTCATTTCAGTTATTGTGTTGTTCATCTCTGTTTGTTGTTTAATTCTTCTATGTGTTTGTTCTTTAATTCTTCTAGGTGTTTATTAAACATTTCTTGCATTTTCTCAATCTTTGCCTCCATTCTTTTTCCAAGGTCCTGGATCATCTTCACAATCATTATTCTGAATTCTTTTTCTGGAAGGTTGCCTCTCTCCACTTCATTTAGTTGTTTTTCTGAGGTTTTATCTTGTTCCTTCATCTGGTACATAGCCCTCTGCCTTTTCATCTCGTCTATCTTTCTGTGATTGTGGGTTTTGTTCCATAGGCTGCAGAATTGTAGTTATTCTTGCTTCTGCTGTCTGCCCTCTGGTGGATGAGGCTGTCTAAGAGCTAGTATTTATTCTTGATTTAGGCCTTAGAACACGTTAATATTATTTATGTCTCTTTTGACTTACAATCTTGTCTAATATGTCATTACAGTTGTGTATTTTACTTCTATATATTGCAAATACGCAAGGTATTATTATTGTTTTACACAATCATTTATTCTGATTTACTCATATATTTATTCTGTTCTTTGCTCTCCATTTATTCTTGTGTCATTGATTTTTCATCTGGGATTACTTAATTTTTGCCTGAAGAACAAATGTCCTTTAGTGTTTCTTTTATTGTGGGTCTGCTTGTGACAGATTCTTTCAGTGTTTGTTTGTCTGAAATGTCTTTATTTCACCATCATTCTTAAAGGATATTTTCCCCATGCATAGAATTCTAGGCTGTCAGTTAGGTTCTTTCAACACTTTAAGGATATTCACTTATTTCTGGCTTCCCTTGTTTATGTTGATAAGTTAACGTCTAATTTTTGTTCCTTTATTTTTCCTTTGACTGATTTTAAGTTTTCTGTTTGTGGTTTTCAGCAGTTTTACAGTAATATGCTTAGATGAAGTTTTCTTGTTATTAATTCTGCTTGGAATTTCTAGGGCTCCTTGTCTTAGCTCCCTCTAAGGCCAGATGTTATTCTTCAGTTTTGGAAAGTTCTCAGCTATTATGTTGTTACATATTGCTTTCTTCCATTCACTCTTCTCTCCTCCTTGGGCTATAATTACTTTTATTTACTTTATTAATTACTTGGGCTTAATTACCATCTCACTTTATCCTATAATGTATCTTTTCCTGTATTTTCCATCATTTGTCTTTCTGCACTCCACTCTAGCTTTCTTCTGACTTCTAATTCCTACTTCAGCAGTATCTATTTTACTAAAGCTAAATTCATTCATTAACTTATTAGTTTTAGTTAATATATTTTTAGGTCTAAACTTTCCATTTGGTTCTCTTTTTTTTTGAGTTTCCCATTTATCTTAATTTCTTAGGGCATTTGTAATAATTTCCTATATTACTAAAAAGTGAATGGCCTAAAACAACAGAAATTTATTCTCTCATGGTTCTGGAGTCTGTAAGTCTGAAGTCAGGGTGTTAGCAGGGCCACACTGCCTCTGGGTGCTCCGAGGAGGAATCCATTCCTTTCCTCTTTCAGCTTCTGGTGGCATTTCTTGTCTTGTGATCACGTGTCTCTGTGCTCCATCATCACATTGTCTTGTCCTCTGTGTGTCTGTCTTAAAACTCCTTATGCTATTATCTTATAAGGATACATCTGGTTTCATTTTGGGCTCACCTGGGTAATCCAGGAATAGCTCCTCCTTTCAGCACCTGTAATTTCGTCAGATCTTTTACCATATAAGGTAATATTTACTCCTTTGCCATATGAAGTAATATTCACAAGTCTCAAGAATTAGGACATGAACATATCTTTTGGGGGTCCACCATTCACCCCACTATACCATTCCATGTTGAAATTTCTAACCTTGTAAAAAGTAAAACTTCTAATAAAAAGTTTCAGATAATTCCAAATATAGAGCCCTGTGGATATATTTCTGTTTCTCTTGTTCCTGCTGGTTTTTATTTATATCTTCTTATCTTCTCATGTGCTTAGTTATTTTTAATTGTGTGTGAAATATTATATTTGCACAGTTGTTTGCAGATATAATTTTTGGTCAACGTTATCCAACTCTAGAGGGGATTAAGTTTGCTTCTGCAAGTCCTTGGAGCGTTAGCATTCTAGAAGCACCTTATTTCAGTTTCAGAACTGAGATGGTTTGAAGATAAGCCACAGTCCTCTGCAGGGGCCTGTTAGCTTTTTGTTCTTCCTTCCTGCTAAGGTGTAGCTCTTTGGGGATCCTAACCCAAAGCAAATGATATGCTCAGGTCTATTCACCCTATTTCCAGCAGACTGTGAACACAGATCTCTATCCCCCTGGCTCTTCAAAGCATCTGTAGAGGGACAACGGGTCCAAAATGTTGTTCTCTTTTCTCTGGACTTCCTTACTTCCCTTGATTCTCATTTAATGCTCCACCCCCACCCCTATCTGGTTGGCTTTGGGATGTTTTTAAGCATTTCATAAATATTTGTCTATCTTTCCTTCTTGTCTTTGATGGAAAGATTTATCTGGCAGATCTGGCATATCTAGTGGCTTATTATCAAAAGCAGAAGTCTCCCTGAAGCTTTTCTCTTCTATCTTAAATTTTTATGATGAAAAATTTCTGACATCACAAAAGTAGAGAGAACAGTGCAAAGAACTGTGGCCCATACCACCACCCAAATTCAACTGTTATCAAGGTTTTGTTATGTTTGCTTGAACATGTTCATGACATATGAGAAGAGAAAGTTAGAAAGCAGGGCAGTATTTAAACAGAGTCGTCCCTTTACCTCTTACGTCCAGCATCAGAGGCAGGACTTCTTCCTTGGTTACGGCTGTGTCCTCAGCTCCTAGCATAGGGTGTAGCTGTTGCATATTTTGCACTTTGTGAGCTCCTGTTGAATGAATGAAATATTCTGTATAACCATAGACTGTTGAAGCTGGAAGAGGTCTTAACTTACCATAAGGAACCTCAGTTTATAGAAGGAGATGCTGAGATCCTAAGATTTGAGATGTGTTGAAGGTCACATAGATGCATAGTAGAGTTAGGCCAAGGTCCTAGCTCAGGGCTTTTTCCAATTTCTATACTTCTTCCCCACTTTGCTAGCTGTTTCACTACCACTTTTTCTTCTCTTCTGATAAAACTGAAGTTTAAGAGCATTTCATTACAAGTATGATGATATAACTTGGCATTAAGATATGACCAGGCAAGTTTTATTGGCCATTACTACCTGCCTCAAGTGAGTGACAAAGCCTTTGACCACTCGAGGCATATATTCATAGCTCCATAAAATACATGCTGGATTGTTAGTGCTATTATCATCTGGCTATTACGTTTCCTAAAATTATTGTACAAATACCACTTTAAACAATTTTCTTTTTCTCTTTTCTTTTTTTTCTTTTTAACTGGGAAGATTAGCCTTCTTTTAAGAGGGACAATTCTTCATTTGCTAAAGAAACTAGAATTGTCAGTTAACTTGGAAATTTCTGAGTATCAGCATTGGAGTCAGACTCATCTGTGTTCGTGTATTTGCTTTCTTATTTACTGGCTTTACAACATTTAGGCAACTTTCCTAACCTCTTTGAGCCTTCGTTTTCCCTGCTGTCAAATAACAACAAAATACCTATCTTTTAGAATTCATATGCGGAAAACACTTAACATAGTCCTTTGAACATAGTAAGCAGTCAGTAAACCAAATATTGTTGTCATTATTATGAAGTTTAATTGTATGTTGTTGTGATGATGAATGCAAAAGGGAATTTTTTTCCTTTGATTAGTCAATTTATTTGTAAGATTAAAAAATGTCTCAGAGCACTAACGTGAACTTTCGTTTAATTTCTTATTAATAAAAGAGCTAATGTGAGTTGAACATGTGCGCTGTTCCAGGCTGTGTACTAAGTGCTTAGGTACACTGTTTAATCCTGACTTTATGAGATAGGTGCTGTTATTATCCTCACAGGTGAAGCAGTTTAGAAGATAAGTGATTTGTCTGGGATTTTCAAGCTGATAAGAGACAGAATTCATAGGAAACTCAGTGTTCCCCTTGCCTGTGGTCTTAACTGTTCTGCTGTACTGCCTCCCTCCAGGACTTCCGAAGTTCACAGTTGATGCCAGGGAGTTCATTGAAAAGAAAACATGTCTGATAAAAATTAAAATTGAGTGGGGAGAATTGGATCAGGAAAATGTTGTTAATGCAGATGGCTCTTGCTCATTTGGAGGCTGATGGAGGGCTTGGCTGCAAGTCTACACTGGTGCTTATTTTGAAGGTGGCCATGGTTAAACAAATGAATCATATAAACAAAGGGAATCTTGAACCTATTTAAGTAAATAGACTTTTCCCAAGCATTTTACCACTTCTCCACATACAAAATTTAATGCAATTTGTTCTAACGTGTTTATGATTATAGTCCCTTCAGACGTTCTCTGCTTGGCACACTTTTGGACATTTGTTGATTACTTTTTAGCATCCACCTCCTTTTTCTCACAGCACCTAGATAATTCTTTTGGGAACCATTTTATACCTCATTCGATAGCAGCCACTTAACCTGGGGGGGGGGATGGACCCTGATTGGCAGGACCCATCTTTCAAATACCATCCTTCTTGAGGAGTATTGGGCAGACCTCACCCAGTCATTACGTAAGTCAGTGTATAACATTTTCCCTGTCTATGTTGATGAGGTCAGCACTGGGCATGTGATCTAAATTGGTCAAGTCAGTGTGAAGCACAGGACTTTTGTTTGAGGAAGAGAAAATTGCTCTTTCTCTGCATGGTCTGGACTGCCCATGTGAGGCTTGGTGCTGCTGCAGCCATTTTGCTTCCCTGAGGTAAACCAGCCTAAGGATGATGCAGACACAAGGAGGAGGGCAAAGGTGAAAGAATTGCAGAGAGGGTGAGCTGGAGCAATGATCAAACCATCTCTAAAGTTTGTCCTACTGCAGGACTTTTTTGGTACATGAACTAATAAGTTTCATTTGTTGTCTAAGCTCGTTTAAGTTGAGTTTCCTGTTTCATGCACTTGAACTTATACTAACATTTTATTGCATTGTACATATACATTTCCTATGATTTGGGTTTTATGGTAATAGAGATTGAACCTCCCCATCATTGATTGGGATAAGCAAAGTTTAAGGCAAAACTCCCTGGCAGAAAGCAATGTTGTCCATGTTATTGAGGGCCGTGTAGCCTCTTGAGATGCCCTGGCAAGATTTTTTTTTTTTCTTTTATGCAGTACGTGGGCCTCTCACTGTTGTGGCCTCTCCCGTTGCGGAGCACAGGCTCCGGACGCGCAGGCTCAGCCGCCATGGCTCACGGGCCCAGCCGCTCCGCAGCATGTGGGATCATCCCGGACCGGGGCACGAACCTGTGTCCCCTGCATCAGCAGGGGGACTCTCAACCACTGCGCCACCAGGGAAGCCCTGGCAAGATTTTAGATGTGTTATATTGTAGGTCTTCTCTGTAAGCCTCTCTACTGTGGGTCACTCTCTGTTTTACCCAGTTATGTGATATCTGTAACCCTCACTTTCCACATCTGTAAATTCAGGAGAGTAATAGTATCTACTTTATTTGGGGGGTGTAAGGCCTAAATGAGCTGATTTGTGTAAAGTGTCTAGCATAGCGTATGTCACATAGTGAATGCTTAATGAGTGTTGGTTGTTTCTATTATTGGTATTATTATTGTTTTAGTTAGTTTTCTTAAAATTCTCTCCCAGAGCAAATCTTTGTTCCCTTTTTAGACCTCATGCCTAAAAAATTGAACAGTGTTGATCAGAGCAAGAGGGGCAGACAGAGAAGTTTTGCGAAGTCTATAAAATGACCTTGGAAACTGCGTCATTTCCCTTCTATGCTGTGCTTCTCAGACTTGGAGCTCTGTGAGCGGGCCCTGGTCTGTGCTTTGACCTCAGCCGTATGCCTTGTGCTTGGGTTGACTGTGTCCTCCACGTGATTCTGTTGATGGCCTGCAGGGCTCTGTGCAGGAATCATCGGATGGTGCCTCCGAGTTCTTTGTGAGCTGAATAATCATGTCACTTGGTGAGGTGAGGCGGAGCAAGAGCAACAAAATACCTTTGTTTGCCTTTTTGAATTAAGCAAACAGAAAATCCATTATTCAAGTATGAGGAATGGTAATTTTTAGCTGGACGAGAGTGAACTTATTAATAACAATGACAGCAGTCTGGGACAGAGAATGATGACGGAAATCAGGGGACCGAAGTATATAAATAAATAAAATAGGGGCACTTCCTAAGCATCTTTCCTGCCCCAGGCTCACTGCTGCTGTCAAGGGAAATATGTGTGTGGCAGCATTCACTCCGAAAGGGAACACGTATATATTTCCCTGTGTCTGAGATTTGTACATTCTGAAGAGCCTAAAGACGATTTTTTGCTATCTTTCTGAGAAATTAACTTCTGTTTTTCCCTTCCTGTGAGCCAAAAGAATAGTCATCACATGCTCCCCGCTCATGAGTTTATGGAAAGAAACATAGGCCTCACTCGGGGTCTTCCCCAACTGGGTAGGGTTTAATTGGTCATGGAGGAAATTTCCAGTGCTGGTTTGCAGTTGTGGTACATGCACATCTCCAAGTCTGAGTGGGCTGGGCCCCTCTTTGTGGACTAACTTCTTCCCTGACTAATCCCATGAGTACCTGGCCGATGAGAATAAAAGCAACTGTTGCTAATTAAGTGCTCATCAAACACATTATTCTTTAAATGTGTTCTCATTCTATCTCATAATAATCAATAACCCAATGATATCTGTCTGTTTTTATCCTCATTTCACTGAGGAGGGTTTAAACGGAGGCTCGGAATGTTCAGTAACTTGCCCAGGATACAGTCTTAGGAAGTACAGCCCCGCTCAACCTCAGGTTGGTCTGCCACCAGAGGATGTGTTCTTAACAATTATTCTACTCTCCCTGGATGCCATGATTATCCCCTTGCCTCGTAAATATTCTTGTATGTGGTATTATGTTTGTGTTCTTATTATTCTTGGTATGCAGAGGCATCTTTCTGCTTGCTTCTGCTTCCAGTTCCTTCCTTATTAATCAGTGTGCACCTCTTTATGACTGAGCCCCTTTTTCCTATTGCCCTACTCTCTAGCCCACCTCATGTTTACATACAGTCCTGTGGGTGGACCAGAGTGGGTAGCCCATGCGCATAGGCTTTTACAAAGATGCAATGTGGAGAAGAATGGAAGCTTCTGTGGCAGGTCTAGGTTCTTTTTTCCACCTACTTCTTCCTTCTGCACCCCAGGGTACTTACTGTCCCTGTCTTTTTGCTCCTACATGCCTTTCCATTATTCTTGCGGCTTACATTCTGACTTTCTGTCTGGAGACATTTAGATCTCCTGGCATCTAGGCTACAGAGCCCTAATACTTGAAGCAATTTTCAAAAGTGTGGAAAAGAGTTATATATAAAGAGTAATGTTTGGTAAAAGAACTGAGGGACAGAACAGCAACTTGGTCAGAGCCTGGCTCTTACATATGTGGTAATAGCTCAATATCTCCAATTTTCTTTCCACCATCTTCTTTAAAGGGCTTCCAAAGAAGAATTTGATCATGGAAGGTTATGACTGGTGGTAAGCTGCTCTCCCTGAGTTCACTTATTCATTTATTCAACAAACGGTTATTGCCTGTACTCCTTAAGGTTCCTAAATTTCATTGGCTCACCAATGCTTTTATTGAAAGCTATGGATTCTTTTTCCATAAAAATCCACAGCCTGGCATGTAGTTTGAACGGATTCATGGGCCTTTGAAGCCCATCTGAAGACTCCCAGCTAGGAACCCCAGCTTTGTGATGTACCACCTTTCTTGTTTAATCACATTCTAATCTCCAAATCAAGGCCTTCTTCATTGATGAATATAGAGAGAAATTCAACCCAGATTCTTGGATGGCACTGTGTTCAGTCAAGTTCTGTTTGTTCATCACTGAAACTATACAAGGCTGTTGAAAAAGAAAGAAAGTAACTATGCGGAATTACTTATGATCAAAGAGGTGTCCTTAGCAAAGGTGTGCTGTCTTCATCCATCGGCCTTCTGAAACTTGGTATGTAGGGAGGGTCTCTAAAATATTTTATGGGGAATTTAAATACTTTGAAATAAAGGTCCTAGGAGAGAGGAAAAAAAATCTCAGGTATGATTAGGCATAGTGGGTTAGGTAAGTCTCAGTCGTTTTGAAAAAAGTAATACCAATACAATGAGTTCTCAGATCTGTAGATGTGTTTGTGTATGTATGTGTGTGTGTGTGTAATGTCTGAAGAAAATGAAGGTTTTTACACCTAAAGGAAAGAGCATCTTCCTTTGGGGTTCCTTAGTCCATAGCAGTATGACAGCTAATCAGAAAGCTGCCACTCTGTGAGGGGTTTCATTGACTCTGTTTTCATCTTATTTTCTTGGATGATTTATAGTTTCTCTGACAGGTCTGGTGCACCCTTTGCATTCCTAGGAGGAATCATACATCACTCAGAGTCCTAGAATACAGAAAGAGAACCACCGGACCTGGGCTTCATTGCTGTTGTGGTTTACACTGACTTCTGTCATAAACAGAAGTTGACTGGTTACAAAAAAGCGAATGGAATTTTTTGCTGACTTCCTGGTTACACACTCACTGCTCCCTCTCCAGTAAGAGTAACAGGAGAGTTCTCAAGCTAGAGTGGCATTGTGTTTCCATGCAGAAAACCAGAGCCTCCTGTAAACTGAGGTGAGGTGGAAAGGGCATGAGATCCCAGGGCTGGACATTTGTCTTTTGTTTTTAGGAGCTATGGTATAATTGGTCAAAGGGACTCATTATCTAGAGCTTCCCGTATGTCATTCTGGAATGTTCTGCTCAAAGGAGAAGAAGCCAAGTCCTATCTTCACCTTCCTGAAGTCTTCAGTGGCTCCTGACCATTGGGTGGAGTGTTCTGCTCAGTGCCAGACTATTTTGCTGTAGCATTTTGGAGAACCCAGGTTCCTCTCTGGTCTGGCAGATCCCCTCTCAGGCTGAGCAGGGAGTGGCTGAGGCCATATCTGCATTGCTTGCTCCTGGCGTTGCCTGCCTGTCAGGGCACCACGCAGAGCCTGGGTGAAGTCATTCTTCCCTGAAAACCGAGACGGGAAATTTCTTCTGAATTATAGGAACTGACTAAGAAGGTTAAGAAGAGCCTAGCTGAGAATAAGGCTGAGGAGTGTGTTCTTTCAGGTTTAGAAAGGGATCACATTACTTTTACTTCTAGGGTTTCCTCTACTAACAAATTATTAAGATGAATTTCCACTGTAAAAAAAAATGGCCATTTGAAAGTCTTTGAAAATGTACTAAATTAAGCATTCATTTTTAAAACTATAAGGCACAGTATGAGACGATCAGGCAGTGAGCTGAGAATTATCATTGAAGTTTAATTTGCCTGTTTGACTCTTGATGTCTGGATGGAAACCAACGGGGCTGGCCATGCTCATTTCTTCTTTCTCTACCTTCTACCCACAGGGCCTCATTATAATTCCTTTTCATTCTTTTAGTTCCCTCATATCGTCCACATCCTCTCCTCCCCTGGAATCTTGCTCTCAGGAAAGAATCTGATCTCAGTTATCTATAGCTTATAAACCTTAATGTGAATGTAAACCTGGATAGTGATACTCCTAGGGGAATTAGAATGATATCACTTACTATGAATTAGAAGTCTTGCTTCTTTTATGAAGGCGGTAGAGACCAGTACCTAAACACATTTCAAAAATAAATTTGAATACTTACCTGGCAGGGGAGATACCATGATGAAGAAGGTGGTTTTCCCAGGGTGAGGCTCACCCATTAGGCTTGGGTGTGGTGAGCCCTACGATTTCCCCAAAATGTGGGAAGCTCAACTGCATCATTTGTCTAAATTAATGCTGAGTGTAACAGAGATATGAGATATGGAAATAAAATCCTGTAGGCAGAGTTTGACCGTGAGAACATAGCCTCATATAGAAATCTGCAGAAATCTAAGCGAGAGATTTGTATTTCTATTGGGCATGGAGTTGAGGGGGTTCCTAGCCAATCTTTAAGATCTATCTAGATCTTAAAGGACAGATGAGGTTGAGGAGTTCCCAAATGACATTGTTATGGGATCTTCTCTGCAAACCTAGAGCTCTGATAAAGTAATGGTGGGTGAGCAACTTTGTAAGACCCTGGAAGGAAGAAGAAGAAGAACCTGGAATGTGTTCTTATATGCTTTTGATTATACCTTTGGTATGATGTGATGACCTCTTCCAGCTCTCAACAATGGCTTCCTTTTGGCCAGAGGTTATTTGACTGCTTCCGAGTGATCCTGAAAACATAATTCCTTGATTTCATCTGTGGCCACTTGTAACTCATTGATGGCTGTCTTGCCTACCGTTGTTTCCTGGGAATTCTTAGAGAAATTCTGAGATAAACAACTCCTTTGTCTGTGGAAGTTAGCTTTGGAAATGACAAATGAAATTTTTATCTTCAAGTCGTATGTACTATCCAATCCCAGGTGGATACAAACTTATGTATATTTAACAGTTTCTCTGAAACATTATAGGAAGCATTGGCACCAAGATATTAACTAGAGTAAGAGGTCCCATTATAGTTTTCATAGCATCCTATCCTGTATTTTTTTTCTTGTAGCATTTATCAGAATTGCAATTCATTACTTGTGTAATGAGTTATCAGTTTCTTTCCTAGAACAAGGACTGTGTCCTACACCAGGCCCGGAGTAGTGTTAACTAAACTTCTGAGTGATAGAATGAGAGGTGCTTATTTTCTTGTTTCTGGTTTTCTCTAGTTTTACAACTTCTACCATGAGCATATTTTTTTTTCCTCATTACAAAATATGTCTTACTAAAATGAAGGGTGCATAATTAAGTACTCTGTATTACTTTTAAGAGAAGATATTTGTGCAGCTGAAGAAAAAACCTACATGGAAAGAACTAGCAAAGAAAGGGACATATGGAAGAGTGTGTGGAAATGATAAGTTTACTCTCCTGGATCTGAGAGCTTGCTAAGTGGAGGAGATACTCTAAAGGGAGTACAAAGTGTGCTGAGATCAAGAAGAGAGAATCCCCATAATAGCAGATAATTGGCCTGGCAACTTTATCTTCACTTAAAATAATGACACAGTTCATAGTTTGTTCTCTACCTTTTAGAATTGGGCTTGTTTTTTCAAGAAAAAAATAAGTGAGACGGTTACTGTACAATCACTTGTTAGATGTATTATGTTTCAGGATATATTTCCAGGCACTTCATGGTGGAAATTTGGCCTTTGGGGGTTAGGCTTGGTTTTCATGTATTTTCTGTGTCAGTATATTTTAGTATGTCTTTAAGTAAATTGGGTAGCACACTCTCACCCCCAATGATTTATGACTGATTTGGGAGTAGCTACAATTTTTTTTAATGTCACAAGCATTTAAATTTACTACATGACAATCATATTCCAAAGTCACACTTAGTAGTGAAACCACAGAAGAAGTCATTTACACTTAACAGGGACTGTAGGTCTTAAGCCGTGGTCGTTTGGTAATGTATCTTTTGATTTTAGGTTGAAAAGAAGCTTGATGTTTTGGGGTCTCTGGTTTTCAGGTGAGTGGCTAATAGTCTACTGTCAGAAAAGCACTGGGGACAGGAACATGTACTTGGCTTCTTCGAGTGCAGAAACTCTGCTTCTTGGTGGACCACAGTTTGACTTTGTTTTCAGGGTTGCCGTGGTGTCACAAAGCATCCCTGTGCCTTTGGGGTTGTCCTTGCCACCCATCACCTGCCAATTGGTTCCTGTCTATGGAAGTGTTCTGAGTTGGAAAATGAGGTGTGAGAAATACTTTATATAATTCTAGGCTACTCTTAACTTTTGGATACCGTTACATTTGAAAGTTTAGGATTTGGCCTGGTTCACTTGCTCATCTTTTCATTTGAAAATATGCATTAACTAATGTTTGAGCATTTGCTATTGCAGGGCACCATACTAGGCACTTTGGAATTAGATTGAGAGAGGAGAGATAGGCTCTGTTCTCATTAAGTTTACAGTGTGAGAGGCAAGAAAAAACCATCAACTGAAAAGCTATACAGCTTTTATAAAATATTTTTATTTTATATTGGGGTATAGTTGATTAACAATGTTGTGTTAGTTTGTGGTGTACAGCAAAGTGATTCAGTTATACATATACATGTATCAGTTCTTTTTCAAATTCTTCTCCCATTTAGGTTATTACAGAATATTGAGCAGAGTTCCCTGTGCTGTGTAGTACGTCCTTGTTGGTCATCTGTTTTGAATACAGCAGTGGCTACACAGCCTTTTAATTGAAGTTGTGATCTGGTCTGGTATAGGTGTTATGAGGAAGTCTAAGTGGAAGATACGCTAGGAGGAAGTAGCTAGATGGGAGGGAGGGAGAGTGTGGTGACTTTATGTGAAGACCTTGAAGTGAGAAGGAACTTTGTCATTGTAGAGATGCAGTGACTACAGCTCAGTGCGAGAGAGCGAGTGTGTTCCCAGGGCAGATAGAACAGAGGTCAGGGGCCAGATGGTGAGGCTCCTAGCCACGTTGAAGGCTTTGGACTCTGTAAGCTAGGAGCTTTCAGCTGATATAAACGTCTACTTCAGGAAGGATGTGTAGGGGACACATATTATTCCATTTGTGTGTAGCTTGGCCGCCCCTCTGTTAGCCCCCTTGCTGTTTTGGAAATTGCTTCCCTATCACTATATCTCCATGATTATCATGGAGGCAGTCATGCTGCTTTAGGATACTCTGTGTCTGAACCACAGTGGATTGATCCAGGGGTTTTTCTTATTTGATGCCCTGGGGTATTGAAATTGGCACTGAGAAAGAGAAGTTAGTTTCTCTCCTGGGGGCTGAAACAGGGGACAAAAGTGCAGAGCTGTCTGGAGGCCATGTTCTGTCAGGTGGCCTGAGACACAGAGATGGAGGAATGAAGCAAATCCACAGAGAGAATTTAAGGTGAAATCAGAGACACAGAACCTATTCCTGAGTCCTCCAAATGCTCCAGGCCTTGGTTCTAGACCTTTCTAGTATGTATCTTAGCCTTGGATTCCACAATATAATAGTATTCCTCTAAAAAATCTTCTCTCCCCACTTTTTGTTAAAATGAGCCAGAGTTAGTTTCAGTGACTAATGTAAAATTATTTTTTTCTGTGTGTGCAGACATTTATAGACATATATTACAATTCTGCTTTAGGCCCATCTTCTGATTATAAGTGGGCCTCAAATCTTGTGAAGTCATGGAAAGTCAATTATCCTGTAGTTTAGTTTGAGGACACAAAGGAACAGGAGAAATTCAGTTCATCTAACACTTCCCAAGGATGAAAATGTGTTCCAAGGAAACTGCTGCATAAGCAGAAACACTTTAACAAGATAATTTATGGATTTGAGTGTAAAAACTTAATAACAAGTGAAATTTTTTACCTGTAGTATTCTCTCTCATCTGAGTCTTTAAAGCCCACTCAGGTCTTATTTCTTTTTAAAGGTGATACAAACTGCAATAGTATTAGCATAAATAAAAAATGTGGTTTATTTATGAGCATGACCGACTACATTTTCTGAATTCAGTCTTTGCTGCACTTGCAGCTCTTGGAGTGAGCAGCTTTGCTAATGGCAGGGCCACTCGCGCAGGTCTGGCCTCTGGACCTGCTCATTTGAATGACCAGCCTCTGCAAACCACTGCTGAGGTTGGAGAAAGCGCTAGCCTGAAAATAGGCCAATTAAAGACAGTTCTACGGTGGTGTGATACCAACTAGTCCTCTTACCTAGTTACTGACCTCATCGTGAAACGGTGTAGTACAGCGGAGAAGAACAGGCTTCTGTGGATTCAGGCCTGTGTGGAAACCCCACCTCTGCTCTTCACACACTGAGTGACTTCAAGCAAGTTACCTGATCTTTCTAAATAAAATGGGTTACTAACAGTACCTACTGCATTAGAATATTATGCTTCGGTAAAATAATATTTATGAAGCACATAGTAAGCTTTTCATATTAGCAATTATTATGGGTATTATTATTATTATTTTTGCGGTACGCGGGCCTCTCAGTGTTGCGGCCTCTCCCGTTGCGGAGCACAGGCTCCGGACGCACAGACTCAGCGGCCATGGCTCATGGGCCCAGCCGTTCCGCGGCATGTGGGATCTTCTTGGACCGGGGCACGAACCCGTGTCCCCTGCATCGGCAGGCGGACTCTCAACCATTGCGCCACCAGGGAAGCCCCATGGGTATTATTATGTAAAGCAGTTACCACAATGCCTAGAATTTGATAAATGCTATGGTTCTTTTAATCCTTAAAATGTACATATCCATATCTTTAAAACTTCAGTGGGTAAACATCTCCCCTGACCTATCTGTCCCTGGGCATCAGGTGAAGAATTCTTGACTCATTCCAACATCTCATTTGATAGGCAGAGAGATTGAGACCCAGAAGAGCGGCAGTTTCCTAAGGTCAGGCAGTGCCTGGCAGAGCTGGCTGTGGAACTCAGGGACCTGTTTCTTAATTCAGATTTGTACACACAGTGTTGCCTATTTCATGTGTAGAAGATCTAGCTCATTCTTTGGCTTCATTGATATGTATACAGAGGGCACATGACATTTGCAAAAGATGCAGTTTGAGGCCATCCCAAACCTTCAGACTTGTGAATATGGAAATGTTTATACAGATCCTTGTTTGTCCCAAATCATATTTCTGTTAGGGATCATGTGTTTCCTATGCAGAGCCTTATTTACTAAAGTATCTTCCTGAGATATGGGAACATATGTATATGTATAACTGATTCATTTTGTTATTAAGCAGAAACTAACACACCATTGTAAAGCAATTATACTCCAATAAGATGTAAAAAAAAATTAAAAATAAAGTATCTTCCTTTGCTTGATGGCAAATTTTCACAAGAAACCTGAGTTTGTAATCACTTCGCAGGTATTACTGCACCCAAGGACAAGGAGGGAATCTCCAAGTTTTATTGCTAGAAAGATGCTGGGCACCTGGATTCTAAATGATTGCCCCAAACACTGGTTGCATCATGTAGTTGAGCCAAATTTGTACTTCAGTGAAATTTCACACTAGAACATGTCATGGATCTTTGGAATTGCTCATGAATAATTGAAGCAATGATTGTTAAGTCCTTTAATTCTAGACATTTACTCTATGATGGTTCCGTTATACTTGACATTGGTCAGACTACTGGGTTCCATGGAGGGCCATATTTTAAGAGGGCTGCAGCCAAACATAATACACAAAGGAACAAGCGATGAGGATGGGAAGAAGTTCTAGGAGTTGGGTTCTGTGAGGGACGGTAAAGGAATTGGGTATATTTGCCCTGGAAGAGAGATGACGAGGGGTAATCAAATCTGCCTTCAGATATTTTAAGGCTGTCAGGAGGAGCATACCCAGTGTACTCTGTCATACTGGGTATTTCAGAAGACATATTTCAGGCTGTTTATTAAAAAAAATGTAGGTGATACTTGAATAACGTTAACTATAACAATTAAAGCTTCCAGTTATTGAGCACTTAAGGGGTATGAAGTACTATGCTAAGTGCTTTCCGGGGATTATAGTCCCTATTTTATAGATGATGAAACGGAGAGTCAAGTAGGTTTGGGAATTGGCCCCAAAGCGCCCCTTAAGTGGAAGGTCCACAGGACTCCAGAGCCTCGTGAAGAGCAAATGCCTCCCTCACAGGGTGGATGAGAGGTTCTAGGAGGGATAGGCTCTGGGAGCACCTCCCTGCTTTGTGTTCCACTCTACCTGGCCATCCTAGCACAGGGCTTGGCCTCAGCCTGGGCTCAGCAAATGGTTGTCCAATGAACGAATGAGGGGATCCTGCATTTGGTGGGAGCTTGGACTGTTTTGACTGGGCTCTAAGGCCCTTTCCAATCCGCTAACCATTTAGTAGGAAATAAAATATACATCCCCATCACTCAGCTGTTGGATATAAGCAAGTCACAGCTAGTCTGGTGTGGCTGGATTTGGGGGAAGAGAGGCAGGTGATGAGAGTACTGAGGGTGGGATTTTCCTTACAGTCTGTTAATGGGGCAGCCCAGGGTTATCTGGTGTTTCCTCCAAGTGCTGCTCTGTGCATTCTGTGGAGCTGTGCAGGGACAAAAGACTTTAAAAGTCTTTGAAAAATGACTCCTGTTGGGTTAAGAGGCCAACTTATCGGAATAATAAATGCCTTATACTAGTGGGACACCCTGAACTTGCATAAAATGTCTCCTTTGATCCTTGAGGTGGATAAATGCGATATAACTCCATTTTACGGAAGACACTGAAGCTCAGAGAAATTAAAGGACTTGCCCAAGGTCACGTGAAGTTCCAGTTTCCCTCTAAGCTGCAGCCTTGGTCATCATCTATCTATTTGGTATCTCCACTTGGATAGGTTCATGAGTACCTCAAATCCAGCATGACCTAACAAGAGCTGCTGATTCCTGCTCCTTTTCCAGTGCTCTCTGTCTCAATAAATGGCATCATAGTAAACTCAGGTATTTTAGTTTCCTATTACTGCTGTAGCAAGTTACCACTACCTTAAAGCAACAGTAACTTGATTATTTCGCAGTTCTGGAGGTCAGAGTTCTAAAACGGCGTGGCAGGGCCGCGTTTCTACTGGAGTCTCCATTTCCCTATCTTTTCCAGCTTTGGAGGCTGCTTGTATTCCATGGCTACTGGCCCTGCATCGCTCTGACCTCTGCTTTCATTGTCACATCTCCTTCTCTCCCTCTGACCCTCCTGCCTCCATATTTCCTTTATGAGGACCCCTGAGATACATTGGGCTCACCCAGATAATCCAGGATCATCTGCCCATCTCAAGGTCCTTAATTTAAACACATCAGCAAGTTTCTTTTGCCATGGAAGATAACATATTCACAGGTTTGGAGATTAGATTACACATATCTTTGGGAGCCATGAGTTGGCTTACCACACCAGATTCTAGGGCCAAAACCAAGGTGCTGTCCTCTGTTTTTTTTCATCCAGTCCATCAGCAAGTCCTGTTGGGATCTCTGCCATCACCACCTTGCCCACCACCCTTTCTCACCTGGTCCATTGATACTCAAGCCTTTTCGTCTGGTCTCCCTGTGTCCACCCTTGCCTCCCTACTGTTTGTTCTCCACATAGAAGCCACAATGGCCTTTAAAAATGTGGGTCAGACCACACCACTCCTCTGCACAAGCCCTCCAGGAAGTCTATATCTTACTCAGAAAAAAAAAAAATCCATATCCCTTTCCATGGGTTATGGGCCTTACCGTTTGGCCCCCTTGGCCTTGCATTTCTGACCTCCTCTCCTCTCTCTGCCTTACTCTGCTCTGGCCGTGCCAGCTCTCTTGCTGTTTCTTAATCATGCCTAGGACATCCTTCCCTCAGATATCTACATGGCTCCCTCGCTCCCTTCTTTCCTGTCTCTGCTCACATATTACCTCCTCAAAGCATTTAAGAGGCATTGCTGTAGGAAAGTGATAATGACCATAGCAGATAGTTACTGTATATAGCACCATTGAGTTAAGAACGGGCAGTGTGTGAAGTACCAGCTGCCCAGGGAGGGGCATCAAATCTAAACGAGTGTGTGAGTGTGCTTTTATGTGTGGCACTTAGGGGATTGGTAGAGTGGCATTGACGGAAAAAGCCAGCAGAATGAGGTAATAGCTAGGTTAGCTTTGAAGAAAGGAGTAGAGATTTTAAGAACAATAATCATAGCTACCACTTATGGAACACCCTATAGTGGTATAATAAGTAATAGTAATCACTTATATACTTAGCATGTTTCAGGGTCAGTGCTACTCATTTTAATTTCTATTACGCTTATTCAGTACATTAGCTCATTTTAATCCTCACACATTTCTGTGAGGTTGGCATGGTATTCTCCCCGTTTTTCAGGTAAGGAAACTAGTAGTAGAGGTCATTTGCCAAAGGTCACACAGCTAGCAAATGTCAGCAGTGAGATTTGGATTTGTCTTCAAAGCCTAATCTATTAACTACACAAACACTATTCTGCCTCTCCTCTTGGGGGGTGTGTGTGTGTATGTGTGTGTGTGTGCACGTGTGTGCGTGTGCAAGCACGGGCGTGAGGGGGGGCACCAGCTGTATGTTACTACCAAAGTATGAAATGGGAGGTGGGGAAGGTAAGGACGTGTGAGACAGAAGGCTGGAGGGGTAGGCCTGAATCTGCTTCCATTTCCTAAGTTTAGGTGTTAACATTTCCCGCTTTCCTCTCCCTGGGGGGTGAGAGTTTCTAAGTAACAACTTTTGGAGTTATCTGAAGAGAAAAAGAATGCTCTTACTTTCAGGTGCAGCTGTGAGGTCTAAGCTGGAGAAGTGAGGCCAGCAAATTGAGCTGGGCTCCTGACTAGGATTGCTGGAGTGCCCGGTGATCCTGAGCTGGGCAATTCGATTCATCTCCATCCGCCCTTCCTTCCTGGGCACCCGGCTCGCTGATGATGAGCTTGCGGTGGGAGGAGAGCCAGAGCCGAGTCCTGTTAACATCCCCACGATGAGGAAATCACATGCACACTTTCAAGGTGATGTGAAGAGATGACTAAATGATTCTGAGAAGCTCCAGCTAGAAATCTTTTTAGATGGCATTGACCGGGCCAGAGAGGGGTTGGTTGCAGTTCCCCCCACCTGACCTTGCGTAACGTAGCATGTCCCTGGATGGTGACATGCAATACTCCACCCACTGTGTATTAAAAAGCTGTATTGACTTATTCCTAACAGGGAACCAGCTCTGATCTCCATTTCACAGCAGCTGTCGTCTGCTGCCCTGTTCATCAACGAGCACGAGGTCAGCCTGTCCCCAACTTCTTTTCCTTTCGTGACAGTGTTCAAAATAAAACAGCTCCCTAATTGTTCCAATTCTCCTTCATCTGGATTTGATATCCTGCTTGCTACCTAGGCGTTTCAGAGAGCTCTTGTTGATCATACACTTTTTCAGAGTTCTTATTTGTTTAAATAAAACTTGGGGAAAGGTAAAGTGCTTGTGTGTAAACTGCAAACCTGCATTGTCCCGTATGGTAGCCACCAGCTACATGTGGTTCCTGAGCACTTGGAATGTGGCTAGTCCAAATGAGATCTGCTGTAAGACTGAGATACACACCAGGTGACAAAGACTTAATACCAAAAAAAAAAAAAGAATGTAAAATACCTCATTAATAATTTTTTATATCGATTACTTAGTGAATGATAGTATTTTGCTATATTAGGTTAGATAAAGTATGATACTAAAATTACTTTCACCTATTTACTTCTACTTTTTTACTGTAACTACTAGAAAATTTAAAATTACAAATGTGGCTTACATTCATGGCCTGCATTATATTTTTCTGGGATAGCCCCTCTCAACCTATAAGTAGCTAACACGATTTCTGTCTGCTGTAATCCATTCTTAGAGCAGAAGATCAAGTGAATTAAAAACTTCCCCTCCTCTCCTTACCCCTTGCCTTTGTGGTCCTGGACCCACTAATCAAATGCTGTTTAGGTTTTAGGCACTGGGACTACTGATCACCAAGTGGCTGCTGGTTGGCACTTTGCCTCATTCTTACCATCCTCTGGTCTTTCTCTGGGGCTCCTCTGCAGGCTCTTCTCAGTCAGCCAGCCCTAAATGTGAGCGATCTCACAGTTCTGGCCTCAGCCTTCTTCTTTCACTTCCCTCCTCTTCTTACTTTCCTCTCCTTGGATGATTCCATCCATGTTTATGGCTTCATTTACCATCTTTAGACAGATGACACCCAAATTTGTGTCTTCTGCCCCAACCCCTCTCCTGACATCATTAACTCAGCTGCCTCCTGGATGACTTCACTGGGTTGCCCTGTAGGTACCTCAAAGCTCAGCATGTCCTCAGTGAGACTCTTGACTCTTCCTCCCATGTTTGTGTTTGTCCTGTTTTGTCTTCAAATCTTAGGAGTGGTGCTAACATCCATCCATTTCTCCAAGTCAGATACCCAGGCAATAATATCCTTCCTTGTTGCCTCTCTCTTACATCCCTACATCTGGTCAATACCCAGGCCCATCAATTCTGCTTCTAAATCTTTTTGAGTCCACCCTTTTTTCTCCACATTCTCTGCTACTGCAGTAGCTCAGGACACCGTCTTCTCTCTATCTATGTCTGCCTCAGTCTCCCCATTTCCTTCCTCATTGTCTCTAGTCTTGCTCCCTCCAGGACCCTTCTCTTCAGTACAACAAATAGGATCTTTGTAGAACAGAAAAGTCCTTGCTTTTATCATCAAGTCCATATTCCTTTCCATGACCTATAAGGACCTGTGTTTTCTGGATTCTGCCAGTCCTTCCAGCCTCATCTCTTGCTTTTCTCCCCACCAGCCCCAGCTCCCTACCCACTAGCCAAACCAGACTTTCTTTACACCTCACAGGACTGCCTTCCCTTGCCTTGCCTTGGCTAACTTTCTCAGTTTAGGTTAGGTGTTCCCATTGTGCTCCAGGCTTCCTCTACCACCATCCTGGTGATGATGCTGGGCGGCAACTGTTGGTTTAATTGTCTTTCCCTTCCCTTTGGTCTATGAATCCAGGAGATCAGGGAGTCTGTCTTTCTTGTTTATCTGTATTACAAGGGCCGGAACAATGTCTAACCCATGCAAGAACTTCAGTAAATCTTCGTGGAGTAAATGAATAACTAATTCAACTATTAGAGGTAGTTATAACATTGGACAGGAAGTGGAAGCCACACTCACATCCCTTGGCTCCTTGCCTATGGGTGGAGTATGAGCACAGCCACTCAGGACAGGGCTGGCTGGCCATCGCCCTGGACTGGGTTCTGCTCCACCAGCTAGCTACTCACCGTTTAGTTACTAGGTCTTGGGGAGGCACAGAGTTAGCCACCATTTACCAATAACCGATATGGCTGAACTGGCACATACTGGTGAAAGATCTGGTGAGGGAAAGAGTTCACATTTAATGACTCAGAATAATTTTTATTTGTGTTTGTGTGTATCTGGAGCTTTCATTTACCTGTTCTGCTCTTACCTGAACTTCCTAAGACCCACTGGCAAATTTGGAACACTTTATAATCGAAATGCACGTGAGACAAGATCCCTATGGGAGCCCTTCTCTTTTCTGGCTGTGCAGCATTTACCTGAAACTCCTGAAAAGATGCATTTAACTTCCAGGCAATTACAAGGAACAATGGCCAAGTGTGAGATGGAGATAGTTACAGGACAACATGAAACATACAAGATGGGCTTTTCTTCTCGCTGAACGGTATATTTCACGTCTACTAGAAGGTGTGATTTAGAAGTGTTCTCTAAGTTATATAACCATTTACTGTCCAGTCCATTCCTACTTCCTTCCTCTGCAGGAAGACACACAGGTGGTCTCTCACTGTGTTTCTGGGCTGTGTTGGCACTGCGTCTGCACTGCATCCCACCAAATTGTTCATGACTTTGGTAGGGTCTGAGGATTTGAAAATGTTTAGATACAGATACAGCAGAATGATGAAACATGGAGTGCTGGTGGTCAGAATATGAATGGTGGTTTGGGACACAGCTTCATTGAACTCCTTTCAAGTTGCAGTGCAAGACTCTGTTGTCCATCTGGAAGGAGCCATAAAGAATCTTTTGTCATCTTATTTCAGTACCTAGAATACAGTCAGAAGATCAGAAGTGGGTTTCTCTGTACAAAAAAAGCATGTGTTTCCCATCCGCAGACAGCAGACTGTTTTGTAGCTGGGTTCAAAATCTTTGTTGTGGACTGTTTCTGGCATCCTCTCAGATTCTGCAGATCTGGGGATGATTCCTTTTTGTGTCCCTGTCTTCTCTTTAACAGCAAGATCTGCTTCATCCTGATATAGTTTTAGATACCAGTCAGGATATGACTTGTGCCCTTGCTAAGGTATTCACTGACACCCACCAGTCTCCAGTCTCCTACTTTAATTCCCAGTTTCTATGTTAGAATCCTGTTTAGATAGATGGAGCCAGTTGAGCGGGCCCTGTGGAAGAGCCACATTCAGTTAGTGTAAATCTTCCTGCTGGTGTTGGAGACAGCGAGGTCTCCTGGGAGTCTGTCTGGAAATCTTACTGGATTTGCAAGACTTAAGTTAATATAGAAACCCTCCCCAGATAGTAAAGGGCCTCATTTCTTTGCCTTGAAAGATGTTTTCAGAGTTCTGTCTCAAGAGTGTTGCTGATAAGGAAGTTACTCCTAATATTTCAAGAAAAACAGAACACACAAAGTCTTCTATTAATACTTTCCCTCTCCAAGCTCTTCCATCTCTTTAGTGTCATTTTTATGCTTCTCCTCTACATTTCTTTCTCTCTTTCTCTCACTCACTCATTAACCTTAGGGCCCTGTTTCAAATGGAATTAATTACTAACCATGAAACTTGGTAGTGATGCCCTTAAGGGAAAAGTCCTTCTTTCTTTCATTTGTTTTCCTTTGGTGAGGAATGAATGTCTCTTACAGATGTAAGGGAGTACATTTCACGATGAAGTGCATTTTTTTTTTTTTTTATATATAATCAAGTCAGCATCTCCTTACTCATATAATGGGTACTATTCTCTGACTGCTTCTCTGGGAAGCAACATCTAACAGAAGAAAGAGTGTGGGCCTTGGAGTCAGAACCATGAGCTAGAGACCCAGCTCCACCTTTATTCTGAGCACATGATGTCACTGCTCTGTATTTCCATTAATTTGTCTATGATATGGGGATAATAATATTTACCGTGCCATTATACGTTAAGAATTAAAAGAGTGTACACAAATCAAAACTACAATGAGGTATCACCTCACACCAGTCAGAATGGTCATCATCAGAAAATCTACAAATAACAAATGCTGGAGAGGGTGTGGAGAAAAGGGAACCCTCCTGCACTGTTGGTGGGAATGTAAATTGATACAGCCACTATGGAGAACAGTATGGAGGTTCCTTAAAAAACTAAAAATAGAGCTACCATACGACCCAGCAATCCTACTACTGGGCATATACCCTGAGAAAACCACAATTTAAAAAGAGTCATGGGGCTTCCCTGGTGGCGCAGTGGTTGAGAGTCCGCCTGCTGATGCAGGGGACACGGGTTCGTGCCCCGGTCCGGGAAGATTGCACATGCTGCGGAGCAGCTAGGCCCGTGAGCCATGGCCGCTGAGCCTGCGCGTCCGGAGCCTGTGCTCCGCAACGGGAGAGGCCACAGCAGTGAGAGGCCCGCGTACTGCAAAAAAAAAAAAAAAAAAAGTCATGTACCACAATGTTCATTGCAGCACTATTTACAATAGCCAGGACATGGAAGCAACCTAAATGCCCATCAACAGACAAATGGATAAAGAAGATGTGGTACATATATACAATAGAATATTACTCAGCCATAAAAAGGAACGAAATTGGGTCATTTGTAGAGACATGGATGGATCTAGAGACTGTCATACAGAGTGAAGTAAGTCAGAAAGAGAAAAACAAATATCTTAACGCATATAAGTGGAACCCAGAAAAATGGTACAGATGAACTGGTTTGCAGGGCAGAAATAGAGACACAGATGTAGAGAACAAACGTATAGACACCTAGGGGGGAGAGTGGTGGAGGGGGCGTGGTGGTGGGATGAATTGGGAGATTGGGATTGACATATATACACTAATATGTATAAAATCTAATAAGAACCTGCTGTATAAACAAATAAATAAAATTAAATTCAAAAAAAAAGTCACAGAAGGAAAAATAAATAAATTAATTAATAAGAGTGTACATATTAAGTACCTAGCACCTAGCGGACAGTGGACATTCAGATGGTAGTTCTAAACAACTCCAGCCGGGATCTTTTATAAATGTCTTGTTTCAGCCTTCTCGAGTCCAGGAGCCTTGTAACCTTCATGCCTTCAGTCAACTAGGTCTTGTACTTCCAAAACTCAGAGACACATAAGAAAATGATTAAAACAAAATTCAGAGTTTCCCAGATCTGCAGGGATGCTTTTAAAAGGGAAGTTTTGAGGTAGGAGATAGACTTCTGGCATCATCTTTAAGATTTTTGTGTGCTCATGTGGTGGGCTTTGTGAAATGCATGGCCTCAAAGATGTGGGTGGATGTGTAAACAAGGAAGCTGGTGTTACAGGAGCCCAGGCAGCATGGAGAGGCCCAAACAACTCCCTCTGGGGAGGGCTGACTGTCCTTGGGGCTTGGACTTTTATTCAACATGAAGAGCCATCATGGGGGCCCTAGGCCATTAGTAATATTTCTACTGACAGCAGAGTGATGCTGTATCTGCTTTGGCTAAAAAATATAAATTTTCTACTCTCTTAATAACAGATGGTGGTGAAGGGGTACATGGTAACCGTTGTGGACTGCCTGTTTGTGTGCCCCCCAAAATTCATATGTTGAAACCCTAATCTTCCATCTGATGGTATTTGGAGATGGAGCCTTTGGGAGGTCATGAGATCGTGAGGGTGGGACCTTTATGATGAGATTAGTACCCTTATAAGAAGAGATAGGGGAGAGCTTGATTCCCCTCTGTCTGTCTCTCTGTCTCTCTCTGTCTTTGTCTCTCTGTTTCTGTCTCTGTCTTAGTCTCTGTCTCTGTCTCTCTTCCTTTTCTCTTGGCCATGTGAGGATCCATCGAGAAGGTGGCTATCTATACACCAGACAACGGATCTGCAGCACCTTGATCTCGGATTTTCCAGTCCCCAGAACTGTGAGAAATAAATGTTCATTTAAACCACCCGGCGTATGTTATTTTTGCTATAGCATCTGACTGAGACAGCACCTAGAGGGAATATGGCAACAGGTATGTTATTCACAGGGTAGACTTTATTGTAAATTTGAAATGGAAATAAAGTCAAGAGTCTGTATTTATTTACAATAAACGTTTTGTGTTAAGTGGGCTTTTCTATTCTTATGTTTTACTGGGTTGAAATAAACATTTATGATGTGCTTATGGCATGCGCTGTTTTCAACATTTTACGTGGATTATCTTATTTATTCCTCACCATGGTGCTGAGGAAGGTATTTTATTATTATTTTAAGTAGCATCAAGAGATTGGAATAAAGATTCCACAAAGCCACTTGGTAGTGTATCAGTGGTGTCTGTCTTCTGAGATGGCAGTGATGGAAGGGCTGTCTGCTCATTCAGGGAGGCAGCCTCCTGTTAGTGTTGCGAGCCATGGATTGTGTGCCTGGGGACATGCACACAAGGTAGGTGACCACATGCACACCGTCCAGCTGATCCCATCACATTAGAACATCCACAGTCTTTATCTCGTCTTTAAGGTCCTATATGACCCAACTTCATCTTTTGTAATTCACCCCACGTCTCTCTTTTTCCATAACCTGATTTATGTTTCCACGTAGCAGTTGTTGCTACCTGACATTGTTATGTGTAGACAAGAAGATCCAGCTACCAGTCCCAGGTGCAGATTCCTACCACATGACGGATGGCAAAGAGCATAACGGTGCCAAGCCCCAGAACTAGGAGTCCACAGTCCTCAATCCACTGTAGCACCTGTGGGCTCCAAGCTTCCAAGGAAGACTTATCACACGATGTGCTAGTTGGAACAGGGCTTTACTCAGAAAGGAGAAGCGATGCAACAAGATCATCGTCTCTGGTGTGTGCTTGTCTCATGGCCAGCAAGTTTCTCCTGATAACTGACACAGGAGGATGGACTGCATAGACCCCTCTGCAGGCAAAGACCCCATTATCTTTCTGTGGAGAAGGCAGGGGGCACATGTGCCAGTGGGGCTGCCTAGGTGCCATGTACCACCCAGACAGGGAACACTTTCTTCTCATAAGGAAGAAGAATTTGGGGCCAAGTAGCAGCTTGGCACCTGGCCTCCCTATAAGGGAAGGTCCCAGGCCCAGAGCACCAATTGTCAATGCTGGGGAGAGGATACAGGTTGTGCGAAGGCTGCTCCCCCAACAGTCCACCCCCAGCCCTCACCGGGATGCTAGGAAAAAAAAACAAACGAAGCACATCACACCCAATGGGACCATTGGCCACCCTGAACATGAGGCAGAGGTGTGTTCTGTGTGGTTCATGCCCCACAGAGCCTCACAGAGCCTGGCCACTTGAGACAGCAGGTGGTCAGGGCCACTAACAGGGCCTTCTGAAGAAGTCAGACTTTCTTGGAGTATGCGCTCAGCCAGGAGCCCCGGGTGTCAGGGTTTAGCCAGCTGGAAAGATTAAGGAATGAGTGTGAATGGGACTGTGGATTTACAGATGCCCACCATCCTGCTTTGGCATGGTTTTTCTCCAGCTCGGTCTTGACTTTCCCCGAATTGTTGATGTACACGCAGCAAGAGGTGTTGGCTAGAACACCCTGTTCTGCCGGCAGGTAATCCAGGGTGATCTGGTTACCCATGATCAGCTTGGCTGGCGAGTTCAGTGAGTCCTCTTGGTCCTGAATGGCCTAGATGATGGAGTTAGCCATTTCTGCCATGGTCAAGGAGTGGGTGCCTATCATCTTTCCTGGGGCCTGTGTGCTATCCCGGTATTTAATTTTAGTTGAGTGGAACCGATTGTCAGTCTTCCCCTTGGGAAGGATGTCACCTGCCACCCTTCGACGGGCCAGCAGAGTGGGGACCCTCTAACCTGCCATGCAGTTATCCACGTGGATGGTGGGTCTTAAGACCCCGAGGCAGCAAGACTCTTCTCTAGGGGAAAGGCCATAGCCCATTGAGGTCCGCAGAGAAACATCCCAAGTGAGAACAAGGGACTCCCACCAGGGTGTGGTTGTTATATCATTGACTAATCCGGTTATACCTTGTCTCTGCCTGTTGTTGTCAGCTTGTGGCCTGAAGAGAAATATTTACACGTCTGCCTCTGCCCAGATTGCCTGTATGAGTCAGCGACACCTGACCCCCTGCGGGGTCGTTTCCAATCGTGTTATAGGTGACGTTAAAGCAGAGGACACTGGAGTGATCCTGCATGTGAACTTGTGTCAGTGGAGTCACTCAGTGGACAGATCCATTGATGGCCTGTGTCATTATGTATCAGCCAGGCCACCAAGGTGGGGGTCTGAGGCAAAAGAGTTCTCAGTCTTGGGTGGCAGATCCAGCTTTGTTTCAGGTCATCTTATTTGGCTACAGCAGCGCTGACTTTGATGAGGGTGTTGTCAGTCTAGGCATCACCATGCGTCCTGGGGAGGAAGAGAGATATCTGTGTTCCCCCCACCCCCATACCTCCCAAGGCAGGGGGTGCTCCTGTTGTCACTTGAGGTGTGGAGTGTCTGGGGATGGCCACGCACGCTGTCTGTCTTAACTAAGGGGCCAGTACCTCCTCCGGAACCCATTGCTCTTGCTGTCTCACTCAGTCCTTTCAGCCCATCATTCAATCCAGGCAATGAAGTTATGTCCTGTACAAACTTTGCATGTCTTATAACATCACCCGTACAGGGGAGTGGGACTTCCTGTTGCTACCAGGGAATCCTAGCATTGTGGTGTTCTGTGACCCCCCTCCTTATTTCCTGTGAAGTCCTAGAGGAGCTAAGCACCCTGGGGCAGCATGATTTCCAAGTTAGAGTGGGGGTGGGGGACCTGTGTCAGGTGTTACTGCTGCATGGACCACAAGCCATCCTGGGCAGAGGATTGAAGATGGAAAGAAGAAGAGGAGTGGTCAGATATACTGAAATTGGGATTCCTCAAGTATAAATTATTCAGGCTACTGCCTGGTTCTCCACCCCCTCCAAGCTCAGTATTCTCGAGTATGCCTTGCAGTGCTAGAGCATCTCTGACCTCAGGAGGTGTGGGGGAGCGGATACTGACCACTCCATCCCCCTGAGTGTCCGACTGTCTCTAGTGAGACGAGGATACCGTCCTGCTAATAATCCTTGATGTCTCTTCTTTGTTATCTTGGTCTTCCATCCCACCATTCCGTGGCTCCTTTAGCTTGTGGGTGGTGTGGAATATGGAAGGTCCAGTGTATGCCATGGGCTTGTGCCCGTTGTTGTGTGGTTTGTGCTGGGAAAGAAGTTCCCTGATCTGACCGTGGGGCCAGAAGGTACCTGAACGTGTGGCAGAGATTTTTTTTCCAGCATGACTAGGGTGGTATTGGCATGTGGGTACCATATGGGGATGGCAGTTCCACATCCAGAGGAAGTGTCAGTGGCTGTGAGTCACCAGAGCAATGCATAGCTGGGTGTTAAAGATCCAGTATGATCAGTCTGCCAAACCCCAGCCTGCAGATGCCCCTGCAGATACGTCCTAATTCTCCTCGTACTGCCTGGGCTTGTTGGCAGGAATTGCAAGATGTGCAGAACCACATCCGGGGCTTCTGCATCTTGGAGGATTACTCCCCTGGATTTGGCCCATTCCTGCATCTGAGGTGGGCTTCCATGACTGGTTCCTAATGCACCCAGTAGACTACCATTGCAGCTTGTTGGCTAAGGAGTTCCATTCGTGTTCTTGTTCGAAAGGCCCTTTGCCATGAGCATCCTCATGAGTGACAGAGATTTGCCTGTTTCATGTGGCAAGGTATTGCCATAGTCCTTCTTCTCACACGGGGAGTCCTTTACTAGTCCAGTTGTTTAGTTGCTAGTCTCCTGACCACATGGCTAGACTGTTTGCCACAGCTCAGGAATCAGTAAAAATCTAGCGAGGCGTGTTGGGTGGGTTGACTTGCACAGCCATTACCACCTCACGCAGTCCACTGGGTGGAGCGTCCTCTAGTTTCTGTTAAGAGGTGGCCATCCATGTGGCAGATGGCCGTGGCAGCCCAGTGGACTCCACCAGCTTTCAATTTTGCAGAACCATCATTAAATCAGGCCATGCTTTCAGCCAGAACCTCTTCAAGGGGTGGCCCCCAGGTGGTTAGGGGAGGGGCCAGGGCATCCCTTACAGGACACTGTGCCTGCTGGCAGGGTGGCTATCTGCTCATGGAGTCCACGGATCCCTTGGGATCCTGGCCTGGCTCGGTTTTGGATGTACCATTTCCATTTGATGATGGAACTTGTCCAACTTTGTTAGTAAGATTGGTGAGAACCCAAGCAAAGATGGTTACCTCAGGCCTCAGGGTCACATAAGGTCCTTTGATGGTGAGATGTTCCGTCTCTACCAGAGCCCAACAGCAGTGAGAAGCTGCAGTTCAGAGGGTGTATATTGGGCAGTGGCTTCGGGTAGCTTGTGGGTCCAGAATCCAAGAGTCTGGCACCCTAGTGTGGTTTCCTGCTGTCATAGACTCCAGTCAGTGTGTGTGGGCATTGAGGATACCTGCAGTTCCATAGGGCTAGTGAGCACCAAGGTCACAAGGCCAGTGCCTGGGCCTCAGCTTGTTGAACAGCTTCCAGTGCTTGTTGTTAAGAGCCCCATTCTAAGGCAGCTTCCAGAAGGATACCCAGGTGGGTCTCGTGCTGTCCCCAGTATCTGGAGAGGCCCACTAACTGCTGGGCTTCCTCTTTACTAGTGGGTACAGCCGGCAGCAGTGACTTCTGTTCAGCCTTCCCTGGAATACTCTGTGGACTCTTGTTTGTGTACTCCTGACCACAAGGTGTGGTGACTGAACTTCTGCTGTGATTAGTGTTCTCCTGGCTGCCCCGAGAATGTACTGGTCCCTGTCTGTGTCATAAAAACCACCCTGCTTCAGACACACTGTCTCTTTCAAGAACTCAGTGGGTTTTTTTTTCTTCTTTAATTTCAGCGTATATATCTTATTCAATTTATAAGTCAAATAAATTTTAACAATAACCCTGGGACCGTTTATAATTTTAGTCTTATTTTACACAGTTAATTAAATACTGTCAAACATTTAATTTTTTAATTTATTTTTGTTGTTTGTGCTTTTTATTGTGTTTTTTTAAAAATTTTATTTATTTGTTTATACAGCAGGTTCTTATTAGTTATCTATTTTATACATATTAGTGTATATATGTCAATCCCAATTCATCCCACCCCCCCCACCACCACTCTCCCCACTAGGTGTCCATATGTTTGTTCTCTACATCTGTGTCTCTATTTCTGCCCTGCAAACCAGTTCATCTGTACCATTTTTCTGGGTTCCACATATATGCGTTAATATACGGTATTTGTTTTTCTCTTTCTGACTTACTTCACTCTGTATGACAGTCTCTAGATCCATCCATGTCTCTACAAATGACCCAGTTTCATTCCTTTTTATGGCTGAGTAATATTCCATTGTAGATATGTACCACATCTTCTTCATCCATTCGTCTGTCGATGGGCATTTAGGTTGCTTCCATGTCCTGGCTATTGTAAATAGTGCTGCAATGAACATTGGGGTGCATGTGTCTTTTTGAATTATGGTTTTCTCTAGGTATATGCCCAGTAGTGGGATTGCTGGGTCATATGGTAGTTCTATTTGTAGTTTTTTAAGGAACCTCCATACTGTTCTCCACAGTGGCTGTATCAATTTACATTCCCACCAACAGTGCAAGAGGGTTGGTTCCCTTTTCTCCACACCCTCTCCAGCATTTGTTGTTTGTAGATTTTCTGATGATGCCCATTCTAACTGGTGTGAGGTGATACCTCATTGTGAACTCCCAGTTTTAATAACTACCCTTTCCTTAAACTGTAAAATTTTGCCATTATAAAAGTAGTATTTTCTTCTTCAAAGAAAATTTCAGAAAGGAGAAAAACCTTACTCATAATCCCTCCATGCGAAGGTAGAATGGCTAAGGCTCTAGTGCTTTTCCTTCTACTCTGTTTTGTATATTTGTTTGCTCCATGGCACAGAACTGTGTTTATGTTAATGCTTTGCTTTTTGAACTTAATATGTATTTTCCGTGTTGTCACGTGACTTGTTTTAAAAAAGAACCAAATATTGAATATCTACTGATGTGATGGAGACAAATTGGGAGTTTCTACATAAGTTATCTCCTTTACTACAGCATCTAGTGAGGTGGACATTATTATCCCTATTGTGCTGTGAGGAAATGAAGGCTCAAAAGGTTTCTGTCACTTGCCCAGACCATAGAGCTAATAAGGGCCAACGTCAAAATTCATCTGATGTGGGGCTGACTTCAAGAACCTATGTTCTTTTGACTGTGTGTTTTGATGGCTAAAAATTATGCCATCTAATAGTTGTGAAACTGAATCAGTGAGAGCACCCGTGGTAGGGCTACCTGCCTCGTGAGACATCATTCCTCCTTTCAGGCAGCCTCTGTCTTCCAGGCCCGACCCGGCACACAAGCAGGCGGTAGAAAGGCGACTGCTTTCCTTCCCGGTGCAGCTCTCCATTCATGGGGCTCTGCTCTGATCTTGGGCACACGTAATCGATGCCAGGTGTCACACGTGTCTCTCGTTTTGTTGTGGCAAAGGGGCGCCCACAGCAGTGCTCTTGAAAGGCTCCGCCCCACCCTAGAGTTGTGCCCCTGAATCTGTGATTGGGTGCACACCCCGGGCTTTTCTGCTCTTGCTCATTAAAGACCTCTGCGCGGGATGGGGCTTTTTTGAGGTCAGGCCTTTCGTGCTGGCTCGTGTGCAATCTTCCGGAATCCTCTGCACAGGGCGAGGAAGCAGCACTGCCTACCACTAACAGGCTCACAGTGGACTTTTAATACAGGTGCTTTATTTGAGAAGTTTATATCCTTCACTGTAAAGAGCTAATAAAAAGAGACAGCTACAGGCCATTTGTAAGTGCACTTCCGAAAACAAAATTCAGAGGGTTTACTCAGTGGCAGGAGGCTGGTCATTAGCTGTTTTAAATGCATTTATTTCTGTTGGGAGGCAGACTTTCCCCCAAATACCTTTGTTGTCAATAGGCTCTTTGTTCCTTGAGGTACAGCGTACAAATAAATGCATTTATAGGACTTGCTAATGGGCGAGGGCTTTGAAATTAGTGGTAAGTTTGCAGTCTATGATATATCATCTAGTCATCTTTGATAAACTCAATTTTAATCTCATTAAGTGGTGTCTTCTGTGATTCTGTGTAGAGATCCCTGAGCTAATTCTATCCTACTTGGTTTTCACAGGAGAAAAAAAAATCCCCAATGGAACTGTTTACCAAATGTGTGTGTGTGTGTGTGTGTGTGTGTGTGTGTGTGTGTGTAAAATATTCCTTTTAGATGAGCAAGGCCCAGAAGATGCCTGGTAATAAATAGCTTTTACAGTTGGTTAAACGTCAGAGGTGGGGAGGCATCTAACCCCAGAATTATATGACATCTTTTGTGCATGCCAATTTCAGGAAACTTATTGTTGTTCAGAAAAGGTTTGAAATATTTGGGAAGTTATGTCTTTCTTTTCACTCCCTTGGTTAGGATGATTTGGAATTGTAGTCTTTGTCAATAACCCTTTGATGAGATTATTCCCCCAAAGTCTGCTGAATCTGTAGGCCTCAGAAGTGGCAATTCTCCTACAAATCCTGGTACTGATGCTAACCATCATTTATCCAGTGTCAGCGTCAGCTGTAGGTGCTTGAAAAATAACATCTCACCTAGTTTTACAAAAGCTTATGAAGTTGACTTTTTTTTTTTTTTTTTTTGTGGTACGCGGGCCTCTCACTGCCGTGGCCTCTCCCGTTGCGGAGCACAGGCTCTGGACGCGCAGGCTCAGCAGCCATGGCTCACGATCCCAGCTGCTCCGTGGCATGTGGGATCCTCCCGGACCGGGGCACGAACCCATGTCCCCCGCATCGGCAGGCGGACCCTCAACCACTGCGCCACCAGGGAAGCCCTGAAGTTGACATTTTTAACTTACTTTTTTGATTGGAAAGCCAAAACTCAGATTTGTTCAGTAACTTGGTCAACATTATACAGCCAGGAAGTGACAGAGGAGGGATTGAAAGTGAGGTTTGCCTGTGTGGGCATCGGTTTTCAGTCCACTCTGCTGCCACCCTGCCTGTTTATGCAGGGAGGAGGTTACTGCTAGGCTAAATGACTACCTGGCAGAAGACTCCGTGGAGCTGGTCCTTTCTATTATATCATGTCTGTCTGGGAAGCCTGAGGGTTTACGGACATTCTTTCCATTTTTTTAGGCACCTTCAGCTGTTAGCTGCTGTATAGACCTAACGTTTGGGAGAGTTTTTGGGAATCGATGATCAGTTGCGTGAGAATGAGATTTTCTTTAACTTGCTCTAAGTACACATGCTCCATGGTTGAAGTGTGTTGGTAGAAACATGTTTCTGGGAGGCAGGTGATCCAAGTGATAATGGTCAAGAAACATGAAATAGACAGAGATAGGACCCAAATAAATGCAATGAAAGTGCACGTCATTTTGTTCAAAGTAGAAACTTCCAGTGGAGCAGAATCACCCTGCCCCCCACCTCCGTCAGCTCAAGATTTTGATTTGATAAATCTTTGTGTGTAATCTTCAGTATTTGAGCAAAAGACATTACTGGCTTCCTTTTTCATCCAGTTGAGATCACGTCCCCACAAGGGAAATTGTGGGTTACCGTGGGCTTCAGGGTGGGGATCGTCTAGGCTGGAAATCCTTCTGAAGGATTCAGTTCCTTACCCAGGGCCAAACTGCTTGTCTGATTCAGCAGGAAATGTCTACTTGAATATGCTTTTCTTGCTTTCAGCTGCTTGTGACTCTGAATTCCCTGCTGCCCTGAGGAAGCCTTCCCCAAATCCTTGACCCAGACACTCCTTGGTAAGCCACTGGCGTGGCTCAAATGATTTCAGAACCTTACAATACATGCTGTTGCATCACCTCCAGAACAAATCTTCATGCTTTTGTGGTAAAACTTGTCTCTGTGGTATTCAGACATATATTAGGTAATATCTCCAATCAGTTAAACATATGCCATGCACCATGACAGGTCTTGGGGATATGGAGAAAAAGTACATGGTCTTTGCTCTGAAAGATCATACAGTCTAGTGAAGAAGACTTCAGTCTCAGAATGCAAAAAAGTGCCGATTGAAAAGATGTCCTTTTCCTTAAACATGAGGAAAGGTACAATCATTTTCAGAAGGGCTTGTGGAGGGGAAATTTCTGGCCCTTTAGAAAGACAGCCCCTTAGTGCTTTAGAGGGGTGACAAAGCAGAGGGTCCTGGGGGTGATGTGTCCTCCTGCAAGGTCCCCCCAGATGACACAGTGTGGGGTGCTTCCTGAGGGCAGTATTGGTACTGCCAGCCTGCTCAGGTGGAGGCCAGTTAGGAAGTGTGAACAAATACATTAGCCATAGAGCCAGAGCTTGATGCTTGAATCCTTGTACCCCACGTTACAGCAGCTCTAATGCTCTTCATGGGCACCTCCCTAAATTGGTCATTATATGTAGATTCAAACAGCCTTCCAAGTACAATACCCCTCTCAACTCAATGAGTTTCTGTGTGCTTTCTCTCTAAAATGGAGAGAAGTGAAAGCTGCTAGTATTTATTGATTTGTGTACCATCGCTGCTGCTGCTTTTTTTTTCCTTTTACAATTCAATGAGTTTTTAAAAATTGAGTTATAATCGGCATATAACACTGTATAAGTTTGAGGAGTACAGTGTGTTGGTTTGATACATTTATATATTGCAATACAATTACTACAGTAGAATTAGCTGACACTGTCACGTAATTATCATTTCTTTTTTTGTGTTGAGAACAATTAAGATCTAGTCTCTTAGCAACTCTGAAGTTTCATACAATACAGTATTGTTGACTATAATCACTATGCTGTGCCTTAGATCTCCAGAACTTTTTATCTATTGGTTTCAAGTTTGTACCCTAAAACAGCATCTCCCCAATTCCCCCATCCCCCAGCCTCTGGTAACCAACATTCTACTCTCTATTTTTACAAGTTCAGTTTTTTTTAGATTCCACATATAAGTGATACCATACACTATTTGTCTTCCTTTGACTTATCTTACTTAGCATAACGCCCTCAAAGTCGATTCATGTTGTCACAAATGGCAGCAATTCCTTCTTTCTCTTGGCTGAGTGATATTCCATTCTTCCTATCTATCTACCTACCTATCTATCTACCTACCTATCTATCTATCTATCTATCTATCTGTCTCACATCTCCTTTATCCATTCACCTATCAGTGGATGCTTCGGTTGCTTCCATATCTTGGCTATTATGAATAAGGCTTCAAGGAACATGGGGTGCAGATATCTCTTCAAGATACTGATTTCAGTTCCTTCTCATATATAACCCAGGAGTGGGACTGTTGGATCATATGGTACTTCTATTTTTAGTTTTTTGAGGAACTGCCATACCGTTTTCCATAGTGGCTGTACCAATTAACATTCCCACCAATAGTGTATAAGGGTTCTCTTTCTTTACACCCTCATCAACATTTGTTATTTTTTAAAATAAAAGCCACCCTAATCATAGCTATATATATATATATATATATATATATATTTCTTTAGGCTTCCATTTGCTCTTTAGAACTTCAGAATAGTACATTTTTCATCCACCAAACACTAAAAAGGGCTTCTAGGCAGGTGATCCCCCAGTAACTATCCAGTGAGACAGACGCATAGTTTTGTAAACGCAGCGAAAACCAACAGAATATTCTTGTTTCCACTTCCTTCTTTTTCCCCCCCATGAATATAAGGTGGAGTTAAAAATATATACATAAATATATACAACTATATGTACAGACAAACACAGAAACACATATATATGCACACTGCTATAGACTGAATGTTTGTGGTACCCCCCTTCCCAAATCCATATGTTAAATCATAATACTCAATGTGATGTTATGTGGAGTGGAGCCTTTGAGAGGTGATTAGGTCCTGGGTGTGAGGTGGAGCTGTTGTGAATGGGATTAGTGCCCTTATAAAAGACCCCACAGATCCCCTGTCCTTTTCACCATGTGAGGACACAGTGAGAAGACAGTCATTTATGAACCAGAAAGCAGGCTGACACCAGACACCAGCACCTTGATCTTGTACTTCTAGCCTCCAGAATTGTGAAAAATAAATTTCTGTTGTCTATAAGCCACCCAGTCTATGGTATTCTGTTACAGTAGCCTAAATGGAGAAAGACAAATACGTACAAATTCACAAATGAGACCTTCACACACACACACGTTCACAACTCAGACACACATACGTACATTTAAAGCACTCTCACATTCACATAGATACAAATACACGTAAAAACATGCACATGCATGTATATATGCATGTATATACACATCTAAACACACACACATACACTCTTACATGCACATTTCCTGTTTCCTGGGAAACATTTCCTGTTTCCTGTTTATTTGGTGACAGTGGCTTCTTTTTTTCCATTTGCAGATTTACTCCTTGGCGTTTATCCCTGTAGGAAGCCAGGCTGAAAGCTTTTAAACAGCAGCAGCTTTTGTCCTGATGGCTATGTCTTTGTGACATAGATTCTCAGAGAGACAGAGGTATTAAAGGAAAAAGGTCTCTAAGCAAAGCATAATCTTTCCCAGATAAGTACTTGTCTAGTGCCAGGTTTCTGGGCTCAAAGTGGATTAGTGGGACAAGCACTTGAGTGAACATTCAGGGCCTGAGTTCTAATTCTGCTTTTGTCACTAACCAGTAGGGCAAGACTCTCACCTTCTCTGACCCCAGATTCTTCACCCGTAAATGAGGGTCTGGCCAGATGATCTCCAAGATTTTAGCTCTGAAATTCCCTGCTTGTCTCTTTCCCAGTGATAGAGGAAGTACAAAGCAGAATAGGATGGAAATAGTATGTGAATAAGATCTGAAGATCTGAATCCCTACCCGTCTTGAGGAGTAGGAATCCCCATTCCAAAACAAGAGAACCTCTTTACTTCCTCCCTGCTTTGCTCAATGCCTATGTTAGATGTATCTGTCAATCACTGGTTTGTACATATGGTGCCTCTCACCGTGAAAACTAGGCTCTTGAACAATATAATTGGTCTCATTTTGGTTTTCTGACTGCAGGAGCGGTTCCTTCCCCTGCCTGTCTCTTGCCTCAGCTCTTATTGATTTTCATGGTGAAAGGGATTCATCTGATGCTCTGTGGAAGTAGGTATCAATCCCTTGAGCAGAGAGTTTTGCATTCTACCTGTTTGGCGTTTATAAGGTATTTCATTAACACTGCGGGTGATTCATGCCCCTTTTACTTTTGGCCGCCCTTGCAATGAATGCTGCTGAGGTAAGGAAGGCCTTTCTTTTGCCAGGTGAGGATCAAAAAAGAGGTGGCTCTTAACACCGCCCTGGAGCCTGAAGGGCATCAGGTCCATCCCGCAGCGCCTGGTGGTCAGATGGTTCCCTGCTTACCTGCCTGTGCTCACCTCTGGCCGCTCCCACAGATCCTTGTACTTCCTTTAGCATACTGTTGAGCAGATTCTATTGAAATCACCTGTTTATTCTGCCTCTTACAGGACTGTAACAGCCTTGAGGCTTTGTCTTGTTTCTTAATTGTATGCTCGATGACTTGCCTCTAGTAGGTACTCAACTCAATAAGTATTTCTTGAAATAATTAACGACGGGTTGATCTGGGTGAAAGCAGGAATAAATGGAGGGCATTTCTGGGGGGGAGCCTGGAGATGTGGTTTTAGCGCCCCATGCTGGGATGTCCCTGTTGGCTCCGTCTACTGAGCTGGCACCAGGGAGTTTGCTAGTCTCCTTTGTGGCAGGCCTAAAGCATGTTTTCATTGGCCGGCATGGTCTATTTTATAAGGCTGAATTGGAACACCCTGCATAGCCAGGGACTTCTGCAGTGGAGATGAGTTTTGAGAGCTGTCCCATTTCTGAATAAGCGATAGTTCCTCTTGTCTGTAACACAGGGAAGAAGTGAGTTTGTATGTCCGTCTACCTCTGGACAGGCTGAGAGGTGACCACAGCTACTGGCGTGCTAGACTGAAAGAGTCCAATATTCCTTCCAGCCACACTCGGAAGCAAATAGCTCCTCTTGTGTCCCCCAATACCCCTGTAAGGCTTGTGCTCAAGTCATTTGAACAACTAGAGAATCCAGGTCAAATCTTGGGAGTCAAGATTCAACAAAAGAAAGCATGTGGTTTTTTTTTTTTTTTAAATTGTGAAAGACTAAAGCTTATCTTTTATGCAGATGGTCAGCATCATGCTTGCTTGTGGCAGAAAAAGCGTAAAAGATGCATGAGGGTTTTTACAATTTAAAACACTTATTAAAATCCCTGTTGTATGCCAAGTTCTATAACTATGTTTTGGGGGAAATAACATGTACAGCTCCTCTTGTCTGGAAATGAAACGGAGAAATAAAATTCTTTGAGCATCTTCATTATAATAGATATTTTAGCTTGCTTCATTTTTGTCACAGCAACTATGATTAAAGGATATATTCCTTCATGTCTTCCTGGGAGGGGCAGCGTGGTATTTTAGGCTTTAACAATACACTGCATTGCCCCTCCCAGGAAGAGATGAAGGAAAATACCCATGAAACAATTGGAGTCCGTTTCAGTTAGTACCTGATCAAGTGCCAAAGCTTCAGATTGAAAGGGCAACAGAATCTCTAAGAAAGAGGGATCTGTAAAAGTGGACGAATCTTTAGAGGGGAGAGAGGAGAGCACGTAGACCTTGGAGGATGAATACATTTAGTCATGAAGAGGACGTCCCAGTAAGGGGCATGTACCCCTGAGAGCAAAGACATGGAGATGGGAGGGAATGTTGGGAAGGTTGGAAAAATTCTATTTCGGTTGGGATACAAGCCCAGCATGAGTGAATTCGTTAAGGAAGAGGCTAAGCTGTTAGAACAGAGATTTAAAAAGTCCGGGGCTTAAATCCAATAGAAGTTTGTTTCTCTTTCACATGACAATATAGGCGTAGGTGGGTATCTAGAAAGGATAGTTGCGTTTGTCCAAGGTGCCTTCCAGGGACATGGGCTTCTTTTATCTTCGTGCTTCATCATCTCCTAGGGTACCGTCTGTGTGCACGTCGTCATGGCTGGCTTGCCACTGCTAGCCATGGGGAAGAGGAGGAAAGGCAGCCTCCTTTCCACGATGAGATGTGAAGCTACATGGCACTCTGAGGCACAGGATTGAGATGTCTGGCCGTGCCTACCTGCAAGGAGGAGTGATACTGTAGGTAGGGTGGCAAGATCTGTCGCTAAGAGAAAAAGGGAGACAGTCCTCTCTGCCACTGTGCAATAAGGAAGGTGGGAATAAAACTGTGAAAGACTTTAAATGCTTTATCAGAGAACTTGTAGTCTTTCAAAAGATACTGAAAAATCATTTTGGACCTTTTCAGCTGGTGAGGGAGCGGCCAGCTTTGGCTGTCTGGTGAGGGAAATGGGCAGAACTTGCTGGTAGTGGCCACGCTTCGCTGTCTTGAAGACCTGATTTTTTTTTTTTTTTTTTTCTGAATTTTGCATCTGTTTCAGGACCACATTACGGCGAGCCACATTGAGTCAATTCACATGCAGTATTACATCTGGGTACACCATGTCTTTTATTTCTTTGGCTTTGTTCTGTTTGAATATGTTGGCCTGAAGTCAGAGCAGGGAGAGGGCGCAGGAGGGATTACTTTCCTATCACAAAGAAATTAGATGCCTAAACTAGTGACAGTGATTTTTTTAAAAACAGTTTTTAGAAAAATTGAACTTATTCTGTTTACCCTTATGGTAGGCTTTCTGGGTGGTGGGAAGGAACCTATTTTTATTTCATGAAATGGATCTTGGCAGTAGAGGATTTAAAACTAACTTTGAATTTATTTAAAAAGTAATCGCCTTACCACTAACTTGTCTTCTGTTCTTAAAGAGAGGAGAATGTTTATAGTGCTTATAGAATTTGCGGTTCTTTTCCAGTTGTGTGACAGTCTCATTAGCAAACTCATCTGTCAAAGCCTTGTTAGGTGATCACAAATTGCCCAGGACCCAATGTGGACTTCTAACCAAGCCGTGTGTGTATGTGTGTGTGTGTGTGTATGTGTGTCTACAGTATGCGTATGTCTGTGTGTGTGTGTGTGTGTCTGTCTATCTGTGCATATTTGAAATGTGGTGTTCAGGACATGGTGGTGAGACAGACTTTAACAGCATCCATGTTTTTCTCAAACAGTCCCTCTCATAAAAGGTTGTATCCAGAAGAGGACTTAAAACATGTGAAAGAAAAAGTAAATTGAACGGTTCTGTTAGAATATAATACCAAACACTATGGCTTTTTTTCTTCTTGCCTCTTCATGTTGGAGAATCCATGAACATTTTTCAAACAATTCAGTAAATTACTCTTTGGCTGACTCCCATGTTGACATAAGAACTGCTGGGGAGAAAAACTGTTATCTAATAGCAGTATGGAGCCCTTTTTGCAGAGAAACAAAGACTATCTTTCCTACCGAAGCAGACGGGATCACTGCCACTCAGTCTCAGGTACCAAACATGTGCTTGAGATGAAGACTGTGAATCAGACAGCGTGATCACCAGCGCCTGCACTTTGAGAGGCAGTTTGGAGAATGGGTAGAAGAATGGCTTCTACAGCCAGATTGTCCAGGTTTTAAGCTCACTTGGCCACTTCCTAGCTGGCTGACCTTGGGCAAGTCCCTAGCCTTTCTGGTCCTCAGTCTCCTCATCTGTGAAATGGTGTGATGTCCCCTTGCACAGTTGCTGTGAGGACTAAATGATTGGTACCAGTAACGTGCTCAGAGCAGTCTCCAGTACGTAGAAGCACTCAATTAAAGAGCCAGGTTTTTAAAACTCCAGAGCCCATGTTTTTCTCACTTCAACACAATACCTCACTGAGAAAGGAGGGCTTGGGTATAAGAGCCGGCTCTTGGGCACGGAATGAGAGGACGGGGAAGCATGCTGCTCGGCCCCAATGGGTGGAGAAGTGTCACGAATGTCTGCTCAGAGGCCAAGAAAAGGGAAGGAGAAAGGAGCAATCAGAGCATCAAGTGTCACATAGCTTTCTTTCCAAAGTATTATTAAGAAAACAGATGTTAACTGTTTGTAGTCAGGGACTATATCTTTCTTTTTTAAATTTTTTAGCTGCTCCGCGTGACATGCAGAATCTTATTTTCCCGACCAGGGATCAAACCTGTGCCCCCTGCAGTAGAGGCGTGGAACCTTAGCCACTGTACCACCAGGGAAGTCCGTCAGGGACTGAATCTTATTTATTTTTACATCCATAGTGCTTGGCGCCTACTAGGAACTCAGTAAATGTTGGAGTGTGTTGGCCTCTTTCTGGTTCATTCATTTGTTCAGCCATTGGACAAATATTTATTCAGTACCTGTTGTAGACTAAGCACGGCTTGAGGATCTTGGTGATCAGCAGTGAGGAAAAAAGACAGGGACACATCCCCCCTGCCCTGGCGGAGGCTTCATTTCATCTGGACAATGAACCTGTGCCGGCTTCTAATGTTCACCACCTCTTTTAATAAGTACAACACTCCACTTTCCCTCCCCGCCCCCAATTTTGTTAAGCAAACTAGCCTACAGTTCCTGATATTTTTATTTCTTGAAAGTTTGACATCAATGGTTTTCTCAAATATTGGTTACCAACAGTGGTTTGGGGCTCTCCTTGGCATGTTGTGTAATATAGAGGAAAGAACTTCTTTCTTGGTGTCAGAAAACTTCCTGGGTTTGAATCTTAGCTCTGTTATGAGTTGAGTGGACTTGTGCATCTTCTGTGTTTCCAATTCCTTTATTGCAAAATGAGAAGAATGCTTATCTTGCAGTGGCTTGTCTAGAACTTGTGTGGTCCTAAGAATCAGCTGGGAAATCTGACTCCTGTACCTTAACCCAGACTAAGCTAAGAATCCCCCTCTTTATTATTCTTAGCAGCTCAGAGTACAGAGTCTTGCACCAACACCACGCTATTATTACAATTTCATGTTTCTCCCTTGCATTTGTTCTTCCACAATTTGCTCGTATGATTTTAGAACCTGAGCTTTCCAAGTGTAACCAAACAGAAGGGGCGGCAACACTTTTATAGAAGGTTCAACAAGATTCACCAGGCAAACTAAGAAAGCAGTTCAGTCGCTTTCACTTTCAGCTTAATTCATCTAGCCATGCTGCCTCCCCTTAAGGCTCAGCCCTGGAAGATGACCCGTTGCTTTGCCACTCAAAGACTGCGGTATATATATAGCACCATGGGCATCTCTGGGGAGCTTGTTAGAAATGTGGAATCCCAGACCCCACCTCAGACCTACTGAATCAGACTCTGCAGCTTAATAAGTTCCTCCCATTACTGTTTGAGAAGCACCTCTGGGTCAAAACACTATTCAGGTGTACTGTTCTTTTTAAATTATGGTAATAATTAGTGACTTGAAACTCACTTCTGATTTAGGACTGCATGGCTCTTTAAATAGATATATCTGCATTAATGCTGTAGTAATGACATCACAGAATTGCTGGGATTTATGAGCTAGAGAGTAAATTCTATATGTGTTGAAAAATTAGATAAATTTGAATTTCACATGACAGTTTAATGGGGGGGGGCTTTAAAATTTTAACATGTGTAAATCATCTTCTGAGATGATTGAGAAAAGCTTTCTCAATGGCTTTTCCTGAGTAGTGGGATCAGAAGAAATTTATGTTATTCTGAGTTTTTTTTCCAATGTGGACTTGTAGGTGATTAAATGATTAATTTATAAATTTGCTCTCTGATTAGGAGGTGACTTTGATAATCTGGATCTGTACTGGTCTTGTAAGACAACCTGGTAAATAAACAGAAATGGCTTCCTGGGTCTTTGTTTTTTAAAACTCATTGCCAGCTGAAAGATGTAAAGGGCAATTGAATAGATACAGACAACCTGTAAGCAGCTGAGGACAAGAGATGCTTGAATTATATATGTCTGTGTGAGTGGACAAGATGTGCTTTTCAAGATTGATGATTTAAGATGTTCTTCACATTCCTAGCCTGCTTAAACAAGGCTTAATTCTAAACAACATTTTCTTGTTTTCTTGCTTTTTCAAAATGCACTGTCCTTCCCCATCCCTTCAGGATTGATTGCAGGAGTGATCTAGGTTGCTGCCTGTCTGAAGCTGTAACTTCTCTGTTTTTATAAAAGGAAGATTATCCCTTTCTTAATTCTTTGTTTTCGTTGCTGTCAGATGGAAGGCTTTCAGAAGAAGTCAGTTAGCATTCATTGCACCTTCCCAGAAAGTGCCTCAACTTTTTTTTTTTTTTTTTTTTTGCGGTACGCGGGCCTCTCACTGCTGTGGCCTCTCCCGTTGCGGAGCACAGGCTCCGGACGCGCAGGCTCAGCGGCCATGGCTCACGGGCCCAGCCTCTCCGTGGCATGTGGGACCCTCCCGGACCGGGGCACGAACCCGCGTTCCCCGCATTGGCAGGCGGACTCTCAACCACTGCGCCACCAGGTAAGCCCCTCAACTTTTGATTGAGATGTTCTTGAGAATTGTGTTAGTGGCATCTTGGCATCCTCCTGTCTTCTTTGACTTTGGCGGCTCCTCGCCTCTCCTCCCTGTTCTGGCTGCTCCCATCAGACGTTTGCCTCTGGCTGCTCCCATCAGGCGTTTGCCTCAGCTTGCCATTCAGCTGCTTCTCTCCTTCACAAATCCATCCTCTCCTTAGAATTTACAGGGTTTGATTACTTTCACACTTGATCTGCGGTTCACAAACTTTGTCCTGCCAGGTTTTAATAGGTCTTCTGCTCTTCTTGACCCCTAAAAAAATTAATTGGTCAAGAAAGAGTGCAAATTGCTGATTTAGACAGAATTAAACATGGTTCTGCTTGTTTATTTAACAACAGGACAACTCAGAACGTTTAATATGCTGCCAGGTGGGGGTTAGGTTGTTGGGTGTCTTATTCTGAAATTTCTTTCCTGGTACAACCCTCTTAGGAAGTATCTAGCAAGACCAGTGTTCAGTGGAATGTACTTCGGGACCTCTTCCTTAGTATCTCTCCCACATGCCTCTCTCGGTTCTATGCTGTGTCTGACGATCTCATGTGCTGCTGCAAATTTAGTATTCTTAAGTTCGTCCTGAATGCACCACCACCACCAATAACTAACCTCTACTGATCACTGATTTTACTGCCAAGACATTTTCTCAGAAAAGCTCCTTTGCCTCTTCAGTGTCTGTGAAATCAAATTCAAACACCCTAATCTGATATTCAAGACCTTCTTGGACCAACCAGCCGGCAACCACACTTCTCCCTTCCCCAGAGTTCAGCATCCTGACTGTACCATTTATGTATTTTGTTTATTGCTTGTCTTCCTCAGCTAGAACATGCACTCCATGAGACTGGGATGTTTGTTTTGTTCGTGTGTATTCCAGGCATCCACCACAGTGTCTAGCAAGTGGTAGGTGCTCAGTAAATGTGTCAAATATGGATTGAACGAATGATGAAGTGCTCTCAGTTTTGTCTCCTGCCTGTGCTCAGTGTTGATTCTCTGCTCTCTCCTTGTTCTTGTTCACTTGTTTTAGCCCTTCATCTTGATCTGACATCCTCTCTCTACACCCTTCAGGATCTACCTAAGTACCATTTCTTCCAAAGAGTCTTCTGTAATCATGACCCTTCTCTCCTTGTAAGGATCCCTCTCTTTGGAATGTTGTTCTTTATACCTGTCTTGTCAGTAAATACAGTCAGCCTTGCAGTAAAGTTACTGTTAAGCTGAAAAAGGATCCTGGGGTATTCATGTTTGCCTCTTACGTCACTGTGGAATATGCTCAATACATTTATAAATGAAGAGAACAAACCCAGGATTGTGCTTTTTGTAAAGTGGGCCCTGTTTGTGTCTTTTCTGCACAGGGTGGACTGCGGCAGTGCTGTCACGCCTCTGCATCCTCACTTGAGCCTTTGACGTGAATGCTTGACATCCTCAACAGTCTGTTACTGGGAACTTTTAATTCTCCAATGTTTCTTTTTTCCCAGAAGACATTTCTTTGGTATGTTATAATGCTTGGGTTGCAAAAATTTCAGCTGCTCATCGCGTTAGGAGAGGATGGGCTAAGAATTGAGAGATGGGAGGGTGGCCAGGGGCTCGATGAGTTTCTTTTCTTTTTGGTTTCATTTGCACATTTCATTCTTTTTTCCCTCTTTTGGGCAAACAGGTTTCCCACCTCACAGCAAAATTTCTGTTTAAATTTTTTTCCCCAGTATCTTTAATTCTTTCTCTTTGTTACTTGCTTCCCCTCCCTTCCCTCAGAGAAAATTCAGACACTCCCATATGTATAAACAAATGCTGGGAAATTGCAATTCTCTTTCATGCAAAGTACATTTTCTCGGGCAGCTCTAAGCCCCGTGTGTGTTCTAAGGCTGCTGACATGGGCTTTCCACTGAGCCACAAGAAAGTGTGTCATTCTTTCTCTTCCACAGCCTGTCTCCGGTCCCCAGGGGACTCAGCAGCAACCAATCCATAACTTGTCCTCTCTCTCATAAACCCTCTCTAATCCCCCAGGCCTTTTCTAATACAGCTTTTCCATTTATTCATGTATCACCAGCCATGACTTGTTCTGTTCCAAGGCGGGGACTGACCAAATGAATAAAAATATATGTTTATTTGGGACGTAGGATAGCAAAGGCTTGGGAAGCAGGCAGACTTTCTTCCTCAGATTCCCATGTACTAGTTGTGTAACCATAGTTATTTTCCTTTCCTAAGCCTCAGTTTCTTCATCTGTGAAATGGGGATAGCGTGACTGCCTCATAGTGTTGTGGCAAGAACCAGATAAGAGAATTCATGTGTAATTTGGAGCAGAGCGTATAGCACCTGGTGATCACTCTCTAAATGGCCAGGACAGTGTGGATGATGCTCTCAGCCTTTCTGGCATCTGGGGTCCTAGGGCCTGAATCTTTTTCATCCTTCTGTGCCTGACACATAATAATCAAGTCATTTTTGTTTCAAAGACAAAAATGCAGGATTTCGCCTTCCAAAGCCATTCAACTAAGTAAAGCAAGGAGCAGGACATGGTTGGTCTCAGTCTGCCATGTCCAGGCATTTAGAAGAAGAGGCTTGTACGAGAAGTGCAGTGGAAAGGTGTATATTTCCTGGGAGTCTGGCATTCCCTATTAGTCTATAAGCAGACCTTTAAGCAAAGGAGGGCCTTTATGAGTTGTTTAGTCCGTTGGGTGACGTTTCTTGGATGATGTGGTGAGATTCTTAAGAATCTCATTTCATTCACTTATAAATGAATGGAACAAACCCAACATTGGGTTCCAGTAAAGTAAGCCCCATTTGTGTCTCAGGCTGCACAGAGTAGACTGCAGCAATGCTCTCCAAGCATCTGCGTCTCACTTGTGCCCTTGAGATGAATGCTTGCCGTCCCTCCTCAGAGCGTGGAGATGACCTGAGTCTGTACTCTGGCAGTGGTGCTAGACCTGCTCGGAAGAATGCGGATTTCTTCACATTTCCGCACACGGTCCTGTACATTTCTGGCGTGTACTTTCTCCTGTGTAGAATGAGGAGATTGGCTAGATTATCTCTAAGATATTCTAGCACTGAAGATCACATTTTCAGCCCCAATTTAAGAGCTTCTTTATATTTCCTGAAGGGAAACTTCTTTATATTTCCTGAAGGGATCTTCACCAATCACTGCCTGGGGGGGACTGGCTTTTATGTTGAGTGCTCTGGTGTGAAAGGCAGACATCTTTCAAGTTGACCTCAGCTTTCCTCTTTTACCTTTTCTCTTTTGTTCCTGCTTCCTCTCTTCTTTAAAGACGTCAAGTAAAGCCAACAGTGATGCATCAGGTTTACTTTTCTTTTGGTGACGGTGAAATCGGTGAGTGGAGAGGTTTCGTCCTGTCTCAGTCTAGGTAGACTCCATTCCCTTCTCATTGCCTGTTTTCCTTTTGCTCGTTCACGTCTCCCTTACTGAAATTTCCCTGGAGCTTTAGCACGTTCTCTCTTCGTCATGTCTTTCCCTTTGTGATCTAAGATTTTCTGTGGATAGTGCCAGTTTTCTGCAACCAGCCATGGAGAGCAGCGCTGCTTAAACTCACAAGGCCCAGCAGATCCCCTGTGAGTGTGGCTTGCACAGGGGTGGGGCGATGGTGGGATGCTGTGAAACACCTCCAGATGCATGAGTACGGAGCTGGGTAAGCAGTGTACACTCACTGCTTGGTTTCCATCTGTTTCATCTGGGTGATGACAGCACCTCGGACTGGGTGCAAAGATTTCTCCAGTGCTGGTCAAACGGTGGCCTGAACATACAGCAGGCTGGGAACCAGAGGTGACTATTTCAGCAGATCTGGGCTGCAGCTGAGCCTGTTTCTGCCAAGCCAGGGGTTGTCTTGGTCTCAGTGGAGCCGGGACTTCTGTAGCATTGTTACGCTCTGGGCTGTAATCCTGCCATTTCAACCTCTTGGACACTGAAGAGTGGTTGGGCCTCGCAGCTTCAGCCACGACTCCCATTCAGCCTGCTTTGCGACCTGACATTTCTGGCATTTAGGCCTCTTTCTAAGCGTCTATTAACACATTGGGGGTCCCTATCAGAGAGGGAACAGGGAGCCCAGGAAGTGGGATAGTGGCCCTGTGTTGATGTCTTTAGATCACTGCCCTCTGTCTTTGTTGGGGATTCCTGGTGAGGACTCTGCTAGGGTGTCAGGAGGAGCCATCAGAGCCCCCCTTGTTAGAGGGGAGACACACAGCTAAGCCGTGTCACCTTCGAAACTCTGCATTCCTGTCAGCTCTGGAGAAAATTACCTCCTTCTCTCATCACAAGGAAAGAGTAACTGTTTAAGGACAGGCCATTTGCAAAGACCAAGACCCTGATAGAAAGGCACGTAACCCCCTGTTCTAGTTTGGGTTTCCACAGAAGCTGAACCTGAGACAGGAATTCCAGGGTGCATTAGTTATACGGGAGAGGATCCCGAAAACGGGAGGAAGGATGTCAGCAAAGGACGTGTTATCAAGCAAGCTGTCCCTGTGGACAGCTGGCACCTGATCCCCCCCGGGAAAGTCTGGGATACAGTGTAGCAAGGGTGCGTCCGGGTCATCCCACCTGAGACGTGAAGGATCTGCTGGCCAGACAGTCTCGGGCAGAGAGATGCAAGGGGTGAAGTAATAAAGGCCACGGGGATGTGGTGTAGCACCGGCAGCTTTGCTCCAGCTGTTATCCCAGATTCACCTTCTGAAGGAGCTTGTCATTTTCTTTACAGAGAATAAATCCAAAACTCAGAAAAGCAGCTGTGCCTCAAGGTCACAGAGCCAGTTCTTGAGATTCAAGGTCACAAGGATCCAGGTTTCCTGACTCCGGTTCTAGTACTCTTCCCACTTGGCTACTCAAGGCAGAAATCTAAATTTGTAATGATTTATGAGGCGTATGGTATCAGATTAATGGAACAATATTCCCTTTCTGTCGTGGATTTGTTGGTCTTTTTCTAAGTGAAAAATTGTCAAAGGGATTCAATCCTGAGAGCCAGAGAAAGAGCAAAAAATGGCTGAAAGTGTAAAGTCTCCCAGGAAGATCATATTTTTGAAGGTATTCATTATTCATGTCTTTCTGTCATTGTCATGTCTTAAGTGTTTACTTGGGCTTCTAGCTTTTTGCTTTTCCAAGGACAAGCCTGATCCATTCTAGAAGAGCCTGACAGCCATCACCTTAACAATGGCTTATTAATATCTAGGTTATTTAAGATGCGGAGGAAACATTTATCACAGAAGAGCAGCTTCTCAACATGTCCCGCCAGGTGCGATGACGCATGTGCCTCGTGCATATCACGCATTTGTGGAGCTCCTCTGGATGAAAGGGTCAGGATTGCTTATAAAGCATTGCGTTAGGTGAGAGTGGGCTTGCTCTTCGATTCCGAAATGCCCACAAGCCTTTGGTAATGCTGAGAGTGAAGCACCTGTGTGATTCCCAAGGCTGAGCCAGAGGCTTTAAGCAGCCTGCACCATAACCAGCTTACACCAAGGGGAACACACGCTGAGGATGCTGGCCGTGGCCGCGGCAGAAACAAAGCCCCTAGCAGACCGGAAGTGTTTACATTGGAAACAAAATGCCTGGGTGTGACTCTGAACTCGTGGGACCAGCTAGAAACATGACAGGTTATTCTGAGGTTTGGGCTAATCATGGGATTAGCCAAAGACCACGTAAAAGTGGAGAAGAGGCTTGGAGATTCCATCTACATTTTCTCTAATTGTTGGATGCATTTTGGTTGCTGAGTTATGTCTCCATTTTCTTATTTATCTGAGGCCAAAAGTGTAAGTCCTACTATGTGATCATTTATAAACTTTTGGAAAAGGGAGCTTCATATTGGAAAAGCTTGTCTAAGTCTTTCTTTAGAATTCCCAGAAGGGAATTGCTAGGTTTTAAGGCCAGCACATTTTTTTAAGGCATTGGGTGCATCTGGTCTCCAGAAACGGGAGACCGTTTTCATACTCCCTTTTCTTGTAGTTTCTGGTATCTCTTCCCTTAGATCTTCTTCAGTTACGGATGTGTCATTCCTTTTTACTTTGCCAGCCTGATAAGTAGAAAATGATATAACGTCATTGCTTTAATTTGTATTCCTTTGAATATTACTCTGATATTTTTTCTTGTGGCTATTGCCTATTCGCATGTCATATGAAGTTGCCTGTTCTTGAAGGACACTGATAATGCTCTCCTCCCCTGCCCTGCCCTTCTCTGCTGCCGGAATAACTTTAACTAAGCCAGGTGTTCCATTGCCTCTTCCCTTGGGTCCCTATATAGCTATGGGCTGGCTAGAGAGTAACTGTGAGACCCTGGGGAGATGGACCACCCACTAGAACTGCTCCCAGCTCAGGGCATCACCTGCCTGTGTGTGCAAATTAGACCAACTGGTAACTTCTGGTTAACAAACCTGTTTGGCAGAAGGGATTTCAATTGGGGATAATCCTCATTCACTTCAATAAAGCAGGGAATGAGTCCGGACAAGGGGGTCCACTTTTTACTCTCTAAAGTCAGACCTTTCTGTGTTTTGTTTTTGGTATCGCTTGCTCTGTGTTGCCAACTTTTGAACTCAAAATGTGTTTTGTTTAAAAAAAATAAACATGGGCTTCCCTGGTGGCGCAATGGTTGAGAGTCCGCCTGCCAATGCAGGGGACGCGGGTTCGTGCCCCGGTCCGGGAAGATCCCACATGACGCGAAGTGGCTGGGCCCATGAGCCATGGCCGCTGAGCCTGTGCGTCCGGAGCCTGTGCTCTGCAGCAGGAGAGGCCACAACAGTGAGAGGCCCGCATACCGCAAAAAAACCCCAAAAAACAAAAAACAACATGACTTTCTTTGAGTGACTTACTTGTGCCTTCTAAGGAAGTGACTGGACGGGGACAACCATATTCTATATCAGGCCATCGACTCGGAGCCCCTTCATTTCTCATTTTCCTCTGTCTGGGGTGGTGCTCTGGGCTGCTGTTTTTGAGAGAAAGTTCTGTTAAAATCAAGAAATATTCACCCTTTTGGTATTTGCCCAGAGTTGGGCCCCTTGGAAATGGGCAACTTTCCCCATTTGGGTGTGTTCTTTAGGACCTTTCCTACTGGCTTAACGAGTTGGCTTGATCTGTATTTTTTTTTTAACATCTTTATTGGAGTATAATTGCTTTACAATGTTGTGTTAGTTTATGCTTTATAACACAGTGAATCAGCTATACATATACATACGTTCCCATATCCCCTCCCTCTTGTGTCTCCCTCCCTCCCACCCTCCCTATCCTACCCCTCTAGGTGGTCACAAAGCACCGAGCTGATCTCCCTGTGCTATGCGGCTGCTTTCCACTAGCTATCTATTTTACGTTTGTTAGTGTATATATGTCCATGCCACTCTCTCACTTTGTCCCAGCTTACCCTTCCCCCTCCGCATATCCTCAAGTCCATTCTCTAGTAGGTCTGTGTCTATTCCTGTCTTACCCCTAGGTTCTTCATGACATTTTTTTTTCTTAGATTCCATATATATGTGTTAGCATACGGTATTTGTCTTTCTGTTTCTGACTTACTTCACTCTGCATGACAGACTCTAGGTCCATCCACCTCATTACAAGTAGCTCAATTTCATTCCTTTTTATGGCTGAGTAATATTCCATTGTATATATGTGCCACATCTTCTTTATCCATTCATCTGTTGATGGACACTTAGGTTGTTTCCATCTCCTGGCTATTGTAGATAGAGCTGCAATGAACATTGTGGTGCATGACTCTTTTTGAATTATGGTTTTCTCAGGGTATATGCCCAGTGTTGGGATTGCTGGGTCGTATGGTAGTTCTATTTGTAGTTTTTTAAGGAAGCTCCATACTGTTTTCCATAGTGGCTGTATAAACCTACATTCCCACCAACAGTGCAAGAGGGTTCCCTTTTCTCCACACCCTCTCCAGCATTTATTGTTTCTAGATTTTTTGATGATGGCCATTCTGACTGGTGTGAGATGATATCTCATTGGTCTGTATAAGTGGTGAGGAGATATCAGCTGTCTGTGTCGAAGATGAGCTATAGGCCAGGTAGATGCTAATCAGGAGAGAAGTAAAGCTGAACGTGGCCCAGTCCGCCTGAAATTGGGTATATTTATTTCCCCCAGGAATTTTCTTGTATATGGGATGTGGCCTATTCTCTTGGAACACCATCAAGATAATGAAAAGGAGAAAACAGAGCATGAACCAACAGCATGAACGCAACCTGCAACAGGTTAGGCAGGTGTCGGGCACAAGGTTTATACCCTGCATGCAGGACCCTTTCTTTCCCACTAGAGGGCACTCTTGTCACTCTTAAAGCGATAGTACCTGGGAAAAGCTGGTTGCTTCTCAGTTGAAGTCCCCAGAAGCACACTGCATTTAAGATGCTACTTTGTGTCTCAGCTTCCATTCTCAAGGTGTGTTATGAACATAACACTCTCCAGCCCAGACAGGAATGGGAAGATTAGTGTCTGGAAACTTCTGTTGTAAGTTAAGCATAGTCAGTTCTTGCTTATTTGTGTTTCATTAATGAGATGTGATTGTAGCCCTGGGACTTTTTTACACTTGCAGAAGCAATGTCTACTTTTGAAGTGCTGTACATCCAGTCTGCTCTTCTCCTTTGCCCACATACTTGGTGTAAATGTGGCTGCAGCAGGTTTATAAGAAGGTCGGTGGAAGATGAGGACTTGATCCTCTGTGTTGATCCTGTTTATTTTGGGAGAGCTGCAGAGTACCCGTGGTTGGGGTGGGTCAGCCTGACAGGAGATTTTCCATTTAGAGAGGATTTAAAATTTCAAGCAAGGGAAATGCAAGCCATATTTTACTCACTCAATACATCAGGGAGTGCTACCATTTAAAAAAACCACCATTCTGACTTCTGGGGTTTCCAGGTCATCTGGCAGCTGCTGTATGGGATCAGTTCCTTGACCCTTGGTCAGAAGTTCCTCCAGATTACAAGGCATCTCTTTATGGACATCTTTGCATTTACATCAGTCTTTTCTTAAAAAATTTGTCAGCCTTGGAGGATGTGCGAGATGACTTGCCCTTTCCTTGTAAGAATGAGGAGTGACTCCCCCCCTAGAATGTCACCAGTGTTAATCAGTAGAGCTGCTGGCAGTGCTATTCCTGTTGGGGGTATAGGTTTTGGGAGTGGTTGTTGCTTGGCGACCAGCACAGTGACAGCTTGCTTTCTGGCTCCTTGAAACTAAATTTCCACAGGAAGAGCATAAAGGACTCACAGAGCAAATATTCCCCCCTCCCACCCCCGATCCATGACTACTACTACCAGCATCATTACTAGCTAATAACTATATAGCATTACTATGCTCCAGACATGGTTTATTTTTGTTTATTTTCATAAGTTTATGTTTTAGAACAGGCTTAGATTTACAGAAAAACCGTGAAGACAGTACAGAGAGTTCTCATATGGCCTGTACCCAGTTTCCCTTATTATTAACAAATTAGTAGGCACATTTGTCACAGTTAGTAGACCAATGTTGGTGGTACATTACTATTAACTAAAGCCCGGACTTTATTCGGGTTTCTTTAGTTTTGACCCACTGTGCTTTTTCTGCTCCAGGGCTCCATTCAGGATACCACATCATATTAATTGTCATGTCTCCTTAAGAGCCCCTTGGTTATGGCAACTTCCCAGACTTCCCTTGCTTTTGATGACCTTGACAGTTTTGAAGAGCGCTGGTCAGGTATTTTGTAGAATGTCCCTCTGTTGGAATTTGTCTGAGGTCTTCTCATGGTTAGAGTGGGGTTCCAGATTTTTTTTTTTTTTTTGCGGTACGCGGGCCTCTCACTGCCGTGGCCTCTCCCGTTGCGGAGCACAGGCTCTGGACGTGCAGTCTCAGAGGCCATGGCTCACGGGCCCAGCCGCTCCGCGGCATGTGGGATCCTCCCGGACCGGGGCACCAACCCGCGTCCCCTGCATCGGCAGGCGGACTCTCAACCGCTGCGCCACCAGGGAAGCCCTGGGTTACAGATTTTGAGAGGAAGACCTCAGAGATAAAATGCCATTCCCATCACATCCTATCAAGGGCACATACTGTCCACATGATTTGTCATGGTTGATGTTGACCTTTGTCACCTAGCTGCAGTAGTGTTTAGCAGGTGTCTTTCCTGTAAAGTTACTACCCCCGTATCCAGACTGTGTTCTTGGAAAAAAGTCACTGTGTGGAGCCCACACTTAGGAGTGGGGAGTTACGCTTCACCTTCTTGAGGGCAGAGTAGCTACACAAATTCTTTGCAGTTCTCCTGCCCAGGCAATTTATCTCTTCTCATCCATGTATTTCTTTATTCAGTTGTTTATTTGCATCAGTATGGATATTCATGGAGATTTATTTTATACTTCGGGTTATCATAAAATATTACTTTTCTTTTTTGCTCAGATTGTTCCAGCTTTGGCCACTGGGAGCTCTTTCCATTGCTCTGTGTCCTCTGACCTACTTCTATCATTGTGAGATGGTTGTTGTGCTTTTGAGTACTTTCTTATTTTCTGACACAAGATACTCCAGGCTCATCTTAACATTTCCTGCCCTAGGTCTAGAATCAGTCGTTTCTCCGAGGGTGGTATTAAAACCAAGATCTGGGCACTAAGCGTTCTTGTTGCTACAGGGTTGCTGTTGCTTAGAGGCCCTCTCAGTGGACAGAGCAGGGAAATGAATGTGTGTGTACTAATTTATAAATTGATCTGTATGTAACCATCTATATCTGTATTAAGCTAAACATGAGCATACTGATGTCTGCAATTCTCATCCATTACCACGTGGACCATTCTGGCCTCCTCCCCTTGAGGATCTGTGATCTCCTACTCCAACAGTATGGTAAACTTGGCTCCCACCATCCGCCATGTATTTACTTAATTGTTCAGTTCCAGTATGCATGTATAGCAGTGTCAGAATTGTTGACAAGACCCCCATGGAAAATAACTGTATCCACTAGAGTACAGTGCTGCTTACGTACAGTTTCCTTTGCCATAGTTTTACAGACTTCTTATTTCCAAAGTTGCTTAGGGAGCACCTTTTTTTTTTTTCTCTCCACTCCTTTCAGTGAGGTTGTTTCATACATTTGTAATACAGTTAGATTGTTTGGTCACATTCTGAATTTCATCTTGGGATTCCCCTAACCTTTTACATGATTTAAAAAAAAATTACATATATTAAAGTTCACTCTTTGTGGGTTTTGAGAAATGCAGGTATCGCCATTACAGTGTCATAGAGAATAGCTTCATCACCCTATGAATTCTCTGTGCTTCACCAGTTCACCTATTTAACCCTTTCCCAATCCACTGATTTCGTTTTTTTTGGAGCAGGAAAGGCCATAACCTCACTTTATTTGTATTTCCTCCTTACCCAAAATCATCAAAATAGGAACAGAGATGGGCAGGGAAAAGGGCTGAAAATTTGTTCAATCCACATGTTCTCAGGGCTATCCCAGAGAGCACTTGAGGCCGAGTGCCTGTTGGAGTAGCCGCAGATCCAACACGAATTCCTCATGCCTTGGCCTGAAGTCTTCACAGATCGGTGGCGTGAGCCCTGCAATTCTCATCCTTTGCCCATCTTGACGTAAGGCAGGAAAGTGGACTGAAATGCTCCTTTCTGATGGGCAAGGCAAATCAGAACCCATGGTGTACTGCACCTTTGGTGCTACAGGGGCAAAACCTGAAGCTGCTTCCAAGGCTCTAGACACTTGCAGGCGGGGCTAGAGGCCGATGGTGTTAGAGCGGCCTGTGGGGTTCTGAGTAGCAGAACAGACTGGTGCTGTCACAGCCCACTCATACCGCACCATCTTGGAATTGCTGCATCTCCAGAAACGCACACAGGTGGTCTGGCCTTCACGCACGGTAATGGGCTGCTTAATGGGGAAGAGGGTGGGAAACCATGAAAACATCTCAGGAGAGTGAGTCTCTGGACAGATACTCAGAGTGATGTCCTGATAAAGCACAGTCTCAAAGTAGGCTGCAAACCCATGCAGCACTGTGTTCACCTCCACGGGAAACGCCAAGGTGCAGTAGCGGTTGTTGTCAATCATAGGATCTCTGTTGGGACGGCTGAAGGTAAAACAGGGCTGGGGTGCAGATGGCTGGTGGAAATTGTGCAGCCACAGCACATAAAGCATCTCAAACTGGGCTTCAGGGTGGCGGTCCTTTTCCCGACAGGCTCGGACCTCACTGTACAGCGTGGAGGACAAGATGGGAGCTAGAAAGGAGGTACACTCCCCAGGAATGCTCACGCCATCATCCGGTGACAGCTCATTATCAGCTTAGGACCCCAGAAGCTCACCGACAATCATATCCACTCTCTCTGGAGCCACCCATTCCCGCATGTCTGATGAGACTGCTGTCACCTGTCTTCCCCATTCTTCAAGCTGCCAGTTCTCCAGCGTCACCACGGCATTTGGGTTCTTCTCCACAGTGTACAGCTTTATCCTCCAGTCTGCCTGCTTGGCTGCCCGCAGGGAAGTGTTCACCAGGGGCCCCCGGCCTGTTCCCAGCACCGTCAGCGCTTGGACATTGGTGTCCTTCTCTTCCTCTGGCACTCGGTCTAACAGACATTTATAGATGGCCTGCTGGTATCGAGAGTATTTGATAGGGTCCTTTTTAAACACTTCGTATGTCTGAGATTCCAGATTATCCGTCAGTGGCTGGAGTGGGGACTGCAGGTAGTCTTCATAGCCCTTGGCAAAGAGTTCATAGGCACTGGGTGGAGGTCGATTCTGGCTCCAGTTTTCCAAGTACTGGAGGCAGGAGCAGAACTCTTTCTCTGAGTGGTGGTTGGTGCCTGTGATGATGAATTGCACATCCAACTTGAGGAGTTGGAAGATCAGCCTCTGGTGCATCTTAGAAAGAACAGGAAATCCCTTCTTATTGGTCAGGAAAATGCTGGTGGGGAGAATGGTTGCTTTGATGGGCTTCCCCAAGCCAACGATCAATGACATGATTAGATGGGAGGTCAGCAGCAGTTTCGGGAGCCACCGCAATCCTCTTGCTATAATCACACAAGGTCCGGAAGTTGTGCCACCACATCCATGTCTTCTCCTCTCCACCGCGCTCCTCTGTGTGTGAAGTTGGCACATCTCTCAGGTCCTCTGGTGCCACCAGTGGCACCCACATCCAGAACATGGAGGAGTGGTGGCCAGTGGGATGTGGTTGGTCAAAACTCTCGCCAAGTTTGTGTTATCGTCCTGATTCAGGGGAAGCAGGAAAGCTGGAAGACCCAAATATGCCCCAAAATTCAGCTCCTGCAACATAGCTGCCTCAGAGTGCCTGCGGATCTTCTCCACTTTTGAGTCTGGACGAATCCATGGAGAAAGCTTCCCCACAATTAGTGTATTCCAGTCCCTTCCTGACAGCAGTAGGTCTGATCGTGTCTGAGGGCCTGGCCGATTCTTAGCAGGTTCCTGAGTGAACTCCCTCTTGAAACATGGGTGGTACACAGGCATACAGAGGAAATCAAACCCCTGCTTGGCCACAGCCCCCAGTGTGTCAGCCATTTCGGGGATGCAATTCAGGTCACTCCCGCTGGACACGCGACTTCCACTGGCACCGCCGACCACCATCGCCTCCACCTTTTCCCTCGCACTGTCCACGCTGAGATTCCCTGACCCCACTGATTTTTTTAACTGTCTCTGTGGTTTTGCTTTTTCCAGAACATCGTATCGTATAATTGTAATAATACAGAACATAGCCTTTTCAGGTTGGCTTCTTTCACTTAGCAAAATGTATTTAAGATTTATTCATGTCTTTTCATGGCTTGGTAGCTCATTTATTTTTATAATATTTCATTGTGTGGATATACTCCAATTTGTTTATCCAGTCACCTATTTAAGGACATCTTGGTTGCTTCCAAGTTTTGGTGGCTATGAATAAAGCTGCTATAACATTTGCTTGCAGGTTTTTGTGTGGACATAGTTCTGAAGTCAGTTGGGTAAGTACCAAGGAGTGTGATTGCTGGATTATATGCTAAGACTATTTTTAGCTTTGTAAGAAATCGTCAAACTGTCTTCCAAATTGGTTGTGCCATTTTGTATTCGTGCCAGTGAAGGATGAGTGTTCCTGTTGCTCTTTTTCCTTGCCAGCAATTGGCATTGTCAATTTTCTTTTTTGTATTTTAGCCATTCTAATAGGTATGGCTATAAGGTATGCTGTGGTATCTTGTTGCTTTATTTTGTAATTTCCTAATAACGATGTAAAACATTTTTGTCATATGCTTATTTGTCATCTATATACCTTCTTTGGTGAAATCTCTGCTCAGATCTTTTGTCCATTTTTATTGGGCTTTCTTACTGTTGAGTTTCATGAGTTCTTTGGATACAAGTCCTTGTCAGATATGTGTTTGCAAATATCTGCAAATTTCTGTGGCTTCTCTTTTCATTCTTTTAACAGTCTTTTGCAGAGCAGAAGTTTTTAATGTTAATAATGTCCAATTTAGATCATGCTTTTGGTGATGCTTCTAAAAACTCATCTCCAAACCCAAGGTAGCCTGGATTTTTTCCTTTGTTCTCTTCTAAAAATTTTATAGATTTGCATTTACATTTAGGTCTGTGATCCAGTTTGAGTTAATTTTTATGAGACATGTAAGCCCTGTGTTTAGTTTTTTTTTTTTTTTTTTTTTTTGCATGTGGATATTCAGTTGTTCCAGCACCGTTACTTAAAAAGACTATTCTTTCTCCATTGAAATATTTTTGCTCCTTTGTCAAAGGTCACTTGACTATTTGTGTGGATCTGCTTCTGGGCTCTCTGTTCTGTTCCATTGATGTATGTGTCTGTTCTTTCACCAGTACTGTGCTGTTTGGATTACTGTAGCTTTACTGTAAGTTTTGAAATCATTTGGTGTGATTCCTCTAATTTTTTTGTTCTTCAGTATTGTGTTTGCTCTTATAGGTCTTTCGGTCCAGGCATGGTTTTAAGTCCTTTACATATATTAACTCATTTAGTCCTCACAGTAACCCACTAAGAGGCCCAAAGAGGCTAAGTGGCCTGTTCAAAGTCACATAGCAAATAAGTGGGGGAGGCAGGACCCAAGCCTCGGCAGTGTGGCTGCAGTCGCTGGCTCACATCCACCCACCAGGTGACCTCTGAAGGTAATAAAGAAGGGATCCTTGTTTATTTTTGACACCTTAATGAGAATACTTAGAGGGGATTTCCTGAACCCATTGTCTTGGGAAACAGGCAGCATAGTGGGGAGTCTCAGAGTTCTTGCTTTAGTTTCAGAGACTTAGGTTGACACCTTGGTAGGGTTCCCAGCTCAGCCACTTGCCACCTTCATGATCTTGGGCATACTCCTAAACATCACCATTTCCTCATCCATAAACTGTGGCTACCGTTTCTACCCATTTGTTAAGGAGAATAAGCAAGCAACACAGGAGTGTGTAGTTTACATGATAAAACACTAGGTAAATACCAAGAGCTATCATTAGATAATAGTGAAAGCTACTAATTACCAGGTACTTACTCACTGACAGGCACTGCTCTAAGTGCTTTGTACATTATCATTTTTAATCCTTGTAAGCAATATGATAGCTACTGTTATCCCTGCACTAACTAAGGTACCTGTAAGCAAGAGAGAGGTTGATTCTTCCTGGCTTAAGTTTTTTTTTTTTTTTTTAATGTACATTTTTAATCCAAATCTTGTGGTGTACCTTTTTTTAAAATAAATTTATTTATTTTTATTTATTTATTATTTTTGGCTGCGTTGGGTTCTCATTGCTGTGTGCTGGCTTGCTCTAGTTGCCGCGAGCGGGGGCTACTCTTCGTTGCGGTGTGTGGGCTTCTCTTGTTGCCGAGCACAGGCTCTAGAGTGCGCGGGCTTCAGTAGGCGCGGCGCGTGGGCTCAGTAGTTGTGGCTCGCAGGCTCTCGGCACGCGGGCTCAGTAGTTGTGGTGCACAGGCTTAGTTGCTCTGCAGCATGTGGGATCCTCCCGGACCAGGGCTTGAACACGTGTCCCCTGCATTGGCAAGCAGATTCTTAACCACTGCGCCACCAGGGAAGCCCCCTGGCTTAAGTTTTAAAAAATAAAAAAAAGAAGGATAAAAAGGATAAGAAGGAGGGGGAGAGGATTAGAGGGGGAGCAGGGGGAGGAGGGGGAGGGGAAGAAGAAGAAGAAAATAAATTTTTTAAAAGATACTGGAGTTACTCAAAGAATGAATCAGTCCCTTAAGCATCCAGCCCGGGCTGGGTAGGGACCAGGGGCAACCCCAGAAACTGCAGCAGCAGACATTGATGGACCGGCTCTCCAGACTATATAAAGGTGCATAAAGGTGCCTCAACACCAAGAGCCCCTGTCACTGGGTTTCAAATTCCTGGGCTAGAGAAGTTAACTGGCCTGACTCAGTAATTTATAGGAATACTTACTATATGTGAGGCACTGTGCTAAATGCTTTACATGAGTTAGTTAACTTAATCTTCACATCCACCCTATGTCATTGTTCCTGTTTTACGGATGGGGAAACTGAGGCAGGAGATGTTAAGTAACTTGCCCAAAGTTATGCAGATAGGTGTTGTGGAGACAGGTCCCAGAGCCTGCCCTGTTATTTATGGCACTGAACTACCCTCCCCCCCTCACACCCACAGAGGGTCTGAATACATAGTTCTTTCTGGGATGGTTGTTGAGACTTTCAGAGGAGGCATTATTTGAACTGGCTATTAAAGGATGAGTAGGAGTTTATAGGTGGATTAGAAGGGAAAGAGTATTTCAAGTAGAGGAGACAATATGAGTTAAAGCACAGGTGGATGAAAGTATGTAATGTGTTCAGAAAATGACTAATAATTGCGGAGGTCAAGGGGTAGAAGGGAATGGCTGGTGATTAAACTCAAAAGGTTAAAGCTAATGCAGTAGGCATTGGGGAGCTCTCAAAAGAATTTAAGCAGGGGAGTAATTGTCTAGATATGTTTCAAAACACTTCCTGTGGTAGCAGTGTGGAGGCTGGCTTGAACGTGTGTCAGAATAGTTTGAAGGTAGGGGGACCTGCTGGAAGGCTCTACCATAGTCTAGATAAGACAGTGCATCAGCTTCTGATAAGACAACAGACGTTCCTGCTTTTGGTGGTTTGGGGAAGTTGTACTTCACAGAGTGAAGGAAGAGATGCTACAGGTTCATCAGAGTCCCATTGGGAAATGCTACCTTATTAGTCTCCGACAGTACTCCATGAAGTAGCCAGTCTGGGAACTGTTTGTCACTGTTTGAACCAAGATAAGGGACTTGCACCAGAATGTAAATCAATGCACTGCTTCCTTCATTGAGAAAGTCGTGGCATGCACACCCCCCCACACACACGTTGACTGAAGCAAACAGTAAGCTCGCTTCGTGACAGAGTTGATTTACATTCTAGAGCAAACTCCTGTCTCCTTGTAGCCTGATAACAATTTGTAGACCTTCACCAGTCCACAACCACAATTAGAGGAGCTTGCTATATGATCAATTTATTATATTTATTATAAGTAGGTGTTATACTTTAAATATCTTTTTCTCTCTACGATCAAACCTTTAATGTGGAAAACATGGTTTCAGCGTTTTAAGAGTTTTCTTTTTATTCTACAGGCAAGCCACTTATGTCAAGGACTCCTCTTTTGCTTTTTATTTTTTGGAATTGTTACATGATCACTTAACCTTGATTAATAATTAATAACTTTCTGTAGAGATGGGCTTGTGACCTCTTCCTGCTCTCCAGTATTGTTAAGAGCTAGTTGCCCTTCAGACCTCAGGTTCTCTCCAACCTTCAAGACTTGGGTTACGATGCCTTCTCCAGGTTCTCAGACATTATAGAACGCTGGAGAGGGAATGCAAGTAATGATTTCTCTATCACTTGAGTGTAAAGCATAAACCGAATCAACACTTAGCAGTGATGTTATTAAAGGGATTCAAACATCAGTAACGTGTCTGAACTAATGGACCTTAAAGATTCTTGGTGACCCTGAGATTTTTCTATTTGACTAAGGTCACAGAGCTAGTGTACGGCAGAGTGGGGCCGGCATCTGGGTCTCCTGACCCTGTGTCACGCTGCTTCTCTGCTTGCTTCCCAGTCCCCTCCCCTCAGTCCTTCACTAAAAGCAGCAGAAGAAATGACAGGTTCCTTAGAGGATGGAATAGATGCCGTGGGTCTTCATTTAATGATGGGACCTTTGGAGGTTTTTTCTCTGCTAATGACCACAGCAGAAAGATGCTTTACATACTGTATTGAGATCTAAATTTAGATAGCAGATGGGCTGACACTGATGTTCTAACGTACATGTTGGGAAGATGATTCCCAATCTCCTGAGGAAAGAGGTGTCAAATTCAGTTTTACTGAGGAGCTGAACTGTAATTTGGCTATTCCAACTCTGGCTTGCCCGAGCAATGAGCCACATAATTTGCCTTGAAAGGCCACCCCTTGATTTGGACACAGTCTGTACAGATGCCAGTTTAACATAGTGCCTAATGCTGAGTCTGTGCATTTCTATTGGTTTGCCTTGTCTAAATGCTATTTAATCATAGTGGTGCCTGTTACTGTTTCAGTTAAATATTATCAGGCTTTCCTCATAAACCCTCAAGTGAAGATCAGAGTTGGTCAGAAAAAGTTGTTAGAAAGGGACATTTGTCAATGTCAATTGGCCAAAGACAGTCAGCACTTAGCTTGGGGAATAGGACCAAGAAAAAAAAAGAGATCTTCAGAAAGCGTGCTCCAGAATCCTCTGAAATCCATTGTCCAGACTTACAGCTCATCACCTTGGCTTTGCTGCTCACCAGCTGTGTGAGTGGGCATGTTACTTAGCTTCTCTGAGTCTCTTTCTTTACTGTAGTGTAGAGATAATAAGTCCAAATCCATGGTATGATTGTGAGAATAAATGACTCATATCAGAGGTGCTCAGCCCACTTTCAGGCAATTGGCAGGTCCTCGATAAGAGTTTAACTTGAATCTGATGCACATGCATTATCCATTGTATCTCGATGTCTCTCTGTACCACAACATGCCATTTTATTCCTGCCTCCATGCCTTCTGCTTGCGAGCTGGAGCTGGGTATGGCCTAATGGTTAATGACCTGGCTTTGGCGTCGGGCACATCTGGCTGGAGTTTGAATTCTCTGTTGTGAGACATGGTTAAATTAATTTACTTCTTCAAGCCTCAGTTTCTTCACTTGATAAAACGGGGGAAATAATGGCACCTACCTTCCAGTGGCGTAGTGAGGATTAAAAGAGGTAAGGCTTGTGAGTGCTTTGTCAAGATACCCATGAGTCAACGTACTGAGCTTCTGTTATGTGTTATAAGCCCTGGAAGTAGAGTGGTAGGCAAACTGGACAGTCCCTGCCATCACGGAACAGCCAGGCCTAACAGGGTGTGACTATATACAGTTATAAATGTGGAAGTAAATAATTAGAAATAATTCCAGGGCTTCAAAGTATTGAAAAGAAGAATAAGTGCTGTGAGAGAACTTATAGGGGGACCCAGCCGGGCCTGGGAATCACATAAGACTTCACTGAAGGTTGATGTGAAGGATAAAGGGCAGGTGACTAGGTCCAGAGCCAGAGAAAGGCTGTTCCCGGTAGGGGGACTAGCGTGTGTTTAAACTCAGAGGTAAGAGAACGTGTGTATGTTTTGAAGGGGGTCTTGTTCCTTGAATAAAAAATGAGGATAATATTAAATAGTTCATTGATTTTAAGACTCACTTTTTTCTTCACATTTTAATGTATTTAAAACTTACATGTGTCTTACAATGAATGACATGTTATAGTATTGGCAGTATTCTTTTCTTTCTTGGTGGTGGCTAAAATAATGGGGTGTCTTACATTCAGAGCATTTTAAGATTTGATGAAATACAGTAACTTTTGCTTTTTTAAGATCGTTGTGAAAATTCAAGTTGAGGTACACAGTGCATCTGATATTTACCTGATACTTCCACAGCAGTTTGAAGGTAGCTGCAGACTATAAAACCAGACCCACGACCCGGTACAAACTTTGCAAACTGCCAAAGTTAAAAGCCGTTACGGCCCATGCTTAGTAAAGCATGCCAGAGCTCAGAGCCACCCACCCTTAGCCTTAATGCCTCCCAGTGTATTTTGCCAATTTTAATATTGTTAAGGTTCATGGCAAAATGCTCAAGATGTTGGCGTCTTTGAGAAGCTGTCTCTCCTGCCCAGGTTCTGAACTGACCGAGAAATAAGATGAAAGAACTGGCAGAGGGAGAACCAAAACGTCACTAGTTCTAGGTTGGAGTGTGTAGCTTGCATCTATGGGTAACTGGGCTCCCGGCTACTGCACCCAGAATTATCCTGTGCAATCACAGGTACCCCGATAGGGAAGGTGTGGAGGAACAACGGAGATCTGGGTGCTCTGTGGGCACTCCCTCCAAGGAGAGAAGGGAGGAGCAGACAACACAGGAGCCTCACAGATCAGACCAGTCACTCTCTAGGGCAGGAGGGGAATGCCAGTAGGGCCCCAGCCAAGGAAAGGAGACTGTTGGAGTTGGGTACCACCTTGTATTGAATAGGCATAAATAAACACATTAGGAAGGAGAAAAGAAAGGATGATGTTAGTCAATTACAAGGCTGAGTTGATGGAATCAGAATGAAAAAATACATTTGATTGAAGAAAGTGGGCATTTAAAAAATGTCCAAGACTTAAAAAAAAATGCAAAAAGTAGTAATAAACTGTGTTGCTTTAGAGAGGGGACAAAATGTTTTAAAAGGAAATTATTTCAAATAATGGATTCTGTAAAGCCTTGGATTCTGTAAAGGCTGGTTCATTACTGGCCTGTCTCTCTGCCCGTCAGGGAGTTGACGCGGAAGAGAGATCTGTGGTGCTGAGAAAAAGCCATGGGTGTGTTTTGCTCCGCGTATGGTTTAGCTTTGTTTTTGTATCCGACAAGCTAGTTTAATTTACGCATGTAGTTTTGATACACTCAGCACTGTGAATAAGTACTGGGGGGTCTGGTGAAAGGCCACAAACCACAGTAGCTCATTTCCTTTCATTGATCCAAGCCCAAAGCATTGCTGTTGCATCCTAGAGATTAAAACCCTTGATTCACATAAGAATAGTCTGGTGCAATCTGGAAAGATGTTGTCATGGTCTCTCAGGAGTAAATAATATGAATTTTTAAACATTCCACAGGAATAATTAACATGATTTCAAGTATTCTAAAGCATCAGGATGTACAGTATTGCTTATTACAGTGGAAGAAACAGCCAGATATTTTGAGAAAAGTGTAGAGGTAGAACTGTGTATTTTTAAGGACTAAGTATTTCTTCTGTTTGTTCTTAACCCAGCAGGTATTTGCTGAGGCTATTGTGTGTGTGTTCTGGGGACAGTGTTATCCCAAATAATAATATTATATAGAGATAGTCTATAATCTCCTACTTACAAACTCTCTGATAGATTCTACCTCTTACCTTATGTTGGCATTTCTCTAGTGGAGCTATTGATATTATTGTCGTTTTTAGTGTTCTGCACTAAATTAAAAAAATAACTCTCCCTAAGTAATTACAGAATGTTCTAATTAATTTTATCATTAGCAGATATCCTAAAAATCGTAAACAAGCACAAAGGAAAAAAACCGGAGCTAACCACTGTTTACATTTTTGTGAATGTCTTTCTAATATTTTATTTATTTTTGTATACATACATATATAATAAAATTATGTAATTATATGGATCATATATAAATTTTGTGTGTATGATAAATTTTATATAAGTAAATTTATATATATTGTATAATTTTATTATATATGTATATCTGTATAAGCTAGCTTAATTTACAATGTTAATATACAAATTTATATTAAATTTATATTTACATATAATTTAATACATATATTTATATGTATTATAAAACATACATTTATATGTTTGTAGTCTGCCCATTTCTTTAACTTAGCAATAGGTCATGAAGATTTTTTTCATATCAATAAATATGTTTCTGTGATGTGCTACTTAATGGTATCCATGTACAGTAAGTCCCCTACATACAAACGAGTTCCGTTCTGAGAGCACGTTCGTAAGTCTGATTTGTTCGGTAAGTCCAACAAAGTTAGCCTAGGTACCCAACTAACACAACTGGTTATATAGTACTGTACTGTAATAGGTTTATAATATTTTTCACACAAATAAAACATAAAAAACAAACACAAACAAAAAATAAATAAAACATTTTTAATCTTATAGTACAGTACCTTGAAAAGTACAGTAGTACAGTACAACAGCTGGTATACAGGGGCTGCCATCGAGTGAACAGGCATGAAGAGTTACTGACTGGAGGAGGGAGAGGAGGTGGGAGATGGTAGAGCTGAAGGATCGTCAGCAATAGGAGATGGAGGGCAAGCTGCCATTTCACTCATGCCTGACGTTGATGGCACAGGTTCTGGTTCCTTGCTGGATTCAATTCTACATACTGTCTTGAAAAAATGATCCAATGATGTCTGGGCAGTAGCTCTTTTTTTCTCGTCATAGATGACACGGTAGCACTGGACTGCATTCTGAATGGCTGCTGCAGCCTTCGTGTACCGTTCTATGTTCTAAGGCACCATTCCTGTGCCTTAAAAACTAACAGTGCCTTCTCAAGTAAAGAAAATCCCTTGCCATTTCTTGCATTGTGAATCTCTTCGGTTCTTCAGTAACTTCTTGCTCTGTCTCTCTTTGTCCTATCTCTGGGTCTCCAATCCCATCAGGTCTTCATTAGTAAGCTCCACATTCACATCTTTGAAAGCTCTGAAGTTGAAGGTTTGAATGTAGGGGACTTACTTATAGTTTTTAGTGGTGTTTTTGCTGGGTCAACATTATACTTAAAGAAAAAAAGACTTTGGACATGTATAACCAAAGTGCCCTCCAGAGAGGCTGTAAACAGTTTACACTGTTTTTTGGGTGTTCTTATTTTTCCATAGCCTCTCACACCAGATAATCTCATTATTTTTAATGTCAGGTGAGACTATACAGTTGACCCTTGAACAACATGGGGGTTAGGGGCACTGACCCTCCAAGCAGTTGAAAATCCATGTATAATTTATAGTCGGCCCTCTGTATCCTCAGTTTCACATCAGGAGATTCAGCCAACTGTGGATCATGTAGTACAGCAGTATTTACTATCAAAAAACAATCCACCAAAAAAAAAAAAAAAGAAACAATCCACGTATAAGTGGACCCATGCAGTTTAAACCCATGTGGTTCAAGCATCAACTGTATTTTCATGTTTTATTTGTTTTTTTTGACTTTTTGATGGTAAATATTGCAAAGCTATTACTTGAGAGCAAAACAGAAAACATGAAGTCTTATTTCATCCATATCTTGGTTTGATTCATTTGCTTTGAATCCCTTGGGTTCAGCTGCTCTGAGGCACAGGCCTTTGGCGTTGGCCTGGCCAGGATGGGGACCCAGTTGGGAAAGCAGTGAAATTAAGGTAGTTTGAGAATATCATGGTCCCTGTAAAAGAAGTACCAGAAGATGAGAAAGAAGTACAGAGAAGAAGAAAGAGAGAAGTCAAAGACTTTTTTTTTTCCTTAAAAATATTCTCCTTAGGTCTATGCCACGAAAAGAAGGAAGAAAATTTCTTTCCCCCCTGTTAGCCACATTACCCCTTGGCCACTGTTCCAGAGCTCGGGACAGACTGTTTGTCCTATACTTTGTTTCTAATGTGCATGAAATAATTTTTGTGTGATCTTTTAAAAACGAAGATCCCAATCACATTGCTTCTCCAGAAAAAATACTTCCTACGTTACTAACTTTGGGAACATAAGTTATTGGTCATTTGGGAAACTACTTATCCTTTTATTTTTCCAATTTAAACATTAACCAAGGCAATCTAAGCTTTGCCTTTTTTTCTCTTGGGTAACTTGATTCCCCAATTATAAATAATGATTATTTAATGTCTGTTAATTCTATTGCAGTTTAGGGTGAATTCTAATTAGCCATTTCCCTAAGATGTGTGGTTTGTGGCTTGAAAGGTTTTCTAATGCCTTCCCACCCTAGAACTAATGACTCAGAACCAAGAAAGACTGACACAGAGCTTCATCTTATGCTGGGGCTGCAAATGCTCCAGAGGGTGCCTACACCTCTTGCAGCCTTGCTGCTACATGGCAAATAACACCATTATTAGGTGTTCCCATTAGGGTGGAAAGGCCACCAAGCTGGTCTCAGTATCGTACCTGCTCTGCATTGTGCCCAGAAGGCTTGGTTTGACTTACAGGATGCTCATTTCTGGGAGGTCACAAGCACTGTTTCTTCACTGGAGTCCTAGATAGTCATTTTTCCTAGTGCTTTAAAAAGGTTAAAATGTGGTTTTATGAATAGTCATCACCCAGATTTTTGTGAAAGCGTCCCTAATCCTAATTAATGGTATAAACAGATTCAGAGAGCGTAAAGAAAGATATCTGTGGCTTCTGATTCAAATTAGGCTAACTGTAGTGATTGGTCACCCATTGTCTTAGTCTGTTGAGGCTGCCATAACAAACTACCATAGACTGTGTGACTTATAAACAACAGAAATTTATTTCTGGGCTTCCCTGGTGGCACAGTGGTTAAGAATCTGCCTGCTAATGCAGGGGACACGGGTTTGAGCCCTGGTCTGGGAAGATCCCACATACTGCGGAGCAACGAAGCCCGTGAGCCACAACTACTGAGCCTGTGCATCTGGAGCCTGTGCTTCGCAATGGGAGAGGCCGTGACAGTGAGAGGCCCATGCACTGCAATGAAGAGTGGCCCCCACTCACCACAGCTGGAGAAAGCCCTCGCCAGAAATGAAGACCCAACACAGCTAAAAATAAAATAAATAAATAAATAAATTTATTTAAAAAAAAAAAAGAAATTTATTTCTCACAGTTCTGGAGGCCGGAAGTCTGAGATCAGGGTTCTGATGTCACATTCTGGTAAGAGCCCTCTTCCAATTTACAGACTGCTGACTTCTCATTGTATCCTCACATGGCAGAAAGAGGACAACCTTGCTCTTTGGCATCTTTTTACAAGGGCACTAATCCAGTTCATGAGGGCACCACCATCAGAATAGGGATTAGGTTAGATTTCAATGCATGAAATTTTGAAGGACATAAACATTCATAACACCCACCAGCTTTGGTATGTAGATGCTTGGAGATTAAACATGACTTTCTGGAACAAAATAACAGTTCTTTCCTGAGCATAACGTATAAACTGGGCTTAAAATATAAGTTGATTCATAAAAAAGTTGGTCCTAATTTTACCCTATATAAGAATGAAACATCATTCAGAGTATTTAAAGAATGGGGAATTCTGTTCAGTAGAATTTTTTGATTGAGTTAAACAGAGGAAGGTAGGGAGTTATTGTTTAATGAGGACAGAGGTTCAGTTGTGCAAGATGAAAAGAGATGGATGGTGGTGATGTTTGCATAACAGTGTGAATGTGTTTAATATCACTGAACTGTGTACTTAACAATGGTTGAGGTGGCATATTTTATGTTATGTGTTTTTAAACAAAATTTTAAGAAAGAGTTAAATGGAAGTTTCCTTTTGGAGAGCTTTTCAGTCCACATTTTGATTTAGTAAATGTAGGAGATTAAATTTAACTGTGTGTGTACTGGCTGTTTGAGGGTCGTCATTATGCATGCAGCCCTCATTTTATAGGACTGGAGAGGCAGAATGTGTTTTGGATCTAGGACATGTTTGAGAAGGAGCTTAAAACTCCTTTATATTGTTGTGCATTCCTGTGATTTGCATTTCTGTCCTAAATGAGCAGAGAGAAAAATAAGTTGGATCCCAATTAACTGGGTTCTAATTTATCAGTGTTTTAGGCTCTATATTAAAAGATCAGCCACCTAACGTAGTATTTAATCGTAACCAATTTTGTATGTAACCGCACAGGAGAAAAAGAGTTGAAGTACAGCTTTCTTCCCATCCATGCTTTCCCTCGGCCATTGTGCTTTTGCGTTCTTGAGATTCAGTAAATTCTTTTGAAGGTCAGCTATGGCGCAGAGGAGAATTAATATTAAAATGCATTCAATAAATAAGCTGTCAGATGATTCTCTAAGATACCATAGCAGCTGAAAGTCTTCTCTCCTTTTTCTTTCAGGTCTCTGCGTACAGGGGGAATGATGGTTAATATAGAGTCTCTGTTGGCATCTCCTAATGGGCCTTCAGTAATCATTTCTATCACAGTGTTGCTCCATTGCTGTCATCAGCCTTGAGTGACGGAGCACTTTTCTCGCAGAATACAGCCCCTCCCTGGAAAGGAGGAAGCAGGAAGAGTCATCTATGTACCAGTGTAACAGGACGAGAATAGAAACAAAATCACAGATTTGGCAAAGAAGGCCTGCATGCTGACCCCGTGTTCCTGGCAGTCTGAGTGGGTTTTTGGTCTTTGGTCTGAATTGTCATGATTATTTAATGTTAAACCTGCAGAGTGTTATGAGGCCATGATTTTGAACTCTGTGCCCTTCAGAGGGGCTCTCCTTAAGGCACAAGTGCAGGAAGATTAAACATTAATTAAAGTATCCAAAGTAACTACACAGGAGAACAAAAAATGTAAAGAAGCAGAAAAATAATTGGCCTCCCCACTAGAGAAAGTCATTTTTAAAAGAAAGGTCTTGTATTGCACTTTAGAGGTGGATGTAATAGGACTTCTCTAGACCCAGAGGCATGAGTAATTTCTTGGTAGAGTATTCTGCCTCTGATTCCTCAAAAAAAAAAAAAAAAAATCAGCAGGTGCTGGACCATCTCAGGGGCCCTAATGGTATGGAGAGAAAGGAAACAAGAATGTGTTCAAGTTGTAAGTTGTAACTGTCCTTGATGTTTATTGAGAACCCATGGAGGGGTGGGGGAAGGGCTTCCCAAGCCTGACTGAATGCCTTTCCTCCCTGTAGATTCCAATTCAGTGTTTTGGATGTAGACCTAGGAGTCTGTATTTCCAAAAGATTTTTGGTACACAGCATGGTTTGAAAACTACTGGTCAAGGTCAATAGTTTTAATTAAAACGAGAGAGGGTGGTAGGACAGAGGGAAATTGACACAGAGAAAGAGGGAGAATAAGCTTTGGAACCCTTTGTTCAAATATCTGAGGAAGAGGAACATGTAAATCAGTCCAAAGCAGAACTGTGCTGGCTGAATTGGAGGCAGGAGACCTGTCTTCCTTTCCAAGGTCTGAGCAAGGGAGATTTAATCCTCATGCATTGGCCTGTGTGCTGTCATTTCCTTCCTCCCTGTCTGCTGCTGCCACCTTCAGCCTCTCTCGGCTGCTTCATCCCTGTGTGTCAACTCTACATGCACATGCTCTTGTTTTGCCCTTTCCGCTATCTCTCCTGGGTCCTGTCCGTTTTCTGCCTTGGCTCAGTGCGCTCACAAGTGAGCCTTCAGCATGACACCTGTCTGCTTCCCCGTAGTACCAGAACCTCCACTTTCCATGTAGGCAGGGGCAGCCTGGTGGACAGGACTGGACACTCAAGGTGGGTCTGAATTGAATTCCAAACTCATTTTGATAGATGGTGCACTTTGTGAAACGGCATGATGATTTCAAGAGAGCATGGACTTTGAAGGCTGATAGATTTTCTGTAGGCTTCTTTTCAGTAAATGGCCCAATGCCTTTCCATTTGCTAAGGGCAAAATCCTTGGAGTCGGGCTTCCCTGGTGGCGCAGTGGTAGAGAGTCCGCCTGCTGATGCAGGGGACACGGGTTCGTGCCCCGGTCCGGGAAGATCCCACATGCCGCAGAGCGGCTGGGCCCATGAGCCATGGCCGCTGAGCCTGCGCGTCCGGAGCCTGTGCTCCGCGACGGGAGAGGCCACAACAGTGAGAGGCCCGCGTACTGCAAAAAAAAAAAAAATCCTTGGAGTCATCCTAACTCCTTTCTGTCTTTTACACCCCACACGTAAATAGTGAATTCTTTCAAATATATCCAGAAGCCATTTATTCTATCTCTATAGTTTTTTTATTTTTTATTTTATATTGGAATATAGTTGATTTACAGTGTTGTGTTAGTTTCAGTTATACAGCAAAGTGATTCAGTTATACATATACATATATCTATTGTTTTTCAGATTCTTTTCCCATTTAGGTTATTACAGAGCATTGAGTAGAGTTCCCTGTGCTATACAGTAGGTCCTTGTTGATTATCTATTTTATATATAGTAGTGTGTATTTGTTAATCCCAACCTCCTAATTTATCCCTTCCCCCATCTTTCCCCTTTGGTAACCGGAAGTTTGTTTTCTATGTCTGTGAGTCAGTTTCTGTTTTGTAAATAAGTTCATCTGTATCATATCTTAGATTCCACATATAAGTGATATCATATGATATTTGTCTTTCTCTGTCTGACTTACTTCACTTAGTAAAATGATCTCTAGGTCCATCCATGTTGCCGCTTTTTTTTTTTTTTTTTTTTTTTTGCGGTACGCGGGCCTCTCACTGTTGCAGAGCACAGTGGCCTCTCCCGTTGCGGAGCACAGGCTCTGGACGCGCAGGCTCAGCGGCCATGGCTCATGGGCCCAGCCGCTCCGCGGCATGTGGGATCTTCCCGGACCGGGGCACGAACCTGCGTCCCCTGCATCGGCAGGTGGACTCTCAACCACTGTGCCACCAGGGAAGCCCCAATTTTTTTATATACATATGTATATATATACACACCACATCTTCTTTATCCATTTTTCTGTTGATGGACACTTAGGTTGCTTCCATGTCTTGGCTGTTGCAAATTCACCATCTCTATTGTTAACATTTGGTCCAAACCACCATCACCCGTTGTCTGGATTATTGCCACAGTCTCCTAACTGATCTCACAGCTTCTGCCCGTGTTCCTAGAGTCTTTTCCCAACGCAGCAATCATAGTGATCCTTGCACATATTACTTAGGCCCTCTCTTCTTTGCTCAGAAGTCTTCCCTCTCAGAGTCAGAGCCAAAGACTTTATAGTGTCCTCCGAGACCCTCCATGATGCGGTTTTCCCAACTCAGTTTCTCTCACCTCATCGAAGGACTTATTTGTCCTTTGATCACTCTGCTCTAGCCATAATTTCCTCCTTGCTGTTTCTCATTTGGCCAAGCACATTCCTGCCTCTGGGTCACTGCCCTTGTTTCCTCTGCCTGAAGCGTTTTTAACTGAAATATTTGTACGGTTCCCTCACTTTCCTTCAAGTCTACTTAATTTTTGCCTTATTAGAGAGTCAATTCTGGACCAGCTTATATAAAAATGGAACCCCCTGCTTTGTTTTTCTTCATAGCACATTTCATCACCTGACATTATGTTTGTTTATTTTGTTTGTCAAGTGGTAGTAAATACAAGCCCTGTGAGGGCAGGGCCTTTGTTTTGCAGAAACATGGGGTTCTTTTGCAGAATAGAACTCATGCTTAAGTTTCCCAACAAAAGTGTCAGATCAAGTTTGCACTAAAAATATAATAGCTACTGTTATTGTTGTTAGTGTTGATTGAGGTTTGATTTAAAAGACTGAATTTATTCAGGTGTGTGGTTGGATTTCAATGAAAGTGGGATCCAGGACGTGGCTCCAGTCCCATAGGATAGTGTTGGTTGCTTCTATTCCACTTCTCCTAGAAGAGTGTGGGCTACCTCCTGATGGTTCCTGGGCTTTTGCTTGAATGATCTTTGTGTAGGTAAGGACTTCCACAGAATAAGTTTTCCAGCTGTTCTTAAGCAAGTTATTAAAATTAAATGCAACTACAGAATGGAGAATGTTCAACTTTTTCAATTACACAGGGTCTGTGAAGGGTTTTTAATTATATAGGGTTCATTCTGTGTCCCCTTATATTTAGTCAATATGCAGTATTTTAAGTGCTTTTATCATTCGTGTGTTGAGGAGGTAATATCCATGGTAACCAACTCTTTTCTACATTAGCCAAAAAAATATGGTTAGTGCTCCATCCTGTGAAAAACATGTATGCAGGTAGTTTGCTTATTAACCAGGTTTGGTGTCATCCACACGCTTAAAATGTTAATAATTACTAGCTATTAATATTGTAAATTTAGTTTAAATACTGTAAATGTCTGTTCTTCCAAGATTGAATGTTCAGATTAGAATTTCGTATAAGTATGTATAAATCATTTCAAATGGAAAAAAATGAATGCAAATCAGAGACCAGCTGGGAGGCAGATTTGCATGATTATTTTAATGTTACGACAGGACACGAACACCCAGAAATTCGAATCAGAATGCTTGTGTCTCATACCTGCGAGGGTTGCTGAATCTCTCTTATGTGGCCAAGTATCACCCTGTGTTATTTGCAGATCCTACTGATAGAAATTTGAGAGTCCAGGATCAAACTCACTCTGCCTATTTGTTTTCTCTGTAGCCTGGGTTTGAAGATTCAAATGGAATAAGCATTTTCACTATGTAAGCAGTGCTTAGCACTAACCTTCGTGTTCCTTAGAATTGCTCCAAGGTTTTTCAAAAGATAAATCATGCCATTTGATTATTGGCAATCATTTGTCCACTCAGCACCCTGATGCAGAATGCCCTCTGTGTACTGAGCAGACACACTGAAATGAGAATAAAAGAGTAACAGCATGGCAATTTCTGCGAATGAGTCTAGACATAGCCTCTTCTGTAGCATGAAACTAGTATCCGGCTGATTGAGTCTTGTTGCAGATCATTGCTCATAAATGTGCTAAATCCTTTAGTGCTATTCATAAAGCTTCATAATGATGACTTCAAAGGAGTTTCTTTTCTTTTTAGAGATGTGATTAGCTCTCTGCTTTCAGTTTACACTGTGGCACTTGAAGTGTGCGTGTGTATGTTTGTGTGTGTGTATGTGTAGGTATAATGTCCTCTGGCCTTTTCAGCAGTGATTCTCACTTTAATTATTCAGATGAATTGCTGATTAAAAATAAACTTCGATGGTCATGTTTATTTTTAAACATTGGGGATGATTCTGGTTTAAAAAGAAGGCTGGACAAGTATTTCTGAAAATTAATAAGTAAGGGTATCACTCCACGTAAACAAAGTAATTTTTTAGGAGCAGAACACTTTATATATTGCTTGATGCTTTAGTCTGGTATGGTATTTGAAGAGCATAAAGTTATAACATAGATTTTTATTTTAATGGGAGAGTTGTAATACCCTCATAATTTTTTTTTTTTTTTGCTTCTCATTACCTTTTACAACCTATGAATTACCTAAAACAACTTCAGTCATTTGAATTTTGACTTGCCACTTATTTTCCTATGAGCTAAATCGTCGTTTGAGAAATGGAGTCTATATTTATGGTATTGGTGTCTAAGGCTAGACGTGAGGAATATTACGGGGTTTGCAGATGCTGGCGTGTGTAACGCAGTTCTAATGCTATCTGTTTGGGGCTTTGTTCAATATATGATTATGGAGAAGAATAGAAAAGAATGACAATGAAGTAGTAGTTACTGTCAGTCTTGTGGTAATATAATGAGAATTTAGGAGACGTTTCTGTACACTGGTTTAGCTCTACTATTTTAGACTTGTCTGGAGGACATTTTGTATGATTTATTGTAAGCTTATTTCTCCAGTTCATTTATTTGTTGATATATTATTACATTATTCTTTACCTAAAAAAAAAAAGGTCAGCACAAAACTTCAAGTCTTATTGTCCTTTTTGTTGTTGCTGCTGTAGCTGACTTCTGTAATAAATTTCAGAAATGGCATTTTTAGGGGGTGGGTAGAGACAAGTAATAACTATATGTTCATATATACTTCATATATATTATTGAATATATGTTATATATATATGTATTGAAAGGGTGGAGACAAGGAATGTTTATACGTCCATATATATGTTATTGACTATGTTATATATGCTGCTGAAACCTCGGGGCATTGTCACATACTACGTATACATCAATACATGGTTCAGTGTATGCATCCGTATACAATTGTAACTATGGATATTGTTTAGTGTTTAGTCTCTCTTGTTTCTCTTCCCACGTCTCCTCTCCCTCTTCACTCTGAGCCCATCCAAGTAACCCATTTTAATAACTATTTTTATAATCTTTCATAATTTTCTGCCTTTAGCTCATTTCCAGTCATTAACCGTGTTATATGATCATCCCTTATGTGAGCAAAATGCATCTCCACAGGAGTATTTCTCTACGAAAACTGTTTCTGCTTCATTATAGATAAGCTAGCTTATCCAGGTCACAAAGCTCAGGAAGTTCTAGCTTTTCCAGGTTTGCCCAGGACAAAAACTAGAAATACAGAGTTGACGGTTGACCCTTGGAGAAAGGTCACTGGGAGCAAACCAACTAATGAGAGCCATCAGCGGGAACTGATGCTGTTTGGAGTTGGGCTGGAAATCAGGGCTCACTCTAGGGAGGTCATTTGCGTTGTGGCAGATCAGAGGATACTTTGTCGCCCAAAATGGGTTGTGTTGGCCTGGTTGGGGGGTCTCCTTTAGACATGGTTATCAGGGGGGGAGAGTTCTTATGTATCCAACTGTCTTACTGTGAGTTAAAAGGTTTGCAGGTGAGGATTTGCTCCAATTTTCTTCTCACACTCTCCAGCTGAGCACAGCCGTGGTCCTGTCCCTGTTGAGGAATAATAACGATAATGATCCTGATCGTGTTCTGAGAGCAGCAGGGACCATTTCCGGACTACCAAGTGCTCTCCTCTGCACTAATTGCTTTAAAGCAGCACGTCTTTTCTTGGGGCCTCTCACTGTTGTGGCCTCTGCCGTTGCGGAGCACAGGCTCCGGACGCGCAGGCTCAGTGGCCGTGGCTCACGGGCCCAGCCGCCTCGCGGCATGTGGGATCTTCCCAGACCGGGGCACGAACCCATGTCCCCTGCCTCGGCAGGCGGACTCTCCACCACTGCGCCACCAGGGAAGCCCCGAAAGCAGCACGTCTTTTAACCCTCATCACAACCCTGTGAGCTATGGATGACCCATTATCTCCACTTTACAGATGGGGAAACAGGATCAGAGAGGTAAAGTCACTAGCAGACGGTCACCAGGCTAGTCAGTGGTAGAGCTAAGACTTAAATCTAGGACTGCAGTGCTTCCTAACCCAAGCCAGTGTTGTTCTGTGCTTCTGCTTCTCTTTTTTTTTGTGTGTGCTACGCGGGCTTCTCACTGTTGTGGCCTCTCCCGTTGCGGAGCACAGGCTCCGGACGCGCAGGCTCAGTGGCCGTGGCTCACGGGCCCAGCCGCTCCGCGGCATGTGGGATCCTCCCGGACCGGGGCGCGAACCCGTGTCCCCTGCCTCGGCAGGCGGACTCTCAACCACTGCGCCACCAGGGAAGTCCGCGTCTGCTTCTCTTAATGCCTGACTTTGAGTTCAGTTCAAAAAATACCTCCTTTGCCCTTCCTGTGGGCCCGCAGGGACTGTAGCCAGTACTGCAGAATCAGAGATGACCAAGACATGGGCCTTGCATGGGAAGGCTCACAAATGAATGGAGGGAGACTGACACGTAAATCATTTTACTGTAACATAACTGAGTAGCGCTAGAATGTAAGTAAGCTCCAAGAAGAGAGGCCTTTTCTTTGTTTCATTCCAAAGCACTTAAAGCAGTGCGTGGGACATAGCAGGCACTCAAATGCATGTATGCATGTGTCATGGAGGGAAGCATTTTTTGCCTTGTCTGGGGTTTTCATTTGTGCTCTCACTCTGAACCCTACTCCTGGCTCCGGATCCCTAGATAGCTTTGCCCACGAGCTCCTAGAACGCTCTGCTGCCCTTATAATTCATCCCACAAATGCTTTATGGAGCACATACTATGTTCTAGGTATTGCTTTGCCATTAGGGACATAAGGGTGGACAGACCAGGCACAGGCTCTATCCTCATGGAGGAATACTCTTACACTCAGACAATCCGAATTCAAATCAGCTCCTTGCTCACACATGGTCCTCTGCCACCCACCATCACTGTGTCATCAGCAGGATTGATTCTTAATGGCAGAGAAGTCTGAATGGCAGAGAAGACCCACATACCCCAACTCTGACTTGATCAGGTGCCACACCCAATGAGTTTCTCTGTAAAGACCTCCTGCCGTGGATTCTCAGGTGAAATCTACTTCTTTGTTCACATGACATTGTCCATGGAGGAAAGAAGCAAACAGGTCAACATAAACCCATTGACCATTGGGAAGATAAAGATCTTTAACATGTATGAGCCCCCTACTATGTGCCTGGCAACGTTCTGGGCATTTCCTCCTTCATTTAATTTGCAAAGTAACCCTGAGAATACAGTGATGTTTTTTCTGTTTTTCCAGATGAGGCCCGGTGAGGTTAGTGGGGTGTCCAGGCTCAGAGAGCAAGGCGGGGGTGTTGAGTGAGGACGAGGAATGAAGCTCAGTCTCCCTGCAGACCTGCTTGTCTAGGACTGTGATACATTCCCAAGGCCTTGAGAAAGGATCAAGGAGAGCTGGAGAGCAAGCTGCCCTGTGGTGCCTGTTTATATCAGTGTCCTGAAAATTGTTTGCCGCCATCGTCTGCTTTCTGCAGCCTCACTGGGGGCCTTCCTTGTGTTCCTCTGTAGATTTATGAGCTGGTACACAGTACCTCCACTCCACGGCAGTCTTTAGAGTTCCCCGAGGATTCTCGTAGAGATCACAATTATTTAGGCTCTAAATTACCCTTGTCCAGTTTTAAGCAGATGAGCAGTATTTTCACCCTGTAAACAATGATTCTTGAGGCTTATTGCTGCAATAATATCACATTTAGTTTCCAAGGAAACTGCATATCCATCCCTTCTCTCCATCTCTTCTCTCCCATTTCCTCAAGCCTGAGTTTTTTTTTAAACTCAAAATGTGCCGTTTTAACCTCCTGCTATTGTTAAAGTTTTAGTTCCGGCACCAGTTCCTAAGAAATTACAGTTTTCCTTCTGATGTTCTTAATGTTTTGGATGCTTCTCTACAGAGTAGCCGTGCATTCTAAATGGCACTGAAACAAATTACTGCCTTCATAATGACACACAATAGATCAAAGTATCACACTTCAGAGTCACAGCTTCTTTAGCCAAAACACCCTGGTTGTTTTGCATCCTGCAGTTCTATAATTGCTTACTTGATATTCTGTTGTGAGGCCCAGGAAGAAAGGAAAGGTTAGGCTATGATATATATGTATATTTTACTCTCAGTATGTATGTATATTCCAGTTAACTGGATAGGTTCAGTAAATTTGCAACTTCCAGATAAATTAATCCTTGGATCTAGGCATCACTTTTTGTAAGTTATGCTACTGGTGACTAAAAAATATCCTTGGACATTGTTTAAACCACTGAATTTGTTACTACGAAAGGCAAAGAAGTATGTACTTACTTTGTAATCCTGCTGGAAGGCAGGGGGTAGCCACACAGTGCCATAGGACGTCAGCATGGAGACCCATTACTTAGGCATTTGAGCTATGTTGATTGAAACCTCTCTCCTGACTCTTCAGCTTCCCTACCCTAAACACACACACACACACACACACACACACACACAATCACCTCCCCTTATAGAAAACAGCAGTGAACAGCCCTGTGTTTACAGAGACCCACTCGTGGCAGTATCCGCATGTCTGCAGCCGCTAACTTCCATTCACTGGGTCCATCCTGGGGGTTGCCTTGAGCCTTCATGCTTCCCTGCATTCTCTGAGCTTTTCATACAGAGATCTACACCTTAGGAGTTTTTTTTTTTCTTAAAATTGCTCTGAGACTTAGCTCTTGGAGAATTTGGAAATTGGGGTCTGATCTGTCTTCAAAGAAATGAGCAGTAATTAACAGCCTATGAGTGGATACTAGTAGAGTCAGAAATAATCTGTATGGGTTTTGCAGGTAAGAGCAAAAGTGATTATTACTGTGCTTTTGGGATTTGGAAGGAATTAGTTCATGTAGGGTTAGAATTGTGAAGTCTGCGAAGGGATTGCTATATGTGGGAAATTGATGTTTCATTTACCTAGTCTTTTAAGCACTTGGAACTGCCTGGGCTTCTTACCAGGTACTAGCTTCTGGTAGGCAGCAAGTCCAGAGCCAACCTCTCCAGAAGAGTTGGATGGGGCTAAGAGGGTGTAATCCTCTGCCCCCCTCTCCCCAAAGGAGAATGGGAAAGGGAGTTTCCTTAAGGGATCCTGGCTTTGCCAGGGTGTATGATCTGATGGGAGAATTTGTTCTTCTACTGGAAGAATACACTTCGTGTGCCCATCTTCATACAGGTAAGTTCTTAAATTATTTTCTTACAGCAAAGCAACTTGTACTTTTTTGCCATTGTTTGTCACCACCACCCGTGTGCTAAGCCTACAACTTCCAGAAACCCAGAGAACAGCCATGGGTGCATAGGACCTCTCTGGCTGTTTTGTATCCATTTCTGTATGCAGTCACCATGGGCTTCTTGGTGTCCCCTTTTTGTTCTGGGCTGGAGCCTACAGGTCAGTGGACAGTGGAGTGAAATGTGGATGGATTCAGATTCACTTTGTGATTAGTGAATTTAGAATTTTAAAATCTGAGATGAATACACCTTATGATGAACAGTGACTAGAAGGACTACTCAGATCAAAAGCCTGCAAAGAGTAAATCCAACAACAACAAAAAATAGCCTGGCGTTTGAAATTCCCTAATTTTAAATGGAAATGCCAGCTTCATTTGCAATTAGATTTGTCCCCTCACCCCACGTGGAATTGGAGAGAGAAAGGCTCTTGGGGGAAGTGTAAGTAGCGCAAGTGGAGAGTGAAAGGGCAGAGACAGGTGAAGGGCAGGGCCCAGCTACAGCTGCTGAAGGGTCTTCTGGTCCAGGCTAAGGAGCTGGAGCATCATCTGGGAGGCTTGAAGGGACCCTGGAGGGGTGTCAAGCGGGGGCTGGCATTGTGAGAACCTGACCCCGAGCCTGGCTGGAGGCATGAGTTTCTAAGTCCTTGGATCATAGAATGTGAATTCTGAGAGTTCCGTTGTGGCAGATAAAGGAAAGTTTATCTGATGATGCTCTTTTCCTTATGAGAACCTTCTGACTTTGCGGTAGAGCTTAACAATCCTTGCTTTAAGACAACTCATTGTGTCTAACTGGTAATTAATGCAACAAAAGTATTGTAGTTACTCATGACATTTCTCCCATATAGTAATTTATGCTTGTTTGTCCATGACTGTTCTGTGATAGGGATAGGACCCAAGGACTGTATTATCTGTGTCTGCACTAATAGATCGGGGGGTAGCGTACAATGAGAGTCAGGATCAGAGACAGGAAGGAAAGATTTTTGCAAAGCAGCACAAAGTTGTTAGAAGAGTACACAGTAGCACCTTTCTCCAGGGAAAGGCAATCCCTGTTGAGGCATAGCCAGTTGGGGAAGAACGCTCTTGCCTTAGAGAAAAATGCACAGTAAAAGAAGCTTTCAGCCTAGTCACTTCATGCTGCTTTGAAATGGTTGCTCTTTCCTTTCTTGTAAGCTTTGGGACATATGCCCAGCTGTTGGAGGGATTTAGCTTATATTATATCAAAACATAAAACCAAGCAAAGCAAACAAAACAGCATACCCCCACCACCACCACCACACACACAGGTAAGTACAAATAAAATTATTTGGTGAGGTAATTTCTTAAGAATTTCAGCTAGATGCGCAGTAGTGGTTCATGCCTCTGGTTCACAAGGGCTTCAGGCATTTAACCGCCCTTGTTGATCAGATTTGTAAAATAATGGTTCCGTCATTTGTCGAAAAACTTTATTTGCTATTCAGCATATTTGCTTATACACAGAGGTCCCCTTTTCTTGAGATAAAGCTTGTTAGTCATCCAGTCCAAACCCTGGCACCAATATACTGTTTGCCATTGTTCTTATGGATGTATATACACACACATATATATACATCTACATAAATATATGATATATAAGGGTGTGCTATATTTATTTGAGGCCCGCAGGAGCAAGGGGCTCTTACTCAAAGGACATAAAGGAATAGAATCAGGCAGTTTTCCCAGAATCCCCTGAATCCCATTCAAAGATGAATGTTGGTTTCTAGTAGCAGAAACTAGAGTGTAGAAACTTACTTTTCAAAGTGTGGCCTGCAGACTAGCAGCGTCAGCATCACCTGGGAACTTGTTAGAAATTTAGAATCTCTGGTGCTTCCCCAGTATTACTGAATCAGAATCTGCAACTCACCATGCTCCTCAGTTGATTGTGCATTAAAGTTTGAGAAGCACTGGTGTGGCCTACTCTTTCAGGAAGCTTGGCTGTGCACAAAGTAGAGTAGATGTGGAGGGGGCCTAGCTAAACTGGAGCATAGACTCACGGCATTTTTTTAAAAATTTGGACAAACCTCGAGTATGTATGTCCCTGTAGAAAAGGAGACGTCTAGGAATGCGAGGTTTCAGAGAAAGGAGAGAAGTGGCTGAGGTTCTTGGGGGAGCTGGAGGAACAGAGGTGCAGGTACAGGTGGGAGATTAGGTTGACCTGGGTGAGTGACACTTTGTTCTTTTGAGATGGGAGGGAGAGAGGAAAGGGTGGAGGTGCATATAAATTAGCTTGTATGTTGAGGAAGAATTAGGGAAGTTGAGAATAGTAAAAAATGATGACTTGCTTTTGCTAACAGCGGAGATGAGAGGTAAAGGGCAGGCCTGGTCATGGGACTTAAGGAAAGTCCCAGGGACCCTTGGAAGAACCCACTGTTGGGGGGTGGGGAAACAGTAGATAAGATTAAGGAGGTAACAGCTTGCTTTGGCCAGCTCTCTTTGACAGTTCAAAACACCTTCTAGATCTCTATAATGGAAGAGTTACCCTAGATCTAAATATATTAAATTCCAATGGTAAACATCATACAGGTCTTCCTCAGCTTAGGATAGGTGTGGTCCCCATAAATCCAAGTGGTAAATACCATGTCAAAAATGCATTTAATATACCTAACCTACTGAACATTAGCCTATCTTACATTAGCGCAGCCTGCCTGACACGTGCACAGAACACTTACATTAGCCTACAGTTGGGCAAAATCATGTCACACAAAGCCTATTTTATAACAAAATGTTGAATATCCGTTGCTTACCCTCATGATTGCATGGCTGAGAGAAACCTGCTGCTGCCACCCAACATCACAAAAGAATATCATACTGCCTATCACTAGCACAGAAAAAGATCAAAATTCATGATTTAAAGCACAGTTTCTACTGAATGTGTATCACTTTCACACTACTGTAAAGTCAAAAAATCACTAAGTCCAGCCATTCTAAGTCGGGGCCTGTGTGTGTTCTTAAACTCATATAATGCTGGTCTAAAATGTGGGATTGCATTGACTATATTAATATCTCTTATTTCTAAAAAATCAGAGTATCTTTCCATATGAACTAATTTTCCTCCAAGGCCATTATCCTCGTGAGAGGTGGAGAATCTTAGGACAAAATTTTCCCATAGTCACAAACTGAGATTGGTACCAGGATCTGCTGGCTCCCACCAGAAGTTTCTTCCACTAGGCTATTTACAGTTCCTGATTTCTCCAGAGCCTGCACTCTACTTGAGCTGGCAAAAGAATTTTTGAAGAGTCCTGCTGTCACAGAACATCTGTGGGAATGCTGAAGGAAAAGTTAAATTGAGACGCACTTTAATATTTTATTATCTTGACACGGCATCAGAGTTCCTTTGCATTGTCTCTGCCAACAGGAAGTCATAGCTGCTTTTCATCCTTCTGTTGGCTGCTTGTTGCTGGGGCCTGTGTCTTGGTAAGAGGATGTTTTGTTTTAACCACCTGAGGCCAGGTGGTTAAAATAGACTGCCTTAGCTGGAATATTCGCCGCTATATACTTCTCAGCACTGTGGATCATTTTTCGAATCTTTTCACTGCTTTTGTTCTTTGATCAGGAAAAATCACTTAACAGGGAGACTGGAATCTCCTTTCATAGACTCCCATGTGTCCTTGTTTTCACCTTACTGGTCTTTACTTCTCTGAAGAGTCTGACCTTATGAATTAAATTCTTTCTGATTGTAACATTAGTCAGGTGAATTGAGAAACTGGGGACTTTTGTTTATTGATCCTTTCATCTCTTGTTTTTTTGCCTGTAAAGGTCATTTTTCAATTGCCCTAGAAGATGATTCTACTTCTACCAGTAATTCTCAACAAACAGTAAGCTTAGGATATTAATATAAAGCCAGAATAAACATTAAGTTTAGAAGGGTCATAAAAAAATCTAGAAACAAGCATTTGTGCTACTGAATGTAGCTTAAATTAGATAGAAAAAAATATCTAATAATCAAACGAGATTCTCCCATGCTGTGCAAGGTCCACAAAAGCCTCTTCTCTTTAGGGGTCTAGACTTGGAAGACTTCTCTTCATCCTTTGGCGAAATCGTAAATGTCATTTTCTAAAAGATGCCTTCCTAAACGTCTGCTTCCCTTCCAATCTACATTAGGTGTCTCTTTTATATCTTCGCTTAACATCCTTGACTTCCTCCACAACATTTAACATAACTATAGTCATATGTGTTTTGAATAATTATTTGTTTAAACTTGGTCTCCCCCCTTCTCCCACCTTCCACCACCGCCCCCAGACTATAAGCTCCATGATGGCAGGAGACTTGGAAATTGTAGTCGATACTAAATAAATATTCATCAAATTAATAATAAAAGTAATAGCAGAAAATATTTATTGTGTTTACCATATACCAGAAACTGTGCTAAATGCTTTACCCTTCTTTTTTTTTTTTTTTTTTAACCTTGCTAACCTGAATGTTTATTTGGTGTACCCTTCTTATCTTATTAATCCTTTGTTTTAGTCTGCTCAGGCTGCCATAACAATATACCATAGGTTAGGTAGCTTAAACAACAGAAGTTTATCTTCTCACCATTTTGGAGGTTAGAAGTTCAAGATAAGGTCTGGCTGATTTGGTTTCTAGTTAGAACCCTCGTCCTGGCTTGCTGACAGCCACCTTCTCACTGTTATCCTCACATGACAGAGAAAGAACTAGTTCTCTGCTGTCTCTTCCTCTAAGGACCCTAATCGCATCAGATCAGGGACTCACATTTATGATTTCACTTAACTTTAATGACTTCCCTACTCCAAATATAGCCTTTAATGAAGTAGGCACTATGATTATCTCTTCATTATAAATAAAGGTACTGAGGCTTTTTCAGGGTTACACTAGTAAGTGAACTAGCTAGGTTGAAGTCACAGCTCTTGTGTACTCAAACTGGGCTTCTAAAGGTATAAAGATCTGAACTATGTTACATACACAATGAAGGATTACAGAATAAAGGTGTGATTAGAGTTGGTTAGGTATAAACCAGGGAAGACTTTTGGAAGAGAAGTAATCTGAGATACTGAGTAGAATCTTAAGGAACTATATGCAAGGAAGAAGAGGGTTTTATAGACTAGAGAGCTGTGCTTCCCAAATTTTGTGTCTTAGGACCTTGTTATTCTCTTAAAAAGCACTGAGAATCTTAAAAACCTTTTGTTTATGTGAGTTACATCTATTGATATTTACGGTATTAGCAACTAAAACTGGGAAGATTAAAAATATTTATTAATTCATTTAAAAGTAATAAACTCATTACATGTTAGCACAGATAATATATATTTATGAGACGTAATTATACTTTCAAAAAAATTAGTGAGAATGGTAGCATTAAAAAAAGTTTTTGTAGATCTCGCTAATGTCTGCCTTAATAGAAGACAGCTGGATTCTCATATCTTCTTCTGTGTTCATTCTGTTTCAGTAAGTTATGTTGGTTGAAGTAGATGAAGAAAATTCAATGTTACACAGATATGTAGTTGGAAAAGGGAGGAGTAGTTGAAAAGCCTTTTCTGATAATTAGGGACATTTTGCTTTGGTACTATAGCAAAACTCCAAGTGGTGATTCCTTAAAGGTTAGTTGCAGTGTGAAATCTGAAACTGAATCAATGAACTTTTCATATACTGTTACATTAAAATCCATTGTCTAGCTTGCACTTTGAGTGGATTTTTTACCCATGCATGAGTTTGTCACATCTTGCACTGGTCATTTGAAAATATTGGTTCACTGAGTTAATGAAGATCTTACAAATGTTGACACATTTTATTACACAGTAGCCAAATATTACATTCCTTAATATCTCCTCTCAAATATCTTATCAGAAAAGTCTATAAGAACTGGGAAGCTGTCAAGCTCATGGTGGTAGATACAAGTTTTATAAAATCCTAACTTTCATTTGAAAACTAAATTTTTATCATCGGCATCAAATACCGTTAGTTGTTTTTCTTGAAGTGGTAGGATCACTTCCTTCATTTTTCAAGAAAAGATCTGCCCAATGCCCGAGTCTAAATAATCATACTTTGTTAGTTTTCCTTTCAAATAAAAATTGTGTTCAAGGAAAAAAGCAACTAGTTGAGCTCGTGACTCAAGCAGTTAGACAAGTGCTTTTCCTTGTAACAACAATTGTATTTACGTGTACAGAGGTGCTTTATTCATCTTCCCCATTTCATCACATAGAATATTAAAAGGAAGTATACTCAAGGTTTAATAAAATTAATAATTCTTACTGGTCCATTAAGAACCCTCTTAATTGAAACCACAATTTACTTTATAGCAAGTGCATGGCCTTGAGGAACACAATGACTACCATTGCAGTTTGGTGTCACTGTCTTAATTCATGCTAAGGCACTAACACTTTTACCTACTACCATTGCTTTTGTATCTTTGTGGCAATGTCAACAAAGCAAAAAAGGCAAATACATCTTAGTATTATTATAAAAACAGTTTTGCCCTTATAGTCCCCTAATGGGGTCTCAGGGACCTTCCCACCCTCAAGTGGACTACACTTTGAGAACTGCTGGGCTAGAGGAATTGTCTTGTGGGAATGAGTTCCCCAAGGGAAGCCAGGAACAGGCATGCACTTGGTTTGAGTATAAAGTTCAAGGATTAGCATGCGTACCCTTGTAGTTGCTAGATGGGATTCTGCCCTAATCATTAAATTGCCTAATAAAGTTCAAGGATTAGCACCTCTGAGATAAGTGTGGTATGGATGACAGGGGCAACCCTTAAATGAGGTTGGTAAGAGGGAGAAAGGTTTTAGCAGAGTCCTAAAGCTCAGAAGCTCAGATTCTGTGGTAATTGCTCTTCAAGGAAAACCAGAAGTTTCTGTAGTTCATAGGGACAGAATGATACTGTTCATCTGTTTCCTCATCTGTAAAATGGGAATGTAATATTATTATGGTGTGAATTAATGTATAAACAGCTTAGAACAGGGTCTGGTACATAGTAGGGCCTATGTAAGTGCTGCTGTTGTGAAAATGGAGTTGGGCCCTAGTTATAGGATGAATTAGGAAGCTGTTCTCAAACTTCAGTAAGCAGCAGAATGCCATGCAGGGCTTGTTAAAACACTGATCGCCAGTCCCCACCTCTGGAGTTTCTGATTAGGGATTTCTGAGATGGAGGTCTGATCTTCTGGATAGCACGCTCCCTGAAACTCTGAGTCGGAGGAATTCATTTGGCATCCTTTTTTTTTTTTCCCGGGTTATTCAGCAAGCCATTGCCTTTTAGTTGATATCCTTGGATGAAAAGTAATGTCTACTTATTCTTCCTGTTTCATTTGTTTTTTTCATTTAACTTTGTCCAAGAACTGAAATGTTCTCTCTCTCTCTCGCTCTCTCTCTCTCTCTCTCTCTGTGTGTGTGTGTGTGTGTGTGTGTGGCTTTTCCTCTGGGACAGTTAACTGATTTAGTATATACTTTTTTTTAACAAGCTGTTTTGCCATGCCTCATTGTTATTAAAGCTAGGTCAGATGGCTGGGTTCCAAAAATTCACCTGATGCCAACAGTCTTACTCACCAGCATGGTTTTCAACAACTCTAAGTACCTTGACTAATATCACAGGGCATCTCTGCCACTTTTCTGAACTTGCCAAAGCTTACTTTCTTTTGGGTCTTTGAAGTTTAGACAAGGCTGCTGCTTTTAAGGCTGCTGATGAAGATGTGCTAAATGAAGAGTGTTGGTAGTTTGATGATTACCAGTGATGCTGGTTTCAAAGCATATTTCTTTTAATAAGTATGCAAGTGCCAGCCATATGAAAAGCTTTGTGTTAGATGCTGAGAACGAAACAGACGGCAAGATAGGCATGGACCAGTGTGGGTCACCGATAAGCCAACAGGCAGTTATGAAACAGGGAAGGACAGGGAGCTGATTGGGCTGAGGGGGGCACCTAATTCATGGGGCAGGGATGTGTTGCCAGTGTATGTGATATCAGAGCCGAAACCTTGAGAGAGGCTATGAATTAGTCAGGTAAAGAAAGCAGGAAAACCACACGGATAGTATTCCAGGCTGAATAAATAGTGTGCAGGAAGACCTAGAGGAGAGTGAGATCACAGTGTCTTTGAGAAAAAGTTTAATTTGGCTGGTTCGTTGAGGTTAGGTCTGGGGTGGGGGGTTGTAGAATGTAGTAAATCACCAGAAGGTAGGAAGGTTAGGCAGAGCTCTCTATGCCTTTTGGGTTTCTTAATCTCAGCACTGTTAACCTTTGGGGCCAGATCATTCTTTGTTGGGGCGGGGTTGGGGGTTGTCCTGTGCATTATAGGGCGTGTAGCCACATCCCTGGTCTCTGCCAACCAGCGTCACCCCCCTCCCCGCCCCCACCGCCAGTTGTGCCAACCAAAAATGTCTCCAGACATTGCCAAGTGTCCCTGGAGGATGGGAGGTAAAATTGCCACTGGTTGAGAGCCACTGTTACAGAGTTTTGTCTTTAAGGGCAGTGGAGGGCAGGTGCCAGGTTTTATTCCGGTGAGTGACATGAACAGATTTATACCTTTGGCCAAGCACTGTGAGAGTGGCGTGGAGAATGGTTGGGAGTTGGCAAGACCGGAGGCAGGGAAACATATTGTTGCGGCAATTTGAGTGGAAACTACCAGCCATTTGATCTAAGGTAGTGGCTGTAAGGATGGAGAGAAGTGTATGGACTTGAGATATATTTAGATGATAGCATTGACAGGCTTTGGTGACTAATTAGACATGAATGGCGAGGGAAAGAGAGGAATCAAGGCTGTCGCCAGGATTCTGCTTGGTCCCTGAAAAAAGATGGGGATGCTATTGCCTGATAAAGGGAGCACAGGAGGAGGAACAGATTTCTTCGGGAGGATCAGGAGAGAATGGCATGGATTTAGATATGTCGAAATTGAGGTGCCTTGTGAGAGCCAAGAGGAGATTTTCATCTGTAGGCGGAGTTTTTGTTCTGGAACTGAGACGGATCAGAACCAATAACTATGCGAAAGTTGAAACTCTAGGTGAGCCTGAGGGAGAATGCATTGAGTGTGAAGAGCAGGACACTCAGGGTAGGTCCTGGCAAGAGTAGGAGGGGCTGATACGGAGGAGGAAAACCAGGATGTGGCAGTGTCAGGGAAGTTTAGAAGAGCTCAGTTCTGTGAAGGGGAGCTAGCTTTGTGTCCATGGCTAAGGTCCTTTCTTTCCTTCAATGGATTTAAGTTTCATGTGGTGCCAGATGTTCATTAGGGTCATTCTACAGTGACTGGAAACTCCAAGAAAACAGAAGGGTGACCGGTTATGGAGATGGCCACATTTACGCCTGATACAACCCAAACGGAAGCTCTGAATCAATAAATCTAGAGTCGAAGACAGATGCCGTGCCTCTCCAGGATTGATGCTGGCCCAGACTACTGAATCATGTAGTGGGCTTTGTAATGTAGGCAAATCTCCCCATCCAGAGGTTGCTTGCCGCTTCCGTAAAGAAAAATCTCTTTTGGGTTGATGAGTAACAGAACTGTGTTTCTGTTTTATAAAAGCCACTTTTGATGAAAAAGTAATAACTTTAGAGATCGTGTAGCTATCACTGAAGTGTTACGATGCCATATAGCCATATCTCCAGGATCAGCATTGTACAATACTGTATGATTTTTTTTCCCCTGAGTGGTATGTGTTCCAGATACCTGACTTTGGAAGGTACTAATGTATTATTTACATGAAACTAAGATCCAGTGCATTCTAACTGGGTGTGGTTTATCACAACTATTTCAGAGTTGGGTCCTGTGGCCATATGCTAATTTGACTTGAAGGAAATTCTGTGCTGTGTACTTGGATTTCATGCTTAAAAATTTCATCAATCGTTTCACAGCTCTATTAATTAAAATAAGATGCTTCATAACTTTTTCTGCATAATATGGAATGCACTTGGTAGCTCATATTTGAATTAAAACCCTTAGAAGCTTTACATTTTCTGGTCTGGCAATCTTTGTTTTTCTAATTTATGTGTCCCATTTGTCCGGAAGGAGGTGGGAAGTTGAAATTTACAGTCATCCCAACTGGGAGAGTTAAGACTCTTGATTAAATGAGAGCTTGTTTGTGTATTCAAACGGAAAACTGTGGTCGGGCAAAATAAAATTTGTGGTAAATTTCTAGCGGGTTATCTCCCAAACTTAGTGCAGTGTCCTCTTTCCTGGTAATTCCACCTGCCCAACCCCACATGCTGACTATGGGAGAAACCATTTTTGTATATACAATTTTATAGCAGTGACTGATTGGACCACAGTTGGGTTTCAATACCAAGCTATGCTCATCAGCCCCTGCATCTGGGACTTTGTAATTGGTTCTACCAGATTTCCAGCATGTCTTTGGGTGTGGCCATTTTCTGCTGTGTAAATAGGGAAATTGAGGAATCAGGTCTACAGACATGGAAGAAGGAAGGGAGAGGAGCAGAGACAAGCAACAGAGAGGAAGAACTCCCAGGTTTCTCTTGAGCATCTCAGTCCCCAGTTCCAGTATGTTCCCAAGATCCGGCTCATCTATGGCTTTGGAGGTCTCTCGCAGACCCCTGAATCCTTCTAATAAATCACCCTGTGAGCTTAAGCCAGCTCATGGTTTCCTGCACATGGGAGCAATGAAATAGGCTACATTGCCTAGATTTCTATTTTCTGATTGGGTGCTTATCATGCCTTGTTTATATCCTAAAACAAGCTCTCTTATGAAGTGAATATTGTTTGATAGCTTTAAGTTGAGCTAGTCTTTGGTTTAAATGTTATTGATATTTTCTGAAAAATATAACAATGAGTATAGGAAATGTAATACCACACACACAAGTTTGAAACCAGATTCTTAAAACAAAGGAAGGTGTGTGTGTGTGTGTGTGTGTGTGTGTGTGTGTGTGTGTGTGTGTGTGTGTGTGTGTGTGTGTGTGTGTAAGCAATGGCTGGTTCCAGGTCTAGGAATCCAAGCCTTTTAAAGCTTGATGTGTAGACAAGGAAAAGAGAGTGTAGTGTCTCAGTGGGGGTTAGGAGCAGTACTGTGGTGACCAAAAGTAACCTTGGGGTGAAAGGTTGTTCCCAAGTCTTTTCCCAGGAGACTTTGTTTCTCATTTTCTAGTCCGATTCCTCTTTGTCCCCTGAAATACATGCTTTGAGAGCCCAGCCTAACTGGGGCCCTCTGATCACCCAGTGTTTTTTTGTTTTCTTTTTTTCTTTTTTTTTTTTGCGGTACGTGGGCCTCTCACTGTTGTGGCCTCTCCCGTTGCGGAGCACAGGCTCCGGATGCGCAGGCTCAGCGGCCATGGCTCATGGGCCCAAGACGCTCCGCGGCATGTGGGATCTTCCCGGACCGGGGCACGAACCCGTGTCCCCTGCATCGGCGGGTGGACTCTCAATCACTGCGCCACCAGGGAAGTCCACACCCAGTGTTTTTAATGATTGGGAAGAAGACTGCTGTTGCATCTTTGACATTTGAAGATTAATAATAATATCCTTACAAAGTTCCTCTGTCCATAGCACAGTAATGCAAAAACAAATTGTATCCCAGCGTATCTAGTGTGTTCCTTTTTTATTATCCAAAAACTGTGAATAAATATGGGTTTATATACTGTATATAAACATATATTTGTATGTAGACATGCATTTGTATGTGGAGATAGATATGTCTTGGTATGTTTAGAAAGATTTTGTGATAGATAGCCCCTAAAGAGTTAAAAGTGATTACTTCTGGAAAGTGGGGTTGACAGCAGAACAGGAAACTTTCACTTGTTTTACCTTAAATTTTTTAAAGTGGTGACATTAAGATTGAGTTTAACTTTATATGCATTTTTATTACTATAAAAACAAAATTTTAAAGTTTTGTGATTTGAAATCATTATAATGAGAGATGAAAAACCAATAGTTGTGCTTACCTAAATATGATTAGCTATTAATTAGGTTGTTAGAATAGTGTGATGTGTGCGTGTCCATGAGTATGCATGTGTAAAGGTATAAGGAAAACTGATAACTGACTTCTAATTATAATAGATTGGGAAATTTTAGATGTCATATATAAATGTTTTAGATAGTGAAAGTTGTGAACATCCACTTCCATTATTGTGTAATTTCCAAATTATTAATTGACATCAATTGGTCTTTATGTAGCATACTCCTATTTTGTAAATGTCAGTTATGTTCATTTAAAGAAACTTTCTCATAGTGACTTTTTAAATTTCACTTCATCTCATCCTGGTTATGGCCTTTAGAATCCCAACGTAAGGTTCTTAGAAACTTCTCGGTACTTTTACTGTGTATTTATGTTAACATCCTGTCATCAGTGTTTATGTAAGTGAGGTATATGGAAAAATGTATAAGGGAAAGGGGAATTTGAGAAGCTGGTCCAAGTATTATTCAGTGTAAATATGAATGAGCTATATTTCTTGGTTTTTCTTGGAATGAAGAGAAATTGTTGCAGACATAGCAGTAAAGAGTCATACTTCTTGGTTCTGTTACTTGCTGGATCTTTGATTTTGGACAAGTTATTTAACCTTTCAGAGTCTTAGGTTTTTCATCTTCATTCATTCATCAAATGTGCTACGACACCATGATGATTCAAAATTTCCCCTTGTACCTTACAGTCTACATTGCTTCTAAAATGTTAGCAAGCATCAAAATCACCTGCAGAGTTTAACGCAGATAACTGCATTATGCTTCCAGATTTCTGATTTAGTCCCTCCCAGGTGGGAGCCCCGAAGTTTCATTTCTAACATGTTCCCAGGTGATGCTGATGCTACTGGTCCCAGAACCACACTCTGAGGGCCATCAGTCTAGAGCTTGCAGGCATTAGTCAAAGTTGTCGAATTCCAACAGTGCTGACTAAGTAGTACGGAAGAGAAAGGGCCTGGTGCTACAAAAGGGCATGTGAACTTTGGGAGGTCAGGTAAGGTTGCCCTGACTGAGTGGCTCAAGCAAAAGGCAGAGAATGAGTGGGTAAAGGAGGAGTGAGACTGAGTAGAGGCTCTGAGGAGGGAGCCTGGAGCCTGCTGGGAACAGTTTAGCTGTCGTACTGAGAACCAGTGAGATGGAGGTCATGAAATGAAACTGGATGGACAGGTAGGGCCAGTACAGAGTCATGATAAGGATTTTGTCCTTTACTCAAAGGGCAGTGGGAGAGCATTAATGTTCCTAAGAAGAGACATAAGGAGAAGAAAGTACAGTGGAGTGGGAGGCAATGATGTGATCTCTTTAATGTTTCAAGACAAAGCACTTTACCATTGTCTGCAGTGTTGAGAACATGAATGTGGGGAGACGAGAAAGGAGACGATGTCTAAGTCCAGGTGAAAATTGATGGCACCTTTTAAAATGGGGTTAATAATACGTAAGGTTGTTACGCTGAAAAAGTAATGATGTGCATAAAATACTCAGTGCTGGCGTACAGTAAGTACTTAGACAATGTTATTTGCTATTGTAATTAATAAAAACAAATATTTTGAGGCCCAGATGCTCTCAGGGCCATGGAAAATGCCATTAAAATGTCATCTACGCTTGAGTTTTCAGGCTTCTCCTACTCTACCCCAGCTAGAGTGACTTTTGAAAATGTGACAGTGAGCAAAAAAGAAAAAAAAAAAAGGAAAAAAAAAAACGCAGATTATTAAATCCTTTCAGACTGAGCAGATTATTAAATCCTTTCAGACTGAGAATCTGAAAGGAAAGAGAATTCATCATTGAGAAGGAAACAGAATTTATAAGTGTCTATATGGCTAGTTGGCACTGATGATAATTGTTTGTAGTTCTCTTGTGTGTAGGAAAAAATAATGACTTTTCTGCTTAGGAGGTAGGTGGTAGGGAGAAAATAGCTGTCCAAAAAAGGAAGACTACAAAGAATAAGCTATATTTCAATGGATCTGCTAAATTAAAAATAAAAATAAGACGGAAAAGAAAGGTAAAGTGTGGGGTGAGATGTGGAGAATCAGAGGCCTCAGCAGGAAGGAGGTAAAGAAGTACCTTAGATAGTATCATTTGGGATTCTAACAGGAAGACCTGCAACAGGGCATGAATCTGTCCTTGGATTCAGAGTGGCAATTTCTAGTTTATAATTACTAATATCCCCCATGTACATAGCATTTGGCATGTGCAAAATATACTGGTAAATGCATTAGTAAAATTTAACTATCCAAAGCTCTGGGAGCATTGACTTGGTAGAATAATGGAATCCCCATTAAAGCAAGAGTAATTAACTGACTCAGCACTCCTTCTGGCTAAAGTGGCTAGGTGTCAGAGATGACCGTGAAGGGCACAGAGGGCAAATCAGGGGAATTTTCTGGCTACAACAGAAGGATGACACATGGAGAGACAAAGCCATTGCACGTACCTTTGAGTTTAACTCAGAGGCACTGTTCCTTACCCAGCGAGCAGGGGAAAACTGTTAATAGATGTTTCTAAGGGGGTCCTTTAAGTATGTTTGGGCAGGTTGTGTGTGTCTGTGTGTGTGTACATATATACGTACATATACAATTAACCCCAAGGCTTTAAAGAAATTCAGCACAAGTATTTATTGTAAACCTTTGTGTAAGGTCTCTGCAAGGTTGTGGAGGGGATACATACATGGGTGAAGCCCTAAACTCTGTTTTCTGAAAACTGAGCCTCAGACGAAGGTGAAGAGCACCCCGACCTCTACTGCAAGTCCTTCTACCTCATCCTCTTCCAGTCCTGGCTCTGTTGAAGCTCTGCGTGGGAACACACGAATGTGTTGGTGAGTTGTTGGAAAGGGAAGTAGGGGTGATACTTAGACAACATCAAAGGAGAAGAATGAAGTGTCTGCAATCAGAGACTGCCTATTTTATGCTGATGAGACCAGTTAGTCTTAGATGTTGAGATGAATTTTTTTCAGTGAAAAATCTGCCTAGAGTCTTTAAAAAATGTAGGCAAGTCATCTGTATGTGGCCTTAGTGCATTGCATTTTCGAAATACTGATTTATTAGGAGTGTATTGATGTGGCCTTTGGACTGTTGGTGTTAAATAGGGAGATCTGAAAGTTCTTCAGTTCATCTTAATTGTGAAGTAATTGCCTATCAGGGAAGGAAATACTTTCTGAGATAATCAGGTCTGCAGTTTTATAGGGATCCAAGTATGGTAACTTTTAGCGTATAATTAAACTTTATTGTTTCTGATTAGTTTGTGGGAAGTTGTAGAATCAGAGTTTAGAAAATTTTAAACAAAATTGTTATTATATATTGAAGAAAACTTAATGGCTGTCAGCCATGTGCAAGTGCTGTGCTCGGTCTTAGGATAGGTGCCAAAGAAATGTAAGGTTGTTCTCAGTCTCAGCTTCAAAGTAGAGTCACCTGGAGCACTTAAGAGACTTTTGGGGACCCAGGTGAAACTCAGATCAATGAAAGCTTCACTCAGGTCAATGGAGGCAGCACTCAGATCAATAAATGAAACACTCAAGTCAATGAAGGACACACTCAGATCAATGGAGGCTGCACTCAGATCAACGAAGGTAGAACTCACATCAGTTAAGTCAGAGTCTCTGGATGTGGACCTAGGCATCACTAGTTTGTAAAGCTCCCCAGGTGATTTCAGTGTGTAGCCACATGTGAGAAATAGATCAAAGCTCGGGAGAGCGCTAAAAAAACTACCCAGTATCAATTAAATAAAACCTCTGGGGATTAAGGTCGGGGTGGGGAGGGCTCCCCAGGTGATTGTGACACACATTGAGGGTTTAGCACCAATGGGATGGGCCTTACCCTCCAGAGGATACAGTCAAATGAGAGAAAAGGGTGGTTTACCTGTGAAACTGTTGAGGAAAAGTACGAGAAGGTCTATGTTTGAACACCAAAAAAAAAAAAAAAAAAAAGCCAAGGAGTGATAAGAAAACATAAGTAGTAAATATTTGATGATAAAATGGTTTGTATTTAGCCTGTTGATTCAGACAGAAATTGTGTTTTTGAAGTGTAGAAATTCTTGGAAATCCTTTTTTCCATCATATGTTTTCACCATTTATTCTACATTATAGATTAAAACTTGATCGTCTTACCTGCCAGAATTACTCTAAATTCTAGAGTGAAAGATTTAGAATTGAGAACTGCCCCTTTAATCTGGTCTCTAAACAAAGTCTGCTGTCTGTTTGTCAAGGAGAGTAGGGTGGAGCTGGGTTCCCTGGGAGAGCCATGACGGTAGAAGGAGTCCTTTTTATCCCACTGTGGAGGTGGGAGGTGGGGTGTGTGTGAGAGTGGTTGTTGGCCTGGATATCCAGGAGCATGTTTCTCAAACGTGCACTGTTCGGAATACTCCATATTGCAGGATGTGTGTTTTAAGGCTAAAATCAGGCAATAGCAGTCTTTTTCTATGGGGTGTGGGGAGATTTACTTGATAGAACTTTCTCAATTTAAGTTTTTTTGCCATAATCTTTTAGCCCTTTGGTAACTGCTACTGATAGTTTCTTAAGAACATTGAGTGGGAGGTGGCACTGGAGATTTCTTTGGATTTCCACAGCACTCCATCAGAATGCCAATAGCCTTGGAATTTTATATTATATTGTACCTTACCTCACAGGGTCCTTACATAGACTTAGATGAATTGGTATATGTAAATGCGCTTAGGACAATGCTGGGCAGATGGTGAGCACTCAATAAATGTTAGCAATTCTGTACTTTTCCCACTACTGTTGTTACTTCCATCATTTGTTTCGGGGGCTGTGGGGCCCTTGAGGGCAGGCAAGATCTCTTCCTTGTCTTTATTTTCTGAATCCCCTAGCACAATGCCTGGCACAGAATCACGACTACTAAATGTGTGCTAAGTGAAGGATGGGCCAGCTTGGACCTGATCGGCCAAAGACACTTATGCAATTATTGTAAGTGTAGTATATCAGCATTTCAGTGGTGTTCTACCTGAGTGAAGAGCTCCATGCCTTCCAAATGCTCTGACATGTCAACATGGTGGAGAATGACTGCTTTAGAGGAAAGGGCTTGTTGTACATTCACTCGTCCAGGGTCTCTCTTTGCCTTCTTAATGGTGGAGAGTCCATTCCACCTCCCCGCCTACCTCCCTGACTGCTCAGTGTTCTCCAAATCACAGGTCGGTCCCCAAGTCATCATGCCCTGCAGAAGACTGACCTCAGGGCCAAAAACGTGGTAGATAAAGATGTGGAGAGAGAGATCCTGGTGATGTGCCAGCTGGACATCTGAGCCCTCTTTCAAAAGAGCATCTTGTTTGGTCCCATCCGGCATCCTCTGAGGGAAATAAGTGTGCGTTTGTGAATGGGACCCTTGCTGCTACTACTTTTCTGTTGTCAAGGAGGAGGGGAATCTACAATGGATTGAGACATTGAAAGTACATATATTTTTTTCCTCCCAAAGAAACCAAAAGCATTTCCACAGCTATATTAGCTGATGCTGCTGATTTTATGCTTCAAAGGATTGATAATGAATACCTGGCAGTAAGTACTAAATCTGTGTGTGGTGAATGACAGATTAAGCACTAGGGATGTTAAAAGATTAGACCATGGATTCCCCAAACAGGAAATGTCAGTATTATTTTCCATCTTGGAATTGAATGAAGTTGCCTGTATGTTTCTCACCATAGCCAGTGCCATTACATTCTCCCAATTTGGTTCTTACATTGTTTCTCTCTTTAGGACATCATTCATTTATTCAAATAGTGTTTCTTGAGCTCCTTTCATGTTATGGCTTTGTTCTAGCTACTGAGAAAATATAACGAAATGTGAGACATGGTCTTTTGACCCTAGAAGCTTATATTTCAGGAAACAGAAAAATGAGACCATAAGATGTGAGGTCTTACGTGATAAAGTTCTATGAAGCCATGGTGAAGGAGTCCTTTCAAGTGAGGGGAGCAGCACAGAAAAAAATACCACCTTTCAGCATGAATATAATCATGCTTCATCTGTTGTCAGCCTGAGATAGCTGAGGGCTGGTGGCTTTTAATTTTCCTCTAGGCTGTGGAAGACAGTGGGGATGGTAGAACTAGGAGTATGGTCATTGGAGTTATTTCTGGATTTGAATCCTGACCCTGCCAGTCTTCAGTTGTAGGGCTTTAGACAGGTGACTTAATATTTCTGAGCAAAACTAACTACATCTGTAGCTTTCAGAGACGAGTAAGGAGTAGCACTAATGCTCACAGCTAGCAAAGTATTTGGCACTTAGAAGGTATTCAGTAGGTGGTGATGGTTATTAACGGTAATCGTAGCAGTAAAGATATTTCTACTGGGCCACTAAACTCACACTTAAAAGGTTACTTCCTACAAAACAACTCCATTCACCTTGCCCAGGTTAACCTGTCTTTCTTTATATGAAAGATTTAGTACTTTTCATTCCCCTAAATTAGCAGCATTAGACAATATATCATGGAGTAATGCTTGCTTTCGTTGAGGAAGCAGTATGTTTTTTATTTTTCATTTCATTGACATTTCTTAAGAATTCCCGAAGAAGGAAGCCTCAAGTAGTTTCCACCTCATATTAAGAGGTGGTTGTCAGTCTAATATTTTAGACTTCTGGTTCCTCTTTCTGTCATTTCAGTGGTAACTAGCCACAACAAGCTTTTTCCTTCTTGTGTTTGAGTCACTGTGCTGAATATCTTACACGATTAATCTCATTTAATTCTCCTAATAGTTCTGTGAGGTAGGTGTTAGCCCCATTTTATAAATTATGAACCTGAGTCCTCAGCTGGCCAGAGAGTGATAAGGTGGGATTTGAACTCTGGCAGTCTTGCTCCAGAGCCTGTGCTGCTCTCACTGGTGCCTGGCTGTCTGCTCCTTCAGCTCCTTGCACTTATGGTGTTTAGCACCATTTGGGAGACTACACAGTAAGGGTGGTTACCTGCCCCCATTTCAAATTGATGCTAAAGGATGGATGTTAAATTTATCTCCTCTCCAGTGTTGATTCTCCACAGTCCAAATTCTTTACTGGCTGTTCAATTTTCTCCTTGGATGCTCCAATGTACCTATCATATAAAATGACCTTGGAACCTACTTCGTGAGGAAGCTGTACTGTCCTTAGACCTGGGCAAGAGGAACTGGGCCCTGAGCCCTGTCCCTCTGCTTCAGAGGGATCCACTTTAGTGTTTGCTTTCAGCTGCTCCCACCCATGGAGTGAGGAGTCCCCATGGACAAGGAGATGGATTGCCTGGAAACTGCACCACCCCTTCGGCACCACAGGAACCTAGGACCCCAAGACTCTCCACCCACATAGCTCTTACCCTATCTCAGGACTTGCTGGGAACTTTTCTCTGGGCCAGTCCTCCTGAGAACTGACTTTGGCTCCCTAGAGGGAGCACCTCTAGGCTCAAGGGATATGGGAGGCTATTGGGATGATGCTGCATCTTACAGGGTGTCCTGACAATCACTAAGACACTGATTTTTCTATATCAAAGTGTTTTGCAAATGATAAGGTATTGTCTTAATCTGTTTGGTCTGCTATAACAAAATACCATACAGACTGGATGACTTATAACCAACAAAATTTTATTTCTCAGTTTCGGAGGCTAGAAGTCCAAGATTAGGGTGCCAGTATGGTTAGGTGAGGGCCCTCTTCTGGGTGGCAGACTTCTCACTGTATCCTCACATGGTGGAAGAGGAAGGAATCTTTCTGTACCCTCTTTTATAAGAGCACCAATCCCATTTGTGAGGGCTCCACCCTCATGACTCAGGCATCTCCCAAAGGCCCCCCCTCCTAATACCATCACCTTTGGGGGTTAAGATTTCAATATATGAATTTTGGTGGGGACACAAACTCTAGATTATAGCAGGTATCATACAAATTTAGCCATTATTATTTCATGCCTGCTTGAGCAACAGAAACTCAGATTACAATCCAACGTTTGGTTGGAGAATTAGTCTGTGGAAGGATTAGAATCTGGTTGGTCACAACCTACTGGAAGGAGAATGGAGACTCCATGTGCCTCTGCCTTCCAGAGCATTGGAATTGCCACTGCAGATGAAATCCTAGGACTTTCAGTCTAATACTTTCTGAGGGAAGCACTCAGGGGACTTTTTAGTGCCAAGCCATTGAGTCAGACCTCAAAGGCTGAGGGTGGGCTTGGGAAAGGTAGGGTGAGTCACTGTACCTGTCTCTGACTTTCGTCTTCGGTTAGGAGCTGAGTGGCCCTGTTGTACATAACAGGATTCTCTTTCTGTTATGATGATGGGGTTTCTGAAGTAATTGTTGGTTTCCCTTTTTTTAAACATCTGTCTCTACCATTTTCCAGTCACCCTGTACCTGGAGAAATATACATCATCAATGTTTTTCACGTTAAACGTTCTCTTCCAGTGGGTTTGCCTGTATTCTATAGGCTTTTCTCCCCCCACATTTCTCTGGACAGTTAGTGCTGATAAGGATTTTATGGGGCTTCTCTCTCTCTTTATCTCTCTCTTTGGTGTTTTCTTTCATTCTTCTTGGCCCAGTGTTGAGTTTCTTTGGTCTCCAGAAACCTTCCATGCATCATCTTTTTTTTTTTTTTTTTTTTTTTTTGCGGTACGTGGGCCTCTCACTGTTGTGGCCTCTCCCGTTGCGGAGCACAGGCTCTGGACGCGCAGGCTCAGCAGCCATGGCTCACGGGCCCAGCTGCTCCGCGGCATGTGGGATCTTCCCGGACCAGGGCACGAACCTATGTCCCCTGCATCGGCAGGCAGACTCTCAACCACTGCGCCACCAGGGAAGCCCTCCATGCATCATCTTTAGAGATGAATTTATCTTTTGTACTTCTCAAAGCTTTTGTGTTTAGTGGCTCATTTTGCATATATGTTGGTGCTTTCTCAGAGCTTTTATTATTTTATTCTCCTCTTTTCAAAGATGTCTTAGAATTTGCTGGGCTGATATACTAACGTTCACTTGGTAAATTGCTAAGTTGCACTTTCTTGAGGCTAGGTTTGTGATGTTGTGCCCATTATGATGGCTGTTTCTACCCTATGTCCGTTGCGCTTGGAGTGCTTCTTGTAGCCATTGAGCTTGTGCTGGGATGAAAGAATGGACTTTTTACTGTTGTGAGCACAGTGGCTCATGAGCTTCAAAAACTCTGTCTTTTACAGAAGAGCATCTCATATAGTTGTGCAGATTGCTTCCTGCTCAAGCATGCCGTCCCAAGGGCCCAAATGGGGGCTGTCTGCCAGCCTGTGCTTCCCTTGCCAAGCCTTGCATCCGGTGCAAGGCTGCATCCCCAAGGGAGGACCCTTTTCCTAATACACACGAGGGTGTCATGTGGGCCGGCAGCCTGTCTGCTTTAACTTAGCGAGGTATCTTTAGGGGAGAAGCTGGAAGAAGAGGTTGTGGTGTTTCTTGTGGGGAGCAAAGATCTGCTTACTTGCCTGGAATCTTGAAGTCTCCCAAGATGAAGGAAGTCATTAGGGACCAAAACAAATTGTTTAAAAGTTGGTAAAGAACCACTTGGCCTGTGCTAGCATTTTTCATGCCCAGGATGATTTTTATGTTCCATTGGTTATTCGGTATACTCAGTGGGGGACTTGCAGTAAGAGCTACAGATCCGATTTCAGCCTGTGTAGCCCCTTGGTCACCCTTGCCTGCTGAGTCCTACTCTCCTTAGAGAATTGCTGCCCCCTGAGCTTGTCCCCAGGGCCTTCAACCACCTGGCTTTCCATTTTCCACCTACTTTGATCAATGCCTGGAGCAGCCCCACTTGGATTCAGGGCTACGTTTTCTAGATGTCAACAATGTAGTGACTTGGCAGGCTTTGCCACACTGTAGTTGCATCTGAGAGCTGCACGTACCTTAGGTTTTTCATTTTTTTCCTCATGTCAACCATAAATATCCTTCCTCTGACTAGTATGCTGAAGGGATAGTACGCTTCCATTTAGCAGACATTTCTTGATGTTGCCCTTTGTTCTGAATCTGTGACTTGGACCTTATCTATATTGAACTGAATTTGTTATCTATTCGCCTGGACGCCTGTTCTAACGTGGCCTGAGGCTTTCTGTATTCATCCTTGTATTAGTGCGCTAGGGCTCCCTAACAAAATACCACAGACTGTGTGGATTAAACAACAGAAGTTTATTTCTCACAGTTCTGGAGGCTGGAAGTCTAAGGTCAAGATGCCAGCACTGTTGGTTTCTGGTGAGAACTCTCTTTGGCTTGCAGATGGCTGCCTTCTCCCTGTGTCCTCACATGGCCTTTTCTCTGTGTGTGCATTTGTGGTGTCTCTTCCTTTTCGTATAAGGACATCAGTCCTATTGGATTAGGATCTCACCTGTATGACCTCATTTAATTTTAATTAAAAGCCTCATCTCCAAATACAGTCACAATGGGGTTAGGATTTCAACATATGAACTTTGAATGGACACAATGCACTCTATAACAACCCACACTTGCTAGACTTCCTCATTTAAACATATCCAGTAGATATTAAAATAACAACATTTCAGAGGTACCTTTTTTGTCCATTTGGGCTCATGCAGCCAAGTTAAAGGCTTCATTTCCACCCTCAGAAAAACACTCCATTTAGCAATAATTACACTTTGGATCTTGCCCCTTAGATGGAGTCCTAATTATTATTTCCAAAAATCTAAGCCTCATTTTTGGAAACTGCTCCCCTATGTTAAATATAGCGAAATGCTTCCAGACAATCACATTTTGTTAAAATTAAACTGGTGTTTTCTGGACTCTATTTGTCCCATAAGCTGCATTCTCTAAGGGCTTGGCAGGCTGGGGCCCCCAGCCTGTGCTTGCAGTAATCATGTTGACTTTTAATCAAGAGCTTTATTTTGGCAGGTTCTCTTTTATGGTCATTTGAAAAATACTTCCTGATGGTTCAGAGTTTAAATTCACCAGACTTAAAGAAGTGCTGGATCATGAAGAGGAATTTTTCTTGGGAAAAAACGGCTATCCTTGGGGCTTCCCTGGTGGCGCAGTGGTTGAGAGTCCGCCTGCCGATGCAGGGGACACGGGTGCGTGCCCCGATCCGGGAAGATCCCACATGCCGCGGAGCGGCTGGGACCGTGAGCCATGGCCGCTGAGCCTGCGCGTCCAGAGCCTGTGCTCCGCAACGGGAGAGGCTACAACAGTGAGAGGCCTACATACCGCAAAAAAAACAAAAAACAAAAAAACAGCTATCCTTGTGTATAGTATTAATCGGCAATTTTGGTAATGATGGGGAGGATTTGATTATCCACCTGGACCTTTAAAAATTTAGGGAACATCAGGACTTATTTCACATCTACCATGCAGTATTGAAGAAATTCAACAGTTTGATTTTTTTTCTGGGAAGAAAAGTGATTTCCATGAGAAGAGGGTTTTTTTTTTTGAGACCATTTTGTAATGCAGGTGCATGATAAAAAGTGCACATTGTTTGGGGATTAATCATGAAATGTTTCAGGTTCGTTACAAGGAAGCTCATTAGTCTAGTGAAATAAGGGCCACTTTCTTGGTCATGAATTTTCTGTTTGCACTATTTGATCAGTTGCTTGCTGGGCTAGGTGGTATCTGTGGGTGCCACTGGTGGATCTAAGACACAGGAAGGGAGAAGGAAAACACCTGAGGCTTATATAGTAAAGTCTGATCCTTTCTGTGCTGGAAACATTTGGTAAATAGTTAAATCTACTGCATATGCTTGAAATGAATAACCGAATGAATAAATGAATGAATTTCATTAATTCAGGCTGGGCTATTTCCCAAATAACCCAAATTAGTGATAGGCAAAGACAGTGCTATGTGTTCATCAAGCCCCTGTTCCTTTTCCTCCTGAGCGCATGGCTGAAATTGTACTTCTCACTCTTCCCTGTTGTTGGGTAGGGCCATGGGGTTGAATTCTAGCCAATGGAGTTTGGTGGGAATAACATATGACACCTCAAAACCTGGCTTCTGAAATCCTCTTACATGATCCCCCACATTTTGTCTCCTCCCTTGTCCAGTGATTGGATTCAGAAGATGCAGTGGAAAAGCTCAGGGACAGTAGAGCCATAGATGGAAGCGTGCTGGGTCCCTGAAACACTGCATGGCAAGAGTCCCCCATCAACTCACATGAAACTGTGATGTGGTTTGAACAAGACATAAATCTTTATTATGTTTTAAACCACTGATATTTGATTCTGGGGTCATGTCACAGTAGCTTGTATCAATTACAATAGAGTTTCATCTTGGTTTTGTTTCTCAGTATCATTATGCTGAAAAATATTTGACCTGAAAGCAATGAACACGGCAACCAAATGTACCTATGCCAGTTTCTGCCCTATTAAGACCATATTTTTTGTTGTTGTTGTTCTACTTATTCCTAGTAGAACCACAGGGATGTGCTAACTTAGAGGCCTATTGAGCCCTTGTCAGAAATCTTGTGAAGTTACATGCACGTTAAAACAACAAATAAACACACAGTCTTTTAGAGAGGGGAAGAGTGCCAGGTATCTATTCTGCCTCTGAGATGTGTTTAGGAGTCTGCCTTCCCTAGACATAAGCTAGCAAATGAGATCATCTACCTTTGCTGGCTACCACCATCTGACTAGGGGAAGGCAGACACCAGTTCAGGCACATATTCTTAATTGTGAAAATCCCACAAAAGAGCTATATTTGCAGAGACAAAGCACATGAGTTCCGTGTGTGACGACTATCTAATTTATTTTAGGTCCGAAGTGAATGCTTACTTTTTGTGAATGCATTAATGGACTGCTTGCCCCTTAGGATTGTTTCGGGAGAAAAGGATTAAATGTCATTGAAAGAAACCCAAGAAAAAGCAATGACCAAAGGCCATAAAGAGTGAGTTTATAAATTTTTTGTCCCTCTCCTCACTTTGAGAGGTAGTCATTTCATAACCTAGATTCCTCTAGAGCTGTGTAGCCCAATACGGCAGCTGCTCGTCATATGTGACTATTTAAATTTAAGTAAAAATTAATTAAAATTAAGTGAAATTAACAATTTATGTCCCCAGTCACATTAGCCACATTTCAAGTGTGCAATGTCCACATGTGGCTAGTGGCACAGACTGGACAACACAGATATACAATGTTTCCATCAATCCTGAAAGTTCTATTAGACAGTACTTGTATAGAGAGCTTGCTTCGATATTTTCATCCTTTCATGATGCAAACACATTTCCAGATTGTCTTACTTCTCAAATATTTAAAAGCACTATTAAAAACAAAACAACAGGCCCAAAATGGAGTCATTTATGCTAAGCCCGATGTCACCAAACTGAGACTTACTTACAGTTTTGCTTTTCCCAGAAATGGAATATTAAACCACTCAATCAGGAATCATCAGCGTTAGTTAGGTAATCTGCCTGATAAACCCCTGCTATCCCTAAAGGAAGTAACCTTGCAAGAACCAATCTGCTCTTTTTGCCCAGTGCAGCCTCCCTGTTCCTGCTCCCTTCTGTCTACAAAATCTCTTGACTTTTATAGCTCTCTGAAGCTCCTTTCTGTCTGCTAGATGGGATGCTGCCTGATTCATGAATTGCTGAATAAAGGCAATAACATATTAAAACTTACTCAGTTGAATTTTGCTTTTTTAACAGCACTATGGTGTTTTTTAAAAGCACATGAGATGTTTTTAAGATTGTTGTAATATAAATTTTGGAAAAGGTTCTGGAACAAGTCACAAAAGGATGATTTCTGAGTACTTATAAAAGGAAGTTGTGACAATTAGGCGCTATCAAGGGTTCATCAGTTAAGTTATGACAGATTCGTTTCATTTTCCTCTGTGACTGGCATAACAATATAAGCTTCATAAAAGAAGAAATTTTTAAAATCTGTTTTCTTCATTGCTGAGTTCTCAATATTTCGGTGCTTACAGCATAGAAAGTATTCAATAAATATCTGTTGAACCACTGTCAGAGAAATAGGTGGAGGCAGTTACATGCTGTCTTTGAAGCAGTGGCTGCTGGATAATAAGACAGTTGGCTGAGTTGCTAACTAGTTAAATAACCATGAGAAGCAGCTAATGAAAAGAGCTTGTGAGTTGTAATCAGATTTAGAGCTACCTTCAGTTCTTGGCTTTTTCACTTAACCTGTGTGATCCCAGGTAGTGATTTCGCTTCTCTGAATAACTGTTTTTTCATCTTTAGATTGGGCATAATAATATCTAATCGTGAGGTTGTTGTGGGTGTCAGCTATGGTGATATGAAAGGCTGGCATGAGCATAGCATGGAAGGAGGTCTCTAGTAGAATTTTATAGGGAGAGTCTTCACTGTGACCTAGCCAATGTTTGTATCTCTGACATCAATAAACATATAGTGATTGGATTTGTGGATGACCTAAGCTGGAGTAAAAATCAGAATTCAGAGGGACCTTAGTAGACTGAAAAGATAGGCTAAATCTAATCCTTTAAGGTTCATAAGGAGAAATATGATGATTACACTTGATTTAAAGAAACATTGCAATGGTAGTGGACAGACGACATGTGGCTTAACCTCCGTGTGCAAACAAACCTGGGGACTTAAAAACAGTTAGTGTCCCATGCACCATGTGCTGTGGCTGCCAGCAGTTAGTTTTAGCAAAGGAGTTACATATTGGAACTCCTGGGAAGTTAAAAGTGCTGATGACTGGGCCATTGCCAGGGTTTCTGATTTAATTGGTGTGGGACACAGCTTTAGCGCTGGGAGTTTTAACTTCACCTTCCCCACCCCTGGGCCCTTCTAGTGTGCAACCACGTTTGAGGTCTAGCTGAGGGAGGTCCTGCCTAGTTCTGTTTACTCCATATTTACACAGTCTGTAAATGTTACTTGCATGGAAGAATGCCTGATGGTGGTTCAGAATGCCCTGCTCAAGCTTGGAGTGTCTTCGGGGAAGATGTCAGGACAGTGAGTGGACTGGCAATTCTAATATTCTGAGGGGAAGTTTGAAGGAACAAAGCCCTTTGTCTTGGAGAACAGTTGGAAGAGGTAACAAACAGCCTTGGACATTGCTTGCTTGGTCTGTCGTAGGAAGCTAGATTCAGTTCCTCTCTCCGGCATTTCAGAGGGTAGAGAGGGATCCATTGAGTGCAAGCTTCAGGAGATAGATGGGGAAGTGCTTTGCTGACAGTAGTGCTTTCTGGAGGTGGCAGGGTTGCCGGACTCTGGAAATTTACAGAGACCTCACAGATTTTGTGGTGAATTTAAAGGGATTTAAACAGGCTCGGCGATGGGTTCAACTACTGGCAAGTTTTCTTTCATCCGTGATTCACCACCTGCTCTCTCACTTTCATCTCCTGCCTCAGGCATACCGGTCACATCGCTGTTCTTTGAGCCCCACTCGCTCCACCCCCGGCACTTTCTCTATCTCAGGGTCTCTGCAGTTGCTGTTTCTTCCTCTTGAAGTACGTTTCCTCCAGATATCTGGATAGCTCCAGATATCTGCACAATTTACCCTCACCTCCAGGATTTTGCTCAAAGTACAGTCTCTCCTTCTACTCCTTATATCCCTTTCTTTTTCATTTTCCTTTATCAGCATCTGAAATCACGCAGACATAGACACACCCACACCCACACACACACACACACACACAGAGGTGTATACCTCTGTATGTATTCCTTTAATAGACTGTAAGCCTCACATGGTCCAGGACTTTTGTCTGAAGTGTGCACTGATGTATCCCCCATGCCAGAAAAATGCTGGGCTTTCACAGGTGCTCAAGAAACATTTGTTGTTGCATAAATCTCCAGGGTCATTGAGTTCTATGGACTCGCACCAACTGTATCTTGCATTTTCTGTTCTGGCCTGGATGAACTTCCTGGAAGGAGGCCACCTAATTTATATCTTTGAAGGATAAATTTAGTAATATATGGGTAGAATGACCACTTTCAAACTGTTTCTCTTTTTTTCTTTTCTTCCCTTACATCAGATGGGAACAGCGTTTCTAAGGACAAAACTTTATTACTGATTAGCAGTTGTCAGGCAACCATTGAATGAAATCCAATGTGGAAAGGAAATACGAAACTTTACTGCAGTGTAATTTGTTTCTTCTGAACCACTTTGGGCACAGTAAGGGTCAGTAATGCACAGGAAAGCTAGGTTTATTTCCTTTGATGTGTAAAAATTAGTGCTTTGTCGTCAAGTACAGATGCAGGAGGACAAATCACCGGCACATTAAGTTGTTCCTGCTACATAAATTACAAATCTTGTTAGGATAAAAGTATTAGCATCATCCCTTGTTATTTTAAAAATGCCAACTCTGATAAACAGTCAGCCTTGGGCATGTATTAAAATGCTTGAATTGTCCTAAAATAAATTCAGCCTTTTAAGATAACACCTCATTTTAATTTTATACACGATTAAATCTGTCAATTCAGAAGTCTTTTAACATATAAGTTTTGAAATCATAATAGTACTCTTTAACTCCCTGTGGAAAAACTTAAAGCTCTCCCTGCTTCTTTAATAACTTTCCTTTATTGACTGAGAATTCTAAGAAATCCTCAGTTACTTTGTTTTGTGTTTTTGTGTGTTTCGCTCAAGGAGAAGAGGAAATTAAATTGTGATCCTAAATCCCTTTCATTTTTTGAAGGAGATTTTGCTTTTAATCATAGTACAGAAGGAGGTTGAAAAAGCTTTGTGAATCAAATATTTTATCTCTCTCATGATGAGATAGTCTAAATTATTGTCTTATATCCAGCAAAATCTTTATTCCTACATCCAGTGGAACTTTTGAATTTTTCATTCTTAGCAGAAATAGTGCCTCCTCCCTGCCTTTCAGGGTGACTGCTTCTCAGCTGTTTTGTAACTTGAAGGCCTTTTCTTGCAAACATAAATCTGAGGAGACGGAAGCTCAGGGCGGGTTCTCACTGCCTGGCCTGGCCCAGGAGGCTGTTCAGACAGAGCCGCAGTACCGCCTTTCCAGAAGGAGGCATCCTCCTGTCCAGTTCAGAGACCTTGGAGGCTTGAATAGCCGTACCTGTGTCCTCTTCAAAATCTCCTTTGAGAGGAAACTCTGTCAATAAATATTTATTGTTATTGAGAACTTCTGCATGTCAGAGTTTGTGCTTGGGGCTGGAGGTACAGTGGTGAGGAAAACCATACGTTCTATAAAATACTCGACCTAAAGAATTAATGCAACATGTGCATATTACCTCTTTGAGATAAAGAAAAACTGGAAAAATTTTCACTTGCTGCAGAAAAAAGTTATATATATAATATATTCATACGTATCAGTATTTATCAAATATTTATTTTTTCTTTCCTCACTTCTTCCTCTTCCCCCCCTTTTATTCCTTCCTCCTTTTCTCCTCTTCCCTCTCTCCCTCCCTCTCACTCTTCCCTCCCTCCATCCATTCATGCATCTTGATTCCTATTACCTAAGTACTGTATTGCATATAAAAGAATTAAAAGTGAAGGCTTTAGAATCAGAAAGACCTATAGTTGAATTCTAGCTCTGCCACTTCATAGTAATATTGTTGCATTTGTCATCACTACTACTATTATCGTTGTTGTTATTATTTTTAGTATAGATAACAATTACTTTTGCTACTTGTATTTGTCTCTTACCATGTCAGGCACCCAGGGATTTGCATGCATTTTGTATTTAATCCTTTCAACAATCCTCTGATGAAGATAATACTATTGTCCCTATTATATAGCTAAGGAAACTATGCCTTGAGATTTTATATAATATGTTTCCCAAGGTCACATGGTAATTAAGGAATTGAGCCTAGCTTTGTGATTTGAACTGAGACTTGGTTCCTCCTTTGTAAAACAAAGGTACTAATTCCCGCTGTGGAAGCTGCTTGGGATGATTCAATGAGATGAATGATTTCACATTTGCAGTTTGGTTCCTGGCAAACAGAATAACAAGATAATTGCTCACAAGGCATATGGCTGATCCTGCTCTGCCTTCAGCTGTCTGTTTTTTTTGTTTTTTTTTTTTGCGGTACGCGGGCCTCTCACTGTTGTGGCCTCTCCCGTTGCGGCGCACAGGCTCCGGACGCACAGGCTCAGCGGCCATGGCTCACGGGCCCAGCCGCTCCATGGCATGTGGGATCTTCCTGGACCAGGGCACGAACCCATGTCCCCTGCATCGGCAGGTGGACTCTCAACCACTGCACCACCAGGGAAGCCCCAGCTGTCTGTTTTTAAGACTGAAAAATCTGCTTCCTTTCTTCTGTCTTCCTAGCTATTTCCTAGCCCCTTACTTAAGTTTGGGACTTTGTTCTTGTCATCATCCTAGACAACCCAGTGAAGGCTGGAGTACTGAGAACTCACGAAATGTTTTTGAGGTCCCATGTGACCCTGTGACAAATGCAGAATGGGCACAAATGCAAATTTCTGCGCTCGAGGATGTGAGACCTCTGCTGGTACTTTCTCCTAGCCTGTCTCTGTAGCCAAGCAGGTGCTGGGGGCTAAGTGGGTCTTCTAGGGCAGCCTTCCCCTGTGCACAGAAAGAAGCCCTCCCTAGAGGTGTCACGGGCTTTTCCTGGTGACAAGGGCCCTGAAGAGTGAAAGGGAGATTGGGCTTTGGCTCTATGTTGCTAAGTGTGTGTTGTGAGTGGCCTGAGGCAGCTGTAGGGTTGGATATGGCAAACATGTCATATGACATGTATGAAATGTCACTATTTGATAGTGTGCAATTTTCTGTCCGTAACTGAATAAAATTCCATGGTAGAAATGACATATTTGACACATAGACTTTGCTTCTTCTAACTCAGTTATAGTTCTTGTGTTAAGCAAGCTGGTGTTGGAGAATTGGATCTCTAGAGACCCATGGAGTGGTTCTAGATCTTTTTCTGTTTTCCTGAGATGTAGCCTGTCCCAGACCTGAGTCATTCCTGTGACTCACGGTGGTTGTTACAGAGAAGGTACTTATCAGTGAATGAAGAAGAGGCTTATTACTGCTATTTGTAAACATGATTTTGCTTGAAAATCTATAATGGCAAACTCTACTAGAGTAGAAACTTTTTTCCCAATTAATTTCTTTTTGCTCTAATTTTCTCTTAATTTTTTGAAGGTTTCCTGGTTCACATTTCAAAGAACTCACTTAATAATCTGGTAAATTTCATCAGAAGTATGAGGATAGGGTAAAACTTCTCAACTTTTTGCCCTGAAACTTCATAGTATGATTATAGGTAATTTCTTAAAGGCCTATCTATACTAATTTTGTATTTTGGGGCAGACATTAGAGACAGAAAAAATTAGGTGTTGAGAGTATGCATATTACACAAGTTAATTCCCATTGTTTACAGTTGTTCTTTAAATACATGCATTTTACACAGACTAAAAGTATTTTAGCAATTTGGTTCATTTTTAAACTATCTCATATCTTCATGCATGATTAACTGAGTCGTTCATTCCATTTAGTTAATACTTGAGTGTCTACTATATGCCAGGTAATGGGGCTACTCAGGCCTTCACAGGTCTTGTAATCTACTGACAGGTATGAACAAGTAATCAGATCATTGTAACTTAGGGGGAGCACTATGGGAGCACATAGTAGAGGGTGGCCTAACTCCGACATGGGGGGAGGTGGCAAGGACTTCCTCCTGGAAGAAGTAAGATATAAGCCAGGTCCTGAAGGGGCAGTGAAAGGTAACCTGGTGAAGCTGTTGTGGTGGGAGAGGGGGTTTGGACCAAGGAAGTAGCTCATGCAGATGCCTGGAGCTGGGAGCATGCCATGGTGTTATTGGGGTCTTCCTCTTCTCAGACATATTTACAAGAGCAAGAACTTCAAATTGTGCCTGATCGGGACATTTACAGTTTCAAAAATATTACAGAAGCCTGGTGAACACCATCCCAGTCTTGACAGGTGCGTGGTCTGATATGTCCAAAGATAGCACTTGTCACCCAGGTGATCCCCTGCCCTTAGGGCACAAACCTGAGCTTTTAGCAGTTTATTCTCACCTGGTGGCCAGGTTGGCTTTGGGTTGGTTAGTGCAGACTGGTGCACCTGGAATAGGGATCCTCCTGGGGATGAGGTGGGAAGCCCTTGTAAACTGAAGATTCCAGGACTGCTTCTGTTGGGAAGAGAGAGTGATTGGTGTGAGATGTAAGTATCAGGGAACTCTGCATTCTGGAACCCCTAATGAAGATGAGCTGTAGAGGCACATGGATCAGAGTCATGGAGTGTAATTTGATTAATTTCCCGAGAAACCAACTCAACGTTTTGCGGTGCAAAGAGCGCTGAAATTGGGAAAAGTCCAAAAGGTCTCGGTTCTAGTTCCAACTATGTGTCCTGTAACAAAGCTATTATTGTTTTGTGCCACCACCGTAATATGGACTTGGCTGTACAAGGACCTAAAATACCGTAGGACCAACTGTGGCTCTCACCAGGCTGTAACCATTGCTGGGCTTCGTAACTTCCCTCTCCCCATATACTCCTTGGAATGTATTTTGTCGTACGTTGTTCAGATCATCTTTCATCCATCATTCCAAGTCCTAGTCTCTTGACTAAGTGATCAGCAACGAGAACCTGTCACCCTACTTTTGCTTGCCCTCCCTCTTTCCTTTCATTTCATGTGCTCAGCAATTCAAAAGAAAAGAGGAAAAGAGTAAGATATGCATTTCTTGTCAGACTGGAATGTAATTCTTGGAATAGGCTTTGTATCTGCTTGTTCCTTATAGCATATGATAGATTTCTCACTTAATTTAAGTGTACAGGTTATTGGTATAGAATTATTAAGATAAAAATACTTTGACTCAAGGAATATCTCTGCTGTTTCACACTACATGCAATTTTGTTACCCAGCTCTTGGCATGAGCTTTGTGTTGAAAGAATGAACTTGCTTTTTTGACTCTGTAATGTGAGTGATGAATAGGGGAATGATTGGTCTGTTGCTAGGTGGCCACCCTCTTGAAGAAGAGAATTCTGAAATTCTCTTTTCATCTCTGTTTTTTTTTTTTTCCATTTTTGGCCTCATTGAAAGCTCTAAGTGTTAAAAATTAAACATCTGAAATGTGGTTTTGGAAGTATCCAGGCTACAGCTTACAAAAATCCATGTTACTGGGCTTCCCTGGTGGCGCAGTGGTTGAGCGTCCACCTGCCGATGCAGGGGACAGAGGTTCGTGCCCCGGTCCGGGAAGATCCCACATGCCACGGAGTGGCTGGGCCCGTGAGCCTTGGCCGCTGGGCCTGCGCGTCCGGAGCCTGTGCTCCGCAGCGGGAGAGGCCACAACAGTGAGAGGCCCGCATACCGCAAAAAAAAAAAAAAAAAAAAAAATCCATGTTACTATCTTGCATTGTCCAGTACAGTTAAGAACCTGTTCAGTGGTGTTTTCTACAGTATTTCAACATTTTTCTGTTGTACTGACTCTACTAATTCACCTTTCCGTTCTGCTTATTGATGCCAGGATGATCCCCCTCACCACCCCCCCCCCAAAAAAAACACTTAATTATGTAGACTTTCTGGCTAAAACCTCCTAGCTTTAGGAATTCTTTCTTTCTTTCTTTCTTTTTTTAACATCTTTATTGGAGTATAATGGCTTTAACAATGGTATGCTAGTTTCTGCTGTATAACAAAGTGAATCAGTTATATGTATACATATATTCCCATATCCCCTCCCTCTTGCATCTCCTTCCCACTCTCCCTATCCCACCCCTCCAGGTGGTCACAAAGCACCGAGCTGATCTCCCTGTGCTATGCGGCTGCTTCCCACTAGCTATCTATTTTACATTTGGTAGTGTATATATGTCCATGCCACTCTCTCACTTCGTCCCAGCTTCCCCTTCCCCTTCCCCGTGTCCTCAAGTCCATTTTCTATGTCTGCATCTTTATTCCTGTCCTGCCCCTAGGTTCTTCAGAACCATTTTTTTTTAGATTAGCTTTAGGAATTCTTAAACCTGGGTCTACAAATTGGAGTCAAGAAATTGGTGAACTCTCTGAGTACGTATGCAAAATTTTATGAATAAAGGATCCAGAGTTTTGGTCTAAGTCTCAAAGGCATCCTTGACCCACTCTCGAATATCCTAACTCTTTCATAAGAAACCCACCTGTCCAACTTTACATGTGACCTCCAGCTATCATATGATGCTCCCCTCACATTGACCTGTTCAACATTTCCTGACCCCCCTGTTCATCCATACATTCCTGCCTTTGACACTGATGATCATTCTGCTTGCGATGCCTTTTCTTCATCCTTGGCTTTGTCTGGTGAACTTCTATTTTACCTTCAAGATTTTATTCCAGGGCCACCTTCTCTGGAGAGATTTTACTGCCTTTGTCAGGAACAAAATGCTATTCTCTCATTTTTTTGCCTCCCTTATAATACTTATCACATTTCCCCCCCTCAGTTTGAGGACAAGAAATGTATTCTGTTCAGCTGTGTGGACCCAGCCTAGAGGATGGTGCTGGCCCAAAGTAAATGCTCATTAAACATTTGTTTAACAAATAGGCAGATGGTCGGTTGGAAGGCCCTTCTTTACTTAGATGGAGCTGAGACTGCCTTACAGAGCCATAGCGCTGGAATCAACATTGCCTTCTTGCAGGTGAATGGTTTATGTAAGCTGGACATCAAGTTTCCTGTCCTGTGGATGAGGTATCTTGGTCTCCTGTGTTAAATAATAGTATATTGATTCTCTGTTCAACACAAACAGGTTATAATTGATTCCTCTAAGTTTTATGAAACGAGAGATTTCTGGTGCTGGAGATTGATTTTGGTGCTTATTAGCTTCTCAGTAAATCTCCAAGGGGACAAAGGGCCTAGACAGATAGAAAGATTTCCCCTAAATCAGCCTGATAAAAAGTTCTGCATGACAGGATAGCCTTTGTCTTGTATTAAAATGCACTGTTTTCTCACCAGGTGACTTTGGAAGGTGTGTGAATCCCTTATGAAAAGAGAGATCTGGTCTGGAGTTGTGGTCCCCTGGAGATTTAGTTGATATTGTGGGCATCTGATGATAGCAGAGAATGCAGGAGGGTCAGCTTAGTTTATTTCAGACTGCATGGGTGGCAACCTGGCATTAGAGGACAGCTAACTACCTAAGCAGATGGCTGCTTCCTGACTTGTGGATCAAGAACAGGGGTTGAACAGCAGCCAATGCAGTGATTCTTGTGATGCTCTTCTGAAGCCCTCTTTTATTTTTGTCTGCTGAGAAACTGAGCACCTACCTGCTTATCTATGAGACAAAGCCTTCCTTATTTCGTATATTCGATATAATCAAAATCCACTATTCCCAAAGACTTTAAAGAGCCTCTAAATTTCCTGAAATGAGATTTAATCTGATATTGAATTTCATGCCTTCTGTCCAAAGAACAACCCTTCCTCAGTCCCCATTCCTGTGTGTGGATGCCAGGAATTTCATAATTAGAAACTTGTTACTTTAGCTTAAGGCTTTGTCCCCTGTGAAGAACGCATTATACTTTTCATGCGATGACTATTAGTCTGATGAGTCCATCGGAAGCTCCTTTTCCTGAGATTAGCCACTGATGGAGGTAAGAAAAGGAGCTGTTACAAACATGAGGGGAAAAACAGACCCATTAAAGAAGGAAAAGAACCTTCCCCCCCGTACCCCACCAACAATAACATTTAAGGCCCCCAAAGGTAGCATTGCCTATGTCACTATTTATTCTGGAGGCAGTTTCTAACCTGCCATTTGCTTCACTGGATTTAGAGAGCCTAGTTAATGCCCTCTCATTTTGTAAGGAAATAGTATTACTTAGATAATAGCTTGCAGAAAAGTGGGGAAAATGTTTGCTAATAAGTTGCATACCTCTATGAATTACACCATGGAGAGAAAATGATGACAGATTGGGATGAGAGGGCAATGCATGTTGTATGGGAATCAAAGACTTAAGCTCTGAAAGGAGCTATTTTATTTTAAGAGCCACTTTTTCTTTTTCTGCTCATCTTAGGACCCCAATTATTACTTACTTGCTTCATCCTACCCCACTCCACTCACCCCCACACACACCAGTCACCCAAAATACCCCCAAGTGTTTTCTTTTAATGTTATTTTTGTGTTTAATCCTCATGAAGGTTAATAAAGTCTTCTCTCTCTGTGTGGTATAAAAGCATAACCGATGACTTTATTGGTGCAGATATATTATGGCTGCTTTGACATTTATGTTTTCAGCCCTGATAGATGAATGATTCTAATGAAAGTAAATCAATTGTACCCAGACTATGGGTATAAAATACCACACTCTGGGTTTTCTTCTTGTCTGGCAGATAGGGGAGGGTGAGAAATATTGAAATTTGACTTAATACTGTGTGTTTCTTCTGAAAAAGAGAATTCACTTTGTTGTCTTCTAAAGTACGTTCAGGATCAGTGTTTGGCCTGGCGTTTAGTGCTAACCTAGGGACAGAGGTCTCTAATGCTGGGGCCTATTTGCTCTCAAGGGACCCTAGACTGGAATGACTTCTTTTTTCTTCTAGAGTGTTGCACTCAATTAAAAATATTTACAAATATAGTTATTAAGATTCTTGTTAGAGATGGCAAATGGAGTTTTACTAGAATCCCCACAACTGGAAATCCCAGAGAATAATTCCAGTTCCTGGGTTAGGTTTAACTGACTTTTGTGATAAAAAGAGAAATATTTATTTATCAGGCAGAAATACAGGTTTGTTTTTCCTTTTTTGTTTGTTTTTTGTTTCCCCAAAATAATTTGAGTTTACAATGAAGTCGAAACCAGATGCAACTGGAAATGTCAGTTGGCTGTGCAAACTGACAGGTAAATTCAGGAAGCATATCCCTATTTTTTTTTTTTTCCTGAACCCTGGAACTCCTCCCTCCCCTACATTCAGGAGTGCTGTGGCCCTGATCAGTCCAAGTGGACTCGGGCTGTAAATATTTAGTATGATGGGCTTCCCTGGTGGCGCAGTGGTTGAGAGTCCGCCTGCCGATGCAGGGGACACGGGTTCGTGCCCCGGTCCGGGAAGATCCCACATGCCGCGGAGCAGCTGCCTTCGTGAGCCATGGCCGCCGAGCCTGCGCGCCCGGAGCCTGTGCTCCGCAACGGGAGTGGCCACAACAGTGAGAGGCCCGCGTACCGCAAAAAAAAAAAAAAAAAAAATCTAGTATCGTGCTGGTATCTGGGTTGAATGTCAGCCTTCCCAGGTCCTTCCTGGAAGAGGTCATTGCCTTCTCATTTTGGATGCCTGAGAATTTCAAGATCAATCTCTCTTGTGGCATTTATCACGTAGTATTAAAACTATTTGTTTGTTTGTTTGTCCATCTGAATTTATCACTAGACAGTGAAGTCCTGAGGGCAGGGGCTGTATTTACCCATTTTTGTATCTTCATCACCAACTTGATGCCTAGCACAGAGACAGCACTTAGTAAATATCTGCAAAATGAATTAAAGCCGTAGCAGATATTTAGAATTTAACAGAAGCAGAGTCACAGAGTTAGAAGACAAACTTATGGTTACCAGGGGATAAGGGGGGGAGGGATAAATTGGGAGATTGGGATTGACATATACACACTACTATATATAAAACAGATAACTAATGAGAACCTGCTGTATAGCACAGGGAACTCTACTCAGTACTCTGTAATGGTCTATATGGGAAAAGAATCTAAAAAACAAGAGTGGATATATGTGTATGTATAACCAATTCACTTTGCTGTATACCTGAAACTAACACAACATTGTAAATCAACTATACTCCAATAAAAATTGAAAAAAACTAAAATTTTTACTCTAAATAGATACAAATGTATCATTGTGTTGTGCACATATCAGGGTTTAAAATCCCACTTACTGGATGTGTGTTTTAGCAGCAATTTAGGTTGTCATCCTGATACTGACTGGGTGAATTTCTGACCTATATTTAAAAAATATTTAGGGAAGAAAATGCCAAAACTTCCTTCTTACTCTTTTTAAAAGTTCAATTACATTAATAATCAGCATGTATTGAGTATGAGCGTATTTCTAGGATTATTTGTTCTCATGTGACCATATAGCATGTATCAAAAGTGCTGCAAGAGATTTGCAGCTGGACTATACTAAGACCTTGGAAAATATTGTGCTGAGCTTTTCTGTAAGGGATGTGGTTTCTATAATCTGTGTTCGGGGCGGGGCAGTGGGAAATATCTAAAACCTGCAAGTACTCATTTGTGGAACATTTAATTTCATTACTTTGTTAACAAAGTGTGTTTCTGGAGGTAAACACCAATCAGCTACAATTATGCTTCGGGCTCAAGAGAATTGAGGTTAGGATGTCAAGGCAGAAAGATGCATATTATAGCAAAATATATTTGCTCTAGATGAGGATGGATTTTCCTATTGAAATGTTGGAAATAAACCATGGCATAGTGGTTTGCCTACCGCTTAGGAATTTTTAAGAACATTATAGTTCAAGGGTGCCAAATTTTAAGCAAAGCCTTGAGGTTTCAGTAATACTGTGAATCAAATCATGACTCCTGTAAAAACAAGCTCTCTGACCAAGGTTGAGCTTTCTTCTCCATCTTGCATTAACCTGAGAAATTTATGGCATGAATCCAATTCTTTTCCTTAAACACTTGTATTAACCAGGTTAATTCATAGGTGGTCTGGTTACCCCAGAAAGAGAGGTCAGCTTGGAACCAGTGCACATGAAGCTCTTTCAAATTCATTTCAGCTCTATTTTGTGTCTGACTTAATCCACCACATTTCTGTGTCTACTCTGTGCTCTGGGTCAAACTGTTGCAGTACATTTAAAAACCTTTAAGAAGTGGGTCTCAGAACTCTAGAGGAACTATTATGCCCGTCTTACAAATTATTTTTTAATTATTTGTTCCTCAGTCTCCCACTTGGTTTACTTCCAGGAAAAATGTTATCTCTGTAAATGAGACATGCTTCATATTGTAAGAAAACATAAAATGTGTAACCCTTCTTATTTTAGCTGAGAGTAAATTTAGATTCAAATTGTTTGTTGTATATCAGTTTGTAAGTTTGAAATGAAGCAACATAAGCAACTGTTTCTGCCTGGAGAAGTTCACACCAGTCAGGGAGAGAGCCCTGTGTGTTGACGATCATTCTCAGATGATAAATGTTTACGGACATCTGAACAGAGAATAAGGCAGCTTGGGGAAGAGAGTCGCCCTACATTCAGATAGCCTTTATCAGATTCAAGTTAGACTCACCAGGCTAATGCTCACTGCACCGGCTTAGGTTTCATGTTGCGCTGAGAGACTGAATATACAAACAGTGTGCCAGACCATATATAAAAATAGAACTTTGACCTACGACCTGCAGCAACCTGCCCAGGAAACTAACCCCTTATCTACAATAAATAGCCCAGAGACTCTAGGAAATCATGCTATCTCTAGTAACAATCCAGGAGGCTAAACAACATCTTCTGATAACACTCAGCCTCACGTGGCCAGGACTTGATTAATGACTGACAGCTTCCCTAATTCTTCTTCCCACTTCTAGTTAAGGACCAACCAGAGAAAGCCAAATATGCCCACCTAACCAGTCACACAGGATGTCCCATTTCTAGTTAGCCTGTTTCCAGCTTCCCTGTGCCAACGGCCTTCAATCAGGACACGCCTGAAGCCTTCCCTTCTTTCCACCATGGGAAACTTTCCCACTCCTCTGCCTGCCTTAGAGTCTCTGCAAAAACACAAGTGACCGACCGTGACTAGCTGACTCCCTCGCTGTAGTAAGCGCTGGATAAATAGCCTGTGCTTGTTCTCACTTGGTTGGTCTTCGCTTATCTCCACAAGGCCTGGTTGGACAGGGAATGATATTATCCAGGAGGACTTTTTAATCTCCGTAGGTGGCTGATTCCGTGTGGCTGTTGTTTTTTCGGGTACATTAGCATTTCCTAGCTCAGGAGGGGCTGTGACTGGCCTGAGAGAGATGCACCATGGCCCTCCCAGTTGCCTTTCCACGTGTGGAAAGGGCAGAGCAGTAAAGCACATTACTAAATGTCAAGGCATGCGTTAGATATTTCTATTTGATGGAGGACTCCATTCTCATGGCACCGAGTGGGGAGGAGCAGAGGGCTTCTTTGTGACAGAGATCAATGGCCAATGGCTCTTCTTAATGTTAAAGTATAAAGGAAAACCTTTTCAAATATTATCCTCAAAAGCTTTGGAAATAGGAGATCTGAGTTTAGCGGGTCACCAAAGGGCTAATACTTGCTTATAGACAAGCTGGCTTAGAAGCTCCAACTTCCTCATACTCTTGTTTGTACTGATAATAGGACCCAGTACAACAGATCTGAGAAACAAAAGCCAAGTTATTCCTTTTCTTTTTTCTAATGAAAATTCAATGACATTCCAACAGTGACCTCTCCTCAAATTTGGAGTACATATGAGTGTTGATAAGAGTTGGAACAATGGCCTAAGAACAGTTTGTAACCGTATCACACCTTATTTTGTTATTATATTTGGTTCTTTCTGCACTGAGTTCATTATCTGTGTTCATTCCATTATTACTATATTTAAAAATTGCAATTATGGAGCTAATAAGATAAAAGAAAAGAAGGTACAAAAGTACTTAAACATTGTTCATGGTGAAAGATGTACATTATTTTCACATTATCTTTTATTAGGATCCTATGGAAATGTACTAGAGTCTAAGCATTCTTTCAAAATAATCTAATTTTATTCAATTATGATTAGGTAAACTTACTGATTATCAGTTTATAGGAAAACTGTGAGATTAACATTATTAAATTTCATATTTTAGTTTGGGGTTTGCCTTTTTAAAAAAGGTTTTAGATATAGAAAGTTATGTATAAGATATGTATATAAGATATAAGACATATATCTTATATAAGATACAATATCTTAACATGTAATATATGTCTTATATATTTAGATATATAAAGACTGAGATATAGATGCCCATTAGTAACTGATGACTTTTCCTCATCTTTGGGATCAGGAGAAATACATTGGAAAGATATCAGAATCAACTCTGGTTTGTCAATTGGCAAACCTTTCTGGATTTCAAAGAATTGCAACAACAACAAACATAACAAAACATAACAGTCCTGTACTGAATACTTACTATATGCTAGTCACTGTCCTTAGCACTTTGCTCCTGTCACCTTAAGTGGTAGTTTCTTTGTGAAGATCCTTATAATTCCTTCCCAGCTTATGCATGCACATTTGCAATCTAAATTTGATGTCTACCCCTCCCCACTCCATGAGGGGAGTCTATTTTTCCATTCTTTGAATCTAGGATAACTGTGTGACTTTCTTTGACCAAGTGACTGTGGTGGAAGTGATGTTTTGCAACTTGCAAGCCAGGGTCTTGAGAGGCCCCACTGCTTCCTCTCTCACCCTGGGAACACAGGGCTAGGATGAAAGACCACACAGTTTGGGAGGTCCAGCCAAGAGCTAGCACCAACCCCTTGATATTTGAGTGAGGCTGTAGTAATCTGGGTTCTCCAGAGAAACAGAACCAGTAGGATATATCTAGATCTAGATTTATAAAGATATTTATTATAAGGAATGTCTTATACAGTTATGGAGGCTAAGAAGTCCCAGGGTTTGCATTTGGCAAACTGGAGGCCCAGGGAAGCTGATGCTTCAATTCCAGTCTGACTCTGATTTCAAAGGCTGGAGAAGACTGACATCCCAGCTCAAACACAATCAGAGCAGATTCTCTCTCACCTAGCCTTTTTGTTCTATTTAGGCCTTCAGTGGATTGGATGAGGCCCACCCACATTGAGGAGGGCAATTTGCTTTACTCAGTCTGCCTATTCAAATGTTAATCTCATCTAGAAAAACCCTCACAGGCATACCCAGAATAACGTTTACCAAATATCTGTGTACCCCGTGGCCCAGTCAAGTTGACAAATAAAATTAACCATTACAGAAGCCACCTTGAACGAACCAGGTCCAGCTGAGCCACATGACTGCAGGCAAGGTCCAGCCCAAATTGCTGTTCCTGAGAATTGTGAGCCAAGAAAATGGCTGTTTTTTAAAATTTTTATAATTTTATTATTTTCAATTGTAAAATACAGCTAACATAAATTTACCATCTTAACCTTTTTTAAGTGTACGGTGTTCAATCTCCAATCTCCAGGACTTTTTCATTTTGAAAAACTGAAACTCTGTACACATTAAACAATTCCCCATTTCCCCTTCTCACCAGGCCCTGGCAGCTACCATTCTTCTTTCTGTTTCTGTAAATATGGCTACTCTAGATATCTCATATAAGTGAAATCATGCAATGTTTGTCTTCTTGTGACTGGCTTATTTCACTTATTATAATGTCCCTCAAGTTTCATCCATATTGTAGCATGTATCATAATTTCTTTGCTTTTTAAAGCCAAAAAACATTCCATTGTGTGTGTATACACACACACACAAACACACACACACATGCACACCCCATTTTTTGTTTGTCCATTCATCTGTCAGACATTTATGTTGCTTCCACCTTTTGGCTATTGTGAATAATGCTGATATGAACATGGGCATACAAATACCTCTTCAAGATCCTACTTTCACTTCTTTTGGATATATTTCCAGATGTGTGATGTTGCTAGATCATATAGTAATTCTGTTTTTAAAATGGTTGTTCCCTATCAAATTACCAATGGCATTTTTCACAGAACTAGAACAAAAAATTTTACAATTTGTATGGAAACACAAAAGACCCCGAAGAGCCAAAGCAATCTTGAGAAAGAAAAATGGAGCTGGAGGAATCAGGCTCCCTGACTTTGGACTATACTACAAAGCTACAGTCATCAAAACAGTATGGTACTGGCACTAAAACAGAAACATAGATCAATGGAACAGAATAGAAAGCCCAGAGATAAACCCACGCACCTATGGTCACCTAATCTATAACAAAGGAGGCAAAAATATACAATGGAGAAAAGACAGCCTCTTCAATAAGTGGCGCTGGGAAAACTGGAGAGCTACATGTAAAAGAATGAAATTAGAACACTCCCTAACACCATACACAAAAATAAACTCAAAACGGATTAAAGACCTAAATGTAAGGCCACACACTATAAAACTCTTAGAGGAAAACATAGGCAGAACACTCTTTTGACATAAATCACAGCAACATCTTTTTTTTTTTTTTTTTTTTTTTGGTGGTACACAGGCCTCTCACTGTTGTGGCCTCTCCCGTTTGGGAGCACAGGCTCCGGACATGCAGGCTCAGCAGCCATGGCTCACAGGCCCAGCCGCTCCGCGGCATGTGGGATCTTCCCGGACCGGGGCACGAACCCGTGTCCCCTGCATTGGCAGGCAGACTCTCAACCACTGCGCCACCAGGGAAGCCCCCAACATCTTTTTTTTACCCATGTCCTAGAGTAATAAAAATTAAAACAAAAATAAACAAATGGGACCTAATTAAACTTAAAAGCTTTTGCACAGCAAAGGAAACCGTAAACAAGATGAAAAGACAGCCCTCAGAATGGGAGAAAATATTTGCAAATGAAGCAACTGACAAAGGATTAATCTCCAAAATATACAAGCAGCTCATGCAGCTCAATATCAGAAAAACAAACAACCCAATCCAAAAATGGGCAGAAGGCCTAAACAGACATTTCTCCAAAGAAGACATGCAGATGGCCACCAAACACATGAAAGCATGCTCAACATCACAATTATTAGAAAAATGCAAATCAAAACTAGAAAGAGATATCACCTCACACTGGTCAGAATGACCATCATCAAAAAATCTACAAATAATAATTACTGGAGAGGGTGTGGAGAAAAGGGAACCCTCATACACTCTTGGTGGGAATGTAAATTGATACAGCCACTATGGACAACAGTATGGGGGTCCCTTAAAAAACTAAAAATAGAACTACCATATGACCCAACAATCCCACTACTGGGCATATACCCAGAGGAAACCGTAATTCAAAAAGACACATGCACCCCAATGTTCATTGCAGCACTATTTACAATAGCCAGGACATGGAAGCAACCTAAATGTTCATCAACAGAGGAATGGATAAAGATGACGTGGTACATATATACAATGGAATATTATTCAGCCATAAAAAGGAATGAAACTGGGTCATTTGTAGAGATGTGTCATAGAAAGTGTCATACAGAGTGTGCCTAGAAAGTGTCATACAGAGTGAAATAAGTCAGAAAGAGAAAAACAAATATCGCATAATAACGCATATATGTGGAATCCAGAAAAATGGTATAGGTTTATTCAAGTTCATGTGGTTTGTACTTAACAGGGCCAGACTTTGATCTTGGGAAATCTGATACCAAAATCCAGCTCTTTAGCACAACACCATGTAGTACTTTACAAAGACGCATACTCAGAATTGTTTTATCTATAGTGGTCTACACTGGATAGAGAGTTGCACCAGTAACCAGCAACATTGAAACTAGCTATGACTATCTATGACTAATATAGTTCAAGGAAGTGTGCTTTCCCAAAGTTGATAGTATTTATCCATCATATGGTGGTATGTTAGTCCATTAGGGCTGCTATAACAAAATAACACAGACTGGGTGGTTTATGAACAACAAAAATTTATTTCTCACAATTCTGGATGATGGGAAGTGCAAGATCAAGGTATGGTCACATTCTGGTGGGGCCATCTTCCTAGTTTATAGCTGGTGCTTTCTTGCTGTGTCCTCACATGGTGGAAGGGGCAAGGTATCTCTCTGGAGCCTTTTTTATAAAGGCAATAATCCCATTCACGAGGGCTCTGCTCTCATGACCTAATTACCTCTCAAAGTCTTTGCCTTCTAATACTATCACATTGGGCATTAGGATTTCAACATATGGATTTTGAAGGGACACAAACATTCAGACCATAGCAGGTGGCCTCTGAGCTTATTTCTGTGTTGTCAGTTGGGTTTAACGTCTAGTGGTAGTGAGAGTGGTACTGGGTGATCTATAGGGAGGTCCATTCACCCCACTCCATGGCCACTGGGTACATTTGGGGAAATTGGATCTGAACAAAGTCCCTTGCCTGCATGGACTCTGAATCCCAGCCTACATTCCACCAAGCCTATGCCCTGGCCATTTGGGAGAAAGGGCCCTTTTTCCAATTGACCCTGCCCAAGGAGCGTCCTTTGTACATTTCAACCAACCAGAGGAGCTCCTTTCTCTAAGGCCCTCTACGTGTCCTGCTCAGATTCCTCTTTTCCAGGATAGTAGGGCTGTAGTTGAACAGTCAATAAATTACTCCCTAGATCCCTCTATCCTCACCAACAAGTCCCTGCTTCCCGGTGCTGGGTGACTATTGTCCCTCCTCCTTTGGGTAACCTGTATCTTGGAAGAAGTAACAGGTACGACCTATGGTTAAGCAATGACAAACTCCTGACCTGATATTAATGCAAGGCCTGAGTGGTTTACAGCAGCAGTCCCTAACCTGTTTGGCACCAGGGACCAGTTTCGTGGAAGATAATTTTTCCACGGATGGGCAGGGGTTGGGGGATGGTTCAGGCAGTAGTGTGAGCGAGGGGGAGCCAAGCTTTGTTGCTTGCCCGCCGCTCACGTCCTGCTGTGCAGTTCCTAACACGCAGCGGCCTGAGGGTTGGGGACCCCTGGTCTACAGGAACTAGCCAAGCAGAGATAGACCCAGATGAGCCACCTGTCAGCATGAGATCAGGGAAAGTCTCTCTGCTACAGGAACCTATGGGCCTGAGCTTTGGAGCCAGAGCAATTCCTGGTTTTACCACTCAGGAACTGTATGATTTTGGACACTGTACTTAACCTCACCAAGCCTCTGAGACACGGGCACTTGAGGAGTGCCCGCCTCCTAGGGTTGTTATAGGATCAAAAAATGAACTCTCTAAATGGACTGGAATAGTGCTTACTTTATAGTAAATGCTCGGTTCATGTTTGCTGCTGCTGTACTACACCCATGCCTCCTGGTTCCTTCACTTTCTCGCAAATTCCTTTCCAGTAATAATAATATAAATACTGGAACTACCAATTCATACAGTGTTAGCACTGGAAGAGTCCTGTTTAGTTAGATTTGGTGTTTTCTAATATGACTAAAATTAAGAGAGTTATAAATAAAGACCTGCTTTCAATTACAAAAAAGTCACCTGCATAGTTATAGGATGCGTGAGATGCGGATTGGCAGCTATGTTATAAAAAAGACTTGAAAGTTTTAGTTGAGAGTAATCTAACATCCATTGGCCAAAGCAAGCTCACACGCAAACTCAAAAGTGAAGAGTGGGGAAGGGCATCCGCCAACCATGAGGTCAAGGCAAGGTGTGGGTGTATAATGTCTGTACAGGAGAGTGAAGAGTTATGACCTCCCGTCTAACCTACCACACAGGTTATGCAGTGGTATGGATGACCAGCTGTTAGAGCATTTATCTGTTCTAAACAGGCAGTGCCCATGCTTAATGGGTTAGTGCCAGCATTATACTAAGAACTTCGTCTACAGTGTATCGTTTACTCCTTAACAAGAACCCTGTATGGCATGCATTATCAGTAGGGACGAGTCTTAGTCAGCTTGGGCTGTTACAACAAATTACCAGAGACTGGGTGGTTTTGAACAATAAACATTTAGTTCTCACAGTTTCAGAGGCTGAGAAGTCCAAGATCCGGTATCTGGTGAGCACCTTCTTCCTTGTAGCCTCACATGGTGGAGAGTACAGAGGGAAAGGACTAGCTCTCTTCTTCTTATAAGCATACATTCCCATCAGTAGGTTTCCACTCTCATGCCCTAATTATTTCCCAAAGGCCCCATCTCCAAATACCGTCAGAGTAGAGACTCAACATATGAATTTTGGGAGGACGCAAATACTCCATAGCAGGTCAAGATCTCAACCAAGGGCAAAAATGATTCTTGGGAACAAATAATCTTACTTTGTTTATATGTAAAGTATATATATATATATATATATATATATATATATATATGTACAATATATAAACAGATGTGGAATATATCTGTGTATTAAAATTTAATAGGTGGGCAATTAAATATGTCTAAAGAGGCTCCTTAGGGGGTTGGTAATTTTTTAAAAATGTAAGAAGTACTGCCATCAGGTATTATTGTTCTTATTAAATAGATGTGAAAATGTAGGTTGAGACGTAGGTTAAATAATTTGCCCAAGAACACAAAATGATGAGGTGGGAGAGCTCTGACTTAAACCCACGTCTGTGGTGCCAGAGCATATGCTTTTATTCACTGCACCACACTGCCTCCTGGTGGCTTGCTCTGAGGTTGGGGAAAGAGCTCTGACCCTCCACCTTTCTCCAGGTACTTTTGTGCTTCCCTTCCGCCCAAGTCCCTCTGTGCCGGCCTGGGACCTACGAAACTGCTGTTTCCCCCTTTAGGATCTGAGATCCCACCTCCTTGGCTTCACTATTAGTCAGGAAATGCTCCAGGAGAATTTTGGCTGCGGGGTTGGAGGAATGGGTACTTGCATGTTAATATCATGCTGAGGAATTACCCAAAGTTACTGGCTCTTTCCCAGTGAGATTTCAGTCTCTTCCAGGCCAGTGGGAAGCAATCTGAAGCTATGTGCTTTGCGGATCCGTGCAAATCACAGCAGAATAGCAGATGCCTGTCTCTGACCCAAGCCTTGTATGCTACATACCTTCATCTGACCCTCTTGACTAGAATCTCCTGGTGCTGTTTTATAAACTAGGCTCTACACCTGAGTTTCTCTGTGTAGCAGTTCCAAGAACATTCAGTCTTCAAACACATTTCATAGTTAACAGAGGCAGCCATGAGAAACACTTTGTAGTTGCTTTGAAAGGTTGTTGCTTTGGAAAAATTGAATAGACAGTCTCAGCTTTTTAACCAGGGTTTCTAGGATCAACTTATCAGGAATTAGTGGATTTCTTTCTCTTCTTCCCAGAGGGCCCATGGAAGATAAGGAATATAAGCAAGAGCAAATCAATCAAATTTACATTTAAATGCTTCCTTCACAAGAGCACCCCAGGGCTTCCCTGGTGGCGCAGTGGTTGAGAGTCCGCCTGCTGATGCAGGGGACGCGGGTTCGTGCCCCGGTCGGTCCGGGAAGATCCCACATGCCACGGAGCGGCTGGGCCCGTGAGCCATGGCCGCTGAGTTTGCGCGTCCGGAGCCTGTGCTCCGCAACGGGAGAGGCCACAACAGTGAGAGGCCCGCGTATCGCAAAAAAAAAAAAAAAAAAAAGATACACAAGAGCACCCCAGAGGGCCCTACTTAAGATAATCAGATGCTAACAGCTACCCTTTCCCCCATCAAATATAGCCCTCCTTTGGTCAGAACCAGGAAGGGTGGGCTTCAGCTTCTCCACAGAGATTCCACTGTTTAAACCTGAGGTATCAGGGCTTGACATGGGCGTTCTCTGTAGTGGGCACCGAGAGTCAAGTCCCTCAACTGATGGTCTCTGGCTCTCAAGAGAAAAGCAAGAACTGTTCAGAGCCATTGTTCAAAAGAGAAAAATGGTTACCCACCCCACATTTTTAGTGCCCAAACTCACATGTGAGTAAGTACCTTACCTACCTGGGATGCCTGTAAAAGCCAGGGTTATTTTCTTAGAACAGTAAGTAAATAGGTATCTCTCACTTGATATAATAATAAACTCCTGTGCTTCAGTTCCTCATCTTTAATAAATGGGGGTCATAAGAACACCCACCTATTTTAGTTTTCAAGGGCTGATATAACAAAACACCACAAACCGGGTGGCTTAAACAACAGGAATTTATTGTGTCACAGTTCTGGAGGTTAGAAGTCTTAGATCAAGCTGTTGGTAGGGTGCTTCCTTCTGAGGGCTTTTGGTGACCTGGTGGCAATCTTTGGCATTCCTGATCTCTGCCTTTATCTTCACGTTGTTTTATCCCTATGTGCATGTCTATATGCAAATTTCCCCTTTTTATAAGGACACCACTTATATTGAGTATGATTGGAGTAGGGGCCTGTCCTACTCCAATATAACCTCATCTTAACTAATACATCTGCAGTGACCCTATCTCCAAATAAAGTCACATTCTTAGTTACTGGGGTTTAGAATTTTAACATATGAAATTGGGGAGGGACACAATTTAACCTGAAGCACTACGTCACTAAAGTGCTGTGTGAGGATTAGCTGTAATTATTACTAGTAAGTAGACATATGAAAGAATTACAATATAAATAATTATTACTACTATTTGAGGCCCTACTATGTGTCAGGGACTATTTTGTTATACTCCCTTCTTTTTTTAAAAAAATGTTTATTTATTTATTTATTATTTTCTTATTAGTTATCCATTTTATACATACTAGTGTATACATGTCAATCCCAATCGCCCAGTTCATCCCACCCCCACCCCCACCCCCCGCCACTTCCCCATTTGGTGTCTATACGTTTGCTGTCTACATGTGTGTCTCTAATTCTGCTCTGCAAACCGGTTCATCTGTACCATTTCCTAGGTTCCACATATATGCGTTAATATATGATATTTGTTTTTCCCTTTATGACTTACTTCACTCTGTATGACAGTCTCTAGATGCATCCATGTCTCTACAAATGACCCAATTTCGTTCCTTTTCATGGCTCAGTAATATTCCATTGTATATATATACAACATCTTTATCTGTTCGTCTGTCGATGGGCATTTAGGTTGCTTCCATGACCTGGCTTTTGTAAATAGTGCTTCAGTGAACATTGGGGTGCATGTGTCTTTTTGAATTATGGTTTTCTCTGGGTATATTCCCAGTAGTGGGATTGTTGGATCATATGGTAATTCTATTTTTAGTTTCTTAAGGAAGCTCCATACTGTTCTCCATAGTGGCTGTATCAATTTACAATCCCACCAACAGTGCAAGAGGGTTCCCTTACCTTTTCTCCACACCCTCTCCAGCATTTGCTGTTTGTAGACTTTCTGATGAGGGCCATTCTGACTGGTGTGAGGTGATACCTCATTGTAGTTTTGATTTGCATTTCTCTAATAATTAGTGATGTTGAGCAGCTTTTCATGTGCTTCTTGGCCATCTGTATGTCTTCTATGGAGAAATGTCTATTTAGGTCTTCTGCCCATTTTTGAATTGGATTGTTCATTTATTTAATATTGAGCTGCATGACCTGTTTATATATTTTGGAGATTAATCCTTTGTCCGTTGATTCATTTGCAAATATTTTCTCCCATCCTGAGGGTTGTCTTTTGGTCTTGTTTATGGTTTCCTTTGCTGTGCAAAAGCTTTGAAGTTTCATTAGGTCCCATTTGTTTATTTTTGTTTTTATTTCCATTACACTAAGAGGTGGATCAAAAAATATCTTGCTGTGATTTATTCAAAGAGTGTTCTTCCTATGTTTTCCTCTAAGAGTTTTATAGTGTCTGGTCTTACATTTAGGTCTCAAATCCACTTTGAGTTTATTTTTGTGTATGATGTTAGGGAGTGTTCTAATTCCATTCTTTTACATGTAGCTGTCCAGTTTTCCCAGCACCACTTATTGAAGAGACTGTCTTTTCTCCATTGTATATCCTTGCCTCCTTTGTTATAGATTAGTTGACCATAGGTGCGTGGGTTTATCTCTGCGCTTTCTACCCTGTTCCATTGATCTATATTTCTGTTTTTGTGCCAGTACCTTATTGTCTTGATTATTGTAGCTTTGTAGTATACTCTGAAGTCAGGGAGTCTGATTCCTCCAGCTCCATTTTTTTCCCTCAACACTGCTTTGGCTATTCGGGGTCTTTTTTGTCTCCATACAAATTTTAAGATTTTTGTTCTGGTTTTGTAAAAAATGCCATTGGTAATTTGATAGGGATTGCATTGAATCTGTAGATTGCTTTGGGTAGTATAGTCATTTTCACAATACTTATTCTTCCAATCCAAGGACATGGTATATCTCTCCATCTGTTGGTATCATCTTTAATTTCTTTATCAATGTCTTATAGTTTTCTGCATACAGGTCTTCTGTCTCCTTAGGTAGGTTTATTCCTAGGTATTTTATTCTTTTTGTTGCAGTGGTAAGTGGGAGTGTTTCCTTAATTTCTATTTCAGATTTTACATCATTAGTGTATAGGAATGCAAGAGACTTCTGTGTATTAATTTTGTATCCTGCAAGTTTACCAAATTCATTGATTAGCTCTAGTAGTTTTCTGGTGGCATCTTTAGGATTTTCTATATATAGTATCATGTCATCTGCAAAGAGTGACAGTTTTACTTCTTTTATGATTTGGATTCCTTTTATTTCTTTTTCTTCTCTGATCGCTGTGGCTAGGACTTCCAAAACTATGTTGAATAATAGTGGTGAGAATGGACATCCTTGTCTTGTTCCTGATCTTAGAGGAAATGGTTTCAATTTTTCACCATTGAGAATGATGTTTGCTGTGGATTTGTCATATATGGCCTTTATTATGTTGAAGTAGGTCCCCTCTATGCCCACTTTCTGGAGTTTTTATCATAAAGGGTGTTGAATTTGTCAAAAGCTTTTTCTGCATCTATTGAGATGATCATATGGTTTTTATTCTTCAATTTGTTAATATGCTTTATCACATTGATTGATTTGCGTATATTGAGAATCCTTGCATTGCTGAGATAAATCCCACTTGATCATGGTGTATGATCCTTTTAATGTCTTTTTGGATTCTGTTTGCTAGTAATTTTTGAGGATTTTTGCGTCTATATTCATCAGAGATATTGGTCTGTAATTTTCTCTTTTGGTAGTATCTTTGCCTGGTTTTGGTATCAGGGTGATGATGGCCTCATAGAACGAGTTTGGGAGTGTTCCTTCTTCTGCAATTTTATGGAGGAGTTTGAGAAGGATGGCTATTAGCTCTTCTCTAAACGTTTGATAGAATTCACCTGTGAAGTGATCTTGCCCTGGACTTCTGTTTGTTGGAAGATTTTTAATCACAGTTTCAATTTCATTACTTGTGATTGATCTGTTCATATTTTCTATTTCTTCTTGGTTCAGTCTTGGAAGGTTATGCCTTTCTAAGAATTTGTCTATTTCTTCCAGGTTGTCCATTTTATTGGCATACAGTCTCTTAGGATGCTTTGTATTTCTTCAGTGTCTGTTGTAACTTCTCCTTTTTCATTTCTAATTTTATTGATTTGAGTCCTCTCCCTCTTTTTCTTGATGAGTTTGGCTAATGGTTCATCAATTTTGTTTATCTTCTCAAAGAACCAGCTTTTAGTTTTATTGATCTTTGCTATTGTTTTCTTTGTTTCTATTTCATTTGTTTCTGCTCTGATCTTTACGGTTTCTTTCCTTCTGCTAACTTTGGGTCTTGTTTGTTCTTCTTTCTCTAGCTCCTTTAGGTGTAAGGTTAGATTGTTTATATGAGATTTTTCTTGTTTCTTGATGTAGGCTTGTATAGCTATAAACTTCCCTCTTAGAACCACTTTTCCTGCATCCCATAGGTTTTGGATCATCATGTTTTCATTGTCATTGTCTAGGTATTTTTTTTTTTTTTTTTTGCGCTACGTGGTCTCCTCACTGTTGTGGCCCCTCCCGCTGCGGAGCACAGGCTCCAGACGCGCAGGCCCAGCGGCCATGGCCCACAGGCCCAGCCGCTCTGCGGCATGCGGGATCCTCCCGGACTGGGGCACGAACCCATGTCCCCTGCATCAGCAGGCGGACTCCCAAACACTGCACCACCAGGGAAGCCCTGTCTAGGTATTTTTTGATTTCCTCTTTGATTTCTTTAGTGATCTTTTGGTTATTTAATAACGTATTGTTTAACCTCCATGTGTTTGTGTTTTTTATGTTTTTTCCCTGTAATTGATTTCTAATCGCATAGTGTTGTGGTCAGAAAAGATGCTTGATATGATTTCAATTTTCTTAAATTTACTGAGGCTTGATTTGTGACCCAAGATGTGATCTATCCTGGAGAATGTCCTGTGAGCACTTGAGAAGATAGTGTAATCTGCCATGTTTGGATAGAATGTCCTATAAATATCAATTAAATGTATCTGGTCTATTGTGTCATTTAAAGCTTGTGTTTCCTTATTAATTTTCTGTTTGGATGATCTGTCCATTGGTGTCAGTGAGGTGTTAAATTCCCCCACAATTATTGTGTTACTGTCAATTTCCTCTTTTAGACCTGTTAGCAGTTGCCTTATGTATTGAGGTGCTCCTATGTTGGGTGCATATATATTTATAATTGTTATATCTTCTTCTTGGATTGATCCCTTTATCATTACGTAGTATCCTTCCTTGTCTCTTGTAATATTCTTTATTGTAAAGTCTATTTTATCTGATAAGAATATTGCTACTCCAGCTTTCTTTTGATTTCCATTTGCATGGAATATCTTTTTCCATCCCCTCACTCTCAGTCTGTATATGTCCCTAGGTCTGAAGTTGGTCTCTTGTAGACAGCATATATATGGGTCTTGTTTTTGTATCTATTCAGCAAGCCTGTGTCTTTTGGTTGGAGCATTTAATCCATTCACGTTTAAGGTAATTATCGATATGTATGTTCCTATGACCCTTTTCTTAATTGTTTTGGGTTTGTTTTTATAGGTCCTTTTCTTCTCTTGTGTTTCCCACTTAGAGAAGTTCCTTTAGCATTTGTTGTAGAGCTGGTTTGGTGGTTCTGAGTTCTCTTAGCTTTTGCTTGTCTGTAAAGCTTTTGATTTCTCCATCAAATCTGAATGCTATCCTTGCCCTGTAGAGTAATCTTGGTTGTCAGTTCTTCCCTTTCATCACTTTAAGTATATCATGCCACTCCCTTCTGGCTTGTAGAGTTTCTGCTGAGAAGTCAGCTGTTAACCTTATGGAAGTTCCCTTGTATGTTATTTGTCGTTTTTCCCTTGCTGCTTTCAATAATTTTTCTTTTCCTTTAATTTTTGCCAGGTCGATTACTATGTGTCTCAGCATGTTTCTCCTTGGGTTTATCCTGTATGGGACTTTCTGCGCTTCCTGGACTTGGGTGGCTATTTCCTTTCCCATGTTAGGGAAGTTTTCGACTATAATCTGTTCAAATATTTTCTTGGGTCCTTTCTCTCTCTCTTCTCCTTCTAAGACCCCTATAATGCGAATGTTGTTGCATATCATGTTGTCCCAGAGGTCCTTTAGGCTGTCTTCATTTCTTTTCATTCTTTTTTCTTTATTCTGTTGCATGGCAGTGAATTCCACCATTCTGTCTTCCTAGTCTCTTATCCGTTCTTCTGCCTCAGTTATTCTGCTATTGATTCCTTCTCGTTTAGTTTTCATTTCAGTTATTGTATTGTTCATCTCTGTTTGTTCTTTAATTCTTCTAGGTCTTTGTTAAACATTTCTTGCATCTTCTCGATCTTTGCCTCCATTCTTTTTCTGAGGTCCTGGATCATCTTCACTATCATTATTCTGTATTCTTTTTCTGGAAGGTTGCCTCTCTCCACTTCATTTAGTTGTTTTTCTGGTTTTTTATCTTGTTCCTTCTTCTGGTACATAGCCCTGTCCCTTTTCATGTTGTCTGTCTTTCTGTGAATGTGGTTTTTGTTCCACAGGCTGCAGGATTGTAGTTCTTCTTGTTTCTCCTGTCTGCCCTCTTGTGGATGAAGCTATGAAAGAGGCTTGTGGAAGTTTCCTGATGGGAGGGACTCGTGGAGGGTAGAGCTGGCTGTTGCTCTGGTGGGCAGAACTCAGTAAAACTATAATCTGCTTGTCTGCGGATGGGTGGGGCTGTGTTCTCTCCTTGTTGGTTGTTTGGCCTGAGGCAACCCAACACTGGAGCCTACCTGGGCTCTTTGGTGGGGCTAATGGCGGATTCTGGGAGGACTCACACCAAGGTATACTTCCCAGAACTTCCGCTGCCAGTGTCCTGTCCCTTGTTGAGCCGCAGCCACCACCAGCCTCTGCAGGAGACCCTCCAACACCAGCAGGTAGGTCTGGTTCAGTCTCCCCTGGGGTCACTGCTCCTTCCCCTGGGTCCCAAGGCACACACTACTTTGTGTGTGCCCTCCAAGTGTGGAGTCTGTTTCCCCCAGTCCTGGCAGAGTCCTGCAATGAAATCCCACTAGCCTTCAAAGTCTGATTCTCTAGGAATTCCTCCTCCTGTTGCCAGGCCCCCAGGTTGGGAAGCCTGATGTGTGGCTCAGAACCTTCCCTCCACTGGGTGGACTTCTGTGGTATAAGTGTTCTCCAGCTTGTGCGTCACCCACCCAGCAGTTATGGGATTTGATTTTATTGTGGTGCGCCCCTCCTACCATCTCATTGTGGCTTCTCCTTTGTCTTTGCATGTGGGGTATCTTTTTGGTGAGTTCTAGTGTCTTCCTGTCGATGATTATTCAGCAGTTAGTTGTGATTCTGGTGTTCTCGCAAGAGGGAGTGAGAGCATGTCCTTCTACTCCACCATCTTGAATCAATCTTTGTTATACTTCCTTCTAATCCTCATAGAAACCTTCAAAATATGTTCTTTATCTCTAGCATCCGCAGTTTATAAATGGATAAACCGAAGCTTAGAGAGGTGAAATGATTTTGATGTGGTTGAAGCCTCCCAACTTGTTTAGAATTGTAAACAAGATTGTAATCTCAACATGATTGTGCAATCTTTGAATAACAGAAGAATATTTTAAAAATTTATAACTTCTTACTTGCTTTGTATGTAAAAGCAATTTTCCGTGTGATGTATTGAGTTTTCATGATCAAGGTTCTGCCACAATTTTCTAGATAGAAAGGTCAGCCTTCTCATAAAAACTGTTAATTAGACTGGCATAAAATAGTCATTTTGATATTGTCAATAATTTCTTTAAAATAGTGATGGTTTCCTGATTTAGTTAACATTCAGTAAACAGAGTCCCCAATACCATATTAGGAATCATTAGACCAATAAAACCTGTCCGCTGCCTTCAGATAGCTTATGTTGAATTTCTGAGTGCCCTGAAGGGGATGGGCCATTGGCCAGGCCTGGAATGGGCTGAGCTGAGTGCAGTGGGCTGGGGCATGGTGAGGAAGAGTCATAGTGATGGTATCTGGGGGAGGGGTGTAGAAGGGCACATGGAGCCAGTGCATCCCTTCAGGCATTCTGATATTTATTTTCAGTAAGTTAGAAGAGGTGGGGACTCATTTCAGCTGCACCTTTAGGCTCATTGAAGGGGCCAGTCAACAAAGCTGCAAGGTCTGAGGTATGCTTACTTACATTGACCCTTGCCTGATTTCCCAGAAATATGGTAGAAGTTAAATGGTTATATAGGCTTAGAATTTATCAGGGAATCAGTGTAAGTGGAGAAAAGAAAACTCGTTTCCTTCTCTTAGGGCCATCTTCCATGGAAATTCAGACTAGAGTGAAAGGAAGTTATTTGGAGGGCATTTAACACCCAATGACCCACGAGGACTCCTGACAAAATGAATACGTTTCTAAATATGGCAATGCTGGGTTTGATGCCATGTGCAAAAATGAAAATGGCATGGTCCTTGCTTTAGAAGAGTGTATAGTCTAGTTGGGGAAGATAGATACTCCAAACTTTCCTCCTCACTGGTATGAATATGAAACACTTCCTGCTCTTGGATGAATTATGTTGATGTTGATGAATGATAATGGAATAATATTACTTTGCATTTGTAGGATGCTTTTAACTTTTCAAAGTGCTTTCTCATACTATTTTTCCTGCCAGACTGTCAAACAAACATGGAGATGGATGGGGTCAGGGCTAAGACCAGGACTGGTATGGGACTCCCAGGAGCCTGGCTGCCACTCTTGTGAGGGGAGTGGCTTTCCCTTGACATTGCTTCTTAGCCTTCGGCTTCTACTCTTCCTCTCCATTTTCCACACTGCTGTCATTGTTCTGGTCTTCCTTGCTGTTGCCTTGGAGTTTTCTACCTATCACGCTGGGCTCTTTGGAGGAAAGCTATTACAGAAATCTAATAAATAATAAATTCCAGTGTTCAGACAGATCAATAGGACGCATGATAAGCAGAGGCCATTATGGCAAATGAAAAATGCACTAGAGGATGCCCACAGCATGAGTCAACCTTCAGCCAGGAGAAGCTGAGCCTCTTGAAACACCAAAGAACAATAGGCCATCTTGAGGCATTTTGAAGTGTTCCTTTCTTAGTTCATCCACAGAAGTTTGTTGAAGATCTGTTTCCTGCCTGGCTGTGTGCTGGAAATTAGATGTGCAGAAACATTCTGCCTCCAGGGGCTCGACAGTTTAGCCAAGGACATGGGTGATGCAGCCATGGCTAATTGTAATGCAGTGCCATTGCCTCTGTAGACAATAAACAAAGAGCTCTGGGGAGCTCAGAGGGGGAAGAAACCAACTATGCAGAGGACAGGGGAGAGGCTTTCATAAAAGTGATGACATTGCATTTCAACTGTAAAGGATGGATTAGGACTTTTTTTCTGGTGGAAGAGTTGAAATAGGTGTGTGAAAATGTTTGCTAAGGGCGGGAAGTAGCATGTGCACACGTGCTGGATTGAACACATACTGATACGTCCAGGGATTTTTTTTGGTCCCGACTTTTTATCAGAACATTTAAAGTCTTTCTCAGTCTGGGGCAATGTAGGTAACCCGCCTTATCTTTTTACTCAGCCTGCTCCAATATTTTAGATTTTTACCGTTTAAGAATGTATAAGGTCCGGTAAGCAAGAGGTAAGCACAGGAGCAAGGAGGCTCAGCCTCAAGAGTGTTGGCAGAGCTGTTGTGGGCCGCCAGCTGTTTCCTGGGGCTCCAGGTTGGCCCAATAGAAGGGAAGGCAGAATCTGAAGGATATGGTCCAGCCTTATCATCACTCTGGTCACATGGAGAGAGCACATAGAAGGGGCATTTTGCCTCAACGATGCTCTTCTTTTTAACTCCCCAGTTTCCAAATATGTGGTCCAAGTCAGCATCCTTGAACTTGATCTATCAGTAACCCTAATCTTCTTCCATGGAAGACGAGGGGAGGATGTGGAAATAGGAGTCTTGCATTCTCCTGGGAAGAAAAAACTTTGTTATGAAATCTGATGCAGGGCTGAAATGAGATGTGAAGAAGGCCCTGTGTTAATAGAAGTTTCTTCTCTCAGCACCTTAATCTTTTCTTCTGGATTCTCCTCCTTTTTTTATCTTCCTACTCTTTATTTCTACCTCTCAGTTGCAAGTTTTTATCCTCTGCCTCATTTCTTCTTTTTCCTATTAAGGTGGCCTTTGATAAATTAATTCTGGGGAAAAATATATACACTTTGAAGTCATAGGTGGGTTCAAATCTATGAACTATTACTAACTTAGCTACATGACCTTTGGAAAGTTACTTATCCTCTCTGGATCTTAGTTTCCTTAAATGTAAATTGGAAAATCAATTTGTGTCTTTAGATTTGCTGGGAAGATTAAATAAGATAACGTATGTATAATACATCACATAGTGCGTTGTAGGGCAGGCACTCCATAAATGGTAACTGTTTTTTTTCACTGTTAGTTCTTTAGTGGTGGTGTGATATACTGCAAAGAACTTGAGATTGTAAGAGCACTCTCTCCAACAATTATTATCTGTTTGTCCATGGACAACTTATTTAACCTTGACTAATTTCAGTTTTTTCTTTGGGAAATTGAGAAAATGATACCCACTTCATTGAGTTTTTTTGCAGATTAATTGGGAGAACCTACATTAAATACTTAGCATGGTTTTACATGAAAGGTGCTTACAAATACCAGCTTTTCCTCCTCTTTCAAGTCTATTTATAATTTCTAACTCCTTCAATCTTTGCTAGCATTCTTTCTCAGTTCCTTGCAGAATTATATCTAAGTTAGCCATGTTGAGAAGTAACTTCTGGCTGATCACCCAAATCCATTCTCCTATTCTTCTTTAGTTTGACCATCCTCACTGTTGTGGCCTCTCCCGTTGCGGAGCACAGGCTCCGGATGCGCAGGCTCAGCGGCCATGGCTCACAGGCCTAGCCGCTCCGCGGCATGTGGGATCTTCCCAGACCGGGGCACGAACCCGTGTCCCCTGCATCAGCAGGCGGACTCTCAACCACTGCGCCGCCAGGGAAGCCCCTTCCCAGCCTTCTTTATAGTTAAGTGTGGCTATCTGACAAAGTGTCCACCACTGGAATGTGAGTACAAGTGATGTGTGCCACTTCCAGGCTTGGCCATTAACTTCCTACAGGTCTCCTCTGGGCTGTTCCCTCCCTTCCAGACAACAGGGGTGGGGTGGCCAGAGCGACCTTGGAAGCCTGTCAGCTAAGTTGCCCTCAGCTTGAGTCCCTGAATAACTAGTGATCAGAGTAAACCCTCCACCACCACAACTAGCAGATGCGTGTTCACACACACACACACACACACACACACACACAGAATTGGAACATTTGGAAATAAACTTGTCTTTGTTCTGACAGTTTAGCCTACTGTAATACTATTTTTTTAATTCAGTCTCCAAGTTTAAGTGAGAAAGGTGGAAAATGCCAAACTGTAAAGCACTTTTGAAAGAGCACTGACCTGTTTGAGACTTGCTTTGCACCTAACAGCTATGTGATCTTTTTATTTACTTACTCAACCCTTCTCCTTCTTGTTGAAAAGAAGTGATGATAATCTATGTGACTCTGTTAGACCATTTAATTTCTTCTGTCTCAGATTATTTACCTGCAAAATATGTCACAGAATTATTGTGACTATTAATTAGGAATATGCATGTCATAATTTTAAATTTGTAGAGCCCTATAGAACTTTACTGTCCAAAACGGGAGCCACTAGCCATGTGTGGGTATTGAATACTTGCAGTGTCGCTAGCCTGAATTGTGATACTTTGTAAGTGTAAAACATACACTGGATTTCACAGGCTTGTACAAAAATCTTGAAAAAGGAAGGTCAGATGGCTCAAAAATTTTGATTGTTGATTACACATTGAAGTGATAATATTTTAGATATATTGGGTTAAATAAAATAAATTTTTGAAATGAATCCCCCCTTTTTTTAGTGTGGTTACTAGAAAATGTAAGATTATATATATAGCTCACATTATTGGACAGTGCTTCTCTAAACATTAAAGTTATCAGACATACATTTAGTATACTCAGATATCATCTCATACCTCTGAATATGGGACCTAGGTAGTGCGAATTGGGAAGCAAGTTTTCTTTAAATGGAGATGATGGTTCTTATCTTGCTGGGCTGTTACTGGGATTAAAGATCTTATATGTACAGTGCCTGGTGTGCAGAAGTTGTTCAGCAAATAGTACCTGTTGTTACTCTCCCACCTTTTCCTTTCATCCAAAAGCAGCTTCCACGCTCATCAGTGACTGGCTTTGAATTTTCTCATTAAGGAAAACATTCTTTTGTTTTGTCTTTTAAAAGCGCTTCTAAAATGTATTTGCAGTATCAAAGCTGAGACTATTTTTGTTCTTTACAGCTTTCTTAAAGTCACCATCTCCCTAAGTATGCAGTTATAACAGCTAACCTCTCTCTCTGGGTCTAATTGAAGGAAACTGAGAGCGCTTAGCTTCCTTGGAATTAGGGAAATGGGTTTCAAGTCTAGCAATCCCTATTTAAAGCCCTTTGCTTAGCTAATGCTTTTCTTTAATCAAATCACTGCCTCAGTTTTTAAAAGGAGCGGGTGGTACTAAATGGCTATTACGCTAAGCCTAGAAGTGTTTTGGGTCAGAGGTCCATAATTTGCACTGTGTACATGAAGTATGTGCTTTCCCACTCTGCTCTCTTGGAACCAAACACTTGTTTTCTCTCTTCTCTTGTCCTCCCCTCTCCTCCCTGCTGAGTACCTACTTCCTCCTCTCCCCTCTTTTCTTCTTCCCCTTCTGTTCCCTCCTTTTCCCTTCTCTCTCTTTTCTCTTCTCCTCCTTTGTTCACAAAGACAAAGATGGAAAGAGGCTGACACATTAGGAAGACTGAGAAACTGTCCCATGTGGCCACATAGAAACCGGAAGCCACGAAGATCGGACACTAATAAATTTCTTCTCGAAGCACTGATGTATTCTGTGTTAACACGACTCACTTCCTGGACAGAAATTGTTTATGTTCTTCCTCGAGGAGGCGGCCTTGAGAGATGTATGTATTTGTAAGTTTTCTTTCTTCCTTTTTAAAATAATAGCTTATTGAGATATAATTCACTTACCATAAAATTTATCCTTTAAAGTACACAATCCAATGGCTTTTAGTATACTCAAAAAATTGTACACCCATTTCCTAATTTCTTCATTTTTTTGAGCGCCCCCCTCCCCAAAGCAAGTACTTATTAGCAGTACTAACAAGTAGTCCCTGGAAACTACTAATCTACTTTTATCTCTATTGATTTACTTACTCTGGACATTTTCTATAAATGGAATCATATAGCATGTGGCCTCCTGTGACTGGCTTCTTTCGCTTAGTATAGTATTTTTGAGGTTCATTCATATTGTAACTTGTGTCAATACTTCATTCTTTTTATTGCCAACATTTTGTACTCTATGAATTTACCACCTTTTGTTTATCCATTCATCAGTTGTATTCACTTTTGGACTATTATGAATAACGTTGCTACAAACATTTGTGTATAGGTTTTTGTATGAACATCTTTTTAATTCTTTTGGGTATATACCTATGGGTGGGAGTGCTGATCATATAGTAACCATATATTTAGTCACCAAACTGTTTTCAAAAGTGGCTTCATCATTCTACAATCCTACCAGAAATGTATGAGGGCTACATTTCTCCTCATCCTTGTCAACACTTGTTATTGCCTGTCTTTCTGATTTTAGCCATCTTAGTGAGTGTGAAGTAGTAGTTTGTGGTTTTGAATTGCATTTCTCTAGTGATTAGTAATATTGAGTACCTTTTGATGTGTTTATTAGCCATTTGTATGCCTTCTTTGGATAAAGTCCTTTTCTAATGCTTTGCCCATTTAAAATATTGAGTTGTCTTTTTATTGTTGAGTTATTCTGCATACAAGTCCCTTATCAGATATATGATTTTCAAGCATTTTCTCCCTTTCTGTGGATTGTCTTTTCACTTTCTGAAGCAAAAAATTTTAATTTTGATGAAGTCCACTTAATCTATTTGTTGTTGTTGTTGCTTGTGCTTTGAGTGTCACATCTAAGGAATCATGGCCTAATTCACAAAAGTTTCTTTCAGGGCTTTAAAAACAGAGACATGAAGAAGAGGATGGTCTATAATTTCTAACCTGCCCTTGTCAGGCCTCAATGGCTTCCAGACAGAGTTTTGGCTGTGCTATCAAAGAATTGTTAAAATCTTATTTTCATAGTGGGTCAGCGGTGGGAGGAGGGCACAGCTGCTAGGCATTTGGACACTGCATCAATTGCCTTAATTGGGCATTCCTCACCTCTCTAGTCTGGCTTGTTAATGGCTTTTTAAGTGAGACACACCAGCCAAGTGAATTAGACTGCTTGGCAAGTCACTTCTTGCTAACTTGGAAGCGTTAATCCATGGAAAATAAGCAGATGCTTTCATCCAGGAGGAAACCTGCATCTCATTTGCAGAGGTGAAAGAGAAAGAGCTGCTGTCTGCAATCTCAGGAGCTTCCAAGTACACTTCTGAGGGCTGTCTGGAAAAGGTCTTCTTATCGAATGACTCTGCCTTCTCCACTACTCTTCTTTAATTCAGCAAATGTTTGTTAGTGCCTGCAACATGGCTGTGAGGCACACGAGGGAGATGTGTCACAATGCCTGCCCTAAGGAGCTTCTACTCATGGGAAGGAATAGAAAATACACACATGAACTGGTTAGAAGTAATTCACTAACAATGTAAGATACTTTCCATTCTCTCCTCAACTTTGGGTATTCTGGCTTCAGTCAACCACTCTACACAAGTTCTTCTTTCAGAGAACAACAAGAGTCACCAATAACCTGCTAGTTGCCAAATTTGATGAAATTCCAAATCTGTGCTTACAGCCTTGACCTTTCTTCTGGGTTCCACCCTGAATTTCCCCTTGTCTATCACAGATCTTTACCTAGAAGTCTTGGCAGCGCAAGTTTCAAACGTCTAAAATTGAACTTCTTTTCTCCCTTCTTTCTCACCTCTTCTACCCTCACCCGTCTGTTCTGCTCCTTTGATCATGGCAAAACCACCTACCCTAGGTACTAAATTCTCCAATTTTCACCCCAACGTCACCAGTTCTAGTCTATTTATGTTTCTTCTTTTCCAACCCCACTGTCTTTTTTCAGGTTTTGATGATCTCTTTCCTGGACATTACAGTGTAAAACTACTCTTCACCCAGTTTCTCCCCTAATCATTTGTCTACATTTCTGCCAAAATTATTTTTCAAAACCCTGAGCCCTATCCTGCCAGTCCTTTGTTCACATCTGCACTGAATCCCACAGCCTGGAGAGTAAAGTTTCAACTCTTTGTTATGCGGCTTCTGTAGACCTGTTGATTCTTGCCTCCCTTTCTAGCCTGATCTCACGTAGCTCTAAATTCCTTTCTGTTCTCTGATCACACTGGGGTCTGCTGTACATCCGTCCCTTTGTCCGCTCTCTTTCCTCTTCCTGGAGTGGTGGCCTTTCTCTTGCTTCTCTGCTCCGTGAACTCTTACTCACCTTGAAGTTCCCAGACCCGAAATGAACCCTGGAAAGGCTTCCTCGAGACCCATGGCACCTTGCGTTGGCTTCTGTTAGAGTTCTTCTCGTACTTCTGTGATTGGTCACAAGTTTCCTTCTGGCTCGAGTCCCTCACTCTGACTTTGATCAGTGCATTCTTCAATCCCTTGCTCTCCTTTCTCAGTCTTTCTGTGTCCCCCAAACTCCACTTATAAACCTGTCAGCTCCTAGAAAAGTAGAGACCCTCTTGCCTCAGCACCTAATGTAGTGCCTCACTCAGAAAAGATGTTAGATAAAGGTCCTCATGAATGAATTTGCTGACTCAAATATGATTAAAACTACTCTCCTCACCCACCGAAAGGCAAACATGTCCAAATTTCAAATTAGTCCACCGTATGGTTTTCGTGTGTTAATGGTTTTGTTTGGGTCTTTTTGGAAGGTGGGGAGAGTTATTATGTAAGTGTAACAAGAACCAGGGAAACAAATGGGAGAAACGTAGTGATGCTAAATTGGCCATGGAGGGCTACGGGCCAAGCCTGGGTGGGCTCATCTGGTCCTGTACTTGGCTCAGCAGCTTCTGTAACCGTGGCACACAGTCCCATAGAGATGGCTTGTGGAATGGGTGGCATTGTAGTGTAGTAGTTATGTGGACACTGGGATTTGAATCCAGGCTTACAGGTCTCATTCAAGGTCATCTGCCTAACTTCTCTGCAACTTGGTATCTACCACTGTGGTATGAAACAGGCACCCCCTTCAAACTCTTTGTAGGAATAACTAGGATAATATGTGTGCCGAGTCCTTAAGTTGTCAAATGGGAGCTATTTCATATGTATGTTTGAAAAAGTATGTATGTATTATTTAACTAGTCTGGAAAATGTATAGATGATATTTGTAATACATCTGATCCAATTCCCTTAAGCATGGTTTCTTTTCATAATTTTTTGAATCTGGGACCAGGCTTGGACTCCTGAATGCTACTGGTGCTGAGAGAGATGTATGGTTAAAGACAGTGAACTGAAATTGGGCAAAGTGAAATTCTTCCTAGAATTTATATCCTTGGGGGTATTTAAATAGCAATGTCCAAGGCTGTAAACACAGCTGAGAAATGCTGTTATTGCATTTAAGAATCTCTTTTCTGTAATATTAAGACATCTTGATTTAATTGGTAAGCTGCTCGGTGATAGCATTCAATTTAAATGAGGTTTGTGTATTGGGAGATCATAAGACAATCTCTCACAGATCAAAGATTGCTGATGAAGTCTACCTTATTGCCATGTGTCAGAAGTTAAATCACTGTCTACTGTCATGAACTGATCGATCAGATTCTCTTTTTTGATGGTATAATGCTAGTGGGGAGGAGGTAGAGAAAGTGAGGATACAAAATAGAATTTTACCACTTCTGTATTGTGCTGCTTACTTTATGGTATTGGAAGGGCTCTGTCTTACTGTACTGGGGTATTATCAGTCAGCATTTTCATATGAAACAAAACAGACACACACATATTGACACACAGACACATGCATGCACCCCAAGGCTGGAAATGTGAAGAAAATAGAATATAGAGAAAAGTATAATTTTGTTTTACAAATTCCCAGGAGCCTTGGGTTCCCATGTTTAGAATTATTTCCAATTTAAACTTTCTTCCGCATTGTCCATCTATTAGTAAATTGGCAACAAATTCCGTTTCTGAAAAAGAAGTAGAGATGAGTGTTTGCGGAGTTCCCTAAAGTCCTGGACAAAACATACTGTCATTGATATCTTTGGGCTCGGATGAAGATGGAGGAGCTCATTTAAAATGTGAAGCCTTTCACTATTAAAGCTTCAGATGAACCTGAACTGATGCAGAATAAAAGCTTTTTTGAGAGCATGATAGAAAGAGATTGATTATGTCAGCACCCCAGGTCTTGAAAATGTTTGTGAAGCATCAGACTTCCTAGTATATTCCATGACCCTGCTAGAATGTATCTCAAATTTGGTCAAATTAAAGGATTCTTTTACTGTTTCTTTTTTAAGATGGGCTTAATTGGAGCATACCCTCCATGGAAAATTTTGGATGCAATTACATTAACCCTGGTCACCATGGTGACATATACCAATAAGCTTGGTTGAAAACACTGTAAGGCAGGCATACTAGGCATCAGTTACTCTTTTAGCATAGGAGTGTGCCCCTCTTTTCAGAACATTCTGAATTTTTTAGTTTCCAATATTCTAGCAGGTGGCCTAGGTTCTTGGGGGTACAATTAGTTCCCTGTGCACTGACTCGCATCTTTCAATGGGATTCTGTGGAAAGATGGTGTGTGCAGCACAGATCTTTTTTTTTTTTTTTTTTTTTTTTTTGCGGTACGCGGGCCTCTCACTGTTGTGGCCTCTCCCGTTGCGGAGCACAGGCCCCAGACGCGCAGGCTCAGCGGCCATGGCTTACGGGCCCAGCCGCTCCGCGGCATGTGGGATCTTCCCGGACCGGGGCACGAACCCGTGTCCGCTGCATCGGCAGGCGAACTCTCAATCACTGCACCACCAGGGAAGCCCTGCAGCACAGATCTTGAGATCCTTCAAAGGATTCTCAAAGCCCCTCAGTGGCCAATCAGTAGTTAAGGGGGAAATGGTGGTAAATGAGATAGAAGCCCTCTGTGAATGAAGTAATGGTCTGGAAGGGGCTATAAGTTTCGATTCTCATTCTGTTAATTTTCTCTCTGACCTTGGCAAATGACTTTATTTCTCTGCCTTTGCAGAGAAAATTTCCCTGCTTTTGTAGGAAGGAATCATGCAAATAGTCATACGAAACCTTGAAACCGCAAAATGCTATAGAGATGCTAAATATACACCATCTAGGATGTGATTTTCCTCTGCTCTTAGGACAGTTACTATTTCTAGGCATAAGTGGATCAGAGGAGAATAGTACTCTGATACTCTAAGGAGGAAACGCGTGTTAAGCTGGATATTGGTGTGCTTAGCTACAATTAAGGAAGCTGCTGTGGCATTAGTGACTTACCCTTCATCGGGATGGCAAAGCTGTCTCATGCCGAGTTTTTGATTTTTCTCCCCTGTTCAGTTTGTTAGAAGTCTCCCTTTTGGGATAGGAGAAATGGCAATTATCCTCCTCTTGTGTTGTTTCCATTTTTGGTAAGCAGTGGGCAGAATTTTCATTGGATAAAGCTTCAAAGGCTGTTTTTGTGAAAAATCATTCCCTCTTGACAATGACAAAATGGTAAGGGAGAGACTATAGTTGGCTTTTATTTCACCAGGTTCAACCATCTCCAAAGGCTAAATTCAATGTCTGTCCCATAGACATTGGGTGTCTAGTAATTGCCACAATCTGCCTGTGAATTTCTAGCTTTAAAGCTGTACTGAATTTTGCATTAAGCTGTTTTTGTCCTATGATGTTGACTACATTCCTGTGTCCGATTTCATCACCTGTGTCAATTTCATTGCCTTTCTCCCTTTCACCACTGAGTTGGTTGGGGTTGGGAGGAATACAAACTATTGTTAATTTTTATTTTGTTAGTTTGAACAAATTATAGTTAAATGATAAAATTTGTAGGAAAAGCAGTGCACACTGAGGCCATCTGTATGCAGATTTCATCTGCTCTTTTTTTTTTTTTTTTTTTTTTTTGCGGTACGCGGGCCTCTTATTGTCGTGGCCTCTCCCGTTGCGGAGCACAGGCTCTGGACGCGCAGGCTCAGTGGCCATGGCTCACGGGCCCAGCCGCTCCGCGGTATGTGGGATCTTCCCGGACCGGGGCACGCACCCGTGTCCCCTGCATCGGCAGGCGGACTCTCAACCACTGCGCCACCAGGGAAGCCCTATAGTACTTTTCCATTGGTGCAAATAAGAAAGAGCCAATTGAACTTCCTGTCTGGAGAGAGAAAAAACAAGGCTGGAAATGCAGTCTTGCCGAGACTGTAAACTGGCCCTCTAAGGCTGAGTTTGGTCCCTGTGTGTATTCTGTTTGGTTGTTACAAATTTAAATTCACCTGCATTTAAGTGGCTTTCTAGTGCAGTTTGCTACTGTCCCCATTGCTCCTCAATGTCTTATCCTCTACCCGGTTCACTGCTTTATTGCCTCCTGCTCCCTGGATGAATTTGAGTTTGCAGCCCCCGTTGAAAGACTCATTCCTACTAGGAAGATGTGTGTGTCTATGCTAAGGTCTTGATCTTTTTCTCTTGTGTGTAGGAAAGGCTATGCCAGAACAATAATTGGAAACTGAAAGGGTAGAAAGAAAACAAGGACAAAAGCAAAAGGCAGTAGAGGGGAGGGAGAAATGGAGTGTTGCTATTTAATGGGTACAATGTTTCAGTTATGTAAAATGATTAAGTCCAGTCCTAGAGAGCTGCTGTAGGACATTGTGCCTATGGTTGAATACACTGTATTTTATGCTTAGAACATTGTTAAGAGGGTAGATCTCATGTTAAGTGTTCTTACCACAGTAATACAAAAAGCAAAAGGGAATATATAAAAGTCAGAAAAATAATGATATAAGGAAAATAAAATAGAAATCAAATCCCTTTATTTCTAATAGAGCTCCTATAAAGGAAAAGGAAAAAACAAAGTATAATGATACAGGGTAAAAATAGAATTAAAGAAGCAAAAAAAATTCTCAATGGTAAAACACACGCGCGCGCGCGCACACACACACACACACACACGGTAAGGTATAATTAGGAAAAGCTATAAAGGGGCCCCAAATCTAACTTATTTAACCAGTGTGGGAAAATATAGCTACTTATAATATAAAACTCGGCAAAATTGAAACTATCTAATTTTAAAGGTACTTTAAAATAGTTTAAAAATATATTTTTACTTCATATGCATTTGACTTGTTATAACAAGTGTTAAATTACCTTTGTAATTTAAAAAAAAGAAAAAGGTAATAGTCTTCCCTCCCTCTCTTCAATTCTTTTTCTTTGAAACAGCCATTGTAGAATAGATTGCAAATCCATTCACTTTTTTAAATTGTAGTAGTTTTTAAAGACAATCTTCATGTAAGAGAAGGCCAGCTATTTGGAATATTCCCTAATCATAACAAAAAGGCACTGAAACTCAGAGACAGGAAGAGACCCCCATTATTGGTGCAAAGAGTAACAATGGAAGGAAAAGAAGGTTCCTGAACAAGCTGTTTTCCAGCAGGGTTGGTGTATGTTAAAGTGGTATCATAAGTGGCATCCTCCTGCTTCCATGAGTTTAGATTGTATCAACCAAAAATAAAATGTAAGACAATTAAAAAAAATGGAATTTGGAGGATACATGTGGGTAGGTTAGAACTGGATGTGTGTTCTTTTAAGTATGATTTAAAAATATCTCCTTCTGGTATTTATTATGGGTTCACAGGATGGCAGCAGATATCTCCAGTGAAATGGTTTGGAGTACATCATAAAGTTCTGAAAACAAAATTACTTGGAATTTTTTTTCAGTCTTCACGAGACTTGAACAAGTGCTGTGTAAGTTATAAACAGGACACACTGAATAGTGATTTCACAGAAATGGGATAAATCTCAGCCACAAAAGTTAAAATCAGAGTAATCTGAGGCATTCACAATACTTTGAATATCCTGTCCATATCCAGGGCTACTGATTATATTTCTAAAGAAACTTACAAAACCAGATGTCTAGCTGGCAATTGGTTTTGATGAATCTCCAAATCTTAGCAATGAGAAAATTTGACAGTTGTCAAAAGTAGCTAGTTATTATGAGTGAGAGAGGAAATTTTCTTATCTGCAAGTATAGAACTATCACAGGGAGGCATTGCATTATAATGTTGAGTTTATAAAGAAGATTTCAGAGCATATGGTTTAAACCTCCAATTTTTAAAAGTGACGATGAACTGTCTTGGATGTTGGGAAGTTTTTTAATACCTATACTACATGAATGTGGTTTTATTATCACCAGCCAAAATGTCTTCATGTTTCTTAATTTAAAGAAATTCATTTTCTGTTGCCAAGATTCACACTGTGACACTGATGTGGCTTATAATCGTGGTTCTGAAGGCTGCCTGTGCATCAGAGTGATTTGGAGGGACTTGTGAAATATACAGTTGCCTGGGTCCCTCCCCACTCCTGGAGATTCTGCTTTAGTAAATCTAGGTGGAGTTCAGGCATCTATATTTTCAACAAGCCCCATGGGCAATTCTGAACCATAGTCAGGTTTGAAGACCACTGGTTTGGGTAGCACCTGATTTAGCTCAAAGAATCTTCAAGTGTCTTTAGCTGTGCTCTTCAGCAGTAGTAGCACTTCGTACCGCAGTGTATATTCCAGTAAATCTTCCTCATTTGCTCTTTCATTGCCCCACTTGAGTCTTGGCTTACGCTCTGTTGCTAAATCCACTGTTCACTAATGAAAACGAGTAGCTTGTGAAATGGGTTGAGATTCAGTTGATAATCACCCAAGAAAGAATGACAGATTATTCTGCTGAATGGTATTGGGGAAAAAGAGTGTGATAGAAGCCTGATGGTGTTATTTTATTTTCTGTTCAGTATCTTTGCGCTTTTAGGTGCTTTTCCTTTCATTAAGTTGAATCTTACGCAGAATCCCGCTCTATACAGCAGGTAAATGTGGAGTTCCTTGGCTGGCAGCCCTGCCCATTTGGCCTCCCTCTGACTCGGCCACTGGTGTTCAGGCACCTCTCGTGAACCTGAAAACTGCTGTGACCTTTAAGTTTTTGTGTCCCACCTAAGGAAATAAGCAAATCGCCGTGGCTTTGTTATGTTTAAATTGTCTAGTGTAACAAGTACGTTCTCAAAGTAGAACCGGTCCTTCATTAAAATGATTTGTATGTTATTTACAGTGTTTTTTGTCATAAGCCTGTATCTCCAACTTTTATGGTGAGATTTGATTGTAAAGTAGGATGAGGTGTTAAGTTTAATTTTTTTTGGAAGAAGATATTCATTCAATAAATATTTTTAAGCACTTGCTGTGTATGACACAATTCAGTTTAAAAAGTGCCATGTACTTCCTTATAAAATTGCATAATTGTTAAATTGGAAGGCCAGATATTCTCATCTAATCTTGCTTCTTCAGGTCCTTACTTCCTTAGCTTTTTAAAGAAACGGGCACCTTTAGCACAGATGGGTCTATATCTAGATGATAATTCCGGAGCCATCAGAGCTTCAGGTTGCTGAGGAAGGAAATCAATTTTATTGTCACTTGAAGGCTCCTCTGGGATGGAGCAATACTGGAGGAAGCAATGCAGTCTAGAGTGTCGAATTTCCAGAGTTTTGGAGTTTGCTTAGAAGATAAATGATCTCTGACAAAATTCTTTTGAGTGCTTGCTATATATAAGATTCTTTGGGAGGGCTGGGTGTGCATAGCATTGTAAGATGTGGCTCAACCCTCAAGGGGCTTGGAGTCCAGCCGGAAATAAAGATCTGGCAGTAAGAAAACACAATGAACCCAAATAAAGGGTTTGGACTCTACATACTGCACGATGCATAATATGATTGAAGAAATAGAAATCACCAGTTTACACATCAGACCTAGAAAAGCTGGTAAGTTGTTTTGGACATACGTGTGACCCTCCAAATTTACTTCCTCCAAAATTTTCTTTCTTTTTTTAAATTTTTAAATTTAATTTTATTGATTTTTTTATACACCAGGTTCTTATTAGTCATCAAGTTTATACACATCAGTGTATACATGTCAATTCCAATCTCCCAGTTCATCACACCACCACCCCCCCCCCCGCCGCTTTCTGCCCCTTGATGTCCATATGTTTGTTCTCTACATCTGTGTCTCAATTTCTGCCCTAAAAACCGGTCATCTGTACCATTTTTCTAGGTTCCACATATATGCGTTAATATACGGTATTTGTTTTTCTCTTTCTGACTTACTTCACTCTGTATGGCAGTCTCTAGATGCATCCACGTCTCAACAAATGACCCAATTTCGTTCCTTTTTATGGCTGCGTAATATTCCATTGTATATATGTACCATATCTTCTTTACCCATTCGTCTGTTGATGGGCATTTAGGTTGCTTCCATGAGCTGGCTATTGTAAATAGTGCAGCAATGAACATTGGGTTGCATGTGTTTTTTGAATTAAGGTTTTCTCTGGGTATATGCCCAGTAGTAGGATTGCTGGATCATATGGTAATTCTATTTTTAGTTTTTTAAGGAACCTCCATACTGTTCTGCATACTGGCTGTATCAATTTATAATCCCACCAACAGTGCAAGAGGGTTCCCTTTTCTCCACACCCTCTCTAGCATTTGTTGTTTGTAGATTTTCTGATGATTCCCATTCTAACTGGTGTGAGGTGATACCTCATTGTAGTTTTGATTTGCATTTCTCTAATAATTAGTGATGTTGAGCAGCTTTTCATGTGCTTCTTGGCCATCTATATGTCTTCTTTGGAGAAATGTCTATTTAGGTCTTCTGCCCATTTTTAGAATGGGTTGCTTGTTTTTTTTAATATTGAGCTGTATGAGCTATTTCTATATTTTGGAGATTAATCCTTTGTCCGATGATTCATTTGCAAATATTTTCTCCCATTCTGAGGGCTCTCTTTTCGTCTTGTTTATGGTTCCCTTTGCTGTGCAAAAGCTTTGAAGTTTCATTAGGTCCCATTTGTTTATTTTTGTTTTTATTTTCATTACTCTAGGAGGTGGATCAAAAAAAGATCTTGCTGTGATTTATGTAAAAGAGTGTTCTTCCTATGTTTTCCTCTAAGAGTTTTATAGTGTCTGACTTACATTTAGGTCTCTAATCCATTTTGAGTTTATTTTTGTGTATGATGTTAGGGAGTGTTCTAATTTCATTCTTTTACATGTAGCTGTCCAGTTTTTCCTGCACCACTTATTGAAGAGACTGTCTTTTCTCCATTGTATATCCTTGCCTCCTTTGTCATAGATTAGTTGACCATAGTTGTGTGGGTTTATCTCTGGGCTTTCTATCCTGCTCCATTGATCTATATTTCTGGTTTTGTGCCAGTACCATACTGTCTTGATTCCTGTAGCTTTGTAGTATAGTCTGAAGTCAGGGAGTCTGATTTCTTCAGCTCTGTTTTTTTCCCTCAAGACTGCTTTGGCTATTCGGGGTCTTTTGTGCCTCCATACAAATTTTAAGATTTTTTGTTCTAGTTCTGTAGAAAATGCCATTGGTTATTTGATAGGGATTGCATGGAATCTGCAGATTGCTTTGGGTAGTATAGTCATTTTCACAATATTGATGCTTCCAATCCAAGAACGTGGTATATCTCTCAGTCTGTTGGTATCATCTTTAATTTCTTTCATCAGTGTCTTATAGTTTTCTGCATACAGGTCTTTTGTCCCCCTAGGTAGGTTTATTCCTGGGTATTTTATTCTTTTTGTTGCAGTGGTAAATGGGAGTGTTTCCTTAATTTTTCTTTCAGATTTTTCATCATTAGCATATAGGAATGCAAGAGATTTCTGTGTATCAATTTTGTATCCTGCAACTTTACCAAATTCATTGATTAGCTCTAGTAGTTTTCTGGTGGCATCTTTAGGATTCTCTATGTATAGTATCATGTCATCTGCAGACAGTGACAGTTTTATATCTTCTTTTCTGATTTGTGTTCCTTTTATTTCTTTTTCTTCTCTGACTGCCATGGCTAGGACTTCCAAAACCATGTTGAATAATAGTGGTGAGAGTGGAGATCCTTGTCTTTTTCCTGATCTTAGAGAAAATGCTTTCAGTTTTTCACCATTGAGAATGATGTTTGCTGTGTATTTGTCATATATGGCCTTTATTATGTTGAGGTAGGTTCCCTCTGTGCCCACAATCTGGAGAGTTTTTATCATAAATGGCTGTTGAATTTTGTCAGAAGTTTTTTCTGCATCTATTGAGATGATCATATGGTTTTTATTCTTCAATTTGTTAATATGTTTTATCACATTGATTGATTTGCGTATATTGAAGAATCCTTGCACATCTGGAATAAATCCCACTTGATCATGGTATATGATCCTTTTAATGTGTTGTTGGATCTGTTTGCTAGTATTTTGTTGAGGATTTTTGCATCTATGTTCATCAGTGATATTGGTCTGTAATATTCTTTTTTCGTAGTATCTTTGTCTGGTTTTGGTATCAGGGTGAAGATGGCCTCACAGAATGAGTTTGGGAGTGTTCCTTCCTCTGCAATTTTTTGAAAGAGTTTGAGAAAGATGGGTGTTAGCTCTTCTCTAAATGTTTGATAGAATTCACCTGGGAAGCCATCTGGTTCTGGACTTTTGTTTGTTGGAAGATTTTTAATCTCAATTTCATTACTTGTGATTGGTCTGTTCATATTTTCTATTTCTTCCTTGTTCAGTCTTGGAAGGTTATACCTTTCTATGAATTTGTCCATTTCTTCCAGGTTGTCCATTGTATTGGCATAGAGTTGATTGTAGTAGCCTCTTAGGATGCTTTGTATTTCTGCAGTGTCTGTTGTAACTTCTCCTTTTTCATTTCTAATTTTATTGATTTGAGTCCTCTCCCTCTTTTTCTTGATGAGTCTGGCTAATGGCTTATCAATTTTGTTTATCTTCTCAAAGAACCAGCTTTTAGTTTTATTGATCTTTGCTATCGTTTTCTTTGTTTCTATTTCATTTGTTTCTGCTCTGATCTTTATGGTTTCTTTCCTTCTGCTAACTTTGGGTTTTTTTGCTCTTCTTTCTCTAGCTTCTTTAGGTGTAAGGTTAGATTGTTTATTTGAGATTTTTCTTGTTTCTTGAGGTAGGCTTGTATAGCTATAAACTTCCCTCTTAGAACTGCTTTTGCTGCATCTCATAGGTTTTGGATCATCATGTTTTCATTGTCATTTGTCTCTAGGTATTTTTTGATTTCCTATTTGACTTCTTCAGCGATCTCTTTGTTATTTAGTAACGTATTGTTTAGCCTCCATGTGTTTGTGTTTTTTACATTTTTTTCCCTGTAATTGATTTCTAATCTCATAGTGTTGTGGCCAGATGCTTGATATGATTTCAATTTTCTTAAATTTACTGTGGCTTGATTTGTGACACAAGATGTGATCTATCCTGGAGGATCTTCCATGTGCACTTGAGAATAAAGTGTAATCTGCTGTTTTTGGATGGAATGTTCTATAAATTTCAATTAAATCTATCTGGTGTATTGTGTCATTTAAAGCTTGTGTTTCCTTATTAATTTTCATTTTGGATGATCTGTCCATTGGTGTAAGTGTGGTGTTAAAGTCCCCCACTATTATTGTGTTACTGTTGATTTCCTGTTTTAGAGCTGTTAGTTGTTGCCTCATGTATTGAGGAGCTCCTATATTGGGTGCATATGTATTTATAATTGTTATATCTTCTTCTTGGATTGATCCCTTGACCATTATGTGGTGTCCTTCCTTGTCTCTTGTAACATTCTTTATTTTAAAGTCAACTTTATCTGATATGAGTATTGCTACTCCAGCTTTCTTTTGATTTCCATTTGCAGTGAATATCTTTTTTTATCCATCCCCTCACTTTCAGTCTGTATATGTCCCTAGGTCTGAAATGGGTCTCTTGTAGACAGCATATATATGGGTCTTGTTTTTGTATCTATTCAGCAAGCCTGTGTCTTTTGGTTGGAGCATTTAATCCATTCACGTTTAAGGTAATTATTGATATGTATATTCCTTTGACCCTTTTCTTAATTGTTTTGGGTTTGTTTCTGTAGGTCTTTTTCTTCTCTTGTGTTTCCCACTTTGAGAAGTTCCTTTAGCATTTGTTGTAGAGCTGGTTTGGTGGTTCTGAATTGTCTTAGCTTTTGCTTGCCTGTAAAGCTTTTGATTTCTCCATCAAATCTGAATGACATCCTTGCCGGGTAGAGTAATCTTGGTTGTAGGTTCTTCCCTTTCATCACTTTAAGTATATCATGCTGTTCCCTTCTGGCGTGTAGAGTTTCTGATGAGAAATCAGCTGTTAACTTTATGGGAGTTCCCTTGTATGTTATTTATCATTTTTCCCTTGCTGCTTTCAATTATTTTTCTTTGTCTTTAATTTTTGCCAGTTTAATTACTATGTGTCTCAGCGTGTTTCTCTTTGGGTTTATCCTGTATGGGACTCTCTGCACTTCCTGGACTTGGGTAGCTATTTCCTTTCCTATGTTAGGGAAGTTTTCGACTATAATCTCTTCAAATATTTTCTCGGGTCCTTTCTCTCTCTCTTCTCCTTCTGGGACCCTATAATATGAATGTTGTTGCATTTAATGTTGTCCCAGAGGTCTCTTAGGCTGTCTTTATTTCTTTTCATTCTTTTTTCTTTATTCTGTTACATGGCAGTGAATTCCACCATTCTGTCTTTCAGGTCACTTATCCGTTCCTCTGCCTCAGTTATTCTGCTATTGATTCCTTCTAGTGTACTTTTCATTTCAGTTGTTGTATTGTTCATCTCTGTTTGTTTGTTCTTTAATTCTTCTAGGTCTTTCTTAAACATTTCTTGCACCTTCTGGATTTTTGCCCTCATTCTTTTTCCGAGGTCCTGGATCATCTTCATTATCATTATTCTGAATTCTTTCTGGAAGGTTTCCTATCTCCACTTCATTTAGTTGTTTTTCTGGGGTTTTATCTTATTCCTTCATCTGGTACATAGTCCTCTGCTTTTTCATCTTGTCTGTCTTTTTGTGAATGTGGTTTTTGTTCCACAGGCTGCAGGATTGTAGTTCTTCTTTCTTCTGTTGTCTGCCCTCTGGTGGATGAGGCTATCTAAGAAGCTTGTGCAAGTTTCCTGATGGGAGGGATTGGTGGTGGGTAGAGGTGGCTGTTGCTCTGGTGGGCAGAGCTCAGTAAAACTTTAATCTGCTTGTCTGCTGATGGGTGGGGCTGGGTTCCCCCCCTGATGGTTGTTGGGCCTGAGGTGACCCAACACTGGAGCCTACCTGGGCTCTTTGGTGGGGCTAATGGCGGACTCTGGGAGGGCTCACGCCATGGAGTACTTCCCAGAACTTCTGCTGACAGTGTCCTTGTCCTCATGGTGAGCCACAGTCACCCCCTGCCTCTGCAGGATACCCTCCAACACTAGCATGTGGGTCTGGTTCAGTCTCCTGTGCGGTCACTGCTCCTTCCCCTGATGTGCACACTACTTTGTATGTGCCCTCCAAGAATGGAGTCTCTGTTTCCCCCAGTCCTGTCAGAGTCCTGCAATCAAATCCCGCTAGCCTTCAAAATCTGATTTTCTAGGAATTCTTCCTCCCGTTGCTGGATCCCCAGGTTCAGAAGCCTGACGTGGGGCTCATTACCTCCACTCCAGCGGGTGGACTTCTC